>NC_091131.1:178221568-179447076 GCF_040183065.1 Periplaneta americana
ATTTTCTATAATTTTCAAAAACATCAAAATTTTCAAAAAATTTATAAATTTTCAAAAAAATGCAAAATTTCCATAAATTTCAACAATTTTCAAAACTCGTCGAAATTGCTAAAACTATCAACATTTTTGAATTATTTCCTTTACTCCCCATGGGAGCACCGATAGGCTCCAGGCTACACATTTGTGAACCACGGCATCCTCTAGGTTGCATCGGCAGGCACGCCACTCCAAACAAGCAGAACAATATGTTCAATAATTAAAGGAAATTTAAGAATTTGTTAGAGAGAAAATATTTTAAATTTTAAAAAACTTGTCAAAATTTTGAAAAATCGTCGAAATTCCAAAAAATTCAAAATTTTCAAAAATTTTCAAAATATTCAAATGTTTTCAAAAACTTAAAAATTTTCAAAAATTTCAAAAATTTTCAACAAATGGAAAATTTTCAAAAATTTTCAAAATTTTGAAAAATTAAAAAAAAAATTGTCCAAATTCCAAAAAATTTCAAAATTTTCAAAAAAATTTCAAAAATTTCAAAATTTTCAAAAATTTTCAAAAATTTCAAAATTTTCAAAAACTTTCAAAAATTTAAAAAACGTTAAAAATTCTTCCAAATTTTGAAAAAAAATTTAAAAATTTGTCGAAATTCCAGAAATTCTGAAAATTACCTAACATTTTGTAATTCCTCAAAAATTTGAATGATTACGAATACTCCCACAGGCAGCACCGATAGGCTCGAGGCTACACAACTGTCAACAACGGCATCCTATAAGTTGCATCTGCAGACTCGCCGCTCCCAACTAGCAGTACAATAATTTCAATAATTAAAGAAATTTTAAGAATTAGTTAAGAGTTATCAAAATATTTAAAATTTTAAAAAATCAGTCAAAATTTTCAAAAATCGCCGAAATTCCAAAAAATTGCAAAATTTTCAATAATTTTTAAAAATTTTCAAAATTCGTCGAAATTCCTAAAAGTATCAAAATTTTTCAAAAATTTCAAAATTTTCAAAAATATCAAGAACTGTAAAAATTCTTCCAAACTTTCAAAAAAAATTAAAAATGTGTGGAAATTCCAAAAATTCTGAAAATATCCTAACATTTTGTAAATTCCTCAAATATTTCAATGATTTCGAATACTCGCACAGGCAGCACCGATAGGCTCTAGGCTACACAACTGTCAACCACGGCATCCTATAAGTTGCATCTGCAGACTCGCCGCTCCCAACTAGCAGTATAATAAGTTCAATAATTAAAGAAATTTTAAGAATTTGTTAAGAGTTATCAAAATTTTTTAAATTTTTAAAAATTAGTCAAAATTTTCAAAAATCGCTGAAATTCCAAAAAATTTAAAAATTTTCAAAAATTTTTAAAAATTTTCAAAAATTTTCATAAACTTCAAAATTTTCAAAAATTTAAAATATTTTCAAAAAATCCAAAAAACCTCCAAAAATTTCAAAAATGTCCAAAACTCGTCGAAATTACTAAAACTATTAAAATTTTTCAAAAATTTCAAAATTTTCAAAAATTTTCAAAATTTTCAAAAATTTTCATAATTTTCAAAAATATTCAAAATTTTCAAAAATTTTCAAAAATATCAAGAACGTTAAAAATTCTTCCAAATTTAAAAAAACAAATTAAAAATGTGTCGAAATTCCAAAAATTCTGGAAATTTCCTAACATTTTGTAAATTTCTCATAAATTTCAATTATTTCCTATACTCCCCCTGGCAGCACCGATAGGCTCCAGGCTACACATCTGTCAACCACGGCATCCTCCAGGTTGCATCTGCAGTCGCCGCTCCGAACTAGCTGTACAAGTTCAAAAATTAAATGAAATTTTAGAATTTAGGAGTTATCACAATTTTTAAAATTTTAAAAAATTAGTCAAAATTTTCAAAAATCGTCGAAATTCCAAAAAATTTTAAAATTTTCAAATATTTTCAACATTTTCAAAAATGTTCAAAAACTTCAATATTTTCAAAAAATTCATAAATTTTTAAAATAAATACAAAATTTCGAAAAATTTAAAAAATTTTCAAAATTTTCAAAACTCCTCGTAATTCTTAAAACTATCAAAATTTTTCAAAAGTTTTCAAAAATTTCAAAATTTTAAAAAATTTTCATAATTTTCAAAAATTTTCAAAAATTTCAAAAACGTTAAAAATCCTTCGAAATTCTCAATAAAACTAAAAATTTTGTCGAAATTCCAAAAATTCTGCAAATTTCCTAACTTTTTCTAAATTCCTCAAAAATTTCAATTATTTCCTATAAGCTACTCGACCTGGCAGCACCGTTTGGCTCCAGGCTACACATCTGTCAACCACGGCATCTTTTAGGTTGCATCTGCAGGCACGCCGCTCCAAACTAGCAGTACAATAAGTTCAATAATTAAAGAAATTTTAAGAATTTGTAAAGAGTTATCAAAATTTTTTAAATTTTTAAAAATTAGTCAAGATTTTCAAAAATCGCCGAAATTCCAAAAAATTTCAAAATTTTCAAAAATTTTCAAAAACTTCAAAATTTTCAAAAATTTAAAATATTTTCAAAAAATCCAAAATTTCCAAAATTTTCAAAAATTTTCAAAACTCGTCGAAATTCCTAAAACTATCAAAATTTTAAAAAATTTCAAAATTTTCAAAAATTTTCAAATTTTTCAAAAATTTTAAAAAATATCAAGAACGTTAAGAATTTTCAAAAATTTTCAAAAATATCAAGAACGTTAAAAATTCTTCCAAATTTTCAAAAAAAATTAAAAATGTGTCGAAATTCCAAAAATTCTGATAATTTCCTAACATTTTGTAAATTCATCAAAAATTTCAATGATTTCGACTACTCCCACAGGCAGCACCGATAGGCTCGAGGCTACACAACTGTCAACCATGGCGTCCTATAAGTTGCATCAGCAGACGCCGCTCCCAACTAGCAATGCAATATGTTCAATAATTAAAGGAATTTTAAGAATTGGTTAAGAGTTATCAAAATTTTTTAAATCAATTCCAAAAAATTTCAATATTTTCAAATATTTTTAAAAATTTTCAAAAATTTTCAAAAACTTCAAAATTTTCAAAAATTTAAAATATTTTCAAAAAATTCAAAATATCCAAAAATTTTCAAAAATTTTCAAAAATTTCAAATACGTTAAAATTTCCTCCAAATTTTCAAAAGATTTTAAAAATTTGTCGAAATTCCAAAAATTCTGAAAATTTCCTAACATTTTGTAAATTCCTCTAAAATTTCATTGCTTTCCAAACTCCCCCTTGCAGCACCGATAGACTCGAGGCTACAAGTCAGCCACTTATTCTCTGGGTTGCATCTGCAGGCTCGCCGCTACTAACTAGCACTACAATAAGTTAAAAAATTAAAGGAAATTTAACAATTTGTTAGAATTATCATTATTTTTTAAATTTTTAAAAATTCTTCAAAATTTTCAAAAATGGTCGAAAACCCAAATAATTTCAAAATTTTAAAAAATTTTCAAAATTTTCAATAAATTTCAAAACTTTCATTAACGTTAAAAATTCTTCCAAATTTTCAAAAAAATTAAAAATTTTTTCGGAATTCCAAAAATTCTGCAAATTTCATAACTATTTCTAAATTTCTCAAATATTTCAATTATTTCCTATACTTGCAGCACCGATAGGCTCCAGGATACACATCTGTCAACAACGGCATCGTCTAGGTTGCATCTGCAGTCTCGCTGCTCCAAACTAGCAGTGCAAGTTCAATAATTAGAGGAAATTTAAGAATTTGTTAGAGTTATCAAAATATTTTAAATTTTAAAAAACTTGTCAAAATTTTCAAAAATCGTCGATATTCCTAAAAATTTCAAAATTTTCAAAAGTTTTCAAATTTTTCAAAAGTTTTCAAAAACTTCAAAGTTTTCAAAAATTCTAAAATTTTCAAAAATCGTCGAAATTTAAAAATTTTGAAAAATTTAAAAAAATTTAAAAAATTTCAAAAATTTTCAAAAATCGTCCAAAATTCCAAAAAATTTGAAAATTTTCAAAAATTTTCAAGAGATTGAAAATTTTCAAATATTTTCAAAACTTTCAATATTATAAAAAAATTTCAAAAATATCAAAAACGTAAAAATTCTTCCAAATTTTCAAAAAATTTTAAAAAATTGTCGAAATACCAAACATTCTGCAAATTTCCTAACTTTTTCTAAATTCCTCAAAAATTTCAATTATTTCTTATACTCTACCTGGCAATACCGATAGGCTCCGAGCTACACATGTCAACCACGGCATCGTCTAGGTTGCATCTGCAGGCTTGCTGCTCCAAACTAGCAGTGCAAATTCAATAATTAGAGGAAATTTAAGAATTTGCTAGAGTTATCAAAAAATTTTAAATTTCAAAAAACTTGTCAAAATTTTCAAAAATTGTCGAAATTCCAAAAAATTTCAAAATTTTAAAAAATTTTCAAAATTTTCAAAAGTTTTCAAAAACTTCAAAATTTTCAAAATTTTCAAAAATTTTCAAAACATGAAAATTTTCAAAAATTGTCAAAAATTTCAAAAATTTAAAAAAATTCAAAAATGTCCAAATTCCAAAACATTTCAAAATTTTCAAAAAATTTCAAAAATTTCAAAATTTTGAAAAATTTTCAAAAATCTTTCAGAAATCGACTAAATTCCAAAAAATTTCAAAATTTTCAAAAATTTTCAAAAATTTCAAAATTTTCAAAAATTTCAAAAACGTTAAAAATTCTTCCAAATTTTAAAAAAATTTTAAAAATTTGCCGAAATTACAAAAATTCTGAAAATTTCCTAACATTTTGTAAATTCCTCAAAAATTTCAATGTTTTCGAATACTCCCACAGGCAGCACCGATAGGCTCGAGGCTACACATGTGTCAACCACGGCAACCTATAGGTTGCATCTGCAGACTCGCCGCTCGCAACTAGCAGTACAATAAGTTCAATAATTAATGGAATTTTAAGAATTTAAGAGTTATCAAAATTTTTTAAATTTTTAAAAATTCGTCAAATTTTTCAAAAATCGTCCAAATTACAAAATATTTGAAAATTTTCAAATATTTTCAAAATTTTGAAACATTTTCAAAAACATCAAAATTTTCTAAATATTTATAAATTTTCAAAAAATCCAGAATTTCCAAAAATTTTAAAAATTTCCAAAATTTTCAAAACTCGTAATTCTTGAAACTATAAAAGTTTTCAAAAGTTTTTAAAAATTTCAAAATTTTAAAAAATTTTCATGATTTTCAAAAATTTTCAAAATTTTCAAAAAATTTCAAAAATTTCAAAAACGTTGAAAATCCTTCCAAATTAAACAAAAACTAAAATTTTGTCGAAATTCCAAATATTCTGCAAATTTCCTAACTTTTTCTAAATTCCTCAAAAATTTCAATTATTTCCTATACTCCCCCTGGCAGCACCGATAGGCTCCAGGATACACCTGTCAACCACGGCATCCTCTAAGTTGCATCTGCAGGCACGCCGCTCTAAACTAGTAGTACAATAAGTTTAATAAACAGAGGAAATTTAAGAATTTGTTAGTTATCAAAATTTTTTAAATTTTGAAAATCCTTCACAATTTTCAGAAATTGTCGAAATTCCAAAAATTTTCAAAATTTTAAAAAATTTTCAAAATTTTCATAAATTTTCAAAAACTTCAAAATTTTCAAGAATTTTCAAAAATTTCAAAAATTTAAAAAAATTTCAAAAACCGTCCAAATTCCAAAATATTTCTAAATTTTGAAAATTTTCAAAAATTTGAAAATTTTGAAAAATAAAAAAAATTAAAAATGTCAAAAATTTTCAAAAATCGTCCAAATTCCAAAAAAATTGAAAATTTTCAAAATTTAAAAAAATTCAAAATTTTCAAAAATTTTCAAAAATTTCATAATTTTAAAAAATTTTCAAAAAAATCAAAAACGTAAAAATTCTTCCAAATTTTCAAAAAATTTTAAAAATTAGTCGAAATTCCAAAATTTCTGAAAATTTCCTAACATTTTGTAAATTCCTAAATCATTTCAATGATTTCGAATACTCACCCTGGCAGCACCGATAGGCTCGAGGCTACACATGTCAGACACCTCATCCTCTAGGTTGCATCTGTAGGCTCACCGCTCCCAACTAGCAGTACAATAAGTTCAATAATTAAAGGAATTTTAAGAATTTAAGAGTTATCAAAATTTTTTAGATTTTTTAAAATTTGTCAAAATTTTCAAAAATCGTCGAAATTCCAAAAAATTCCAAAATTTTCAAAAATTTTCAAAAACTTCAAAATTTTCAAAAAATTTACAAATTTTCAAAAAATCCAAAATTTTCAAAAATTTAAAAATTTTTAAAAAATTTTCAAAACTCCTCGTAATTCTTAAAACTATCCTAAGTTTTCAAAAGTTTTCAAAAATTTCAAAATTTTCAAAAATTTTCATCATTTTCAAAAATTTTGAAAAATTTCAAAAGCGTTAAATATCCTTCCAAATTTTAAAAAAAAAACTAAAAATTTTGTCGAAATTCCAAAAATTCTGCAAATTTCCTAACTTTTTCTAAATTCCTCACAAATATCAATTATTTCCTATACTCCCCCTGGCAGCGCCGATAGGCACCAGGCTACACATCTGTCAACCACGGCATCCTCTATGTTGCATCTGCAGGCACGCCGCTCCAAACTAGCAGAACAATACGTTCAATAATTAAAGGAAATTTAAGAATTTGTTAGAGTTATCAAAATATTTTAAATTTTAAAAAATTTGTCAAAATTTTAAAAAATCGTCGAAATTCCAAAAAATTTCAAAATTTTCAAAAATTTTCAAAATATTCAAATGTTTTCAAAAACTTCAAAATTTTCAACAATTTCAAAAATTTTCAACAAATGCAAAATTTTTAAAAATTTTCAAAATTTTAAAAAATTAAAAAAAAATTGTCCAAATTCCAAAACAATTCAAAATTTTCAAAAATTTTCAAAATTTTCAAAAATGTAAAAAATCTAAAAAATTTCAAAAATCGTCCAAATTCGAAAATTTTCAAAATTTTGAAAAATTTTCAAAAATTTTAAATTTTCAAAAATTATCAAAAATTTAAAAAATTTTCAAAAATTTCAAAAACGTTAAAAATTCTTCCAAATTTTCTAAAAAATTTAAAAATTTGTCGAAATTCCAAAACTACTGAGAATTTCCTAACATTTTGTAAATTCCTAAAAAATTTCATTGATTTCCATCGGCAGCACCGATAGGCTCGAGGCTAAACATGTCAGCCACGGCATCCTCTGGGTTGCATATGCAGGCTCGCTTCTACCAACTAGCACTACAATAAGTTCAAAAATTAAAGGAAATTCAGAATTTTTTAGAATTATCAAAATCTATAAAATTTTTAAAAATTCGTCAAAATTTGCAAAAATCGTCGAAATCACAAAAAATTTCAAAATTTTCAAAATATTTCAATAACTTCAAAATTTCCAAGAAAATTGAAAGATATTCAAAAAAATCCAGAATTTTAAAAAATTTAAATAGTTCAAAAATTTTCAAAAATCGTCGAATTTCAAAAAATTTCAAAATTTTCAAAATTTTCAAAAATTTTCAAAATTTTCAAAATTTTAAAAAATTTTCAAAATTTTCTAAAATTTTCAAAAATTTCAAAAACGTTAAAATTTCTTCTTAATTTTCAAAAAAATTAAAAAATTTGTGGAAATTCCAAAAGTTCTGAAAATTTCCCAACTTTTTCTAAATTCCTCAAAAATTTCAATTATTTCCTACACTCCTGGCAGCACCGATTGGCTCCAAGCTACACATCTGTCAACCACGGCATCATCTAGGTTGCATTTCCAGGGTCGCCGCTCCAAACCAGCAGTACAATAAGTTAAATAATTTAAGGAAATTTAAGAATTTATCAAAATTTTTTAAATTTTAAAAAATTTGTCAAGATTTTAAAAAATCGTCGGAATTCCAAAAAATTTAAAAATTTTCAAAAATTTTAAAAAATTTCAAAAATTTTCAAAAAATCCAAAATTTTCCAAAAATTTTCAAAATTTAAAAAATTTAAAAAATTCTCAAAATCGTACAAATTCCAAAAAATTTCAAAATTTTTAAAAATTCAAAATTTTGAAAAATTTTCTTAAATTAAAAAAAACTCAAAAATTTTCAAAAATCCTCCAAATTCCAAAAAATTTTAAAAATTTCGAAAAATTTTCAAAATTTTCAAAAATTTAAAAATTTAAAAAAATTTCAAAAATCGTCCAAATTCGAAAATTTTCAAAATTTTGAAAAATTTTCAAACATTTCAAATTTTCAAAAATTTTTTAAAAAATTTAAAAAATTTTCAAATTTTCAAAAACGTTAAAAATTCTTCCAAATTTTCAAAAAATTTTAAAAATTTGTCGAAATTCCAAAAATTCTGAAAATTTCCTAACATTTTGTAAATTCCTAAAAAATTTCAATGATTTCCAATAGGGAGTATTGGCAGCACCGATAGGCTCGAGGCTACACATGTCAGCCACGGCATCCTCTGGGTTGCATCTGCAGGCTCGCCGATAACAACTAGCACTACAAGTTCAAAAATTAAAGGAAATTTAAGAATTTTTTGGAATTATTAAAATTTTTAAAAGTTTTTAAAATTCGTCAAAAGTTTCAAAAATCGTCGGAATCCCAAAAAATTTCAAAATTTTCAAAAATTTCAAAAATTTTCAAAAAATCCAAAATTTTCCAAAAATTTTAAAAAATTTAACAAATTTAAAAAATTCTCAAAAATCATCCAAATTCCAAAAAATTTCAAAATTTTCAAAAATTTCAAAATTTTGAAAAATTTTCTTACATTTAAAAAAACTCAAAAATTTTCCAAAATCCTGCAAATTCCAACAAATTTTAAAAATTTTGAAAAATTTTCAAAATTTTCAAAAATTTCAAAATTTAAACAAATTTCAATAATCGTCCAAATTCGAAAATTTTCAAAATTTTGAAAAATTTTCAAAAATTTCAAATTTTCAAAAATTTTAAATAATTTAAAAAATTTTCAAAAATTTAAAAAACGTTAAAAATTCTTCCAAATTTTCAAAAAAAATTTAAAAATTTGGCAGCACCGATAGGCTCGAGGCTACACATGTCAGCCACGGCATCCTCTGAGTTGCATCTGCAGGCTCGGCGATAACTAGCACAAGTTCAAATATTAAAGGAAATTCAAGAATTTGTTGGAATTATCAAAATTTTTAAAACTTTTAAATATTCGTCATAACTTTCAAAAATCGTCGGAATCCCAAAAAATTTCAAAATTTTCAAAAATTTTCAAAATTCAAAATTTTCAAAAATAATCAAAATTTTCAAAAGATTTCAAAATTCGTCAAAATTCCCAAAACTCAAAATTAAAAACATTTTCACAATTTCTCATTTTTCAAAATTTTGAAAAATTTTCAAAATTTTTGACGAAATTCCAAGAAATTTCAGAATTTTCAAAATTTAAAAAAATATTGAAAAATTTCAAAATTTTCAAAAATCTTCATAAATTTTCAAAATTCAACAAAGTTCCAATGAATTTCAAAATTTTCAAAATCTTCAAATATTTTCAAAATTCGACGAAATTCCAAAAAATTTAAAAATTTAAAAAATATCAAACTTCAAAAATTTTTCAAAATTTGTCGATATTCCTAAAAATCTGAAGTTCCTAAACTTTTTCTCAATTTCTCAAAATATTCAATATTTGCAATACTCCCCCTGGCAGAACCTAGGATCGAGGCTACACATCGTGCAGCCACGGTATTCTCTGCGCTACCTCACTGGCAGCATCCGCAGGCTCGCTGCTCCCATCTAGCAGATTAATTATAAATATTAAAGGTAATTTAAGAAATTTTTCAAAAATTAAAAAAAAAAAAATCTTCAAAATTAGACGAAATTGCAAATGATTTCAAAAAACTTCAATATTTTCAAAAATTTTTCAAAATATTTCACAATTTTCAAAAGTTTTAAAAAATTTTAAAATTCTCAAAATTTTCAGCATTTTACAAAATGTTTCAAAGTTTGCAAAATTCGTCCAAATTAAAGAAAATTTCGAATTTTTCAAATTTTCAAGAATTTTTAAAATTTTCAAAATTTTCCAAAAACTTCAAAATTTTCAAAAATTTTCAAACCGACGATATTCCAGAAATTTCAATATTTTAAAAATTCTTAAAAATTTCAAATACTTTCAAAATTTGTCGAAATTCCAAAAAATCTGAAAATTTCCAAACATTTTCAAAATCTCTCAAAATTTTTAATTATTTTCAGCACTTTCCTAGGCAGCACCCATAGGCTCTAGGCTACTCCTCGGGCAGCCTAGGCATTCTCCCCCAGAGAATGGCAGCACCAGCAGGCTCGCTGCGTCCACCTAGCAGACCAATAATAGAAATTAAACGAAATTTCAGTTATTTTCATATATTTTCGGCTTTTGAAATGTTAAAAAAATTTCAAAATTCGTCGATATTGCAAAAAATTTCAAAATTTTATCAAAGTTTAAAAAATTTTCAAAACTCAAAATTTTCAAAAATTGTAAATTATTTTTAAAATTCGACGAAATTCCAAAAAATTTTCATAACTTTGAAAAATTATCAAAATTAGTCTAAATTCCAAAAAATCTGAAAATTTCCAAATATTTTCTAAATTTCTGAAAATTTTCAAATTTTTTCTCTACTCCCCCTGGGAGGATTGATAGGCTCGAAGCTGCTCCTCGGGTAGCCACGGCATTCTCTGGGCTACTACACAGTCAGCACCTGCAGGCTCGCTGCGCCAACCTAGCAGACCAATAATTAAAAAAATTAAAAGGAATTTTAAGAAATTTTTAAAAAATTTTCAAAATTCCTGGAAATTCCAAAAAATTTAAAAAATTTCATAATTTCAAAAATTGTTCCAAATTTATAAAAAAATTTTCAATATTTTCAAAATTTGTCGAAATTCCATAAGATGTGAAAATTTAAAAACATTTTCTATATATCCCAACGCTTTCAAACGTTTTCAATACTCCTCTCACAAGACCAATTGGCTTGAGACTACACATCTGGCAGCCACTGCATTCTCTGGGCTAAAGAACTGGCGGCACCTGCATGCTAGCTGCTCACATTTAGAGCAATAATTTAACTAAAAAAATTAAGAAATTTTCAAAAATTTTAAAAAATCTTAAAAAATTCGACGAAATTCCAAAAAATTTCAGAATTTTCAAAATTCATCGAAAATCCAAAAAATTTCAAAATTTTCAAAATTCTCAAATATTTTCAAAATTAAAAAAAATCGACGAAATTGCAAATAGTTTCAAAGTATTCAACATTCTGAAATATTTTCAAAAAATTTCAAATCTTCAAAAATTTTCGAAATTTATCAAAATATTCAAAAATTTTCAAAATCTGTCGAAATTCCAAAGAGTTTGAAGATTTCCAAACATTTTCTAAATTTCTCAAAATTTCCGAATATTTTCAATACTCCCCCTAGCACCCATGTGCTCGAGGCTACACCTCTGCTTTTTCTGGGCTACCATACTGGCAGCACCTGCAGGCTCCCTGTTCCCCCATAGCAGACCAATAATTATAAAAATTAAAGGTAATTTAAGATATTTTAAAAAACTTTCAAAATTTTTAAAGCTTTCAAATATTTTCAAAATTTTCAAAATTTGCAAAAATTTTCAAGTTATCAAAATTTGTTGAAATTCCAAAAAATCTTAAAATTCCAAACATTTTCTAAATTTCTCAAAAGTTTCAAGTGTTTTCAATAATCCCACTGGCAGGAATGATACGCTCGAGGGTACACCACGGGCAGCCACGCCATTCTTTGGGCTAACTCACTGGCGTCTGCAGGCCGCTAATCCCACATACCAGACCGATAATTTTAAAAATTAAAGGAAATTTAAGAAATTTTCAAAAATTTTCAAAATTCGTCGGAATTCCAAAAAAATTGAAAACTCTCAAAATTTTTCATAATTTTCAAAAATTTACAAAAAGGTTTCAAAATTATAAAACAATTTCAAAATTCGTCAAAATTACTAAAACTCTGAAAAATTAAAAACATATTCAAAATATCTCAAAATTTTCAAAATTTTAAAAAATTTTCAAAATACGTCCAAATTCGAAAAAAAATTCAAAACTTTCAAAAATTTTCAAAATTTAACAAAATTTTCAAATATTTTAATACACCTCTGCTGGAAAATATAGGGCCACAGCTTTCTCTGGGATACCACACTTGCAGCACTTGCAGGCTCGCAGCTCCCACCTGGCAGACCAATAATTAGAAAAATTAAAGGAAATTTAGAAATTTTCAAACATTTTCAAAATTTTAAAAATTTCAAAACACGTCAATTTTCCAAAAAAATTTCGAAATTTTTCAGAATTTTAAAAAAATTCAAAAATTTTCAAAATTCTCATAATTTTCAAAAATTTACAAAATGTTTCAAAATTTTAAAAAATTTTCAAAATTCACCGAAATTCTAGAACATTTTGAAATTTTCAGAATTTTCAAAATTTCCAAATATTTTCAAAAATTTTAAAAAAATTTCGAAATGTTCAAAAATATTCATAATTTTCAAAATTTTGAATAATTTTCAAAATGTTTCAAGATTTTCATAAATTTTCAATGCTCCCCTTCACAGGACCGATAGGCTCGAGGGTACACATCGGGAAGCCACCGTAATATGTGCTAAGACACTGGCAGCACCTACAGGCTTGCAGCTCCCACGTAGCAAAATAATTTTAAAAATTAAAGGAAATCTTAAAAAATTTTCAGATTTCGTCGAAATTCCAAAAATTTTGAAAATTTTGAAAATTTTAAAAAATTTTCAAAATTATCAAAAAATTAAAAAAATTTCAATTCAAAAAATTTTAAATTATCCAAAATATTAAAAAAATTATAAAAAATATCAAAATTTTCAAAACTTAAAAAAATTATCAAAATTTGACAAATTCCAAAAAATTTCAACATTTGTCGTAATTCAAAAAAATGTGAAAATTACCAAACATTTTCTAAATTTCTCAGAATTTTTAATTATTTATTTATTTTATTATTTATTTATGGCAGAAATTATAGGCTCGAGAGTACACCACAGGTAGCCACGGCATACTCTGGGCATACTCGGTCTGCTAGGTGGGATTAGCGAGACTGGAGACGCCAATGTGTTAACTGGCGTCTCCAGGCTCGCTAATCCCACCTAGCAGACCGATAATTAAAAAAATTAAAGGAAATTTAAGAAGTTTTCAAAAATTGTCAAAATTCGTCGGAATTCCAAAAAATTTCAAAATTTTCAAATTTTTCATAATTTTCAAAAATTTAGAAAAATTTTCAAAAGATTTCAAAATTCGTCAAAATTCCCAAAATTCTAAAAAATTAAAAACATTTTCAAAATTTCTCAAAATTTTCAAAATTTTGAAAAATATGGAAGATTCGTCCAAATCCGAAAAAATTTACAATTTTGAAAAATTTCAAAATTTTGAAAATCTTCAAACATTTTCGAAACTTGAAATTCCAACAAATTTCAGAATTTTCAAAATTTTAAAAAAATATTTAAAAGTTTCAAAATTTTCAAAAATGTTCAAAAATTTTCAAAATTCAACAAAATTCCAATGAATTTCAAAATTTTCCAAATCTTCAAAAAATTTCAAAATTCGACGAAATTCCAAAAAATTTCAAAAATTTCAAAAAATTTTTAAAATTCCAAAAATTTTCAAAATTTGTTGATATTCCTAAAAATCTGAATAGTTCCTAAACACTTTCTCAATTTCTCAAAATATTCAAATATTTTCAATACTCCCATTGGCAGAACCTAGGATCGAGGCTACACATCTTGCAGCCACGGCATTCTCTGCGCTACCTCACTGGCAGCATACGCAGGCTCGCTGCTCCCGTCTAGCAGATCAGTAATTATAAATTTTAAATGAAATTTAAGAAATTTAAAAAAATTTTAAAAAACTTTCAAAATTAGACGAAATTGCGAATAATTTCAAAAAACATCAATATTTTCAAAATTTTCAAACCTTTTCAGATTTTTCAAAATTTTCAAAAATTTAAAAATTCTCAAAATTTTCACAAATTTTCAAAATGTTTCAAAATTGCCAAATTCATCGAAATTCCAGGAAAAATCAAATTTTTCAAAATTTTGAAGAATTTTTAAAATTTTCAAAATTCGTCGAAATTCGAAAACATTTCAAAATTTTTAAAAAATAATAAAGTTCCAAATTTTAAAAAATTTCAATAATTTTCAAAATTCGTCGGTTACAAAAAATTACAAAATTTTCAAAAATTTTAAAAATTATCAAAATTTTACAAAATTTCCAAAAACTTTCAAAATTTGTCGAAATTCCAAAAAATCTGAAAATTTCCTAACATTTTCTATACTTCTCAATTTCAATTATTTTCAATACTCCCCTTGCAGCACCGATATGCCCGAGGCTACACGTCAGCCACGGCATTGTCTGGGATAAACCTGCAGGCTCGCTGCTCCCAACTAGTACATCAATTTAAAAAATTGAAGGATATTTAAGAATTTTTTTCAAAAATATTAAAAAATTTCAGAATTTTGAAAAATTTTCAAAAATTTAAAAAATTTCAAAAATTTTGAAAATTCGTCCAAATTCCAAAAAATTTCAAAATTTTTAAAAATTTTCAAAAATTTTAAAAATTTTCAAAAATCTTCAGAATTTTCAAAAATTTGAAAAATTTTAAAAAATTTTCAAAATTTTCAAATTTTCAAAAAATTCATGATTTTAAAAAATCTAAATAATTTTTACGGAAATCCAAAATTTTTGAAAAATTTTCAAAAACCGTCGAAATTCCAAATAATTTCAAAATTTAAAAAAATGATAAGTTTCAAAATTTTCAAAAATTTCAATAATTTTCAAAAAATTCAAAATTTTCGAAGTTTCAAAAATTTAAAACATATCCAAAAATTTTCAAATATCGTCGAAATTAAAAAAAAAACATTTTTCAAAAATGTTCAAAAATTCAAAATTTTGAAAAATTTTCAAAAATCGTCGAAATTCCAAAAAATTTTCAAAAATTTCAAAATTTTCAAAACTTTATAAAAATTTCAAAAACGTTAAAAATTCTTCCGGATTTTCAAAAATTTTTCAAAATTTGTCGAAATTCCAAAAAATCTGAAAATCTAACATTTTCTAAATTTTTCAAAAATTTCAATTACATCCAATACTCCCCCTGGCAGCACCGATAGGCTCGAGGCTACACATGTCAGCCACGGCATTCTCTGGGCTGTACCTTCAGGCTCCCCGCCCCCAACTAGCAGTACAATAATTAAAAAAATTAAAGGAAATTTAAGAATTTGTTAACATTATCAATATTTTTTAAATTTTAAAAAAATTGTCAAAATTTTCAAAAACCGTTGAAATTCCAAAAAATTTCAAAAATTTTAAAACTTAAAGAAAAATCCAAAATTTTCAAGAATTTTAAAAAAATTTCAAAAATTTCAAAAATTTTCAAAAACCGCCGTAAGTCTAAAAAATTTCAAACTTTTCAAAAAATTTAAAAAATTTAAAAATGTTTCAAAAATTTCAAAAAATTTAAAAAAAATACAAAATTTTTTTAAAATTTTCAAATATTTAAAAAATTTCAAGAATTTTCAAAAATCGTCGAAATCCCGAAATATTTAAAAATTTTTCGAAGATTTCAAAATTTTCAAAAACCGTAGATATTCCAAAAAATTCCAAAATTTTCAAAAATTTTCAGAATATCCAAAATTTTCAAAAATTTTGAAAAATTTCAAAAATTTTCAAAAATCGTCGAACCAAAAAAAATGTCAAAATATTCAAAACTTTGAAAAATTTTCAAAATTATACAAAATTTTCAAAAATTTTAAAAATTTGTCGAAATTCCAAAAAATCTGAAAATTTCCTAACATTTTCTAGTTTTCAATTTCAATTATTTTCAATACTTCCCTTGGTAGCACCGATATGCCCGAGGCTATACATGTCAGCCACGGCATTCTCTGGGCTAAACCTGCAGGCTCGCTGTTCCCAACTAGCAGTGCAATAATTTTAAAAATGAAAGGAAATTTAAGCATTTTTTAATATTTTCATAATTTTTAAAAAACAATTTTTAAAATTTTTAAACAATTTTCAAAATTTTCAAAAAACCGTAGAAATTCCAAAAAATTTCAATATTTACAAAAATTTTCAAAATTTCAAAAATTTCAAAAATTTTCAAATATTTTCAAATATTTTCAAAATTTTCACAAATAAAAAAATCCAAAATTTTCAAACATTTTCAAAATTTTAAAAAATTTCTAAAATTTTCAAAAACCGTCGAAGTTAGAAAAAAATTTATAATTTTCAAAAATATGAAAAATTATCAAAATTTTACAAAATTTCCACAAATTTTCAAAATTTGCCGAAATTCCAAAAAATCTTAAAATTTCCTAACTTTTCTATATTTCTCAATTTCAATTTTCAATAATCCTATAGGCAGCACCTTTAGGCTCGAGGATACACATGGGTCAGCCACGACTTTCTCTGGGCTGCACCTGAAGGCTCGCTCCTCCCAACTAGTAGCAAAATAATTAAAAAATTTTAGGAAATTAAAGAATTTTTTAAATTTTTCAAAAACCGTCGATATTCCAAAAAATTTGAAAATTTTCATAAATTATCGAAAATTTCAAAAGTTTAAAAAACTTTCAAAAATTTCAAAATTTTCAAAAATTTTCCAAATTCGTCGGAATTGCAAAAAATTTCAAAATTTTCAACAACTTTAAAAAATTCCAAAATTTTCAAAAAGTTCAAAATTTCAAAAATTTTCAAAAGTAGTCGAAATTCCAACAAATTACAAAATTTTCAAAAATTTTCAAAAACCGTCGAAATTCCAAATAATTTGAAAATTTAAAAAAATAATAAATTTCCAAATTTTCAAAAATTTCAATAATTTTCAAAACTCGTCGGTTACAAAAAATTACTAAATTTTCAAAAATTTCAAAAATTATCAAAATTTTACAAAATTTCCAAAAACTTTCAAAATTTGTCGAAATTCCAAAAAATCTGTAAATTTCCTAACATTTTCTATACTTCTCAATTTGAATTATATTCAATACTCTCCTTGCAGCACCGATATGCCCGAAGCTACACATGTCAGCCACGGCATTCTCTGGGATGAACCTCCAGGCTCGATGCTCCCAACTAGTACATTAATTTTAAAAATTGAAGGAAATTTAAGAATTTTTTTAAATTTTCAAAAATTTTTAAAAATAATTTTTGAAATATTTTTAAAATTTCCAAATTTTCAAAAATAGTCAAAAATTTCAGAATTTTGAAAAATTTTCAAAAATTTAAAAAATTTCAAAAATTTTGAAAATTCGTCCAAATTCCAAAAAAATTCAAAATTTTTAAAAATTTTCAAAATCTTGAAAATTTTCCAATTTTCAAAATCTTGAAAATTTTCAAATTTTCAAAACTTCATGATTTTAAAAAATCTAAATAATTTTCCAGAAATCCAAAATTTTCAAAAATTTTCAAAAACCGTCGAAATTCCAAATAATTTCAAAATTTAAAAAAATGATGTTTCAAAATTTTCAAACATTTCAATAATTTTCAAAAAATTCAAAATTTTCGAAAAGTTTCAAAAATTTAAAACATTTCCAAAAATTTTCAAATATCGTCGAAATTAAAAAAAAAACAATTCTCAAAAATTTTCAAAAATATCTAAATTTTGAAAAATTTTCAAAAATCGTCGAAATTCCAAAAAATTTTCAAAAATTTCAAAATTTTCAAAACTTTATATAAATTTCAAAAACATTAAAAATTCTTCCAGATTTTCAAAAAATTTTCAAAATTTGTCGAAATTCCAAAAAATCTGAAAATCTAACATTTTCTAAATTTCTCAAAAATTTCAATTTCATCCAATACTCCCCCTGGCAGCACCGATAGGCTCGATGCTACACATCTGTCAGCCACGTCATTCTCTGGGCTGTATCTGCAGGCTCCCCGCACCCAACTAGCAGTACAATAATTAAAAAAATTAAAGGAAATTTAAGAATTTCTTAAAATTATCAAAATTTTTTAAATTTTCAAAACTTTTCAAATTTTCAAAAAATTTTCAAAATTTTCAAAAATAGTCGAAATTCCAAAAAAATTCAAAGATTAAAAAAATTAGAAATATTTCAAAACTTTAAAAAAAATCCAAAATTTTCAAGAATTTAAAAAAATTTCAAAAATTTAAAAAATTTTCAAAACCGCCATAAGTCTAAAAAATTTCAAACTTTTCAAAAAATTTAAGAAATTTAAAAATTTTTCAAAAATTTCAAAAAATTTTAAAAAATCCAAAATTTTTTTTAAAATTTTCAAAGATTTCAGAAATCTCAAGAATTTTGAAAAATCGTCGAAATCCCGAAATATTTAAAAATTTTCAAAAATTTTTCAAAGATTTCAAAATTTTCAAAAACCGTAGATAATCCAAAAAATTCCAAAATTTTTAAAAATTTTCAGAATATCCAAAATTTTGAAAAATTTTGAAAAATTTGAAAAATTTTCTAAAATCGTCGAACCTACTAAAAATTTCAAAATATTCAAAAATTTGAAAAATTTTCAAAATCATACAAAATTTTCAAAATTTGTCGAAATTCCAAAAAATCTGAAAATTTCAATTATTTTCAATACTTCCCTTGGCAGCACCGATTTGCCCGAGGCTATAGATCTGTCAGCCACGGCATTCTCTGGGCTAAACCTGCAGGCTCGCTGCTCCCAACTTGCAGTGCAATAATTTTAAAAATGAAAGGAAATTTAAGAATTTTTAAAAAATTTTCAAAACATTCAAAAATCGTCGAAATTGCAAAAAATGTCAATATTTTCAAAAATTTTCAAAATTTGAAAAATTTCAAAAATTTTCAAATATTTTCAAATATTTCAAAAATTTTCAAAAATTAAAAAGAAATCCAAAATTTTCAAACATTTCCAAAATTTAAAGAAATTTCTAAAATTTTCAAAAACCGTCGAAGTTAGAAAAAAATTCAAAATTTTCAAAAATTTGAAAAATTATCAAAATTTTACAAAATTTCCAAAAATTTTCAAAATTTGCCGAAATTCCAAAATATCTTAAAATTTCCTAACTTTTCTATATTTCTCAATTTCAATTTTCAATAATCCTCTAGGCAGCACCGATAGGCTCGAGGATACACATGGATCAGCAACGACTTTCTCTGGGCTGCACCTGAAGGCTCGCTCCTCCCAACTAGTAGCAAAATAATTTAAAAATTTTAGGAAATTTAAGAATTTTTTTAAATTTTTAAAAAATCATCGATATTCCAAAAAATTCGAAAATTTTCATAAATTATCGAAAATTTCAAAAGTTTAAAAAACTTTAAAAAATTTCAAAATTTTCAAAAATTTTCCAAATTTTGTCGGAATTGCAAAAAATTTCAAAATTTTCAAAAACTTTAAAAAGTTTCAAAATTTTCAAAAATTTCAAAAATTTTCAAAATATCCAAAATTTTCAAAAGGTTCAAAATTTCAAAAATTTTCAAAAATAGTCGAAATTCCAACAAATTTCAAAATTTTCAAAAATTTTCCAAATTCGTCGGAATTGCAAAAAATTTCAAAATTTTCAAGAACTTTAAAAAGTTTCAAAATTTTCAAAAATTTTCAAAATATCCAAAATTTTCAAAAAGTTCAAAATTTCAAAAATTTTCAAAAATAGTCGAAATTCCAACAAATTTCAAAATTTTCAAAAATTTTCAAAAACCGTCGAAATTCCAAATAATTTCAAAATTTAAAAAAGTAACAAAGATCCAAATTTTCAAAAATTTCAATAATTTTGAAAATTCGTCGGTTACAAAAAAATTACAAAATTTTCAAAAATTTGAAAAATTATCAAAATTTTACAACATTTCCAAAAACTTTCAAAATTTGTCGAAATTCCAAAAAATCTGAAAATTTCGTAACATTTTCTATACTTCTCAATTTCAATTATTTTCAATACTCCCCTTGCAGCACCGATATGCCCGAGGCTACACATGTCAGCCACGGCATTCTCTGGGATGAACCTGCAGGCTCGCTGCTCCCAACTAGTACATTAATTTTAAAAATTGAAGGAAATTTAAGAATTTTTTTAAATTTTTATTAAAACTAACACGCAATATTATTTATACTGTACAGTATTATTACTCCTATTTCGGCCTCCTCCTCCCCTCTAGCCGACCTTACCTCGCCTATTGTCCTTTCCTTTTTTTCTAATTTTCAAAATATAATTATATATAATTACAATAAAAATATATCCTAGAGTAAAGAAGAGTAATAATACTGTATATATTACAAAGTGTATTATATCTAACTAGAGTAAAAGTTAATGCATAATAAACGAATATAAAAGACTAAGTCAATAGAATTACATTGTCCTTTAGGAAAGCAAATCCTTTTTCTTATACAATTAGTTGCATTTATAATAACAATAAAAATTTAATAGGGAAAAAGAGCATTCTACGGAACTCTAGAAAAACAACTAATGGAGAGACTAGTGAAGTGCTTTGTCTGAAGTATGACATTGTATAAGGAGGAAACACAGAAATTACGACGAAGTGAAGAGAAGAGACTAGAGTCACTTGAAATGTAGATATGGAGAAGAATGGAGGGTGTGAAACAGAAAGACAGAATAAGAAATGAAGCTGTGTTGGAAAGAAAGGGTGAAGAAAGAATGATGCTGAAAATGATCAGGATGAAAAGAAGGAATTGCCTGGGTCAAGGGCTAAGAAGACACTGTCTACTGAAAGATGCACTGGAAGGAATGGTGAACGGACGAACAAAATAGTTGAAATTGCAGAAAGATGAAAGTGAAAAGATTGTAGGAATGACTGTACGGTGAATACGAAAAAAAAAACCGTTGAAATCGCTGTACGCTGAATACGGAAAAAACGTTGAAATCGCTGTACGCTAAATGCGAAAAAAAACGTTGAAATAGCTGTACTCTGAATACGAAAAAAGAGAAATCGTTGAAATCGCTGTAAGCTGAATAGGAAGAAAAGAGAAATCGTTGAAATCGCTGTACGTTGAAAACGTAAAAAAGGAGAAATCGTTAAAATCGCTATATGCTGAAAAAAAAAGCATTATTTGAAAACGCTATAGCCCTGTTTTGAATAAGAAAAAAGAGAAATCTTTGAAACCGCTGTACGCTGAATACGAAAAGATTGAAAACGTTGAAATCGCTGTAAGCTGAATGCGGAAAAAAAGAGACATCGTTGAAATCGCTGTACGCTGAACACGAAAAAAAAAAACGTTTATATCTCAGTACGATGAATACGAATCAAAATCGTTAAAATCGCTGTACGTTGAATACGAAAAAAAGAGAAATCGTAGAAATCGGTGTACGTTGGATATGAAAAAAGAGAAAAAATGTTGAAATCTCTATGCGCTGAATACGAAAAAAAGAGAAAACGTAGAAATCGCGCTACGCTGAATACGTGAAAAAGAGAAACAGTTCAAGTCCTGTGCGCTGAACGCGAAAAAGGGGAAATCGTTGAAATCGCTGTACGTTGAATAAGAAAAAAGAGAAATCGTTGAAATCGATGTCCACCGAATAAGAAACAAAGACAAATCGTTGATCACTGTACGTGGAATACGCAAAAAAGAGAAATCGTTGAAAACGCTGAATAAGAAAAATAGACAAATCGTTGAAATCGCTGTTCACTGAATACGGGAAAAAGAGAAATCTTTGAAATCGCTGAGCGCTGAACACTAAAATGAGAAATCGTAAAAATCGCTGTACGTAGTATATGAAAAGAAGAGAAATTGATGAAATCGCTGTACGTTGAATAGGAAAAAAAGAGAAATCGTTGAAATCGTAGTACGCTGAATAAGAAAAAGAAGAGAAATCGTTGAAATCGCTGAACGCTGAATACGAAAAATAGAAATCGTTGAAAACGCTGTAAGCTGAATACGAAAAAAGAGAAATCGTTGAATTTGCTGTACGCTGAATATAAAAAAAAAGAAATCGTTGAATTCGCTGTACGCTGAATACGAAAAAAGAGAAATCGTTGAAAGAGCACGCAGAATATGAAAAAAAATCGTTGAAATAGCTGTACGATGAATACGAAAATATATCATCGAAATAACTGTACGCTGAATACGAAAAAAATATCATTGATATCGCTGTAAGCAGAAAACGAAAAATAGTGAAATCGTTTTAATCGCTGTATTTTGAATTCGGAAAAAAAAGAAAAATTGTTGAATTCGCTTTACGTTGAATACGAAAAAAAAAGAAATCTTTGAAATGGCTGTACGCTGAATAAGAAACATTTAGAAATCGTTGTAATCGCTGTAGGCTAAACACGAAAAAATCGTAGAAATCGTTGTACGAGAAATATGAAAAAAGAAAAATCGTTGAAATCGTTGTACGGTGACTAAGAATAAAATATCTTTGAAATTTATGTAAGCTGAATACGAAAAATGAATCGTTGAAATTGCTGCACGCTGAATATGAAAAAAAGAGAAATCGATGAAATCGCCGTAGGCCAAATACGAAAAAAAATCGTTGAAATCGCTGTACGCTGAAAACGAAAGAAATATCGTTGAAATCGCTGTAAGCTGTATACGAAAAAAAGATAAATCGTTTTAATCGCTCTACTTTGAATACGAAAAAAAGAGAAATCGTTGAAATGGCTATATGTTGAATATGAAAGAAAATCGTTCAAATAGCTGTACGCTGAATACGTGAAAAAACTTTGATATCTCTGTATGTTGAATACGAAAAAAAATAATTGAAACCTTTGTACGCTGAATACGAAAAAAAGAGATATCGTTGAAATCGCTGTACGCTGAATAAGAAAAAAGAGAAATCGTTGAAATCGCAAAACGCTGAATTAGAAAAAAACAGAAATCGTTGAAATCGCAATAAGCTGAATACGAAAAAAAGAGGAATCGTTGAAGTCGCTGTACACCAAATACGAAAAAAGAGATATCGTTGAAATCACTGTACGTTCAATAAGAAAAAAGAGAAATTGTTGAAATCGTTGAAAGCTGAATACGAAAAAAGAGAAATCGTTGAAATCGCTGTACGCTGCATACGAAAAAAAGAGAGATCTTTGAAATAGCTGTGCTCTCAACATGTAAAAAGAGAAATCGTTAAAATCGCTGAACGAAAAATATGAAAAATGAGAGACAGATGAAATCGCTGTACGTTGAATAGGAAAAAGAGAGAAATCGCTGGAATCGTTCTACGCTGAATAGGAAAAAAAGAGAAATCGTTGAAATCGCTGTACGTTGAATACGAAAAAACAGAAATTGCTGAAATCGCTCTAAGCTGAATGAGAAAGAAAGAGAATTCGTTGAAATTGCTTTACGCTGAATACGAAAAAAAGAGGAATCGTAGATATCGCTGTATACTGAAAACGAAAAAAAGAGAAATCGTTGAAATCGCTGTACGCTGAATAAGAAAATAAGAGCATTAGTTGAAATCGCTGTACGCTGAATACGAAAAAGAGAGAAAACGTTGAAATCGATGTACACCGAATACGAAAAAAAAGACAAAACGTTGATCACTGTACGTGGAATACGCAAAAAAGAGAAATCGTTGAAATCGCTTAACGCTGAATACGAAAAAAGGAGAAACCGATGAAATCGCTGTACGTTGAATAGGAAAAAGAGAGAAAACGTTGGAATCGTTGTACGCTGAATACGAAGAAAAGAGAAATCGTTGAAATCGCTGTAGTCTGAATACGAAAAAAAACCGTTGAAATCGCTGTACGATGAATACGAAAGAAAATCATTGAAATAGCTGTACGCTAAATACGAAATATATATCGTTGAAATCGCTGTACGGATAATATGAAAAAAGAGAAATCGTTGAAATCGCTGTACAGCTGTCAAAAAAAAGTGGCCGCACTCGTGAACAGCGAATTTTTCAAAGTCCACTTCGGGTCGCGGCGATGTTACACGATGCATGTGCTTGTACGAGCAGTTCCGGAACTATGAAAGTGTTCCATATCTGCGCCTCGTAGACCAGTGGTAGAGTGCTTGTTTAATGATTCAAAGGTCGTGGGTTCGGGCCTTCTTCAAGTTTTCATTTTATTTTTTAATCGTTCTTTAGCGATGTAAATGCTATTCAAATTATCATTTATATCCAGTTATCGTTCTTTATGGATATCACGTTATTTATATTTTGTTATCGTTCTTTATAGATATGAATAAAATTCAGGTCATCATTTGTATTCTGTTATCGTATTATAACGATATGAATAATAATTATTATTGTATCTCCAATGGGGGTTAGCCCTATTTTACATATGTATGTTAGGGCTATAGTTTCATACACAAAAAAGATAAGCATAAAGAGAAATGGAAAAGAAAATTAAATTAGCTTACGCGATGTAAACAAAACATAAACAAACCGTAAATTAGGCATTGCGATTGCAAAACAAATATCAGGTATCAATTTGAAACATACAAAAACATTAACACACATACGTAACACTTCTATAACACAAATATGCAGCTTTCCGTACCATACATCATAAATTAATACACAATAGTCACACAAACACAATCAAACTATAATTACGACATTGCAACGACATCAAGCATCCCATAACTGACTCACATACATAACAAATCAAGCATCCGTTACAACACATACACTTCAACATAGTAACCACACTTTTAAAAGTTACAAATTTGGCTCCAAGAAGAATAAATAGGACACTGTTACTAATTACTATTCTTCTACAATTTCTTAAATACATCTGTAATAAATCTGTGAAATTCCGATATGAATAATATTCACGTTTTTTATATTGTTATCGTTCTTTAGCGATTTAAATAATATTCAAGTTATCATTTATATTCTGTTTTCCTTCATTAGCATTATAAAACAATATTCAAGTTATTTATATTGTTCTTTCGCAATATATTAATTAAACAAACCGATATATATATATAATTTATATTCTGTTATCGTTCTTTAGTGATATTGTATAAATAATATTCAAGTTATTTATATTGTAATCGTTCTTTAGCGATATAAATAACGTAAATTTAATATTAGGTTTGGAAAAATCCAGTTGCATAATACTGGTATTAGTTTTTCTTTTTGCATTATTACATTATACTATCTTGAACCACAATAAAATGAAAAGGAGTAACGAGGAATTGAACCTGAGACGTTGACATCTAAATTCCGACGTTCGTCCGCTGAGCTACGAGAGCAAAAGTGTGGAATCATTTTCGGAAAAATTGACCCAATTACACTCTAAGATTTTCTGATGATTCGTAGAAGCTAGTCCAGGATGCGGGGGGCAAAGGCTAATTGAGATTTCCCGGTCTCTGACCGGGTCAAACATCCTGATAGAATTAATATTTAACCCTTGCCGTGATTTTCGGTGAAGTCCGGAGGGCCCAATTAGTCAAATCCACTTTCCTCATCTCCACGCTTGGGCCCCCTGGAATTTAATAAGATGCGAAAGAGATAGTGGTGTGCGGAAAGCAACGGGATGTTACCGCATTTTTGGCCTATCCTTCTCAAGAAACCTGCAAACATGAACAAAGGAAGCTTTTAATAGAAAAAGAAGGATCTCCTGCGGACCTCTGGAAAAAGAACTAAGGAAGAGACTAGTGAAGTGTTTTGTGTGGAGTGTGGCATTGTATGGGGAAAGAACATGGACATTACGACGAAATGAAGAGAAACGAATTGAAGCATTTGAAATGTGGATGTGGAGAAGAACGGTGCGTGTAAAGTGGACAGACAGAATAAGAAATAAAATTGTGTTTGAAAAAGTGAGTGAAGAAAGAATGATGCTGAAACTGATTAGAAAGAGAAAAAGGAATTGGTTGGGTCTCTGGTTGAAAAGAATAATAGACGACATTAGGATATGTGGATCATATGCGGAGACTAAGAGGAAGGCAGAAAATAGGAAAGATTGGAGATTGCTGTGTTTGCAATGAAAGACCTGCCCATGGACAGAACATTTATGTGTGTATGTTCAGAATGCCTGGAATATCGTGTCTAAGAAGAGTCGCTATTTGCAAAGACTAGTCAATTCCATGCCCACTCGACTGCAAGATGATCGAGATAAGAGGAAGATAGACTAAATATTGAATTGTGACTTTTTGTTTTGTTTTTTGAACGCTTAATTGTTTGAATGTTTTAAGGCCGACGCCAGTAAATTTGTTATGTTTATGCCACGAAAGATATTTTATTGAGAATAAAATCTTTTTTCTTTCCATTTGCAGCCACAATATCATAATGATAATGATAAAATCATGGCATAATATATTAATGAACCTGATGTTAATTACTAAAATAATCATAAAAGAGAAAGGAGCCATTATGTCTAGTTTGTCTCTCTCAAAAACAGAACAAAAAAGGACATAAAAAGTACGAGGTTGTAGTCGAACGCAGGACCTCATGAATAAGAGGCCTGAACGCTACCATTACGCTATCGAATCACAGAGGGAAAACTTCAATTATAACTGTACATATCAGGCAACGTGGTCCAACAACATGTAACATCGCCTGTCTCCGAATTGTAGCGAAGATACCCGAAGGGAATTTTGCTTCAGGAGAGCGGCCACTTTTTCTTTTGACAGCTATACTTTGAATACGAAAAAGAGAGAATTCGTTGTAATATGAATAAGAAATAAAGAGAAATCATTGAAATCGCTGTACGCTGAATACGAAAAATAGAGAAACCGTTGAAAACACTGTACGTTGAATACGAAAAATAGAAATCGTTTAAATCGCTGTACACCGAATACGAAATCAATTTTCGAATTCGCTGTGCGCTGAACACGTAAGAAGATAAATCGTTAAAATCGCTGTACCTAGAATATGAAAAAAGAGAAATCGATGAAATCGCATTACGCTGAATACGAAAAAAGTGAAATCGTTGAAATCG
The DNA here is from genome assembly GCF_040183065.1 of Periplaneta americana. Classification (NCBI taxonomy): domain Eukaryota; kingdom Metazoa; phylum Arthropoda; class Insecta; order Blattodea; family Blattidae; genus Periplaneta; species Periplaneta americana. The sequence goes on from NC_091131.1 coordinate 178,248,343, forward strand.
CTGTATGTTGATAAGAAAAAAAGAGAACTTCCTGAAATCGCAGTACGTTGTATAAAAAAAAGACGAATCGTTGAAAACGCTATTTGTTGAATAAGAAAAAAAGAGAAATCTTTGAAATAGCTGTATGTTGAATACTAAGAAAGTGAAAACGTTGAAATCGCTGTACGCTGAATACGGAAAAAAGAGACATTGTTGAAATCGCTGTACGCTGAATACAAAAAAATCGTTTAAATCTCTGTACGCTGAATACGAAACAAAATCGTTAAAATCACTGTACGCTGAATAAGAAAATAACGTTGAAATCGCTGTACGCTTAAAAAGAAAGAAAGAGAAAGCGTTGAAATCGGTGTACGTGGAATATGAAAAAAGAGAAATCGTTGAAATCGCATTATGCTGAATACGAAAAAAGTGAAATCGTTGAAATCGCTGTACGCTGAATACGAAAAAAAGAGAAACCGATGAAATCCCTGTACGTTGAATAGGAAAAAGAGAGAAAACGTTGGAATCGTTGTACGCTGAATACGAAAAAAAGAGAAATCGTTGAAATCGCTGTAGTCTGAATTCGAAAAAAAAACCGTTCAAATCGCTGTACGCTGAATACGAAAGAAAATCGTTGAAATAGCTGTACGCTAAATACGAAATAAATATCGTTGAAATCGCTGTACGGATAATATGAAAAAAGAGAAATCGTTGAAATCGATGTACACCGAATACGAAAAAAGGCAAAACGTTGATCACTGTACGTGGAATACGCAAAAAAGAGAAATCGTTGAAATCGCTTAACGCTAAATACGAAAAAAAGAGAAACCGATGAAATAGCTGTACGTTGAATAGGAAAAAGAGAGAAAACGTTGGAATCGTTGTACGCTGAATACGAAAAAAAGAGAAAACGTTGAAATCGCTGGTCTGAATTCGAAAAAAAACAGTTCAAATCGCTGTACCCTGAATACGAAAGAAAATCGTTGAAATAGCTGTACGCTAAATACGAAATAAATATCGTTGAAATCGCTGTACGGATAATATGAAAAAAGAGAAATCGTTGAAATCGCTGTACGTTGAATATGAAAAAAACAGAAATCGCTGTGTGCTGTATAAGAAAAAAAGAGAATTAGTTCAAATCGCTTTACGCTGAATACGAAAAAAAGAGTAATCGTTGAAATCGCTGTACACTGAATACGACAAAAAGAAATCGTTGAAATCGCTGTAGGCTAAATAAGAAAATAAAAGAATTTGTTGAAATCCCTGTACGCTGAATAAGAAAAAAGAGAAGTCGTTGAAATCGCTGTACGCTAGATATGAAAAAATAGAGAATTCGTTGAAATCGCTTTACGTTGAATACGAAAAACAGAGAAATCGTTGAAATCGCTGTACGCAGAATACGAAAAAAAGAGAAATCGTTGAAATCGCTGAGGAAGAATACGAAAAAAAATCGTTGATATTGGTGTACGCTGAATACGAAAGAAAATCTTTGAAATAACTGTATGCTGAATACGAAATTAATATCGTCGAAATTGCTGTAAGCTGAATACGAAAATAAGTAGTAATCGTTTTAATCGCTGTACTTAGAATACGAAAAAATAAGAAATCGTTGAAATCGCTTTACGCCCAATACGAAAAATAGGAATCGTTGAAATAGCTGTACACTGAATATGAATAAAAGTGAAATCGTTGAAACCGCTGTAGGCCAAATACGAAAAAAATCGTTCAAATCTCAATACGCTGAATGCAAAGAAAGAGAAATCTTTGATATCGGTGTACGCTGAATACGAATAAAATATCGTTCAAATTTCTGTACGCTGAATATGAAAAAAGCGTTGAAATCGCTGCACGCTGAATACGAAAAAATATCGTTGAAATAAATGTACTCTGAATACGAAAAAAATATCGTTGAAATCACTGTAAGCTGAAAACGAAACAAACAGAAATCGTTTTAATCGCTGTACTTAGAATTCGAAAAAAAGAGAAATGATTGAAATCGCTTTACGCTCAATACGAAAGAAAGAGAAATCGCTCAAATCGCTGTACACAAAATACGAAAGAAAGAGATAACGTTAAAATCGCTGTACGATTAATACCAAAAATAGAAATCGTTCAAATAGCTGTACGCTGAATACGAAAAAAATTAGAAAACGTTGAAATCGCTGTAGGCCAAATGCGAAAATAAAATTTTTGAAATCGCTGAACGCTGATTAAGAAAAAAGGGAAGTCGTTGAAATCGCTGTACGGTGAATAAGAATAAAATATCGTTGAAATTTGTGTAAGCTGAATACAAAAATGAATCGTTGAAATCGCCGTAGCCCGAATACGAAAAAAAATCGTTAAAATCGCTGTACGCTCAATACGAAAGATAATTTTTAAAATAGCTGTACGCTGAATACGAAAATAGTATCGTTGAAAACGCTGTAAACTGAATACGGAAAAGAGAGAAATCTGTTTTATCGCTGTATTTTGAATACGAAAAAAGAGAAACCGTTGAAATGACTATATCTTCAATATTAAAAAAAGTTGAAATAGCAGTACGCTGAATACGAGAAAGGACTTTGAAATGTCTGTACGGTACGCTGAATACGAAGGGAAATCGTTGAAATAGCTGTACGCTAAATACGAAAAAATTATCGTTGAAATCGCTATACACATAATGCGAAAAAAGAGAAATCGTTGAAATCGCTGTACGTTGAATACGAAAAAAACAGAAATCGCTGAAATCGCTGTACGCTGAATGAGAATGAAAGAGAATTCGTTTAAATCGCTTTACGCAGAGTACGAAAAAAAGAGGAATCGTAGATATCGCTGTATACTGAAAACGAAAAAAACAGAAATCGTTGAAATCGCTGTACGCTGAATAAGAAAATAACAGTATTAGTTGAAATCGCTGTACGCTGGATATGAAAAAAAGAAGTCGTTGAAACCGCTGTACGCTCAATAAGAGAAAAAAGAGATATTGTAGAAATCGCTTTACGCTGAATACGAAAAAAGAGAGAAAACGTTGAAATCGCTGTACGCTAATTTGAAACAAAGAGAAATCGTTGAAATCGCTGTACGCTGAATACGAAAAAAAGAGAAATCGATTAAATCGCTGTACAGCGAATAAGAAAAAAAGACAAATCGTTGAAATCGCTGTGCACTGAATACTAAAAATAGAAATATTTGAAATCGCTGTAGTCCAAATACGAAAAAAATCGTTCAAATCGCTGTAAACTGAATACAAAGAAAGAGAAATGGTTGAAATCGCTGTAAGCTCAACACGAATAAAATATCGTTGAAAATTCTGTACGCTGAATACGAAAATGTAGAGTTGAATTCGCTGCAGGCTGAATACGAAAAAAAAGAGTAATCGTTGAAATCGCTGTAGGCCAAATACGAAAAAAAGAGAAATCGTTGAAATCGCTGTACACGGAAAACGAAAAAGGGAGAAATCGTTGAAACCTCTGTGCGTTGAATACGAAAAAAAGAGAAATCGTTGAAATCGCTGAAAGCTAAATACGAAAAAAGGAGAAGTCGTTCAAATCGCTGTTCGCTGAATACGAAAAAATAGAAATCGTTAAAAAAGCTGTACGTATAGTATGAAAAAAAGAGAAATCGATGAAATCGCTGTACGTTGAATAAGAAAAAGGGAGAAATCGTTGAAATCATTGTACGCTGAATACGAAAAAAAGAGAAAATTTTGAAATCGCTGTACGCTGAATACCAAAAATGGAAATCGTTGCAATCGCTCTACGCTGAATATGAAAAAAGAGAAATCGTAGAAATGGCTGTTCGCTGAATAAGAAAAAAGTACAGATCGTTGTAAGAGCACGCAGAATATCGAAGAAAATCGTTGAAATAGCTGTACGCTAAATACGCAAAAATATCTTTGAAATATCTCTACACTGAACACGAAAAAATTCGTTGAAATCGTTGTACGCTGAATTCGAATACAGAGAAATCTTTCAAATCGCTGTATGCTGAATACGAAAAAAATCGTTCAAATGTCTGTACGCGGAATACGAAAAAAATCGCTGAATTCGCTGTACGCTGAATACGAAAGAAAATCGTTGAAATACTTGTACGCTGAATACGAAAAAATATCGTTGAAATCGCTGTAAGGTGAATACGAAAAAAAAAAGGAATAGTGTTAATCGCTGTACTTTGAATACGAAAAAAAGAGAAATCGTTGAAATCGCTTTACGCTGACTACGAAAAAAAATAGAAATCTTTGACATCCCTGTACGCTGAATAAGAAAAAACGAGAAACCGTTCATATCGATGTACAATGAATACGAATAAAGAGAAATCGTCGAAATCGCTGTGCGGTGATCATTAGAAAAGAGAAATCGTTGAAATCGCTGAACGTTGAATACGAAAAAGAGAGAAATCGTAGCAATCGCAGTACTTTAAATATGAAAAATAGAGAAATCGTTGAAATCGATTTACGCTGAATACGAAAGTAAGAGAAATCGTTGAAATCGCGGTACGCCGAATACGAAAAAAGTGAAATCTTTGAAATCTCTGTAGGCTGAATATGAAAAAAAGAGAAATCGTTGAAATCGCTGTACGCTAAATAAGAAAAAAATACAAATCGTTGAAATAGCTGTACGATGAGTACCAAAAAAATAGTTGAAATCGCTGTACACTGATTAGAAAAAAAATCGTTTAAATCGCAGTACGCTAAATAAGAAAAAAATAGAAATCATTGAAATCTCTGTGCGGTGAGCATGAAGGGAGAGAAATCGTCGAAGTCGCTGTAGGTTGAATAAAAAAAGAGAAATCGATGAAATCGCTGTGCTTTGAATACGAAAAATAGAGAAATCGCTGAAATCGCTTTACGCTGAATACGAAAAAAGAGAAATCGTTGAAATCCATGTACGATAATACGAATAAAAGACAAATCGTTGAAATCGCTGTACGCTGAAAACGGAAGAAATTCGTTGAAATAGCTGTACGCTGAATCTGAAAAAATATCGTTGAAATCGCTGTAAGCTGAATACGAAAAAAGAGTAATTGTTTTATACGCTGTGCTTTCAATACGAACAGAAGAGAAATCCTTGATCTGGCTATACGTTGAATATGAAAGAAGATCGTTGAAATAGCTGTACGCCGAATAAAAATAATCGTTGAAAACGCTGTACGCTTAATACGAAAAAAACGTTGAAATCGCTGTACGCTGAATAAGAAAAAGGGAGAAATCGTTGAAATCGCTGTCCGTTGAATATGAAAAAAGAGAAATCGTTGAAATCGATATACGCTGAATACGATAAAAAGAGAAATCGTTGAAATCGCTGTACACCGAAAACTAAAAAGTGAAAAATCGTTTAATTACTGTACGTTGAATATGAAATAAAGAGAAATCGTTGAAATTGCTAAAAGAGAAATACGACAAAAGGAGAAGTCGTTGAAATCGCTGTTCGCTGAATACGAAATAAAGAGAAATCCTTGAAATTGCTGGGCGCTGAATACGCAAAAAGAGAAATCGTTAAAAAAGCTGTACGCATAATATGAAAAAAGACATATGGATAAAATCGCTGTACGTTGAATAAGAAAAAGGGACATATCGTTGAAATCGTTGTACGCTGAAAACGAAAAAAGAGAAATCTTTGAAAACGCTGTACGCTGAATACGAAAAATAGAAATCGTGCAATTGCTGTACGCTGAATACGAAAAAAGAGAAATCGGTGAAATCGCTGTGCGCTGAATATCAAAAAAAGAGAAATAGTTGAAATCGCAGTTCGCTGAATACGAAAAAAGTACAGATCGTTGAAAGAGCACGCAGAATATGGAAGAAAATCGTTAAACTAGCTGTATGCTGTATACGAAAAATTACGTGTCCGCTGAACACGAAAAAAGAGAAATCGTTGAAAGAGCTCGCAGATTATGATATAGCTGTAAGCTCAATACGAAAAAATATCTTTGAAATACCTGTACGCAGAACACGAGGAACGTCGTTGAAACCGTTGTACGCTGAATTCGAATACAGAGAAATCGTTGAAATGGCTGTAAGCTGAATACGAAAAAAATCGTTGAAATGTCTGTACGCAGGAATACGAAAGAAATCGTTGAATTCGCAGTACGCTGAATAAGAAAAAAAGAGAAATCGTTGAAATCGCTGTACAACAAATACAAAAAAAATCGTTGAAATCGCTGTACGCTGAATACGAAAGAAAATCGTTGAAATACTTGTATGCTGAATACGAAAAAAAATATCGTTGAAATCGCTGTAAGGCGAATACGAAAAAAAGAGAAATCGTGTTAATCGCTGTACTTTGAATACGAAAAAAAGATAAATCGTTGAAATCGCTTTACGCTGAATACGAAAAAAATAGAAATCGTTGACATCCCTGTACGCTGAATAAGAAAAAACGAGAAACCGTTCAAAACGCTGTACAATGAATACGAAAAAAGAGAAATCGTTGAAATCGCTGGCGGTGATCATTAGAAAAGAGAAATCGTTGAAATCGCTGAACGTTGAATACGAAAACGAGAGACATCGTAACAATTGCAGTAAGTTGAATATGAAAAATATAGAAATCGTTGAAATCGATTCACGCTGAATACGAAAGAAAGAGAAATCGTTGAAATCGCGGTACGCTGAATACGAAAAAAATGAAATCTTTGAAATCTCTGTAGGCTGAATATGAAAAAAGAGAAATCGTTGAAATCGCTGTACGCTAAATAAGAAAAAAATAGAAATTGTTGAAATAGCTGTACGCTGAATACCAAAAAATAGTTGAAATCGCTGTACACTGAATTAGAAAAATATCGTTGAAATTGCTGTACGCTGAATAGGAGGAAAATTCGTTGAAAAAGGTGTAGGATGAATACGAAAAAAAAACGGTGAAATAGTTGCACTCTGAATACGAAAAAAAATTGTTGAAGTCGCTGTGCGCTGAATACGAAAATAAGTGAAATCCTTGAAATCGCTGTACGCTGTATACGAAAAAAAGAGAAGTTGAAATCGCTGTACGCTGAATAAGAAAAAAAGAGATTTAGATGAAATAGCTGTACGCAGAATACGAAAAAACAAAGGAGAAATCGATGAAATCTCTGTGCGGTGTGGATGAAGAAATAGAAATCGTTGAAGTCGCTGTACGTTGAAAGTGAAAAAAAGAGAAATCGTTGAAATCGCTGTGCGGTGAGCAAGAAGAAAGAGAAATCGTTGAAATCGCTGTACGTTGAATACGAAAAGAAGAGATTTCGTTCAAATCGCTGTACGTGGAATATGAAAAATAGGGAAAACCTTGTAATCGCTTTACGCTGAATACGAAAAAAAGAGAAATCGTTGAAATCGCTGTACGATGAATAAGAAAAAAAGAGAATTAGATTAAATGCGCTGTACGCTGAATACGAAAAAAATGAGAAATTATTGAAAACTCTGTGCGGTGAGCATGAAGAGAGAGAAATCTTGGAAGTCGCTGTAGGTTGAATAAAAAAAGGGAAATCATTGAAATCGCTGTACGTTGAATAGGAAAAAATAGAAATGGCTGAAATCGCTTTACGCTGAATAGGAAAAAAAGAGAAATCGTTGAAATCTATGTACGCCAATACGAATAAAAGAGAAATCGTTGAAATCGCTGTACACAGAATACGAAAAAAATATAAATCTTTGAAATCGCTGTAGGACGAATACGAAAAAAAATCGTGAAATCGTTGTAAGTTGAATACGAAAAAAGAGTAATTGTTTTATACGCTGTGCTTTGAATACGAAAAGAAGAGAAATCCTTGATATGGCTAAACGCTGAATATGAAAGAAAATCGTCGAAAGAGCTGTGCGCTGAATAAATATAATCATTGAAATCGCTATACGCTGAATACGCAAAAATACGTTGAAATCGCTTTGGCTGAATAAGAAAAAAGCGAGAAATCTTTGAAATCGCTGTCCATTGAATATGAAAAAAGAGAAATCGTTGAAATCGCTATACGCTGAATAAGGAAAAAAAGAAATCGTTGAAATCACTGTACGCTGAATACGAAAAAGGGAGATATCGTTGAAACCACTGTACGTTGAATACGAAAAAAAAGAGTAATCGTTGAAATCGCTGTAGGCCGAATACGAAAAAATTCGTTGACATCGCTGTACGCTGTATACGAATGAAAATCGTTGAAATAGCTGTAAGCTGAAGACGAAAAAACAACTTTAAAAAATTAACTGTAGTTGAATACGAAAAAAAAATTTTAGAAACCGCTGTACGCTGAATACAATAAAAGAGAAATCGTTGAAATCGCTGTACGCTGAATACGAAAAAAGAGAAATCGTTGAAATGGCTGTTCGCTGAATACGAAAAAAGTACAGATCGTTGTAAGAGCACGCAGAATATGGAAGAAAATCCTTGAAATAGCTGTACCCTAAATACGAAAAATAGAGAAACCGTTGAAAACGCTGTAGGTTGAATACGAAAAAAGAGAAATCGTATAAATCGCTGTACACCGAATACGAAAAAAAGAGAAATAGTTAAAATCAATGTACGTTGAATACGAAAAATAGAGAAATCGTTGAAGTCGCTGAACGCTGAGTACAAAATAATAAACAGTTTGGAATCACTGCACGCTGTATACGAAAAAAAGAGAAATTTTTGAATTCGCTGTGCGCTGAACACGTAAGAAGATAAATCGTTAAAATCGCAGTACGTAGAATATTAAAAAAGAGAAATCGATGAAATCGCTGTACGTTGAATAGGAAAAGGAGAGAAATCGTTGCACGCTGAATACGAAAAAAAAGAGAAACCGTACAAGTCCTGTGTGCTGAAGGCGGAAAAAGAGGTCATTGAAATAGCTGTAAGTTGAAACGAAAAAGGAGAAATCGTTGAAATCGATGTACACCGAATACGAAAAAAAGACAAAACGTTGATCACTGTATGTGGAATACGCAAAAGAGACAAATCGTTGAAATAGCTTAACGCTGAATACGAAAAAAAGAGAAACCGATTAAATCGCTGAACGTTGAATACGAAAAAGAGAGAAATCGTAGCAATCGCAGTACGTTGAATATGAAAAATATAGAAATCGTTGAAATCGATTTACGCTGAATACGAAAGAAAGAGAAATCGTTGAAATCGCGGTACGCTGAATACGAAAAAAGTGAAATCTTTCAAATCTCTGTAGGCTGAATATGAAAAGAGAGAAATCGTTGAAATCGCTGTACGCTAAATAAGGAAAAAATAGAAATCGTTGAAATAACTGTACTCTGAGTACCAAAAAAATCGTTGAAATCGCTGTACACTGAATTAGAAAAAAATCGTTTAAATCGCAGTACGTTGAATTCGAAAAATATCGTTGAAATTGCTGTACGCTGTATACGAGGAAAATTCATTGAAAAAGGTGTACGATGAATACGAAAAAAACGGTGAAATGGTTGCACGCTGAATACGAAAATCAAATTTTTAAGTCGCTGTGCGCTGAATACGAAAAAAAGAGAAATCCTTGAAATCACTGTACGCTGAATACGAAAAAAGAGAAGTTGAAATCGCTGTACGCTGAATACGAAAAAAACGTTGAAATCGCTGAACGCTGAATAAGAAAAATGGAGAAATCGTTGAAATCGCTGCCCGTTGAATATGAAAAAAGATAAATGGGTGAAATCGCTATACGCTGAATACGAAAAAAGAGAAATCGTTGAAATCGCTGTACACCGAAAACGAAAAAGGGAGAAATCGTTGAAACCTCTGTGCGTTGAATACGAAAAAAAGAGAAATCGTTGAAATCGCTGAAAGCTAAATACGAAAAAAGGAGAAGTCGTTCAAATCGCTGTTCGCTGAATACGAGAAAATAGAAATCGTTAAAAAAGCTGTACGTATAGTATGAGAAAAAGACAAATCGAATCGCTGTACGTTGAATAAGAAAAAGGGAGAAATCGTTGAAATCGTTGTACGCTGAGTACGAAAAAAAGAGAAATTTTTGAAATCGCTGTACGCTGAATACGAAAAATAGAAATCGTTGCAATCGCTCTAAGCTGAATATGAAAAAAGTGAAATCGTTGAAATGGCTGTTCGCTGAATAAGAAAAAAGTACATATCGTTGTAAGAGCACGCAGAATATCGAAGAAAATCGTTGAAATAGCTGTACGCTAAATACGCAAAAATATCTTTGAAATATGTGTACGCTGAACACGAAAAATTTCGTTGAAATCGTTGTACGCTGAATTCGAATACAGAGAAATCTTTCAAATCGCTGTACGCTGAATACGAAAAAAATCGTTCAAATGTCTGTACGCGGAATACGAAAAAAATCGCTGAATTCGCTGTACGCTGAATACGAAAGAAAATCGTTGAAATACTTGTACGCTGAATACGAAAAAAATATCGTTGAAATCGCTGTAAGGTGAATACGAAAAAAAAAGGAATAGTGTTAATCGCTGTACTTTGAATACGAAAAAAAGAGAAATCGTTGAAATCGCTTTACGCTGACTACGAAAAAAAAATAGAAATCTTTGACATCCCTGTACGCTGAATAAGAAAAAACGAGAAACCGTTCATATCGATGTACAATGAATACGAAAAAAGAGAAATCGTCGAAATCGCTGTGCGGTGATCATTAGAAAAGAGAAATCGTTGAAATCGCTGAACGTTGAATACGAAAAAAAGAGAAATCGTAGCAATCGCAGTACTTTAAATATGAAAAATAGAGAAATCGTTGAAATCGATTTACGCTGAATACGAAAGTAAGAGAAATCGTTGAAATCGCGGTACGCCGAATACGAAAAAAATTAAAAATCTTTGAAATCTCTGTAGGCTGAATATGAAAAAAAGAGAAACCGTTGAAATCGCTGTACGCTAAATAAGAAGAAAATACAAATCGTTGAAATAGCTGTACGATGAGTACCAAAAAAATAGTTGAAATCGCTGTACACTGATTAGAAAAAAAATCGTTTAAATCGCAGTACGCTAAATAAGAAAAAAATAGAAATCATTGAAATCTCTGTGCGGTGAGCATGAAGGGAGAGAAATCGTCGAAGTCGCTGTAGGTTGAATAAAAAAAGAGAAATCGATGAAATCGCTGTGCTTTGAATACGAAAAATAGAGAAATCGCTGAAATCGCTTTACGCTGAATACGAAAAAAGAGAAATCGTTGAAATCCATGTACGATAATACGAATAAAAGACAAATCGTTGAAATCGCTGTACGCTGAAAACGGAAGAAATTCGTTGAAATAGCTGTACGCTGAATATGAAAAAATATCGTTGAAATCGCTGTAAGCTGAATACGAAAAAAGAGTAATTGTTTTATACGCTGTGCTTTCAATACGAACAGAAGAGAAATCCTTGATCTGGCTATACGTTGAATATGAAAGAAGATCGTTGAAATAGCTGTACGCCGAATAAAAATAATCGTTGAAAACGCTGTACGCTTAATACGAAAAAACGTTGAAATCGCTGTACGCTGAATAAGAAAAAGGGAGAAATCGTTGAAATCGCTGTCCGTTGAATATGAAAAAAGAGAAATCGTTGAAATCGATATACGCTGAATACGATAAAAAGAGAAATCGTTGAAATCGCTGTACACCGAAAACTAAAAAGTGAAAAATCGTTGAAATTACTGTACGTTGAATATGAAATAAAGAGAAATCGTTGAAATTGCTAAAAGAGAAATACGACAAAAGGAGAAGTCGTTGAAATCGCTGTACGTTGATTAAAAAAGTGAAATCGTTGATATCGCTGTACGCTGAATACGAAAAATAGAGAAATCGTTGAAATCCCTGTAAGCTAATACGAATAAAATAAAAATCGTTGATATCGCTGTACACAGAAGACAAAAAAAAATAGAAATCCTGGAAATCGCTGTGGGACGAATACGAAAAATAATCGTTGAAAACGCTGTACGCTGAATACAAAAAAGTAGAAATCCTGGAAATCGCTCCAGGTCCAATACGAAAAAAAAACGTTGAAATCGCTGTACGCTGAAAAGGGATGAAATTCGTTGAAATAGCTGTACGATGAATACGAAAAAATTTCGTTGAATTCGCTGTAAGATGAATACGGAAAAGGAGAAATGGTTTAAATCGCTGTGCTTTGAATACGGAAAAAAGAGAAATCGCTGAATATGAAAAAAAAATCGTCGAAATAGTTGTACGCTGAAAAATAATAATCGTTGAAATCGCTGTATGCTGAATACGAAAAAAAAGTAGAAATTGATGTACGCTGAATACGAAAAATAGATAAATCGTTGAAATCGCTGTGCGTTGAATATGAAAAAAGAGAAATCGTTGAAATCGGTTTACGCTGAGCAAGAAAAAAAGAGAAATCGTTGAAATTCCTGTACGTAATACGAATTAAAGAGAAATAGTTGAAATCGCTGTACACATAATACGAAAGAAAATAGGAATTGTGGAAATCGCTGTAGGTCGAATACGAAGAAAATCGTTGAAATCACTGTACGCTGAAAACGGAAAAAATTCGTTGAAATAGCTGTAAGCAGAATACGAAAAAAGAGTAATTGTTTTAAACGCTGAGCTTTGAATACGAAAATAAGAGAAATCGCTGACATGACTATACGCTGAATATCAAATAAAATCGTTGAAATAGCTGTACGCTGAAAACAATAATCGTTGAAATCGCTGAACGCTGAATACGATAAAAAACGTTGAAATCGCAGTACCCTGAATACGAAAAAAGAGATCGTTGAAATCGCTGTCCGTTGAATATGAAAAAAGAGAAATCGTTGAAATCGCTATACGCTGAATAAAAGAAAAACAGAAATAGTTGAAATCGCTCTACATCGAAAACGAAAAAGAGAGAAATCGTTGAAATCAATGTACGTTGAATACGAAAATAGAGAAATAGTTGAAATCGCTGTACGTGGAATATGAAAAATTGAGAAATCGTTGAAATCGCTGAACGCTGAATATGAAAAAACGAGAAATCGTTGATTTCCCTGTAGGTTGGATACGAAAAAAAGGGAAAACCTTGTAATCGTTTACGCTGAATACGAGAAAAAGGAGAAATCGTTGATATCGCTGTACGCTGAATAAGAAAAAAAGAGAATTAGATTAAATCGATGTACGCAGAATACGAAAAAAAAGAGAAATCGTTGATATCGCTGAAATCAGAATACGAAGAAAGAGAAGTCGTTGAAATCGCTGTTCGCTGAATACGAAATAATGAGAAATCCGTGAAATCGCTGAGCGCTGAACACGTAAAAAATGAAATCGTTAAAAAAGCTGTACGTAGAATAATTATGAGAAAAAGGCAAAGCGATGAATTCGCTGTACGTTAATAGGAAAAAGGGGAAAATCGTTGAAATCATTGTACGCTGAATAAGAAAATAAAGAGAAATCTTTGAAATCGCTGTACGCTGTATATGAAAAATAGAAATCGTTGAAATCGCTGTACGCTGAATAGGAAAAAAAGAGAATTAGATGAAATCGCTGTACGCAGAATACGAAAAAAGAGAAATCGTTGAAATCTCTGTGCGGTGAGCATGAAGAAAGAGAAATCGCTGAAATCGCTGTACGTTGAATAAGAAAATTGAGAAATAGTTGAAATCGCTGTACGTGGAATATGAAAAATTGAGAAATCGTTGAAATCGCTGAACGCTGAATATGAAAAAACGAGAAATCGTTGATTTCCCTGTAGGTTGGATACGAAAAAAAGGGAAAACCTTGTAATCGTTTACGCTGAATACGAAAAAAAGGAGAAATCGTTGATATCGCTGTACGCTGAATAAGAAAAAAAGAGAATTAGATTAAATCAATGTACGCAGAATACGAAAAAAAAGAGAAATCGTTGAAATCTCTGTGCGGTGAGCATGAAAAAGAGAAATCGTTGCAGTCGCTGTACGTTGATTAAAAAAGTGAAATCGTTGATATCGCTGTACGCTGAATACGAAAAATAGAGAAATAGATGAAATCGCTTTACGCTGAATACGAAAAAAGAGAAATCTTTCAAATCCCTGTAAGCTAATAGGAATAAAATAAAAATCGTTGATATCGCTGTACACAGAATACGAAAAAAAAATAGAAATCCTGGAATTCGCTGTGGGACGAATACGAAAAATAATCGTTGAAAACGCTGTACGCTGAATACAAAAAAGTAGAAATCCTGGAAATCGCTCCAGGTCCAATACGAAAAAAAAACGTTGAAATCGCTGTACGCTGAAAGGGGATGAAATTCGTTGAAATAGCTGTGCGATGAATACGAAAAAATTTCGTTGAATTCGCTGTAAGATGAATACGGAAAAGGAGTAATTGTTTAAATCGCTGTGCTTTGAATACGGAAAAAAGAGAAATCGCTGAATATGAAAAAAAATCGTCGAAATAGCTGTACGCTGAAAAGAAATAATCGTTGAAATCGCTGTATGCTGAATACGAAAAAAAAGTAGAAATTGATGTACGCTGAATACGAAAAATAGATAAATCGTTGAAATCGCTGTGCGTTGAATATGAAAAAAGAGAAATCGTTGATATCGGTTTACGCTGAGCACGAAAAAAAGAGAAATCGTTGAAATTCCTGTATGTAATACGAATTAAAGAGAAATAGTTGAAATCGCTGTACACAGAATACGAAAGAAAATAGGAATTGTGGAAATCGCTGCAGGTCGAATACGAAAAAATCGTTGAAAACACTGTAAGCTGAAAACGGAAAAAATTCGTTGAAATAGCTGTAAGCAGAATACGAAAAAAGAGTAATTGTTTTAAACGCTGTGCTTTGAATACGAAAATAAGAGAAATCGCTGATATGACTATACGCTGAATATCAAATAAAATCGTTGAAATAGCTGTACGCTGAAAAAGTAATCGTTGAAATCGCTGAACGCTGAATACGATAAAAAACGTTGAAATCGCTGTACCCTGAATACGAAAAAAAGAGATCGTAGAAATCGCTGTCCGTTGAACATGAAAAAAGAGAAATCGTCGAAATCGCTATACGCTGAATACAAGAAAAACAGAAATCTTTGAAATCGCTGTACACCGAAAACGAAAAAGGGAGAAATCGTTGAAACCACTGTGCGTTGAATACGAAAAAAAAGGAAATCGTTGAAATCGCTGATAGCTAGATTTGAAAAAAGGAGAAGTCGTTCAAATCGCTGTTTGCTGAATACGAAAAAATAGAAATCGTTAAAAATGCTGTACGCATAATATGAAAACAGACAAATCGATGAAATCGCTGTACGTTGAATAAGAAAAAGGGTGAAACCGTTGAAAACGTTGTACGCTGAATACGAAAAAAGAGACATTTTTGAAATCGCTGTACGCTGAATACGAAAAATAGAAATCGTTGCAATCGCTGTACGCTGAATATGAAAAAAAGAGAAATCGTTGAAATGGCTGTTCGCTGAATACGAAAAAAGTACAGATCGTTGTAAGAGCACGCAGAATATGTAAGAAAATCGTTGAAATAGCTGTACGTTGAGTACGGAAAAATTACGTGTACGCTGAACACGAAAAAAGAGAAATCGTTGAAAGAGCTCGCAGAATATGAAAGAAAATTGTTGAAATAGAGGTACGCTAAATACGAAAAAATATCTTTGAAATACCTCTACGCTGAACACGAAAAATTTCGTTGAAATCGTTGTACGCTGAATTCGAATACAGAGAAATCGTTGAAATCACTGTACGCTGACTACGAAAAAAATCGTTGAAATATCTGTACGCGGAATACGAAAAAATAGCTGAATATGCTGTACGCTGAATATGAAAAAAAGAGAAATCGTTGAAATCGCTGTACGATGAATACGAAAGAAAATCGTTGAAATACTTGTACGCTGAATACAAAAAAATATCGTTGAAATCGCTGTAATGTGAATACGAAAAAAGACAAATCGTGTTAATCGCTGTACTTAGAATAAGAAAAAAAGAGAAATCGTTGAAATCGCTTTACGCTGAATACGAAAAAAATAGAATTCGTTGACATCCCTGTACGCTGAATAAGAAAAAACGAGAAACCGTTCAAATCGCTGTACAATGAATACGAAAAAAGAGAAATCGTTGAAATCGCTGTTCGGTGATCATTAGAAAAGAGAAATCGTTGAAATCGCTGAAAGTTGAATACGAAAAAGAGAGAAATCGTTGAAATCGCGGTACGCTGAATACGAAAAAAAATGAAATCTTTTAATCTTTGTAGGCTGAATATGAAAAAAGAGAAACCGTTGAAATCGCTGTACGCTAAATAAGAAAAAAATAGAAATCGTTGAAATAGCTGTAGGATGAGTAGAAAAAAAGTAGTTGAAATCGCAGTACAGTGAATTAGAAAAAAAATCGTTTAAATCGCAGTACGATGTATACGAAAAAAAGATATTTATATGAAATCGCTGTACGCAGAATACGAAAAAAAAGAAATCGCTCAAATAGCTGTGCGATGAGGATGAAGAAAGAGAAATCGTTGAAATCGCTGTTCGTTGATTATGAAAAAAAGAGAAATCGTTGAAATAGCTGTGCGGTGACCATGAAGAAAGAGAAATCGTTGAAACCGCTGTACGTTGAATAAGAAAAAAAGAAAAAAACGTTGAAATCCATGTACGCTAATACGAATAAAAGAGAAATCGTTGAAATCGCTGCACGCTGAATACGAGAAAGTAAAAAATCGTACAAATCGCTCTAGGTCCAATACGAAAAAAAAATTTAAATCGCTGTACGCTGAAGACGGAAGAAAAACGTTGAAATAGCTGTACGCTGAATACGAAAAAAACATCGTTGAATTCGCTGTAAGCTGAATACGAAAATAAGAGTAATTGTTTTAATCGCTGTGCTTTGAATACGAAAAAAAGAGAAATCGTTGAACTTGCTACACGCTCAATATGAAAGAATATCGTTGAAATAACTGTAAACTGAAAATAAATCATCGTTGAGAACGCTGTACGCTGAATACGAAAAAAAACATTAAAATTGCTGTACGCTCAATACGAAAAAAAGAGAAATCTTTGAAATCGCTGTCCGTTGAATATGAAAATAGAGAAATCCTTGAAATCGCTTTACGCTGAATACGAAAAAAGAGAAATCTTGAAAAACCTGTACGCTAATACGAATTAAGGAGAATTCATTGAAATCGCTGTACACAGAATATGAAAAGAAATAGAAACCGTGGAAATCGCTGTAGGACGAATTTGAAAAAAAAAATTGTTAAAATCGTTGTACGCTGAAAAGGAGGAAAATTCATTGAAATAGTTGTACAATGAATACGAAAAAAAAACGGTGAAATAGTTGCACGCTGAATACGAAAAAAAATTGTTGAAGTCGCTGTGTGCTGAATACGTATAAAGAGAAATCCTTGAAATCGGTGTACGCTGAATACGAAAAAAAGGGAAGTTGAAATAGCTGTACGATGAATAAGAAAAAAGAGATTTAGATGAAATCGCTGTACGCAGAATACGAAGAAAGGAGAAATCGTTGAAATCGCTGTGCTGTGAAGACGAAGAAAGAGAAATCGTTGAAGTCGCTGTACGTTGATTATGAAAAATAGAGAAATCGTTGAAATCGCTGTGCGCTGAGCATGTAGAAGAAGAAATCGTACGTTGAATACGAAAAAAAGGGAAATGGTTGAAATCGCTGTACGTGGAATATGAAAAATAGAGAAGTCGTTGAAATCGCTGAACGCTGAATACGAAAAAACGAGAAATCGTTGAAATCGCTGTACGTTGAATACGAAAAAAAGAGAAAACCTTGTAATCGCTGTACGCTGAATACGAAAAAAAAGAGAAATATTTGAAAACGCTGTACGCTGAATAAGAAAAAAAGAGAATTATATTAAATCGCTGTAGCTGAATACGACAAAATTGTGAAGTCTTTCAAATCTCTGTGCGGTGAGCATGAAGAGAGAGAAATCGTTGAAGTCGCTTTACGTTGATTAAAAGAAGAGAAAACTTTGAAATCGCAGTACGTTGAATACGAAAAAAAGAGAAATGGCTGAAATCGCTTTGCGCTGAATACCACAAAAAGAGAAATCGTTGAAATCCATGTACGCTAATACGAATAAAAGAGAAATCGTTGAAAGCGCTGTACGCTGAATACGAAGAAAGAGAAATCGTTGAAATCGTTGTGCGCTGAATATGAAAAAAGAGAAATCGTTGAAATCGCTGTCCGCTGTATACGAAAAAAGTACAGATCGTTGAAAGAGCACGCAGAATATGAAAGAAAAACGTTGAAATAGCTGTACGCCGTATACGGAAAAATTACCTGTACGCTGAAAAAGAAATAAGAGAAATCGTTGACAGAGCTCGCAGAATATGAGAGAAAATCGTTGAAATAGCTGTACGCTCAACACGAAAAAATCTTTGAAATACCTGTACGCTGATCACGAAAAATTTCGTTGAAATCGCTGTAAGCTGAATACGAAAAAAGAGTAATTGTTTTAAACGCTGTGCTTTCAATACGAAAAGTAGATAAATGCATGATATGGCTATACGCTGAATTGAAAGAAAAACGTTTAAATAGCTGTACGCTGAATAAAAATAATCGTTGAAATCGCTGTACCCAGAATACGAAAAAAACGTTGAAATCGCTGTACGCTGAATAAGAAAAAGAGAGAAATCGTTGGAATCGCTATACGCTGAAAACGAAAAAGAGAGAAATAGTTGATATCGCTGTAGGTTGGATAGGAAAAAAAGGTAAAACTTTGTAATCGTTGTACGCTGAATACGAAAAAAGGAGAAATCGTTGAAATTGCTGTACGCTGAATAAGAAAAACAGAGTTAGATTAAATCGATGCACGCAGAATACGAAAAAAAGAGAAATCGTTGAAATCTCTGTGCGGTGAGCATGAAAAAAGAGAAATCGTTGAAGTCGCTGTACGTTGAATAAAAAAAAACAAATCGTTGAAATCGCTGTCCGGTGATCATAAAAAATAGAAATCGTTGAAATCGCTGTACGTTGAATAGGAAAAAATAGAAATGGCTGAAATCGCTTTACGCTGAATAGGAAAAAAAGAGAAATCGTTGAAATCTATGTACGCCAATACGAATAAAAGAGAAATCGTTGAAATCGCTGTACACAGAATACGAAAAAAAATATAAATCTTTGAAATCGCTGTAGGACGAATACGAAAAAAAATCGTGAAATCGTTGTAAGTTGAATACGAAAAAAGAGTAATTGTTTTATACGCTGTGCTTTGAATACGAAAAGAAGAGAAATCCTTGATATGGCTAAACGCTGAATATGAAAGAAAATCGTCGAAAGAGCTGTACGCTGAATAAATATAATCATTGAAATCGCTGTACGCTGAATACGCAAAAATACGTTGAAATCGCTTTGGCTGAATAAGAAAAAAGCGAGAAATCTTTGAAATCGCTGTCCATTGAATATGAAAAAAGAGAAATCGTTGAAATCGCTATACGCTGAATAAGGAAAAAAAGAAATCGTTGAAATCGCTGTACACCGAAAACGAAAAAGGGAGATATCGTTGAAACCACTGTACGTTGAATACGAAAAAAAAGAGTAATCGTTGAAATCGCTGTAGGCCGAATACGAAAAAATTCGTTGACATCGCTGTACGCTGTATACGAATGAAAATCGTTGAAATAGCTGTAAGCTGAAGACGAAAAAACAACTTTAAAAAATTAACTGTAGTTGAATACGAAAAAAAATTTTAGAAACCGCTGTACGCTGAATACAATAAAAGAGAAATCGTTGAAATCGCTGTACGCTGAATACGAAAAAAGAGAAATCGTTGAAATGGCTGTTCGCTGAATACGAAAAAAGTACAGATCGTTGTAAGAGCACGCAGAATATGGAAGAAAATCCTTGAAATAGCTGTACCCTAAATACGAAAAATAGAGAAACCGTTGAAAACGCTGTACGTTGAATACGAAAAAAGAGAAATCGTATAAATCGCTGTACACCGAATACGAAAAAAAGAGAAATAGTTAAAATCAATGTACGTTGAATACGAAAAATAGAGAAATCGTTGAAGTCGCTGAACGCTGAGTACAAAATAATAAACAGTTTGGAATCACTGCACGCTGTATACGAGAAAAAGAGAAATTTTTGAATTCGCTGTGCGCTGAACACGTAAGAAGATAAATCGTTAAAATCGCAGTACGTAGAATATTAAAAAAGAGAAATCGATGAAATCGCTGTACGTTGAATAGGAAAAGGAGAGAAATCGTTGCACGCTGAATACGAAAAAAAAGAGAAACCGTACAAGTCCTGTGTGCTGAAGGCGGAAAAAGAGGTCATTGAAATAGCTGTAAGTTGAATACGAAAAAGGAGAAATCGTTGAAATCGATGTACACCGAATACGAAAAAAAGACAAAACGTTGATCACTGTATGTGGAATACGCAAAAGAGACAAATCGTTGAAATAGCTTAACGCTGAATACGAAAAAAAGAGAAACCGATTAAATCGCTGAACGTTGAATACGAAAAAGAGAGAAATCGTAGCAATCGCAGTACGTTGAATATGAAAAAATATAGAAATCGTTGAAATCGATTTACGCTGAATACGAAAGAAAGAGAAATCGTTGAAATCGCGGTACGCTGAATACGAAAAAAGTGAAATCTTTCAAATCTCTGTAGGCTGAATATGAAAAGAGAGAAATCGTTGAAATCGCTGTACGCTAAATAAGGAAAAAATAGAAATCGTTGAAATAACTGTACTCTGAGTGCCAAAAAATCGTTGAAATCGCTGTACACTGAATTAGAAACAAATCGTTTAAATCGCAGTACGTTGAATTCGAAAAATATCGTTGAAATTGCTGTACGCTGTATACGAGGAAAATTCATTGAAAAAGGTGTACGATGAATACGAAAAAAAACGGTGAAATAGTTGCACGCTGAATACGAAAATCAAATTTTTAAGTCGCTGTGCGCTGAATACGAAAAAAAGAGAAATCCTTGAAATCACTGTACGCTGAATACGAAAAAAGAGAAGTTGAAATCGCTGTACGCTGAATACGAAAAAAACGTTGAAATCGCTGAACGCTGAATAAGAAAAATGGAGAAATCGTTGAAATCGCTGCCCGTTGAATATGAAAAAAGATAAATGGGTGAAATCGCTATACGCTGAATAAGAAAAAGAGAAATCGTTGAAATCGCTGTACACCGAAAACGAAGAAGGGAGAAATCGTTGAAACCTCTGTGCGTTGAATACGAAAAAAAGAGAAATCGTTGAAATCGCTGAAAGCTAAATACGAAAAAAGGAGAAGTCGTTCAAATCGCTGTTCGCTGAATACGAAAAAATAGAAATCGTTAAAAAAGCTGTACGTATAGTATGAGAAAAAGACAAATCGAATCGCTGTACGTTGAATAAGAAAAAGGGAGAAATCGTTGAAATCGTTGTACGCTGAGTACGAAAAAAAGAGAAATTTTTGAAATCGCTGTACGCTGAATACGAAAAATAGAAATCGTTGCAATCGCTCTAAGCTGAATATGAAAAAAGTGAAATCGTTGAAATGGCTGTTCGCTGAATAAGAAAAAAGTACAGATCGTTGTAAGAGCACGCAGAATATCGAAGAAAATCGTTGAAATAGCTGTACGCTAAATACGCAAAAATATCTTTGAAATATCTGTACGCTGAACACGAAAAATTTCGTTGAAATCGTTGTACGCTGAATTCGAATACAGAGAAATATTTCAAATCGCTGTACGCTGAATACGAAAAAAATCGTTCAAATGACTGTACGCGGAATACGAAAAAAATCGCTGAATTCGCTGTACGCTGAATACGAAAGAAAATCGTTGAAATACTTGTACGCTGAATACGAAAAAAATATCGTTGAAATCGCTGTAAGGTGAATACGAAAAAAAAGGAATAGTGTTAATCGCTGTACTTTGAATACGAAAAAAAGAGAAATCGTTGAAATCGCTTTACGCTGACTACGAAAAAAAAAATAGAAATCTTTGACATCCCTGTACGCTGAATAAGAAAAAACGAGAAACCGTTCATATCGATGTACAATGAATACGAAAAAAGAGAAATCGGAGAAATCGCTGTGCGGTGATCATTAGAAAAGAGAAATCGTTGAAATCGCTGAACGTTGAATACGAAAAAGAGAGAAATCGTAGCAATCGCAGTACTTTAAATATGAAAAATAGAGAAATCGTTGAAATCGATTTACGCTGAATACGAAAGTAAGAGAAATCGTTGAAATCGCGGTACGCCGAATACGAAAAAAATGAAATCTTTGAAATCTCTGTAGGCTGAATATGAAAAAAAGAGAAATCGTTGAAATCGCTGTACGCTAAATAAGAAGAAAATACAAATCGTTGAAATAGCTGTACGATGAGTACCAAAAAAATAGTTGAAATCGCTGTACACTGATTAGAAAAAAAATCGTTTAAATCGCAGTACGCTAAATAAGAAAAAAATAGAAATCATTGAAATCTCTGTGCGGTGAGCATGAAGGGAGAGAAATCGTCGAAGTCGCTGTAGGTTGAATAAAAAAAGAGAAATCGATGAAATCGCTGTGCTTTGAATACGAAAAATAGAGAAATCGCTGAAATCGCTTTACGCTGAATACGAAAAAAGAGAAATCGTTGAAATCCATGTACGATAATACGAATAAAAGACCAATCGTTGAAATCGCTGTACGCTGAAAACGGAAGAAATTCGTTGAAATAGCTGTACGCTGAATATGAAAAAATATCGTTGAAATCGCTGTAAGCTGAATACGAAAAAAGAGTAATTGTTTTATACGCTGTGCTTTCAATACGAACAGAAGAGAAATCCTTGATCTGGCTATACGTTGAATAAGAAAGAAGATCGTTGAAATAGCTGTACGCCGAATAAAAATAATCGTTGAAAACGCTGTACGCTTAATACGAAAAAAACGTTGAAATCGCTGTACGCTGAATAAGAAAAAGGGAGAAATCGTTGAAATCGCTGTCCGTTGAATATGAAAAAAGAGAAATCGTTGAAATCGATATACGCTGAATACGATAAAAAGAGAAATCGTTGAAATCGCTGTACACCGAAAACGAAAAAGTGAAAAATCGTTGAAATTACTGTACGTTGAATATGAAATAAAGAGAAATCGTTGAAATTGCTAAAAGAGAAATACGACAAAAGGAGAAGTCGTTGAAATCGCTGTACGTTGATTAAAAAAGTGAAATCGTTGATATCGCTCTACGCTGAATACGAAAAATAGAGAAATAGTTGAAATCGCTTTACGCTGAATACGAAAAAAAGAGAAATCGTTGAAATCCCTGTAAGCTAATACGAATAAAATAAAAATCGTTGATATCGCTGTACACAGAAGACAAAAAAAAAAAATAGAAATCCTGGAAATCGCTGTGGGACGAATACGAAAAATAATCGTTGAAAACGCTGTACGCTGAATACAAAAAAGTAGAAATCCTGGAAATCGCTCCAGGTCCAATACGAAAAAAAAACGTTGAAATCGCTGTACGCTGAAAAGGGATGAAATTCGTTGAAATAGCTGTACGATGAATACGAAAAAATTTCGTTGAATTCGCTGTAAGATGAATACGGAAAAGGAGAAATGGTTTAAATCGCTGTGCTTTGAATACGGAAAAAAGAGAAATCGCTGAACATGAAAAAAAATCGTCGAAATAGTTGTACGCTGAAAAATAATAATCGTTGAAATCGCTGTATGCTGAATACGAAAAAAAGTAGAAATTGATGTACGCTGAATACGAAAAATAGATAAATCGTTGAAATCGCTGTGCGTTGAATATGAAAAAAGAGAAATCGTTGAAATCGGTTTACGCTGAGCAAGAAAAAAAGAGAAATCGTTGAAATTCCTGTACGTAATACGAATTAAAGAGAAATAGTTGAAATCGCTGTACACATAATACGAAAGAAAATAGGAATTGTGGAAATCGCTGTAGGTCGAATACGAAAAAAATCGTTGAAATCACTGTACGCTGAAAACGGAAAAAATTCGTTGAAATAGCTGTAAGCAGAATACGAAAAAAGAGTAATGGTTTTAAACGCTGAGCTTTGAATACGAAAATAAGAGAAATCGCTGATATGACTATACGCTGAATATCAAATAAAATCGTTGAAAAAGCTGTACGCTGAAAACAATAATCGTTGAAATCGCTGAACGCTGAATACGATAAAAAACGTTGAAATCGCTGTACCCTGAATACGAAAAAAGAGATCGTTGAAATCGCTGTCCGTTGAATATGAAAAAAGAGAAATCGTTGAAATCGCTATACGCTGAATAAAAGAAAAACAGAAATCGTTGAAATCGCTCTACATCGAAAACGAAAAAGAGAGAAATCTTTGAAATCAATGTACGTTGAATACGAAAATAGAGAAATAGTTGAAATCGCTGTACGTGGAATATGAAAAATTGAGAAATCGTTGAAATCGCTGAACGCTGAATATGAAAAAACGAGAAATCGTTGATTTCCCTGTAGGTTGGATACGAAAAAAAGGGAAAACCTTGTAATCGTTTACGCTGAATACGAGAAAAAGGAGAAATCGTTGATATCGCTGTACGCTGAATAAGAAAAAAAGAGAATTAGATTAAATCGATGTACGCAGAATACGAAAAAAAGAGAAATCGTTGATATCGCTGAAATCAGAATACGAAGAAAGAGAAGTCGTTGAAATCGCTGTTCGCTGAATACGAAATAAAGAGAAATCCGTGAAATCGCTGAGCGCTGAACACGTAAAAAATGAAATCGTTAAAAAAGCTGTACGTAGAATAATTATGAGAAAAAGGCAAAGCGATGAATTCGCTGTACGTTAATAGGAAAAAGGGGCAAATCGTTGAAATCATTGTACGCTGAATAAGAAAATAAAGAGAAATCTTTGAAATCGCTGTACGCTGTGTATGAAAAATAGAAATCGTTGAAATCGCTGTACGCTGAATAGGAAAAAAAGAGAATTAGATGAAATCGCTGTACGCAGAATACGAAAAAAGAGAAATCGTTGAAATCTCTGTGCGGTGAGCATGAAGAAAGAGAAATCGTTGAAATCGCTGTACGTTGAATACGAAAATTGAGAAATAGTTGAAATCGCTGTACGTGGAATATGAAAAATTGAGAAATCGTTGAAATCGCTGAACGCTGAATATGAAAAAACGAGAAATCGTTGATTTCCCTGTAGGTTGGATACGAAAAAAAGGGAAAACCTTGTAATCGTTTACGCTGAATACGAAAAAAAGGAGAAATCGTTGATATCGCTGTACGCTGAATAAGAAAAAAAGAGAATTAGATTAAATCGATGTACGCAGAATACGAAAAAAAAGAGAAATCGTTGAAATCTCTGTGCGGTGAGCATGAAAAAGAGAAATCGTTGCAGTCGCTGTACGTTGATTAAAAAAGTGAAATCGTTGATATCGCTGTACGCTGAATACGAAAAATAGAGAAATAGATGAAATCGCTTTACGCTGAATACGAAAAAAGAGAAATCTTTCAAATCCCTGTAAGCTAATAGGAATAAAATAAAAATCGTTGATATCGCTGTACACAGAATACGAAAAAAAAATAGAAATCCTGGAATTCGCTGTGGGACGAATACGAAAAATAATCGTTGAAAACGCTGTACGCTGAATACAAAAAAGTAGAAATCCTGGAAATCGCTCCAGGTCCAATACGAAAAAAAAACGTTGAAATCGCTGTACGCTGAAAGGGGATGAAATTCGTTGAAATAGCTGTGCGATGAATACGAAAAAATTTCGTTGAATTCGCTGTAAGATGAATACGGAAAAGGAGTAATTGTTTAAATCGCTGTGCTTTGAATACGGAAAAAAGAGAAATCGCTGAATATGAAAAAAAATCGTCGAAATAGCTGTACGCTGAAAAGAAATAATCGTTGAAATCGCTGTATGCTGAATACGAAAAAAAAGTAGAAATTGATGTACGCTGAATGAGAAAAATAGATAAATCGTTGAAATCGCTGTCCGTTGAATATGAAAAAAGAGAAATCGTTGATATCGGTTTACGCTGAGCACGAAAAAAAGAGAAATCGTTGAAATTCCTGTATGTAATACGAATTAAAGAGAAATAGTTGAAATCGCTGTACACAGAATACGAAAGAAAATAGGAATCATGGAACTCGCTGCAGGTCGAATACGAAAAAAACGTTGAAAACACTGTAAGCTGAAAACGGAAAAAATTCGTTGAAATAGCTGTAAGCAGAATACGAAAAAAGAGTAATTGTTTTAAACGCTGTGCTTTGAATACGAAAATAAGAGAAATCGCTGATATGACTATACGCTGAATATCAAATAAAATCGTTGAAATAGCTGTACGCTGAAAAAGTAATCGTTGAAATCGCTGAACGCTGAATACGATAAAAAACGTTGAAATCGCTGTACCCTGAATACGAAAAAAAGAGATCGTTGAAATCGCTGTCCGTTGAACATGAAAAAAGAGAAATCGTTGAAATCGCTATACGCTGAATACAAGAAAAACAGAAATCTTTGAAATCGCTGTACACCGAAAACGAAAAAGGGAGAAATCGTTGAAAGCACTGTGCGTTGAATACGAAAAAAAAGGAAATCGTTGAAATCGCTGATAGCTAGATTTGAAAAAAGGAGAAGTCGTTCAAATCGCTGTTTGCTGAATACGAAAAAATAGAAATCGTTAAAAATGCTGTACGCATAATATGAAAACAGACAAATCGATGAAATCGCTGTACGTTGAATAAGAAAAAGGGTGAAACCGTTGAAATCGTTGTACGCTGAATACGAAAAAAAGAGACATTTTTGAAATCGCTGTACGCTGAATACGAAAAATAGAAATCGTTGCAATCGCTGTACGCTGAATATGAAAAAAAGAGAAATCGTTGAAATGGCTGTTCGCTGAATACGAAAAAAGTACAGATCGTTGTAAGAGCACGCAGAATATGTAAGAAAATCGTTGAAATAGCTGTACGTTGAGTACGGAAAAATTACGTGTACGCTGAACACGAAAAAAGAGAAATCGTTGAAAGAGCTCGCAGAATATGAAAGAAAATTGTTGAAATAGAGGTACGCTAAATACGAAAAAATATCTTTGAAATACCTCTACGCTGAACACGAAAAATTTCGTTGAAATCGTTGTACGCTGAATTCGAATACAGAGAAATCGTTGAAATCACTGTACGCTGACTACGAAAAAAATCGTTGAAATATCTGTACGCGGAATACGAAAAAATAGCTGAATATGCTGTACGCTGAATATGAAAAAAAGAGAAATCGTTGAAATCGCTGTACGATGAATACGAAAGAAAATCGTTGAAATACTTGTACGCTGAATACAAAAAAATATCGTTGAAATCGCTGTAATGTGAATACGAAAAAAGAGAAATCGTGTTAATCGCTGTACTTAGAATAAGAAAAAAAGAGAAATCGTTGAAATCGCTTTACGCTGAATACGAAAAAAATAGAAATCGTTGACATCCCTGTACGCTGAATAAGAAAAAACGAGAAACCGTTCAAATCGCTGTACAATGAATACGAAAAAAGAGAAATCGTTGAAATCGCTGTTCGGTGATCATTAGAAAAGAGAAATCGTTGAAATCGCTGAAAGTTGAATACGAAAAAGAGATAAATCGTTGAAATCGCGGTACGCTGAATACGAAAAAAATTGAAATCTTTTAAATCTTTGTAGGCTGAATATGAAAAAAGAGAAATCGTTGAAATCGCTGTACGCTAAATAAGAAAAAAATAGAAATCGCTGAAATAGCTGTAGGATGAGTAGAAAAAAAGTAGTTGAAATCGCAGTACAGTGAATTAGAAAAAAAATCGTTTAAATCGCAGTACGATGTATACGAAAAAAAGATATTTATATGAAATCGCTGTACGCAGAATACGAAAAAAAAGAAATCGCTCAAATCGCTGTGCGATGAGGATGAAGAAAGAGAAATCGTTGAAATCGCTGTTCGTTGATTATGAAAAAAAGAGAAATCGTTGAAATAGCTGTGCGGTGACCATGAAGAAAGAGAAATCGTTGAAACCGCTGTACGTTGAATAAGAAAAAAAACGTTGAAATCCATGTACGCTAATACGAATAAAAGAGAAATCGTTGAAATCGCTGCACGCTGAATACGAGAAAGTAAAAAATCGTACAAATCGCTCTAGGTCCAATACGAAAAAAAAATTAAATCGCTGTACGCTGAAGACGGAAGAAAAACGTTGAAATAGCTGTACGCTGAATACGAAAAAAACATCGTTGAATTCGCTGTAAGCTGAATACGAAAATAAGAGTAATTGTTTTAATCGCTGTGCTTTGAATACGAAAAAAAGAGAAATCGTTGAACTTGCTACACGCTCAATATGAAAGAATATCGTTGAAATAACTGTAAACTGAAAATAAATCATCGTTGAGAACGCTGTACGCTGAATACGAAAAAAACATTAAAATTGCTGTACGCTCAATACCAAAAAAAAGAGAAATCTTTGAAATCGCTGTCCGTTGAATATGAAAATAGAGAAATCCTTGAAATCGCTTTACGCTGAATACGAAAAAAGAGAAATCTTGAAAAACCTGTACGCTAATACGAATTAAGGAGAATTCATTGAAATCGCTGTACACAGAATATGAAAAGAAATAGAAACCGTGGAAATCGCTGTAGGACGAATTTGAAAAAAAAAATTGTTAAAATCGCTGTACGCTGAAAAGGAGGAAAATTCATTGAAATAGTTGTACGATGAATACGAAAAAAAAAACGGTGAAATAGTTGCACGCTGAATACGAAAAAAAATTGTTGAAGTCGCTGTGTGCTGAATACGTATAAGGAGAAATCCTTGAAATCGGTGTACGCTGAATACGAAAAAAAGGGAAGTTGAAATAGCTGTACGATGAATAAGAAAAAAAGAGATTTAGATGAAATCGCTGTACGCAGAATACGAAGAAAGGAGAAATCGTTGAAATCGCTGTGCTGTGAAGACGAAGAAAGAGAAATCGTTGAAGTCGCTGTACGTTGATTATGAAAAATAGAGAAATCGTTGAAATCGCTGAACGCTGAATACGAAAAAACGAGAAATCGTTGAAATCGCTGTACGTTGAATACGAAAAAAAGAGAAAACCTTGTAATCGCTGTACGCTGAATACGAAAAAAAGAGAAATATTTGAAAACGCTGTACGCTGAATAAGAAAAAAAGAGAATTATATTAAATCGCTGTACGCTGAATACGACAAACTTGTGAAGTCTTTCAAATCTCTGTGCGGTGAGCATGAAGAGAGAGAAATCGTTGAAGTCGCTTTACGTTGATTAAAAGAAGAGAAAACTTTGAAATCGCAGTACGTTGAATACGAAAAATAGAGAAATCGCTGAAATCGCTTTGCGCTGAATACCACAAAAAGAGAAATCGTTGAAATCCATGTACGCTAATACGAATAAAAGAGAAATCGTTTAATCGCTGTACGCTGAATACGAAGAAAGAGAAATCGTTGAAATCGTTGTGCGCTGAATATGAAAAAAGAGAAATCGTTGAAATCGCTGTCCGCTGTATACGAAAAAAGTACAGATCGTTGAAAGAGCACGCAGAATATGAAAGAAAAACGTTGAAATAGCTGTACGCCGTATACGGAAAAATTACCTGTACGCTGAAAAAGAAATAAGAGAAATCGTTGACAGAGCTCGCAGAATATGAGAGAAAATCGTTGAAATAGCTGTACGCTCAACACGAAAAAATCTTTGAAATACCTGTACGCTGATCACGAAAAATTTCGTTGAAATCGCTGTAAGCTGAATACGAAAAAAGAGTAATTGTTTTAAACGCTGTGCTTTCAATACGAAAAGTAGATAAATGCATGATATGGCTATACGCTGAATTGAAAGAAAAACGTTTAAATAGCTGTACGCTGAATAAAAATAATCGTTGGAATCGCTGTACCCAGAATACGAAAAAAACGTAGAAATCGCTGTACGCTGAATAAGAAAAAGAGAGAAATCGTTGGAATCGCTATACGCTGAAAACGAAAAAGAGAGAAATAGTTGATATCGCTGTAGGTTGGATAGGAAAAAAAGGTAAAACTTTGTAATCGTTGTACGCTGAATACGAAAAAAGGAGAAATCGTTGAAATCTCTGTGCGGTGAGCATGAAAAAAGAGAAATCGTTGAAGTCGCTGTACGTTGAATAAAAAAAAACAAATCGTTGAAATCGCTGTCCGGTGATCATAAAAAATAGAAATCGTTGAAATCGCTGAACGTTGAATACGAAGAAAGAGAAATCGTTGCAATCGCAGTAAGTTGAATACGAAAATTAGAGAAATCGTTGATATCGCTTTCCGCTGATTACGAAAAAGAGAGAAATCGTTGAACTCGCTGTACGCTAATACGAAAAAAAGAGAAACCTTAGAAATCGCTGTACAATGAATACGAAAAGAAGAGAAATCGTTGAAACCGCTGTACGCTAAATACTAAAATGTCTTTGAAATCTCTATAGGCTGAATATGAAAAAAGGGAAATCGTTGAAATCGCTGTATGCTAAATAAAAAATAGAAATCGTTGAAATATCTGTACGCTCAATACCAAAGAAATCGTTGAAATCGCAGTACGTTGAATACGAGAAAAATTGTTGAAATCGCTGTACGCTGAATAGGAGGAAAATTCATTGAAATAGCTGCAGGATAAATACGAAAAAAAACGGTGAAATAGTTGTACGCTCAATACGAAAAAAATTGTTGATGTCGCTGTACGCTGAATAAGTAAAAATGAGAAATCCTTGAAATCTCTGTACGCTGAATACGAAAAAAAGAGAAGTTGAAATCGCTGTACGCTGAATAAGAAAAAAAGAGAATTAGATGAAATCGCTGTACGCAGAATACGAAAAAAGAGAAATCGTTGAAATCTCTGTGCGGTGAGCATGAAGAAAGAGAAATCGTTGAAATCGCTGTACGTTGAATACGAAAAAAGAGAAATAGTTGAAATCGCTGTACTTGGAATATGAATAATTGAGAAATCGTTGAAATCGCTGAAGGCTGAATACGAAAAAACGAGAAATCTTTGATTCCGCTGTGGGTTGGATACGAAAAAAAGGGAAAACCTTGTAATCGTACGCTGAATACGAAAAAAAGGAGAAATCGTTGATATCACTGTACGCTGAATAAGAAAAAAAGAGAATTAAATCAAATCGATGTACGTTGAATACGAAAAAGTGAGAAATCGTTGAAATCTCTGTGCGGTGAGCATGAAAAAAGAGAAATCGTTGAAGTCGCTGTACGTTGAATAAAAAAAGTGAAATCGTTGAAATCGCAGTACGTTGAATACGAGAAAAATTGGTGAAATCGCTGTACGCTGAATAGGAGGAAAATTCATTGAAATAGCTGCACGATAAATACGAAAAACACGGTGAAATAGTTGTACGCTCAATACGAAAAAAATTGTTGATGTCGCTGTACGCTGAATAAGTAAAAAAGAGAAATCCTTGAAATCGCTGTACGCTGAATACGAAAAAAAGAGAAGTTGATATCGCTGTACGCTGAATAAGAAAAAAAGAGAATTAGATGAAATCGCTGTACGCAGAATACGAAAAAAGAGAAATCGTTGAAATCTCTGTGCGATGAGCATGAAAAAAGAGAAATCGTTGAAATCGCTGCACGTTGAATACGAAAAAAGAGAAATAGTTGAAATCGCTGAACGCTGAATACGAAAAAACGAGAAATCGTTGATTTCCCTGTAGGTTGGATACGAAAAAAAGGGAAAACCTTGTAATCGTTTACGCTGAATAAGAAAAAAACAGAAATCGTTGATATCGCTGTACGCTGAATAAGAAAAAAAGAGAATTAGATTAAATCGATGTACGCTGAATACGAAAAAAAGAGAAATCGTTGAAATCTTTGTGCGGTGAGCATGAAAAAAGAAAAATCGTTGAAGTCGCTGTACGTTGATTAAATAAGTGAAATCGTTGATATCGCTGTCCGCTGAATACGAAAAATAGAGAAATAGATGAAATCGCTTTACGCTGAATACGAAAAAAAGAGAAATCGTTGAAATCCCTGTAAGCTAATACGAATAAAATAAAAATCGTTGATATCGCTGTACACAGAATACGAAAAAAACATAGAAAACTTGGAAATCGCTGTGGGACGAATACGAAAAATAATCGTTGAAAACGCTGTACGCTGAATACAAAAAAGTAGAAATCCTGGAAATCGCTCCAGGTCCAATACGAAAAAAAACGTTAAAATCGCTGTACGCTGAAAAGGGATGAAATTCGTTGAAATATCTGTACGATGAATACGAAAAAATTTCGTTGAATTCGCTGTAAGATGAATACGGAAAAGGAGTAATTGTTTAAATCGCTGTGCTTTGAATACGGAAAAAAAGTAGAAATTGAATATGAAAAAAAATCGTCGAAATAGCTGTACGCTGAAAAAAAATAATCGTTGAAATCGCTGTATGCTGAATACGAAAAAAAAGTAGAAATTGATGTACGCTGAATACGAAAAATGGATAAATCGTTGAAATCGCTGTCCGTTGAATATGAAAAAAGAGAAATCGTTGAAATCGCTGTCCGTTGAATATGAAAAAAGAGAAATCGTTGAAATCGGTTTACGCTGAGCACGAAAAAAAGAGAAATCGTTGAGATTCCTGTACGTAATACGAATTAAAGAGAAATAGTTGAAATCGCTGTACACACAATACGAAAGAAAATAGGAATTGTGGAAATCGCTGTAGGTCGAATACGAAAAAAATCGTTGAAATCACTGTAAGCTGAAAACGGAAAAAAATCGTTGAAATAGCTGTAAGCAGAATACGAGAAAAGAGTAATTATTTTAAACGCTGTGCTTTGAATACGAAAATAAGAGAAATCGCTGATATGACTATACGCTGAATATCAAATAAAATCGTTGAAATAGCTGTACGCTGAAAACAATAATCGTTGAAATCGCTGAACGCTGAATACGATAAAAAACGTTGAAATCGCTGTACCCTGAATACGAAAAAGAGATCGTTGAAATCGCTGTCCGTTGAATATGAAAAAAGAGAAATCGTTGAAATCGCTATACGCTGAATAAATGAAAAACAGAAATCGTTGAAATCGCTCTACATCGAAAACGAAAAAGCGAGAAATCGTTGAAATCACTGTCCGTTGAATACGAAAAAGGAGAATTTGTTGAAATCGCTGAAAGCTGAATACGAAGAAAGAGAAGTCGTTGAAATCGCTGTTCGCTGAATACGAAATAAAGAGAAATCCGTGAAATCGCTGAGCGCTGAACACGTAAAAAATGAAATCGTTAAAAATGCTGTACGTAGAATAATTATGAGAAAAAGACAAATCGATGAAATCGCTGTACTTTAATAGGAAAAAGGGGCAAATCGTTGAAATCATTGTACGCTGAATAAGAAAATAAAGAGAAATCTTTGAAATCGCTGTACGCTGTATATGAAAAATAGAAATCGTTGAAATCGCTGTACGCTGAATAGGAAAAATAGAGAATTAGATGAAATCGCTGTACGCAGAATACGAAAAAAGAGAAATCGTTGAAATTTCTGTGCGGTGAGCATGAAGAAAGAGAAATCATTGAAATCGCTGTACGTTGAATACGAAAATTGAGAAATAGTTGAAATCGCTGTACGTGGAATATGAAAAATTGAGAAATCGTTGAAATTGCTGAATGCTGAATACGAAAAAACGAGAAATCGTTGATTTCCCTGTAGGTTGGATACGAAAAAAAGGGAAAACCTTGTAATTGTTTACGCAGAATACGAAAAAAAGGAGAAATCGTTGATATCGCTGTACGCTGAATAAGAAAAAAAGAGAATTAGATTAAATCGATGTACGCAGAATACGAAAAAAAAGGGAAATCGTTGAAATCTCTGTGCGGTGAGCATGAAAAAAGAGAAATCGTTGAAGTCGCTGTACGTTGATTAAAAAAAGTGAAATCGTTGATATCGCTGTACGCTGAATACGAAAAATAGAGAAATAGTTGAAATCGCTTTACGCTGAATACGAAAAAAAGAGAAATCGTTGAAATCCCTGTAAGCTAATAGGAATAAAATAAAAATCGTTGATATCGCTGTACACAGAATACGAAAAAAAAATAGAAATCCTGGAATTCGCTGTGGGACGAATACGAAAAATAATCGTTGAAAACGCTGTACGCTGAATATAAAAAAGTAGAAATCCTGGAAATCGCTCCAGGTCCAATACGAAAAAAAACGTTGAAATCGCTGTACGCTGAAAAGGGATGAAATTCGTTGAAATAGCTGTACGATGAATACGAAAAAATTTCGTTGAATTCGCTGTAAGATGAATACGGAAAAGGAGTAATTGTTTAAATCGCTGTGCT
Organism: Periplaneta americana; assembly: GCF_040183065.1. Classification (NCBI taxonomy): domain Eukaryota; kingdom Metazoa; phylum Arthropoda; class Insecta; order Blattodea; family Blattidae; genus Periplaneta; species Periplaneta americana. The sequence goes on from NC_091131.1 coordinate 178,282,378, forward strand.
TTGAATACGGAAAAAAGAGAAATCGCTGAATATGAAAAAAAATCGTCGAAATAGCTGTACGCTGAAAAAAAATAATCATTGAAATCGCTGTATGCTGAATACGAAAAAAAAGTAGAAATTGATGTACGCTGAATAAGAAAAATAGATAAATCGTTGAAATCGTTGTCCGTTGAATATGAAAAAAGAGAAATCGTTGAAATCGGTTTACGCTGAGCAAAAAAAAAGAAAAATCGTTGAAATTCCTGTACGTAATAAGAATTAAAGGGAAATAGTTGAAATCGCTGTACACAGAATACGAAAGAAAATAGGAATTGTGGAAATCGCTGTAGGTCGAATACGAAAAAAATCGTTGAAATCACTGTACGCTGAAAACGGAAAAAATTCGTTGAAATAGCTGTAAGCAGAATACGAAAAAAGAGTAATTGTTTTAAACGCTGTGCTTTGAATACGAAAATAAGAGAAATCGCTGATATGACAATACGCTGAATATCAAATAAAATCTTTGAAATAGCTGTACGCTGAAAAAGTAATCGTTGAAATCGCTGAACGCTGAATACGATAAAAAACGTTGAAATCGCTGTACCCTGAATACGAAAAAAAGAGATCGTTGAAATCGCTGTCCGTTGAATATGAAAAAAAATATATCGTTGAAATCGCTATACGCTGAATAAAAGAAAAACAGAAATCGTTGAAATCGCTCTACATCGAAAACGAAAAAGAGAGAAATCGTTGAAATCACTGTCCGTTGAATACGAAAAAGGAGAAATCGTTGAAATCGCTATACGCTGAATACAAGAAAAACAGAAATCTTTGAAATCGCTGTACACCGAAAACGAAAAAGGGAGAAATCGTTGAAACCACTGTGCGTTGAATACGAAAAAAAGAGAAATCGTTGAAATCGCTGATAGCTAGATTTGAAAAAAGGAGAAGTCGTTCAAATCGCTCTTTGCTGAATACGAAAAAATAGAAATCGTTAAAAAAGCTGTACGTATAATATGAAAACAGACAAACCGATGAAATCGCTGTACGTTGAATAAGAAAAAGGGTGAAACCGTTGAAATCGTTGTACGCTGAATACGAAAAAAGAGACATTTTTGAAATCGCTGTACGCTGAATACGAAAAATAGAAATCGTTACAATCGCTGTACGCTGAATATGAAAAAAAAGAGAAATCGTTGAAATGGCTGTTCGCTGAATAAGAAAAAAGTACAGATCGTTGTAAGAGCACGCAGAATATGTAGGAAAATCGTTGAAATAGCTGTACGTCGAGTACGGAAAAATTACGTGTACGCTGAACACGAAAAAAGAGAAATCGTTGAAAGAGCTCGCAGAATATGAAAGAAAATTGTTGAAATAGAGGTACGCTAAATACGAAAAAATATCTTTGAAATACCTCTACGCTGAACACGAAAAATTTCGTTGAAATCGTTACGCTGAATTCGGATACAGAGAAATCGTTGAAATCACTGTACGCTGAATACGAAAAAAATCGTTGAAATATCTGTACGCGGAATACGAAAAAAATAGCTGAATATGCTGTACGCTGAATATGAAAAAAAGAGAAATCGTTGAAATCGCTGTACGATGAATACGAAAGAAAATCGTTGAAATACTTGTACGCTGAATACAAAAAAATATCGTTGAAATCGCTGTAAGGTGAATAAGAAAGAAGAGAAATCGTGTTAATCGCTGTACTTAGAATAAGAAAAAAAGAGAAATCGTTGAAATCGCTTTACGCTGAATACGAAAAAAATAGAAATCGTTGACATCCCTGTACGCTGAATAAGAAAAAACGAGAAACCGTTCAAATCGCTGTACAATGAATACGAAAAAAGAGAAATCATTGAAATCGCTGTTCGGTGATCATTAGAAAAGAGAAATCGTTGAAATCGCTGAAAGTTGAATACGAAAAAGAGAGAAATCGTTGAAATCGATTTATGCTGAATACGAAAGAAAGAGAAATCGTTGAAATCGCGGTACGCTGAATACGAAAAAAATGAAATCTTTTAAATCTTTGTAGGCTGAATATGAAAAAAGAGAAATCGTTGAAATCGCTGTACGCTAAATAAGAAAAAAATAGAAATCGTTGAAATAGCTGTAGGATGAGTAGAAAAAAAGTAGTTGAAATCGCAGTATACTGAATTAGAAAAAAATCGTTTAAATCGCAGTACGATGAATACGAAAAAGAGAGATTTATATGAAATCGCTGTACGCAGAATACGAAAAAAAGAAATCGTTCAAATCGCTGTGCGGTGAGGATGAAGAAAGAGAAATCGTTGAAATCGCTGTTCGTTGATTATGAAAAAAAGAGAAATCGTTGAAATAGCTGTGCGGTGAGCATGAAGAAAGAGAAATCGTTGAAACCGCTGTACGTTGAATAAGAAAAAAAAAACGTTGAAATCCATGTACGCTAATACGAATAAAAGAGAAATCGATCGCTGTACGCTGAATACGAGAAAGTAAAAAATCGTACAAATCGCTCTAGGTCCAATCCGAAAAAAAAATTTAAATCGCTGTACGCTGAAGACGGAAGAAAAACGTTGAAATAGCTGTACGCTGAATACGAAAAAAACATCGTTGAATTCGCTGTAAGCTGAATACGAAAATAAGAGTAATTGTTTTAATCGCTGTGCTTTGAATACGAAAAAAAGAGAAATCGTTGAACTTGCTACACGCTCAATATCAAAGAATATCGTTGAAATAACTGTAAACTGAAAATAAATCATCGTTGAGAACGCTGTACGCTGAATACGAAAAAAAAACATTAAAATTGCTGTACGCTCAATACGAAAAAAAGAGAAATCTTTGAAATCGCTGTCCGTTGAATATGAAAATAGAGAAATCCTTGAAATCGCTTTACGCTGAATACGAAAAAAGAGAAATCTTGAAAAACCTGTACGCTAATACGAATTAAGGAGAATTCATTGAAATCGCTGTACACAGAATATGAAAAGAAATAGAAACCGTGGAAATCGCTGTAGGACGAATTTGAAAAAAAAAATTGTTAAAATCGCTGTACGCTGAAAAGGAGGAAAATTCATTGAAATAGTTGTACGATGAATACGAAAAAAAAACGGTGAAATAGTTGCTCGCTGAATACGAAAAAAAATTGTTGAAGTCGCTGTGTGCTGAATACGTATAAAGAGAAATCCTTGAAATCGGTGTACGCTGAATACGAAAAAAAGGGAAGTTGAAATAGCTGTACGATGAATAAGAAAAAAAGAGATTTAGATGAAATCGCTGTACGCAGAATACGAAGAAAGGAGAAATCGTTGAAATCGCTGTGCTGTGAAGACGAAGAAAGAGAAATCGTTGAAGTCGCTGTACGTTGATTATGAAAAATAGAGAAATCGTTGAAATCGCTGTGCGCTGAGTATGTAGAAGAAGAAATTGTACGTTGAATACGAAAAAAGGGAAATGGTTGAAATCGCTGTACGTGGAATATGAAAAATTGAGAAGTCGTTGAAATCGCTGAACGCTGAATACGAAAAAACGAGAAATCGTTGAAATCGCTGTACGTTGAATACGAAAAAAAGAGAAAACCTTGTAATCGCTGTACGCTGAATACGAAAAAAAAGAGAAATATTTGAAAACGCTGTACGCTGAATAAGAAAAAAAGAGAATTATATTAAATCGCTGTACGCTGAATACGACAAAATTGTGAAGTCTTTCAAATCTCTGTGCGGTGAGCATGAAGAGAGAGAATTCGTTGAAGTCGCTTTACGTTGATTAAAAGAAGAGAAAACTTTGAAATCGCAGTACGTTGAATACGAAAAATAGAGAAATCGCTGAAATCGCTTTGCGCTGAATACCACAAAAAGAGAAATCGTTGAAATCCATGTACGCTAATACGAATAAAAGAGAAATCGTTGAAATCGCTGTACGCTGAATACGAAGAAAGAGAAATCGTTGAAATCGTTGTGCGCTGAATATGAAAAAAGAGAAATCGTTGAAATCGCTGTCCGCTGTATACGAAAAAAGTACAGATCGTTGAAAGAGCACGCAGAATATGAAAGAAAAACGTTGAAATAGCTGTACGCCGTATACGGAAAAATTACCTGTACGCTGAAAAAGAAATAAGAGAAATCGTTGACAGAGCTCGCAGAATATGAGAGAAAATCGCTGAAATAGCTGTACGCTCAACACGAAAAATCTTTGAAATACCTGTACGCTGATCACGAAAAATTTCGTTGAAATCGCTGTAAGCTGAATACGAAAAAAGAGTAATTGTTTTAAACGCTGTGCTTTCAATTCGAAAAGTAGATAAATGCATGATATGGCTATACGCTGAATTGAAAGAAAAACGTTTAAAGAGCTGTACGCTGAATAAAAATAATCGTTGAAATCGCTGTACCCAGAATACGAAAAAAACGTTGAAATCGCTGTACGCTGAATAAGAAAAAGAGAGAAATCGTTGGAATCGCTATACGCTGAAAACGAAAAAGAGAGAAATAGTTGATATCGCTGTAGGTTGGATAGGAAAAAAAGGTAAAACTTTGTAATCGTTGTACGCTGAATACGAAAAAAGGAGAAATCGTTGAAATTGCTGTACGCTGAATAAGAAAAACAGAGTTAGATTAAATCTATGTACGCAGAATACGAAAAAAAGAGAAATCGTTGAAATCTCTGTGCGGTGAGCATGAAAAAAGAGAAATCGTTGAAGTCGCTGTACGTTGAATAAAAAAAAACAAATCGTTGAAATCGCTGTCCGGTGATCATAAAAAAATAGAAATCGTTGAAATCGCTGAACGTTGAATACGAAGAAAGAGAAATCGTTGCAATCGCAGTAAGTTGAATACGAAAATTAGAGAAATCGTTGATATCGCTTTCCGCTGATTACGAAAAAGAGAGAAATCGTTGAACTCGCTGTACGCTAATACGAAAAAAAGAGGAACCTTAGAAATCGCTGTACAATGAATACGAAAAGAAGAGAAATCGTTGAAACCGCTGTACGCTAAATACTGAAATGTCTTTGAAATCTCTATAGGCTGAATATGAAAAAAGGGAAATCGTTGAAATCGCTGTATGCTAAATAAAAAATAGAAATAGTTGAAATATCTGTACTCTCAATACCAAAGAAATCGTTGAAATCGCAGTACGTTGAATACGAGAAAAATTGTTGAAATCGCTGTACGCTGAATAGGAGGAAAATTCATTGAAATAGCTGCAGGATAAATACGAAAAAAAAACGGTGAAATAGTTGTACGCTCAATACGAAAAAAATTGTTGATGTCGCTGTACGCTGAATAAGTAAAAATGAGAAATCCTTGAAATCGCTCTACGCTGAATACGAAAAAAAGAGAAGTTGAAATCGCTGTACGCTGAATAAAAAAAAAGAGAATTAGATGAAATCGCTGTACGCAGAATACGAAAAAAGAGAAATCGTTGAAATCTCTGTGCGGTGAGCATGAAGAAAGAGAAATCGTTGAAATCGCTGTACGTTGAATACGAAAAAAGAGAAATAGTTGAAATCGCTGTGCATGGAATATGAATAATTGAGAAATCGTTGAAATCGCTGAACGCTGAATACGAAAAAACGAGAAATCTTTGATTCCGCTGTGGGTTGGATACGAAAAAAAGGGAAAACCTTGTAATCGTACGCTGAATACGAAAAAAAGGAGAAATCGTTGATATCACTGTACGCAGAATAAGAAAAAAAGAGAATTAAATCAAATCGACGTACGTTGAATACCAAAAAGTGAGAAATCGTTGAAATCTCTGTGCGGTGAGCATGAAAAAAGAGAAATCGTTGAAGTCGCTGTACGTTGAATAAAAAAAGTGAAATCGTTGAAATCGCAGTACGTTGAATACGAGAAAAATTGTTGAAATCGCTGTACGCTGAATAGGAGGAAAATTCATTGAAATAGCTGCACGATAAATACGAAAAACACGGTGAAATAGTTGTACGCTCAATACGAAAAAAATTGTTGATGTCGCTGTACGCTGAATAAGTAAAAAAGAGAAATCCTTGAAATCGCTGTACGCTGAATACGAAAAAAAGAGAAGTTGAAATCGCTGTACGCTGAATAAGAAAAAAAGAGAATTAGATGAAATCGCTGTACGCAGAATACGAAAAAAGAGAAATCGTTGAAATCTCTGTGCCGTGAGCATGAAAAAAGAGAAATCGTTGAAATCGCTGCACGTTGAATACGAAAAAAGAGAAATAGTTGAAATCGCTGTACGTGGAATAAGAAAAATTGAGAAATCGTTGAAAACGCTGAACGCTGAATACGAAAAAACGAGAAATCGTTGATTTCCCTGTAGGTTGGATACGAAAGAAAGGGAAAACCTTGTAATCGTTTACGCTGAATAAGAAAAAAACAGAAATCATTGATATCGCTGTACGCAGAATAAGAAAAAAAGAGAATTAGATTAAATCGATGTACGCTGAATACGAAAAAAAGAGAAATCGTTGAAATCTTTGTGCGGTGAGCATGAAAAAAGAAAAATCGTTGAAGTCGCTGTACGTTGATTAAATAAGTGAAATCGTTGATATCGCTGTCCGCTGAATACGAAAAATAGAGAAATAGTTGAAATCGCTTTACGCTGAATACGAAAAAGAGAGAAATCGTTGAAATCCCTGTAAGCTAATACGAATAAAATAAAAATCGTTGATATCGCTGTACACAGAATACGAAAAAAACATAGAAAACTTGGAAATCGCTGTGGGACGAATACGAAAAATAATCGTTGAAAACGCTGTACGCTGAATACAAAAAAGTAGAAATCCTGGAAATCGCTCCAGGTCCAATACGAAAAAAAACGTTGAAATCGCTGTACGCTGAAAAGGGATGAAATTCGTTGAAATATCTGTACGATGAATACGAAAAAATTTCGTTGAATTCGCTGTAAGATGAATACGGAAAAGGAGTAATTGTTTAAATCGCTGTGCTATGAATACGGGAAAAAGAGAAATCGCTGAATATGAAAAAAAAATCGTCGAAATAGCTGTACGCTGAAAAAAAATAATCGTTGAATTCGCTGTATGCTGAATACGAAAAAAAAGTAGAAATTGATGTACGCTGAATACGAAAAATAGATAAATCGTTGAAATCGCTGTCCGTTGAATATGAAAAAAGAGAAATCGTTGAAATCGCTGTCCGTTGAATATGAAAAAAGAGAAATCGTTGAAATCGGTTTACGCTGAGCACGAAAAAGAGAGAAATCGTTGAAATTCCTGTACGTAATACGAATTAAAGAGAAATAGTTGAAATCGCTGTACACACAATACGAAAGAAAATAGGAATTGTGGAAATCGCTGTAGGTCGAATACGAAAAAAATCGTTGAAATCACTGTAAGCTGAAAACGGAAAAAATTAGTTGAAATAGCTGTAAGCAGAATACGAAAAAAGAGTAATTATTTTAAACGCTGTGCTTTGAATACGAAAATAAGAGAAATCGCTGATATGACTATATGCTGAATATCAAATAAAATCGTTGAAATAGCTGTACGCTGAAAACAATAATCGTTGAAATCGCTGAAAGTTGAATACGATAAAAAACGTTGAAATCGCTGTACCCTGAATACGAAAAAAAGAGATCGTTGAAATCGCTGTCCGTTGAATATGAAAAAAAATAAATCGTTGAAATCGCTATACGCTGAATAAAAGAAAAACAGAAATCGTTGAAATCGCTCTACATCGAAAACGAAAAAGAGAGAAATCGTTGAAATCACTGTCCGTTGAATACGAAAAAGGAGAATTTGTTGAAATCGCTGAAAGATGAATACGAAGAAAGAGAAGTCGTTGAAATCGCTGTTCCCTGAATACGAAATAAAGATAAATCCGTGAAATCGCTGAGCGCTGAACACGTAAAAAATGAAATCGTTAAAAAAGCTGTACGTAGAATAATTATGAGAAAAAGACAAATCGATGAAATCGCTGTACGTTAATAGGAAAAAGAGGCAAATCGTTGAAATCATTGTACGCTGAATAAGAAAATAAAGAGAAATCTTTGAAATCGCTGTACGCTGTATTAGTTGAAATAGCTGTAAGCAGAATACGAAAAAAGAGTAATTGTTTTAAACGCTGTGCTTTGAATACGAAAATAAGAGAAATCGCTGATATGACAATACGCTGAATATCAAATAAAATCTTTGAAAAAGCTGTACGCTGAAAAAGTAATCGTTGAAATCGCTGAACGCTGAATACGATAAAAAACGTTGGAATCGCTGTACTCTGAATACGAAAAAAAGAGATCGTTGAAATCGCTGTCCGTTGAATATGAAAAAAGAGAAATCGTTGAAATCGCTATACGCTGAATACAAGAAAAACAGAAATCTTTGAAATCGCTGTACACCGAAAACGAAAAAGGGAGAAATCGTTGAAACCACTGTGCGTTGAATACGAAAAAAAAGGAAATCGTTGAAATCGCTGATAGCTAGATTTGAAAAAAGGAGAAGTCGTTCAAATCGCTGTTTGCTGAATACGAAAAAATAGAATTCGTTAAAAAAGCTGTACGTATAATATGAAAACAGACAAATAGATGAAATCGCTGTACGTTGAATAAGAAAAAGGGTGAAACCGTTGAAATCGTTGTACGCTGAATACGAAAAAAAGAGACATTTTTGAAATCGCTGTACGCTGAATACGGAAAATAGAAATCGTTGCAATCGCTGTACGCTGAATATGAAAAAAAAGAGAAATCGTTGAAATGGCTGTTCGCTGAATACGAAAAAAGTACAGATCGTTGTAAGAGCACGCAGAATATGTAAGAAAATCGTTGAAATAGCTCTACGTTGAGTACGGAAAAATTACGTGTACGCTGAACACGAAAAAAGAGAAATCGTTGAAAGAGCTCGCAGAATATGAAAGAAAATTGTTGAAATAGAGGTACGCTAAATACGAAAAAATATCTTTGAAATACCTCTACGCTGAACACGAAAAATTTCGTTGAAATCGTTACGCTGAATTCGGATACAGAGAAATCGTTGAAATCACTGTACGCTGAATACGAAAAAAATCGTTGAAATATCTGTACGCGGAATACGAAAAAAAATAGCTGAATATGCTGTACGCTGAATATGAAAAAAAGAGAAATCGTTGAAATCGCTGTACGATGAATACGAAAGAAAATCGTTGAAATACTTGTACGCTGAATACAAAAAAATATCGTTGAAATCGCTGTAAGGTGAATACGAAAAAAGGAGAAATCGTGTTAATCGCTGTACTTGGAATAAGAAAAAAAGAGAAATCGTTGAAATCGCTTTACGCTGAATACGAAAAAAAGTAGAAATCGTTGACATCCCTGTACGCTGAATAAGAAAAAACGAGAAACCGTTCAAATCGCTGTACAATGAATACGAAAAAAGAGAAATCATTGAAATCGCTGTTCGGTGATCATTAGAAAAGAGAAATCGTTGAAATCGCTGAAAGTTGAATACGAAAAAGAGAGAAATCGTTGAAATCGATTTATGCTGAATACGAAAGAAAGAGAAATCGTTGAAATCGCGGTACGCTGAATACGAAAAAAATGAAATCTTTTAAATCTTTGTAGGCTGAATATGAAAAAAGAGAAATCGTTGAAATTGCATGTACGCTAAATAAGAAAAAAATAGAAATCGTTGAAATAGCTGTAGGATGAGTAGAAAAAAAGTAGTTGAAATCGCAGTACACTGAATTAGAAAAAAATCGTTTAAATCGCAGTACGATGAATACGAAAAAGAGAGATTTATATGAAATCGCTGTACGCAGAATACGAAAAAAGGAAATCGTTCAAATCGCTGTGCGGTGAGGATGAAGAAAGAGAAATCGTTGAAATCGCTGTTCGTTGATTATGAAAAAAAGAGAAATCGTTGAAATAGCTGTGCGGTGACCATGAAGAAAGAGAAATCGTTGAAACCGCTGTACGTTGAATAAGAAAAAAAACGTTGAAATCCATGTACGCTAATACGAATAAAAGAGAAATCGATCGCTGTACGCTGAATACGAGAAAGTAAAAAATCGTACAAATCGCTCTAGGTCCAATACGAAAAAAAAATTTAAATCGCTGTACGCTGAAGACGGAAAAAAACGTTGAAATAGCAGTACGCTGAATACGAAAAAAACATCGTTGAATTCGCTGTAAGCTGAATACGAAAATAAGAGTAATTGTTTTAATCGCTGTGCTTTGAATACGAAAAAAAGAGAAATCGTTGAACTTGCTACACGCTCAATATCAAAGAATATCGTTGAAATAACTGTAAACTGAAAATAAATCATCGTTGAGAACGCTGTACGCTGAATACGAAAAAAAACATTAAAATTGCTGTACGCTCAATACGAAAAAAAGAGAAATCTTTGAAATCGCTGTCCGTTGAATATGAAAATAGAGAAATCCTTGAAATCGCTTTACGCTGAATACGAAAAAAGAGAAATCTTGAAAAACCTGTACGCTAATACGAATTAAGGAGAATTCATTGAAATCGCTGTACACAGAATATGAAAAGAAATAGAAACCGTGGAAATCGCTGTAGGACGAATTTGAAAAAAAAAAAATTGTTAAAATCGCTGTACGCTGAAAAGGAGGAAAATTCATTGAAATAGTTGTACGATGAATACGAAAAAAAAACGGTGAAATAGTTGCACGCTGAATACGAAAAAAAATTGTTGAAGTCGCTGTGTGCTGAATACGTATAAAGAGAAATCCTTGAAATCGGTGTACGCTGAATACGAAAAAAAGGGAAGTTGAAATAGCTGTACGATGAATAAGAAAAAAAGAGATTTAGATGAAATCGCTGTACGCAGAATACGAAGAAAGGAGAAATCGTTGAAATCGCTGTGCTGTGAAGACGAAGAAAGAGAAATCGTTGAAGTCGCTGTACGTTGATTATGAAAAATAGAGAAATCGTTGAAATCGCTGTGCGCTGAGCATGTAGAAGAAGAAATCGTACGTTGAATACGAAAAAAAGGGAAATGGTTGAAATCGCTCTACGTGGAATATGAAAAATAGAGAAGTCGTTGAAATCGCTGAACGCTGAATACGAAAAAACGAGAAATCGTTGAAATCGCTGTACGTTGAATACGAAAAAAAGAGAAAACCTTGTAATCGCTGTACGCTGAATACGAAAAAAAAGAGAAATATTTGAAAACGCTGTACGCTGACTAAGAAAAAAAGAGAATTATATTAAATCGCTGTACGCTGAATACGACAAAATTGTGAAGTCTTTCAAATCTCTGTGCGGTGAGCATGAAGAGAGAGAAATCGTTGAAGTCGCTTTACGTTGATTAAAAGAAGAGAAAACTTTGAAATCGCAGTACGTTGAATACGAAAAATAGAGAAATCGCTGAAATCGCTTTACGCTGAAAACGACAAAAAGAGAAATCGTTGAAATCCATGTACGCTAATACGAATAAAAGAGAAATCATTGAAATCGCTGTACACTGAATACGAAATAAAAAGAATAGAAATCGTGGAAATCGCTGTAGGACGAATACGAAAGAAAATCGTTGAAAACGCTGTACGCCGAATACGAAAATAATAGAAATCGTGGAACCCGCTCTAGGTCCAATACGAAAAATACGATGAAATCGCTGTACGCTGAAGATGGAAGAAATTCGTTGAAATAGCTGTACGCGCTGAATACGAAAAAAGTATATTTGAAATTGCTGTAAGCTTAATACTCAAATAAGAGTAATTGTTTTCAACGCTGTTCTTTGAATACGAAAAAAAGAGAAATCGTTGAAATGGCTATACTCTCAATATGAAAGAAACTCGTTGAAATAAATGTACGCTGAAAAAAATCATCGTTGAAATCGCTGTACGCTTAATACGGAAAAAAACTTTACAACTACTGCACACTCAATACGAAAAAAAGGAAATCGTTGTAATCGCTGTCCGTTGATTTTCAAAATAAACAAATATTTGAAATCGCTTTACGCTGAAAACGAAAAAATAATAGAAATCGTGGAAATCGCTGTAGGACGAATACGAAAAAAAATCGTTGAAATCGCTGTACACTGAAAACGGAAGAATTTCGTTGAAATAGCTGTATGCTGAATACGAAAAAAATATCGTTGAAATCGCTGTAAGCTGAATACGAAAACAGAGTAATTGTTTTAAACGCTGTGCTTTGAATACAAAAAGAAGAGAAATCCTCCATATGCCTATACGCTAAATATGAAAGAAATTCGTTGAAATAGCTATACGCTGAATAAAAAGAATCGTTGAAATCCCTGTACGTTGAATACGAAAAAAAACGTTGAAATCGCTGTACTCTGAATAAGAGAAGGAGAGAAATTGTTGAAATTGTTTACGCTGAATACGAAAAAAAAAAGATCTTTGAAATCGCTGTACGTTGAATACGAAAAATAGAAATCGTTGCAATCGCTGTACGGTGAATATGAAAAAAGAGAAATCGTTGAAATCGCTGTCCGCTGTATACGAAAAAAGTACAGATCGTTGAAAGAGCACGCAGAATATGAAAGAAAATCGTTGAAATAGCTGTACGCCGTATACGGAAAAATTACCTGTACGCTGAAAAAGAAATAAGAGAAATCGTTGACAGAGCTCGCAGAATATGAGAGAAAATCGTTGAAGTAGCTGTACGCTCAACACGAAAAAATCTTTGAAATACCTGCACGCTGAACACGAAAAATTTCGTTGAAATCGCTGTAAGCTGAATACGAAAAAAGAGTAATTGTTTTAAACGCTGTGCTTTCAATACGAAAAGTAGAGAAATGCTTGATATGGCTATACGCTGAATTGAAAGAAAAACGTTTAAATAGCTGTACGCTGAATAAAAATAATCGTTGAAATCGCTGTACCCAGAATACGAAAAAAAAATGAAATCGCTGTACGCTGAATAAGAAAAAGAGAGAAATCGTTGGAATCGCTATAAGCTGAAAAAGAAAAAGAGAGGAATAGTTGATATCGCTGTAGTTTGGATACGAAAAAAAAGGGAAAACTTTGTTATCGTTGTACGCTGAATACGAAAAATGAGAAAACGTTGAAATTGCTGTACGCTGAATAAGAAAAACAGAGTTAGATTAAATCGATGCACGCAGAATACGAAAAAAAGAGAAATCGTTGAAATCTCTGTGCGGTGAGCATGAAAAAAGAGAAATCGTTGAAGTCGCTGTACGTTGAATAAAAAAAAACAAATCGTTGAAATCGCTGTCCGGTGATCATAAAAAATAGAAATCGTTGAAATCGCTGAACGTTGAATACGAAGAAAGAGAAATCGTTGCAATCGCAGTAAGTTGAATACGAAAATTAGAGAAATCGTTGATATCGCTTTCCGCTGATTACGAAAAAGAGAGAAATCGTTGAACTCGCTGTACGCTAATACGAAAAAAAGAGAAACCTTAGAAATCGCTGTACAATGAATACGAAAAGAAGAGAAATCGTTGAAACCGCTGTACGCTAAATACTAAAATGTCTTTGAAATCTCTATAGGCTGAATATGAAAAAAGGGAAATCGTTGAAATCGCTGTATGCTAAATAAAAAATAGAAATCGTTGAAATATCTGTACGCTCAATACCAAAGAAATCGTTGATATCGCAGTACGTTGAATACGAGAAAAATTGTTGAAATCGCTGTACGCTGAATAGGAGGAAAATTCATTGAAATAGCTGCAGGATAAATACGAAAAAAAAACGGTGAAATAGTTGTACGCTCAATACGAAAAAAATTGTTGATGTCGCTGTACGCTGAATAACTAAAAATGAGAAATCCTTGAAATCGCTGTACGTTGAATACGAAATAAAGAGAAGTTGAAATCGCTGTACGCTGAATAAGAAAAAAAGAGAATTAGATGAAATCGCTGTACGCAGAATACGAAAAAAGAGAAATCGTTGAAATCTCTGTGCGGTGAGCATGAAGAAAGAGAAATCGTTGAAATCGCTGTACGTTGAATACGAAAAAAGAGAAATAGTTGAAATCGCTGTACGTGGAATATGAATAATTGAGAAATCGTTGAAATCGCTGAAGGCTGAATACGAAAAAACGAGAAATCTTTGATTCCGCTGTGGGTTGGATACGAAAAAAAGGGAAAACCTTGTAATCGTTGTACGCTGAATAGGAAAAAAGAGAAATCGTTGATATCACTGTACGCTGAATAAGAAAAAAAGATAAATTGTTGAAATCGCTGTCCGTTCTATATGAAAAAAGAGACATGGTAGAAATCGGTTTACGCTGAGCACGAGAAAAGAGAAATCGTTGAAATCCCTGTACGTAATGCGAATTATAGAGAAATAGTTCAAATCGCTGTACACAGAATACAAAAGAATATAGAAATTGTGGAAATCGCTGTAGGTCAAATACGAAAAAAAATCGTTGAAATCGCTGTACGATGAAAACGGAAGAAATTCGTTGAAATAGCTGTAAGCTGAATACGAAAAAAGACTAATTGTTTTAACGCTGTGCTTTGAATACGAAAATAAGAGAAATCGCTAATATGACTATACGCTGAATATGCAAGAAAATCGTTAAAATAGCTGTACGCTGAAAAAAATAATCGTTGAAATCGCTGAACGCTGAATACGATAAAAAACGTTGAAATCGCTGTACCCTGAATACGAAAAAAGAGAAATCGTTGAAATCGCTGTCCGTTGGATATGAAAAAAGAGAAATCGTTGAATTCGCCATACGCTGAATACAAGAAAAACAGAAATTGGTGAAATCGCTCTACACCGAAAACGAATAAGAGAGAAATCGTTGAAACCACTGTACGTTGAATACGAAAAAAGAGAAATTGTTGAAATCGCTGAAAGCTGAATACGAAAAAAAGAGAAGTCGTTGAAATCGCTGTTCGCTGAATACGAAATAAAGAGAAATCCGTGAAATCGCTGCGCGCTGAACAGGTAAAAAATGAAATCGTTAAAAATGCTGTACGTAGAATAATTATGAGAAAAAGACAAATCGATGAACTCGCTGTACGTTGAATAGGAAAAAGGGACAAATCGTTGAAATCATTGTACGCTGAATAAGAAAATAAAGAGAAATCTTTGAAATCTCTGTACGCCGTATATGAAAAATAGAAATCGTTGAAATCGCTGTACGCTGAATAGGAAAAAAGAGAAGTCGTTGAAATCGCTGTGCGCTGAATATAAAAAAAGAAAAATCGTTGAAATCGCTGTACCCTGAATACGAAAAAAACAAATCGTTGAAAGAGCACGCAGAATATGAAAGGAAATCGTTGAAATAACTGTACGCTGAATACGGAAAAGTTTATTTGAAATACCTGTACGCTGAACACGAAAAGAAAAGAAATCGTTGAATAAGCTCGCAGAATATGAAAGAAAATTGTTGATATATCTGTAGCCTCGATACGTAAAAATATCTTTGAAATACCTGTACGCTGAAAACGAAAAATTTCGTTGAAATCGTTGTACGCTCAATTCGAAAACAGATAAATCGTTGAAATCGCTGTACGCTGAATACTAAAAAAGTCGTTGAAATATCTGTACGCTGAATACGAAAAAAAATCGTTGAATACGCTCTACGCTGAATACGATAAAAAGAGAAAACGTTGCAATCGCTGTAGGTCGAATACAAAAAAAGAATCGTTGAAACCGCTGTACACTGAATACGAAAGAAAATCGTTGAAATACCTGTACCCTGAATACGAAAAAAATACCGTTGAAATCGCTGTAAACGGAATACGAATAAAAGAGAAATCGTATTAATCGCTGTACTTTGAATACGAAAAAAAGAGAAATCGTTGAAATCGCGTTACGCTGAATACGAGAAAAAAGAGAATTAGATTAAATCGATGTACGTTCAATACGAAAAAGGAGAGAAATCGTTGAAATCTGTGTACGGTGAGCACGAAAAAAGAGAAATCGTTGAACTTGCTGTACGTTGAATAAAAAAAGACAAATCGTTGAAATCGCTGTTCGGTTATCATAAAAAAGAGAAATAGTTGAAATCGCTGAACGTTGAATACGAAAAAAAGAGAAATGGTTGCGATCGCAGTACGTTGAATACCAAAATTAGAGCAATTGTTGATATCGCTTTCCGCTGAATACGAAAAAGAGAGAAATCGTTGAACTCGCTGTACGCTAATACGAAAAAAGAAAAACCTTAGAAATCGCTGTACAATGAATACGAAAAAAAGAGAAATCGTCGAAACCGCTGTACGCTGAATACTAAAAAGTCTTTGAAATCTCTATAAGCTGAATTTGAAAAAAAGAGAAATCGTTGAAATCGCTGTATGCTAAATAAGAAAAAATTAGAAATCGATGAAATATCTGTACGCTCAATACCAAAGAAATCGTTGAAATCGCAGTACGTTGAATACGAGAAAAATCGTTGAAATCGCTGTACGCTGAATAGGAGGAAAATAGTATTCATTGCAATCGTTGCACGCAGAATGGGAATGAATGGTTGAAATAACTGTACGTTGAATACGATAAAAAAGAGAAATCGTTGAAATACCTGTACGTTGAATATGAAAATAAGACAAATCGCTGAAATCGCTGTACACTGAATACGAGAAATAATAGTTGAAATAGCGATACGCTGTATACGAAAAAACGAGAAATCGTTGAAATCGCTGTACGTTGAATACGAAAAATTGAGAAAACTTTGAAATCACTTTACGATGAATATGAAGAAAAGAGAAATCTTTGAAATCCCTGTACGATAATACCAATAAAATAGAAATCGTTGATATCGCTGTACACAGAATACGAAAAAAAAAATAGAGATCGTGGAAATCGCTGAAGGACGAATACGAAAAAAAATCGTTGAAATCGCTGTGCGCTGAATACGGGAAAAAAATTTGAAATCGTGGAAATCGCTGTAGGTCGAATACGAAATAAAATCGTTGAAATCGCTGTACGCTGACAGCGGAAGAAATTAGTTGAAGTAGCTGTACGCTGAATACGAAAAGAAATGTAATTGTTTTAATCGCTGTGCTTTGAATACAAAAAAAAAAAGAAATCGTTGAAATGGCTATACGCTGAATATGAAAGAAAATCGTTGAAATAGCTGTACGCTAAAAAAAAAGTCGTTGAAATCGCCTTACTCTGAATCCAAAAAAAAAACTTTGAAATCGCTGTACGCAGAATACGGAAAAAAAGAGAAATCGTTGAAATCGCTGTCCCTTGAATAAGAAAAATGAGAAATCTTTGAAATCGCTATACGCCCAATAAGAAAAAAGAAATGTCGTTGAAATCGCTGTACGCTGAATACGAAAAAAAGAGAAACCGTTCAAGTCCTGTTCGCTGAAAACGAAAAAAGAGAAATCGTTTGAAATCGCTGTACGTTGAATACGAAAAAAGAGAAATCGTTGAAACCGCTGTACACCGGATACGAAAAGGGAGAAATCGTTGAAATCCCTGTACGTTGAATAGGAAAAAAAGAGAAATCGTTGAAATCGCTGAAATCTGAATACGGAGAAAGAAGAATAGGTTTAAATCGCTGTACACACAATACGTGTCCACAACTGTGGAGTAACGGTTAGCGAGTCTAGCCGTGAAACCAGGTGGCCCGGGTTCGATTCTCGGTCGGGGCAAGTTACCTGGTTGAGGTTATTTCCGGGGTTTTCCCTCAACCCAATATGAGCAAATACTGGGTAAATTTCGGTGTTGGACCCCGGACTCATTTCACCGGCATTATCACCTTCATCTCATTCAGACACTAAATAACCTAAGCTGTTGATAAAGCGTCGTAAAATAATCTACCCCACAATACGAGAAAAAGAGAAATCGTTGAAATCGCTGTACGCTGAATAAGAAAACAAGAGAAAACTTTGAAATCGTTGTACGTTGAATACGAAAAAACAGAAATCGTTGTAATCGCTATATACTGAATATGAATAAAAGAGAAATCGTTGAAATCTCTGTACGATCAATACGAAAAAAAGAGAAATCGTTGAAATACCTGTACGCTGAATACCAAGAAATATAACACCGTAGAAATCGCAGTACGTTGAATACGAGAAAAATACCATTGAAATTGCTGTACGCTGAATACGAAAAAACGAGAATTCATTGCAATCGCTGTACGCTGAATAGGAAAAAATGGTTCAAATAGCTGTACGTTGAATACGAAAACAGACAAATCGTTGAAATAGCTGTACGTTCAATACGAATAAAAGAGAAACCGTTGAAATCGCTGTACACTGAATACGAAAAAGATAATTGAATTAACGGTACGCTGAATACGAAAAAAAGAGAAATCGTTGAAATAGCTGTACGCTGTATACCAAAACAAAAAAAAACACCGTAGCAATCGCTGTACGCTGAATAAGAAAGAAAAAAATACCGTTGAAATCGCTGTACGCTGAATACAAACAAAAAGTACAACCCCTAAATGCTGAATGCAATTCATAAATTGAGCTGGACGTCCTTCTATGTTATTTACCTTGGTTATGCGGACGACAAACTAATTTCGGAGGATAACAACGAAGTATAACGAATTATATTGTGTCTCATAATAGTCTGAGTCCACATCTGTGGAGTAACGGTCAGCGACGCGCTGGCCGCGAAACCATGTGGCCCTGGTTCGATTCCCGGTCGGGGCAATTTACCTGGTTGAGGATTTTTCCGGGGATTTAACTCAACCCCATATGAGCAAATGCTGGGTAACTTTCGGTGCTGGACCCCTGACTCAATTCACCGGCATTATCACCTTCATCTCATTCAGACTCCAAATAACATAAGATGTTCATAAAGCGTCGTAAAATAACCTATTAAAAATAATAGACTGATCAGTGTAATATCTAACTAATCAGTGATGTATGCAATGGAAGGGGAAATGAACATGCCACTCTACCTCATTATCCCTTGGCTTAATTGCCTCATGAGTGATGCCTTATGAGGTTCAGATCTGTTTTAGGACTGTTGGCTAAACAACAATTTGAAATGACGAATAATAAAGGATGACAATGATGAACTGTGATTGATAATGGGCTATGACGACGAGGAGGATGATGGAGCATGACTCATGAATGGTGATTTATGACCAATATTGACGAGTTACGGGGATGACTATGAAGAATTGTGGCGGATAAGTTACGATGAATTGTGGCAGACAACCTAAGAAAATGAATAATGTTGGATGACGACCTATGGTGGCGAATAATGTCTGATGACGATGACCTACGACGACGAGTAATAAAGGATGACTACGATGAATAAAATAAAATAAGTAGTAATTATAATGGGTGACGGATAATTACGAATTACGAGTAATAGGGAAGAAATCTGAATAATTTTTTAGGACAGCGACTACTTCTGACGGACTGTGAAGAATATTACGGTTTACAGTAACGCAGGGTAGGCTACCTACAGAATTAATACATTCTTCAACCTACATTCCCTGACAATTTTCATCGAGTCCCAGGCCGTTATCAAAAAATATTATTATTATTATTATTATTATTATTATTATTATTATTATTATTATTATTATTACTATTATTATTATTATTATTATTATTATTATTATTATTATTATTATTATTAAAACTAACATTCAATATTATTTAAACTGTAGAGTATTATTACTCCTATTTCGGCCTCCTCCTCCCCTCTAGCCGACCTTACCTCGCCTATTGTCCTTTCCTTTTTTTCTAATTTTCAAAATATAATTATATATAATTACAATAAAAATATATCCTAAAGTAAAGAAGAGTAATAATACTGTATATATTACAAAGTGTATTATATCTAACTAACTAGAGTAAAAGTTAATGCATAATAAACGAATACAAAAGACTAAGTCAACAGAAATACATAGTCCTTTAGGAAAGCAAATCTTTTTCTTATACAATTAGGTGCATTTATAATAACAATAAAAATTTAATAGGGAAAAGAGCATTCTACGGAACTCTAGAAAAACAACTAATGGAGAGACTAGTGAAGTGCTTTGTGTGGAGTATCACATTGTATAAGGAGGAAACACAGAAATTACGACGAAGTGAAGAGAAGAGACTAGAGTCACTTGAAATGTAGATATGGAGAAGAATGGAGGGTGTGAAACAGACAGACAGAATAAGAAATGAAACTGTGTTGGAAAGAAAGGGTGAAGAAAGAATGATGCTGAAAATGATCAGGATGAAAAAAAGGAATTGCCTGGGTCGAGGCCTAAGAAGAAACTGCCTACTGAAGGATGAAATGGAAGGAATAGTGAACGGACAAAAAAATACTTCAAATTGCTGAACAATGTAAAAGATAAAATAGTAGGAATGGATGTGCGGTGAATACAAAAAAAAAACCGTTGAAATCGCTATAAGCTGAATACGAAAAAAAGAGAAATCGTTGAAATCGCTGTAAGCTGAATACGAAAAAAAGAGAAATCGTTGAAATATCTGTAAGTTGAATACGTAAAAAAGAGAAATCTTTAAAATCGCAATACGCTGAATAAGAAAAAAAGAGAAATAGTTGAAAACGCTATACGCTGAATAAGAAAAAAAGAGAAATCGTTGAAATCGCTGTACGCTGAATACGAAAAAAGAGAAATCGATGAAATCGCTGTACGCAAAGTACGGAAAAAAGACAAATCGTTGAAATCGCTGTACGCTGAATACGAAAAAAATCGTTGAAAAGTCTGTACGCTGAATACGAAAACAAATCATTCAATCGCTGTACGCTGAATACGAAAAAAGAGAAATCTTTGAAATCGCTGTAGGCCGAATACGAAAAAAATCGTTGAAATCGCTGTACGCAGAAAACAAAACAAAATCGTCGAAATAATTGTACGCTGAATACGAAAAAAATATCGTAGAAATCGCTGTAAGTTGAATACGAAAAAAACAGAAATTGTTTTAATCGCTGTACTTTCATTACGAAAAAAAGAGAAAACGTTGAAATGGCTATACGCTGAATATGAAAGAAAATCGTAGAAATAGGTGTACGCTGATTAGGAGAAAAAAATCGTTCAAAACTTTGTACGCCGAATACGAAAAAAACGATGAATCGCTGTGCGCTCAACACGAAAAAAAGAGAAATCGTTGCAATCGCTGTACGTTGAATATGAGAAAATAAATCGTTGAAATCGCTGAACGCTGAATACGAAAAAAAATGGTTGAAATCCCTGTACGCTGAAAAACAAAAGAAATCGTTGAAATCGCTGTATGCTGAATACGAAGAAAAGAGATATCGTTGAAATTGCTCTTGGCCGAATACGAAGAAAAAATCGTTGAAATCGTTGTAGGCTGAATCCGAAAGAAAATCGTTGAAATCGCTCTACGCTGAATACGAAAAAAATCGTTGAAATCGCTGTAAGCTGAATACGGAAAAATAAGAGAAATTGTTTTAATCGCTGTAATTTGAATACGAAAAAAAAATCGTTGAAATCGCTTTACGCTGAATAAGCAAAAAATAGAAATCGTTGAAATCGCCGTACGCTAATAAGAAAATTAGAGAAATATTTGATATCGCTTTCCGCTGATTACGAAAAAGAGAGAAATCGTTGAACTCGCTATACGCTAATACGAAAAAAAGAGAAAACTTAGAAATTTCTGTACACTGAATACGAAAAAAAGAGAAATCGTTGAAACCGCTGGACGCTATATACTAAAAAGTCTTTGAAATCTCTATACGCTGAATATGAAAAAAAGGGAAATCGTTGAAATCGCTGTATGCTAATAAAAAATAGAAATCGTTGAAATATCTGTACGCTCAATACCAGAGAAATCGTTGAAATCGCTGTACGTTGAATACGAGAAAAATCGTTGAAATCGCTGTACGCTGAATAGGAGGAAAATTCATTGAAATAGCTGCACGATAAATACGAAAAAAAACGGTGAAATAGTTGTATGCTCAATACGAAAAAAATTGTTGATGTCGCTGTACGCTGAATAAGTAAAAAAGAGAAATCCTTGAAATCGCTGTACGCTGAACACGAACAAAAGAGAAGTTCAAATCGCTGTACGCTGAATAAGAAAAAAAGGGAATTAGATGAAATCGCTGTACGCAGAATACGAAAAAAGAGAAATCGTTGAAATCTCTGTGCGGTGAGCATGAAGAAAGGGAAATCGTTGAAATCGCTGTACGTTGAATACGAAAAAAGAGAAATAGTAGAAAACGCTGTACGTGGAATATGAAAAATTGAGAAATCGTTGAAATCGCTGAACGCTGAATACAAAAAAACGAGAAATCGTTGATTTCGCTGTAGGTTGGATACGAAAAAAAGGGAAAACCTTGTAATCGTTGTACGCTGAATACGAAAAAAAAGGAGAAATCGTTGATATCGCTGTACGCTGAATAGGAAAAAAAGAGAATTAGATTAAATCGATGTACGCTGAACACGAAAAAAAAAAGAGATATCGTTGAAATCTCTGCGCGGTGAGCATGAAAAAAGAGAAATCGTTCAAGTCGCTGTACGTTGATTAAAAAAAGTGAAATCGTTGATATCTCTGTACGCTGAATACGAAAAATAGAGAAATAGTTGAAATCGCTTTACGCTGAATACGAAAAAAAGAGAAATCGTTGAAATCCCTGTACGCGAATAAGAATAAAATAAAAATCGTTGATATCGCTGTACACAGAATAAGAAAAAAAAATAGAAATCATGGAAATCGCTGTAGGACGAATACGAAAAATAATCGTTGAAAACGCTGTACGCTCAATACGAAAAAAGTAGAAATCGTGGAAATCGCTCCAGGTCCAATACGAAAAAAAGCCGTTGAAATCGCCGTACGCTGAAAAGGGATGAAATTCGTTGAAATAGCTGTACGCTGAATACGAAAAAATTTCGTTGAATACGCTGTAAGATGAATACGAAAAAAGCAGTAATTGTTTAAATCGCTGTGCTTTGAATACGGAAAAAAGAGAAATCGCTGAATATGAAAAAAAATCGTCGAAATAGCTGCACGCTGAAAAAAAATAATCGTTGAAATCGCAGTATGATGAATACGCAGAAAAAGTTGAAATTAATGTACGCTGAATACGAAAAATAGATAAATCGTTGAAATCGCTGTCCGTTGAATATGAAAAAAGAGAAATCGTTGAAAGCGGTTTACGCTGAGCACGAAAAAAAGAGAAATCGTTGAAATCCCTGTACGTAATACGAATTAAAGGGAAATAGTTGAAATCGCTGTACACAGAATACGAAAGAAAATAGGAATTTTGGAAATCGCTGTAGGTCGAAAACGAAAAAAATCGTTGAAATCGCTGTACGCTGAAAACGAAAAAAATTCGTAGAAATAGCTGTAAGCAGAATACGAAAAAGAGTAATTGTTTTAAACGCTGTGCTTTGAATACGAAAATAAGAGAAATCGCTGATATGACTATACGCTGAATATGAAATAAAATCGTTGAAATAGCCGTACGCTGAAAAAAAGTAATCGTTGAAAACGTTGAATACGATAAAAAACGTTGAAATCCCTGTACCCTGAATACGAAAAAAAGATATCGTTTAAAATCGCTGTCCGTTGAATATGAAAAAAGAGAAATCGTTGCAATCGCTATACGCTGAATACAAGAAAAACAGAAATCGTTGAAATCACTGTCCGTTGAATACGAAAAAAGAGAATTTGTTGAAATCGCTGAAAGCTGAATACGAAAAAAGAGAAGTCGTTGAAATCGCTGTTCGCTGAATACGAAATAAAGAGAAATCCGTGAAATCGCTGAGCGCTGAACATGTAAAAAATAAAATCGTTAAAAAAGCTCTACGTAGACTAATTATGAGAAAAAGACAAGTCGATGAAATCGCTGTACGTTAATAGGAAGAAGGGACAAATCGTTGAAATCTTTGTACGCTGAATAAGAAAATAAAGAGAAATCTTTGAAATCGCTGTACACTGTATATGAAAAATAGAAATCGTTGAAATCGCTGTACGCTGAAAAAAAGAGAAGTCGTTGAAATCGCTGTGCGCTGAATATAAAGAAAGAAAAATCGTTGAAATCGCTGTACCCTGAATACGAAAAAAAAACAAATCGTTGAAAGAGCACGCAGAATACGAAAGAAAATCGTTGAAATAACTGTACGCAGAATACGGAAAAATTTCTTTGAAATACCTGTACGCTGAACACGAAAAGAAAAGAAATCATTGAATAAGCTCGCAGAATATGAAAGAAAATCGTTGATATATCTGTAGCCTCGATACGTAAAAATATCTTTGAAATACCTGTACGCTGAAAAGGAAAAATTTCGTTGAAATCGTTGTACGTTCAATTCGAAAACAGATAAATCGTTGAAATCGCTGTACGCTGAATACGAAAAAAAAATCGTTGAATACGCTCTACGCTGAATACGATAAAAAGAGAAATCGTTGCAATCGCTCTAGCTCGAATACAAAAAAAGAATTGTTGAAATCGCTGTACACTGAATACGAAAGAAAATCGTTGAAATAGCTGTACCCTGAATACGAAAAAAATACCGTTGAAATCGCTCTAAACTGAATACGAATAAAAGACAAATCGTATTAATCTCTGTACTTTGAATACGAAAAAAAGAGAAATCGTTGAAATCGCCTTACGCTGGATACGAAAAAAAGAGAATTAGATTAAATCGATGTACGCTGAATACGAAAAAAAAAGAGAAATCGTTGAAATCTGTGTGCGGTGAGCATGAAAAAAGAGAAATCGTTGAAGTCGCTGTACGTTGAATAAAAAAAGACAAATCGTTGAAATCGCTGTTCGGTGATCATAAAAAAGAGAAATCGTTGCAATCGCAGTACGTTGAATACGAAAATTAGAGAAATCGTTGATATCGCTTTCCGCTGAATACGAAAAAGAGAGAAATCGTTGAACTCGCTGTACGGTAATACGAAGAAAAGAGAAACCTCAGAAATCGCTGTACAATGAATACGAAAAAAATAAACATTGTTGAAACCGCTGTACGCTGAATACTAAAAAGTCTTTGAAATCTTTATAGGCTGAATATGAAAAAAAGAGAAATCGTTGAAATCGCTGTATGCTAAATAAGAAAAAAATAGAGATCGTTGAAATAACTGTACGCTCAATACCAAAGAAATCGTTGAAATCGCAGTACGATGAATTCGAGAAAAATCGTTGAAATCGCTGTACGCTGAATAGGAGGAAAATTCATTGAAATAGCTGCACGATGAATACGAAAATAAACGGTGAAATATTTGTACGCTCAATTCGAAAAAAATTGTTGATGTCGCTGTACGCTGAATAAGAAAAAATGAGAAATCCTTGAATTCGCTGTACGCTGAATACGAAAAAAAGAGAAGTTGAAACCGCTGTACGCTGAATAAGAAACAAAGAAAATTAGATGAAATCGCTGTACGCAGAATACGAAAAAACAGAAATCGTTGAAATCTCTGTGTGGTGAGCATGAAGAAAGAGAAATCGTTGAAATCGCTGTACGTTGAATACGAAAAAAAGAGAAATAGTAGAAATCGCTGTACGTGGAATATGAAATTTGAGAAATCGCTGAACGCTGAATACAAAAAAACGAGAAATCGTTGATATCGCTGTATGTAGGATACGAAAAAAGGGAAAACCTTGTAATCGTTGTACGCTGAATAAGAAAAAAAGGAGAAATCGTTGATATCGCTGTACGGTAAATAAGAAAAAAATATAATTAGATTAAATCGATGTACGCTGAATACGAAAAAAAGAGAAATCGTTGAAATCTCTGTGCGGGGAGCATGAAAAAAGAGAAATCGTTGAAGTCGCTGTACGTTGATTAAAAAAAGTGAAATCGTTGATATCGCTGTAGCTGAATACGAAATATAGAGAAATAGATGAAATCGCTTTACGCTGAATACGAAAAAAAGAGAAATCGTTGAAATCCCTGTACGCTAATACGAATAAAATAAAAATCGTTGATATCGCTGTACACAGAAAACGAAAAAAAAAACAGAAGTCCTGGAAATCGCTGTAGGACGAATACGAAAAATAATCGTTGAAAACGCTGTACGCTGAATACGAAAAAAGTAGAAATCGTGGAAATCGCTCCAGGTCCAATACGAAAAAAACCGTTGAAATCGCTGTACGCTGAAAAGGGATGAAATTCGTTGAAATAGCTGTATGCTGAATAAGAAAAAATTTCGTTGAATTTGCTGTAAGATGAATGAGAAAAAAGGAGTAATTGCTTAAATCGCTGTGCTTTGAATACGGAAAAAAGAAAATCGCTGAATATGAAAAAAAATCGTGGAAATAGCTGTACGCTGAAAAAAAAATCGTAGAAATCGCTGTATGATGAATACGCAAAAAATGTTGAAATTAATGTACGCTGAATACGAAAAATAGATAAATCGTTGAAATCGCTGTCCGTTGAATATGACAAAAAAAGAGAAATCGTTGAAAGCGGTATACGCTGAGCACGAAAAAAAGAGAAATCGTTGAAATCCCTGTACGTAATACGAATTAAAGAGAAATAGTTGAAATCGCTGTACACAGAATACGAGAGAAAATAGGAATTGTGGAAATCGCTGTAGGTCGAATACGAAAAAAATCGTTGAAATCGCTGTACGCTGAAAACGAAAGAAATTCGTTGAAATAGCTGTAAGCAGAATACGAAAAAGAGTAATTGTTTTAAACGCTGTGCTTAGAATACGAAAATAAGAGAAATCGCTTATATGACTATAGGCTGAATATGAAATAAAATCGTTGAAATAGCTGTACGCTGAAAAAATAATCGTTGGAAACGTTGAATACGATAAAAAACGTTGAAATCCCTGTACACTGAATACGAAAAAAAAGAGATCGTTGAAATCGCTGTCCGTTGAATATGAAAAAAGAGAAATCGTTGAAATCGCTATACGCTGAATACAAGAAAAACAGAAATCGTTGAAATCGCTCTACATCGAAAACGAAAAAGAGAGAAATCGTTGAAATCACTGTCCGTTGAATACGAAAAAAGAGAATTTGTTGAAATCGCTGAAAGCTGAATACGAAAAAAGAGAAGTCGTTGAAGTCGCTGTTCGCTGAATACGAAATAAAGAGAAATCCGTGAAATCGCTGAGCCCTGGACACGTAAAAAATGAAATCGTTAAAAAAGCTGTACGTAGAATAATTATGAGAATAAGACAAATCGATGAAATCGCTGTACGTTAATAGGAAAAAGGGACAAATCGTTGAAATCATTGTACGCCGAATAAGAAAATAAAGTGAAATCTTTGAAATCTCTGTACGCTGTATATGAAAAATAGAAATCGTTGAAATCATTGTACGCTGAATAAGAAAATAAAGAGAAATCTTTGAAATCTCTGTACGCTGTATATGAAAAATAGAAATCGTTGAAATCGCTGTACGCTGAATAAGAAAAAAAGATAATTAGATTAAATCGATGTACGCTGAATACGAAAAAAAGAGAAATCGTTGAAGTCGCTGTGCGTTGATTAAAAAAAGTGAAATAGTTGTTATCGCTGTACGCAGAATTCGAAAAATAGAGAAATAGTTGAAATCGCTTTACGCTGAATACGAAAAAAAGAGAAATCGTTGAAATCCCTGTACGCTAATACGAATAAAATAAAAATCGTTGATATCGCTGTACACAGAATACGAAAAAAAAAATAGAAATCCTGGAAATCGCTGTAGGACGAATACGAAAAATAATCTCTGAAAACTCTGTACGCTGAATACGAAATAATTAGAAATCGTGGAAATCGCTCCAGGTCCAATACGAAAAAAAACCGTTGAAATCGCTGTGCGCTGAAAAGTGATGAAATTCGTTGAAATAGCTGTACGCTGAATACGAAAATATTTCGTTGAATTCGCTGTAAGTTGAATACGAAGAAAGGAGTAATTGTTTAAATCGCTGTGCTTTGAATTCTGAAAAAAGAGAAATCGCTGAATATGAAAGAAAATCGTTGAAATAGCTATACGCTGAAAAAAAATGATCGTTGAAATCGCTGTATGCTGAATAAGAGAAATAAGTTGAAATTGCTGTACGCTGAATACGAAAAATAGATAAATCGTTGAAATCGCTCTCCGTTGGATATGAAAAATGAGAAATCGTTGAAATCGGTTTGCGCTGAGCACGAAAAAAAAGAAATCGTTGAAATCAGTGTACGCAATACGAATTAAAAAGAAACAGTTGAAATCGCTGTACACAGAATACGAAAGAAAATGGAAATTGTGGAAATCGCTGTAGGTCGAATACGAAAAAAAATCATTGAAATCGCTGTACGCTGAAAACGGAAGAAATTCGTTGAAATAGCTGTAAGCTAAATACGAAAAAAGAATAATTCTTTTAAACGCTGTTCTTTGAATACGAAAATAAGAGAAATCGCTGATATGACTATACGCTGAATATGCAAGAAGATCGTTGAAATAGCTGTAGACTGAAAAAAATAATCGTTGAAATCGCTGAACGCTGAATACGATAAAACACGTTGAAATCGCTGTACCCTAAAAATACGAAAAAAAGAGAAATCGTTGAAATCGCTGTCCGTTGGATATGAAAAAAAGAGAAATCGGTGAAATCGCTATACGCTGAATACAAGAAAAGAGAAATTGTTGAAATCCCTGAAAGCAGAATACGAAAAAATGAGAAGTCGTTGAAATCGCTGTTCGCTGAATACGAAATAAAGAGAAATCCGCGAAATCGCTGAGCGCTGAACACGTAAAAAATGAAATCGTTAAAAAAGCTGTACATAGAATAATTATGAGAAAAAGACAAATCGATGAAATCGCTGTACGTTGAATAGTTAAAAGGGACAAATCGTTGAAATCATTGTACGCTGAATAAGAAAATAAAGAGAAATCTTTGAAATCGCTGTACGCTGTATATGAAAAATAGAAATCGTTGAAATCGCTGTGCGCTGAATATAAAAAAAGAGAAATCGTTGAAATCACTGTACCCTGATTACGGAAAAAACAAATCGTTGAAAGAGCACGCAGAATATGAAAGAAAATCGTTGAAATAACTACGCTGAATACGGAAAAATTTCTTTGAAATACCTGTACGCTGAACACGAAAAGAAAAGAAATCGTTGAATAAGCTCGCAGAATGTGAAAGAAAATCGTTGATATACCTGTACGCTCAATACTTATAAATATCTTTTAAATACCTGTACGCTGAAAACGAAAAATTTCGTTGAAATCGTTGTACGCTCAATTCGAAAACAGATAAATCGTTGAAATCGCTGTACGCTGAATACGAAAAAAGTCGTTGAAATATCTGTACGCTGAATACGAAAGAAAATCGTTGAATACGCTGTACGCTGAATACGATAAAAAGAGAAATCGTTGCAATCGCTTTAGGACGAATACAAAAAAAGAATCGTTGAAATCGCTGTACACTGAATACGAAAGAAAATCGTTGAAATAGCTGTACCCTGAATACGAAAAAAATTCTGTTGAAATCGCTGTAAACTGAGTACGAATAAAAGAGAAATCGTATTAATCGCTGTACTTTGAATACGAAAAAAAGAGAAATCGTTGAAATCGCCTTAGGCTGAATACGAAAAAAAGATAAATCGTTGACATCGTTGTACGCTGAATACGAAAAATAGAATTCGTTGAATAACTGTAAACTGAATACAAAAAAGAGAAATCGTTGAAATCGCTGTACGCTGAATACGGGAAACAGAAATATCGTTGAAATCGCTATACGCTGAATTAGAAAAAAATATCGTTGAATTCGCTGTACGCTGAATACAAAAAAGTATCTTTGAAATCGCTGTAGGCTGAATAAGAAAAAAAGAGAAATCTTTTTAATCACTGTACTTTGAATACGAAAAAAAGGGAAATCATTGACATCGCTTTACGCTGAATACGAAAAAAGAGAAATCTTGAATTCGCCGTACGCTAATACGAACAAAAAATGTACCGTTTAAATCGCTGTACACAGAATAAGAAAAAAAGAGATATGGATGAAATCGCTGTAGGATCAGTACGAAAAATAGAAATCGTTGAATAGCTGTACGCTGAATACGATAAAAACGGTGAAATAGTTGTACGCTGAATAAACAAGAATTGTTGAATTCGCTGTACGCTGAATACGAAAAAAAACAGAAATACTTGAAATTGCTGTACGCTGAATACGAAAAAAAGAAATTGAAATAATTCAAAACGCTGTACGTTGAATACAGAAAAAAAATGATCCTTGAAATCGCTGTACTCTGAATACAAAAATGTGTGTTTGAAATAGCTATACGTTGAATAAGAAATAAAGAGGAATCGTTGAAATCGCTGGACGCTGATTAGGAAGAAAAGAGTATTCATTGAAATCGTTGCACGCAGAATGGGAATGAATGGTTGAAATAACTGTACGTTGAATACGATAAAAAACGTTGAAATCCCTGTACACTGAATACGAAAAAAAAGAGATCGTTGAAATCGCTGTCCGTTGAATATGAAAAAAGAGAAATCGTTGAAATCGCTATACGCTGAATACAAGAAAAACAGAAATCGTTGAAATCGCTCTACATCGAAAACGAAAAAGAGAGAAATCGTTGAAATCACTGTCCGTTGAATACGAAAAAAGAGAATTTGTTGAAATCGCTGAAAGCTGAATACGAAAAAAGAGAAGTCGTTGAAGTCGCTGTTCGCTGAATACGAAATAAAGAGAAATCCGTGAAATCGCTGAGCCCTGAACACGTAAAAAATGAAATCGTTAAAAAAGCTGTACGTAGAATAATTATGAGAATAAGACAAATCGATGAAATCGCTGTACGTTAATAGGAAAAAGGGACAAATCGTTGAAATCATTGTACGCCGAATAAGAAAATAAAGTGAAATCTTTGAAATCTCTGTACGCTGTATATGAAAAATAGAAATCGTTGAAATCATTGTACGCTGAATAAGAAAATAAAGAGAAATCTTTGAAATCTCTGTACGCTGTATATGAAAAATAGAAATCGTTGAAATCGCTGTACGCTGAATAAGAAAAAAAGATAATTAGATTAAATCGATGTACGCTGAATACGAAAAAAAGAGAAATCGTTGAAGTCGCTGTGCGTTGATTAAAAAAAGTGAAATAGTTGTTATCGCTGTACGCAGAATTCGAAAAATAGAGAAATAGTTGAAATCGCTTTACGCTGAATACGAAAAAAAGAGAAATCGTTGAAATCCCTGTACGCTAATACGAATAAAATAAAAATCGTTGATATCGCTGTACACAGAATACGAAAAAAAAAATAGAAATCCTGGAAATCGCTGTAGGACGAATACGAAAAATAATCTCTGAAAACTCTGTACGCTGAATACGAAATAATTAGAAATCGTGGAAATCGCTCCAGGTCCAATACGAAAAAAAACCGTTGAAATCGCTGTGCGCTGAAAAGTGATGAAATTCGTTGAAATAGCTGTACGCTGAATACGAAAATATTTCGTTGAATTCGCTGTAAGTTGAATACGAAGAAAGGAGTAATTGTTTAAATCGCTGTGCTTTGAATTCTGAAAAAAGAGAAATCGCTGAATATGAAAGAAAATCGTTGAAATAGCTATACGCTGAAAAAAAATGATCGTTGAAATCGCTGTATGCTGAATAAGAGAAATAAGTTGAAATTGCTGTACGCTGAATACGAAAAATAGATAAATCGTTGAAATCGCTCTCCGTTGGATATGAAAAATGAGAAATCGTTGAAATCGGTTTGCGCTGAGCACGAAAAAAAAGAAATCGTTGAAATCAGTGTACGCAATACGAATTAAAAAGAAACAGTTGAAATCGCTGTACACAGAATACGAAAGAAAATGGAAATTGTGGAAATCGCTGTAGGTCGAATACGAAAAAAAATCATTGAAATCGCTGTACGCTGAAAACGGAAGAAATTCGTTGAAATAGCTGTAAGCTAAATACGAAAAAAGAATAATTGTTTTAAACGCTGTTCTTTGAATACGAAAATAAGAGAAATCGCTGATATGACTATACGCTGAATATGCAAGAAGATCGTTGAAATAGCTGTAGACTGAAAAAAATAATCGTTGAAATCGCTGAACGCTGAATACGATAAAACACGTTGAAATCGCTGTACCCTAAAAATACGAAAAAAAGAGAAATCGTTGAAATCGCTGTCCGTTGGATATGAAAAAAAGAGAAATCGGTGAAATCGCTATACGCTGAATACAAGAAAAGAGAAATTGTTGAAATCCCTGAAAGCAGAATACGAAAAAATGAGAAGTCGTTGAAATCGCTGTTCGCTGAATACGAAATAAAGAGAAATCCGCGAAATCGCTGAGCGCTGAACACGTAAAAAATGAAATCGTTAAAAAAGCTGTACATAGAATAATTATGAGAAAAAGACAAATCGATGAAATCGCTGTACGTTGAATAGTTAAAAGGGACAAATCGTTGAAATCATTGTACGCTGAATAAGAAAATAAAGAGAAATCTTTGAAATCGCTGTACGCTGTATATGAAAAATAGAAACCGTTGAAATCGCTGTGCGCTGAATATAAAAAAAGAGAAATCGTTGAAATCACTGTACCCTGATTACGAAAAAAACAAATCGTTGAAAGAGCACGCAGAATATGAAAGAAAATCGTTGAAATAACTACGCTGAATACGGAAAAATTTCTTTGAAATACCTGTACGCTGAACACGAAAAGAAAAGAAATCGTTGAATAAGCTCGCAGAATGTGAAAGAAAATCGTTGATATACCTGTACGCTCAATACTTAAAAATATCTTTTAAATACCTGTACGCTGAAAACGAAAAATTTCGTTGAAATCGTTGTACGCTCAATTCGAAAACAGATAAATCGTTGAAATCGCTGTACGCTGAATACGAAAAAAGTCGTTGAAATATCTGTACGCTGAATACGAAAGAAAATCGTTGAATACGCTGTACGCTGAATACGATAAAAAGAGAAATCGTTGCAATCGCTTTAGGACGAATACAAAAAAAGAATCGTTGAAATCGCTGTACACTGAATACGAAAGAAAATCGTTGAAATAGCTGTACCCTGAATACGAAATAAATTCTGTTGAAATCGCTGTAAACTGAATACGAATAAAAGAGAAATCGTATTAATCGCTGTACTTTGAATACGAAAAAAAGAGAAATCGTTGAAATCGCCTTAGGCTGAATACGAAAAAAAGAGAAATCGTTGACATCGTTGTACGCAGAATACGAAAAATAGAATTCGTTGAATAACTGTAAACTGAATACAAAAAAGAGAAATCGTTGAAATCGCTGTACGCTGAATACGGGAAACAGAAATATCGTTGAAATCGCTATACGCTGAATTAGAAAAAATATCGTTGAATTCGCTGTACGCTGAATACAAAAAAAGTATCTTTGAAATCGCTGTAAGCTGAATAAGAAAAAAAGAGAAATCTTTTTAATCACTGTACTTTGAATACGAAAAAAAGGGAAATCATTGACATCGCTTTACGCTGAATACGAAAAAAGAGAAATCTTGAATTCGCCGTACGCTAATACGAACAAAAAATGTACCGTTTAAATCGCTGTACACAGAATAAGAAAAAAAGAGATATGGATGAAATCGCTGTAGGATCAGTACGAAAAATAGAAATCGTTGAATAGCTGTACGCTGAATACGATAAAAACGGTGAAATAGTTGTACGCTGAATAAACAAGAATTGTTGAATTCGCTGTACGCTGAATACGAAAAAAAACAGAAAAACTTGAAATTGCTGTACGCTGAATACGAAAAAAAGAAATTGAAATAATTCAAAACGCTGTACGTTGAATACAGAAAAAAAAATGATCCTTGAAATCGCTGTACTCTGAATACAAAAATGTGTGTTTGAAATAGCTATACGTTGAATAAGAAATAAAGAGGAATCGTTGAAATCGCTGGACGCTGAATAGGAAGAAAAGAGTATTCATTGAAATCGTTGCACGCAGAATGGGAATGAATGGTTGAAATAACTGTACGTTGAATACGATAAAAAACGTTGAAATCCCTGTACACTGAATACGAAAAAAAAGAGATCGTTGAAATCGCTGTCCGTTGAATATGAAAAAAGAGAAATCGTTGAAATCGCTATACGCTGAATACAAGAAAAACAGAAATCGTTGAAATCGCTCTACATCGGAAACGAAAAAGAGAGAAATCGTTGAATTCACTGTCCGTTGAATACGAAAAAAGAGAATTTGTTGAAATCGCTGAAAGCTGAATACGAAAAAAGAGAAGTCGTTGAAGTCGCTGTTCGCTGAATACGAAATAAAGAGAAATCCGTGAAATCGCTGAGCCCTGAACACGTAAAAAATGAAATCGTTAAAAAAGCTGTACGTAGAATAATTATGAGAATAAGACAAATCGATGAAATCGCTGTACGTTAATAGGAAAAAGGGACAAATCGTTGAAATCATTGTACGCCGAATAAGAAAATAAAGTGAAATCTTTGAAATCTCTGTACGCTGTATATGAAAAATAGAAATCGTTGAAATCATTGTACGCTGAATAAGAAAATAAAGAGAAATCTTTGAAATCTCTGTACGCTGTATATGAAAAATAGAAATCGTTGAAATCGCTGTACGCTGAATAAGAAAAAAAGATAATTAGATTAAATCGATGTACGCTGAATACGAAAAAAAGAGAAATCGTTGAAGTCGCTGTGCGTTGATTAAAAAAAGTGAAATAGTTGTTATCGCTGTACGCAGAATTCGAAAAATAGAGAAATAGTTGAAATCGCTTTACGCTGAAT
The DNA here is from genome assembly GCF_040183065.1 of Periplaneta americana. NCBI lineage: Eukaryota > Metazoa > Arthropoda > Insecta > Blattodea > Blattidae > Periplaneta > Periplaneta americana. The sequence goes on from NC_091131.1 coordinate 178,316,785, forward strand.
ACGAAAAAAAGAGAAATCGTTGAAATCCCTGTACGCTAATACGAATAAAATAAAAATCGTTGATATCGCTGTACACAGAATACGAAAAAAAAAATAGAAATCCTGGAAATCGCTGTAGGACGAATACGAAAAATAATCGTTGAAAACGCTGTACGCTGAATACGAAAAAAGTAGAAATCGTGGAAATCGCTCCAGGTCCAATACGAAAAAAACCGTTGAAATCGCTGTACGCTGAAAAGGGATGAAATTCGTTGAAATAGCTGTATGCTGAATAAGAAAAAATTTCGTTGAATTTGCTGTAAGATGAATGAGAAAAAAGGAGTAATTGCTTAAATCGCTGTGCTTTGAATACGGAAAAAAGAAAATCGCTGAATATGAAAAAAAATCGTGGAAATAGCTGTACGCTGAAAAAAAAATCGTAGAAATCGCTGTATGATGAATACGCAAAAAATGTTGAAATTAATGTACGCTGAATACGAAAAATAGATAAATCGTTGAAATCGCTGTCCGTTGAATATGACAAAAAAAGAGAAATCGTTGAAAGCGGTATACGCTGAGCACGAAAAAAAGAGAAATCGTTGAAATCCCTGTACGTAATACGAATTAAAGAGAAATAGTTGAAATCGCTGTACACAGAATACGAGAGAAAATAGGAATTGTGGAAATCGCTGTAGGTCGAATACGAAAAAAATCGTTGAAATCGCTGTACGCTGAAAACGAAAGAAATTCGTTGAAATAGCTGTAAGCAGAATACGAAAAAGAGTAATTGTTTTAAACGCTGTGCTTAGAATACGAAAATAAGAGAAATCGCTTATATGACTATAGGCTGAATATGAAATAAAATCGTTGAAATAGCTGTACGCTGAAAAAATAATCGTTGGAAACGTTGAATACGATAAAAAACGTTGAAATCCCTGTACACTGAATACGAAAAAAAAGAGATCGTTGAAATCGCTGTCCGTTGAATATGAAAAAAGAGAAATCGTTGAAATCGCTATACGCTGAATACAAGAAAAACAGAAATCGTTGAAATCGCTCTACATCGAAAACGAAAAAGAGAGAAATCGTTGAAATCACTGTCCGTTGAATACGAAAAAAGAGAATTTGTTGAAATCGCTGAAAGCTGAATACGAAAAAAGAGAAGTCGTTGAAGTCGCTGTTCGCTGAATACGAAATAAAGAGAAATCCGTGAAATCGCTGAGCCCTGGACACGTAAAAAATGAAATCGTTAAAAAAGCTGTACGTAGAATAATTATGAGAATAAGACAAATCGATGAAATCGCTGTACGTTAATAGGAAAAAGGGACAAATCGTTGAAATCATTGTACGCCGAATAAGAAAATAAAGTGAAATCTTTGAAATCTCTGTACGCTGTATATGAAAAATAGAAATCGTTGAAATCATTGTACGCTGAATAAGAAAATAAAGAGAAATCTTTGAAATCTCTGTACGCTGTATATGAAAAATAGAAATCGTTGAAATCGCTGTACGCTGAATAAGAAAAAAAGATAATTAGATTAAATCGATGTACGCTGAATACGAAAAAAAGAGAAATCGTTGAAGTCGCTGTGCGTTGATTAAAAAAAGTGAAATAGTTGTTATCGCTGTACGCAGAATTCGAAAAATAGAGAAATAGTTGAAATCGCTTTACGCTGAATACGAAAAAAAGAGAAATCGTTGAAATCCCTGTACGCTAATACGAATAAAATAAAAATCGTTGATATCGCTGTACACAGAATACGAAAAAAAAAATAGAAATCCTGGAAATCGCTGTAGGACGAATACGAAAAATAATCTCTGAAAACTCTGTACGCTGAATACGAAATAATTAGAAATCGTGGAAATCGCTCCAGGTCCAATACGAAAAAAAACCGTTGAAATCGCTGTGCGCTGAAAAGTGATGAAATTCGTTGAAATAGCTGTACGCTGAATACGAAAATATTTCGTTGAATTCGCTGTAAGTTGAATACGAAGAAAGGAGTAATTGTTTAAATCGCTGTGCTTTGAATTCTGAAAAAAGAGAAATCGCTGAATATGAAAGAAAATCGTTGAAATAGCTATACGCTGAAAAAAAATGATCGTTGAAATCGCTGTATGCTGAATAAGAGAAATAAGTTGAAATTGCTGTACGCTGAATACGAAAAATAGATAAATCGTTGAAATCGCTCTCCGTTGGATATGAAAAATGAGAAATCGTTGAAATCGGTTTGCGCTGAGCACGAAAAAAAAGAAATCGTTGAAATCAGTGTACGCAATACGAATTAAAAAGAAACAGTTGAAATCGCTGTACACAGAATACGAAAGAAAATGGAAATTGTGGAAATCGCTGTAGGTCGAATACGAAAAAAAATCATTGAAATCGCTGTACGCTGAAAACGGAAGAAATTCGTTGAAATAGCTGTAAGCTAAATACGAAAAAAGAATAATTCTTTTAAACGCTGTTCTTTGAATACGAAAATAAGAGAAATCGCTGATATGACTATACGCTGAATATGCAAGAAGATCGTTGAAATAGCTGTAGACTGAAAAAAATAATCGTTGAAATCGCTGAACGCTGAATACGATAAAACACGTTGAAATCGCTGTACCCTAAAAATACGAAAAAAAGAGAAATCGTTGAAATCGCTGTCCGTTGGATATGAAAAAAAGAGAAATCGGTGAAATCGCTATACGCTGAATACAAGAAAAGAGAAATTGTTGAAATCCCTGAAAGCAGAATACGAAAAAATGAGAAGTCGTTGAAATCGCTGTTCGCTGAATACGAAATAAAGAGAAATCCGCGAAATCGCTGAGCGCTGAACACGTAAAAAATGAAATCGTTAAAAAAGCTGTACATAGAATAATTATGAGAAAAAGACAAATCGATGAAATCGCTGTACGTTGAATAGTTAAAAGGGACAAATCGTTGAAATCATTGTACGCTGAATAAGAAAATAAAGAGAAATCTTTGAAATCGCTGTACGCTGTATATGAAAAATAGAAATCGTTGAAATCGCTGTGCGCTGAATATAAAAAAAGAGAAATCGTTGAAATCACTGTACCCTGATTACGGAAAAAACAAATCGTTGAAAGAGCACGCAGAATATGAAAGAAAATCGTTGAAATAACTACGCTGAATACGGAAAAATTTCTTTGAAATACCTGTACGCTGAACACGAAAAGAAAAGAAATCGTTGAATAAGCTCGCAGAATGTGAAAGAAAATCGTTGATATACCTGTACGCTCAATACTTATAAATATCTTTTAAATACCTGTACGCTGAAAACGAAAAATTTCGTTGAAATCGTTGTACGCTCAATTCGAAAACAGATAAATCGTTGAAATCGCTGTACGCTGAATACGAAAAAAGTCGTTGAAATATCTGTACGCTGAATACGAAAGAAAATCGTTGAATACGCTGTACGCTGAATACGATAAAAAGAGAAATCGTTGCAATCGCTTTAGGACGAATACAAAAAAAGAATCGTTGAAATCGCTGTACACTGAATACGAAAGAAAATCGTTGAAATAGCTGTACCCTGAATACGAAAAAAATTCTGTTGAAATCGCTGTAAACTGAGTACGAATAAAAGAGAAATCGTATTAATCGCTGTACTTTGAATACGAAAAAAAGAGAAATCGTTGAAATCGCCTTAGGCTGAATACGAAAAAAAGATAAATCGTTGACATCGTTGTACGCTGAATACGAAAAATAGAATTCGTTGAATAACTGTAAACTGAATACAAAAAAGAGAAATCGTTGAAATCGCTGTACGCTGAATACGGGAAACAGAAATATCGTTGAAATCGCTATACGCTGAATTAGAAAAAAATATCGTTGAATTCGCTGTACGCTGAATACAAAAAAGTATCTTTGAAATCGCTGTAGGCTGAATAAGAAAAAAAGAGAAATCTTTTTAATCACTGTACTTTGAATACGAAAAAAAGGGAAATCATTGACATCGCTTTACGCTGAATACGAAAAAAGAGAAATCTTGAATTCGCCGTACGCTAATACGAACAAAAAATGTACCGTTTAAATCGCTGTACACAGAATAAGAAAAAAAGAGATATGGATGAAATCGCTGTAGGATCAGTACGAAAAATAGAAATCGTTGAATAGCTGTACGCTGAATACGATAAAAACGGTGAAATAGTTGTACGCTGAATAAACAAGAATTGTTGAATTCGCTGTACGCTGAATACGAAAAAAAACAGAAATACTTGAAATTGCTGTACGCTGAATACGAAAAAAAGAAATTGAAATAATTCAAAACGCTGTACGTTGAATACAGAAAAAAAATGATCCTTGAAATCGCTGTACTCTGAATACAAAAATGTGTGTTTGAAATAGCTATACGTTGAATAAGAAATAAAGAGGAATCGTTGAAATCGCTGGACGCTGATTAGGAAGAAAAGAGTATTCATTGAAATCGTTGCACGCAGAATGGGAATGAATGGTTGAAATAACTGTACGTTGAATACGATAAAAAACGTTGAAATCCCTGTACACTGAATACGAAAAAAAAGAGATCGTTGAAATCGCTGTCCGTTGAATATGAAAAAAGAGAAATCGTTGAAATCGCTATACGCTGAATACAAGAAAAACAGAAATCGTTGAAATCGCTCTACATCGAAAACGAAAAAGAGAGAAATCGTTGAAATCACTGTCCGTTGAATACGAAAAAAGAGAATTTGTTGAAATCGCTGAAAGCTGAATACGAAAAAAGAGAAGTCGTTGAAGTCGCTGTTCGCTGAATACGAAATAAAGAGAAATCCGTGAAATCGCTGAGCCCTGAACACGTAAAAAATGAAATCGTTAAAAAAGCTGTACGTAGAATAATTATGAGAATAAGACAAATCGATGAAATCGCTGTACGTTAATAGGAAAAAGGGACAAATCGTTGAAATCATTGTACGCCGAATAAGAAAATAAAGTGAAATCTTTGAAATCTCTGTACGCTGTATATGAAAAATAGAAATCGTTGAAATCATTGTACGCTGAATAAGAAAATAAAGAGAAATCTTTGAAATCTCTGTACGCTGTATATGAAAAATAGAAATCGTTGAAATCGCTGTACGCTGAATAAGAAAAAAAGATAATTAGATTAAATCGATGTACGCTGAATACGAAAAAAAGAGAAATCGTTGAAGTCGCTGTGCGTTGATTAAAAAAAGTGAAATAGTTGTTATCGCTGTACGCAGAATTCGAAAAATAGAGAAATAGTTGAAATCGCTTTACGCTGAATACGAAAAAAAGAGAAATCGTTGAAATCCCTGTACGCTAATACGAATAAAATAAAAATCGTTGATATCGCTGTACACAGAATACGAAAAAAAAAATAGAAATCCTGGAAATCGCTGTAGGACGAATACGAAAAATAATCTCTGAAAACTCTGTACGCTGAATACGAAATAATTAGAAATCGTGGAAATCGCTCCAGGTCCAATACGAAAAAAAACCGTTGAAATCGCTGTGCGCTGAAAAGTGATGAAATTCGTTGAAATAGCTGTACGCTGAATACGAAAATATTTCGTTGAATTCGCTGTAAGTTGAATACGAAGAAAGGAGTAATTGTTTAAATCGCTGTGCTTTGAATTCTGAAAAAAGAGAAATCGCTGAATATGAAAGAAAATCGTTGAAATAGCTATACGCTGAAAAAAAATGATCGTTGAAATCGCTGTATGCTGAATAAGAGAAATAAGTTGAAATTGCTGTACGCTGAATACGAAAAATAGATAAATCGTTGAAATCGCTCTCCGTTGGATATGAAAAATGAGAAATCGTTGAAATCGGTTTGCGCTGAGCACGAAAAAAAAGAAATCGTTGAAATCAGTGTACGCAATACGAATTAAAAAGAAACAGTTGAAATCGCTGTACACAGAATACGAAAGAAAATGGAAATTGTGGAAATCGCTGTAGGTCGAATACGAAAAAAAATCATTGAAATCGCTGTACGCTGAAAACGGAAGAAATTCGTTGAAATAGCTGTAAGCTAAATACGAAAAAAGAATAATTGTTTTAAACGCTGTTCTTTGAATACGAAAATAAGAGAAATCGCTGATATGACTATACGCTGAATATGCAAGAAGATCGTTGAAATAGCTGTAGACTGAAAAAAATAATCGTTGAAATCGCTGAACGCTGAATACGATAAAACACGTTGAAATCGCTGTACCCTAAAAATACGAAAAAAAGAGAAATCGTTGAAATCGCTGTCCGTTGGATATGAAAAAAAGAGAAATCGGTGAAATCGCTATACGCTGAATACAAGAAAAGAGAAATTGTTGAAATCCCTGAAAGCAGAATACGAAAAAATGAGAAGTCGTTGAAATCGCTGTTCGCTGAATACGAAATAAAGAGAAATCCGCGAAATCGCTGAGCGCTGAACACGTAAAAAATGAAATCGTTAAAAAAGCTGTACATAGAATAATTATGAGAAAAAGACAAATCGATGAAATCGCTGTACGTTGAATAGTTAAAAGGGACAAATCGTTGAAATCATTGTACGCTGAATAAGAAAATAAAGAGAAATCTTTGAAATCGCTGTACGCTGTATATGAAAAATAGAAACCGTTGAAATCGCTGTGCGCTGAATATAAAAAAAGAGAAATCGTTGAAATCACTGTACCCTGATTACGAAAAAAACAAATCGTTGAAAGAGCACGCAGAATATGAAAGAAAATCGTTGAAATAACTACGCTGAATACGGAAAAATTTCTTTGAAATACCTGTACGCTGAACACGAAAAGAAAAGAAATCGTTGAATAAGCTCGCAGAATGTGAAAGAAAATCGTTGATATACCTGTACGCTCAATACTTAAAAATATCTTTTAAATACCTGTACGCTGAAAACGAAAAATTTCGTTGAAATCGTTGTACGCTCAATTCGAAAACAGATAAATCGTTGAAATCGCTGTACGCTGAATACGAAAAAAGTCGTTGAAATATCTGTACGCTGAATACGAAAGAAAATCGTTGAATACGCTGTACGCTGAATACGATAAAAAGAGAAATCGTTGCAATCGCTTTAGGACGAATACAAAAAAAGAATCGTTGAAATCGCTGTACACTGAATACGAAAGAAAATCGTTGAAATAGCTGTACCCTGAATACGAAATAAATTCTGTTGAAATCGCTGTAAACTGAATACGAATAAAAGAGAAATCGTATTAATCGCTGTACTTTGAATACGAAAAAAAGAGAAATCGTTGAAATCGCCTTAGGCTGAATACGAAAAAAAGAGAAATCGTTGACATCGTTGTACGCAGAATACGAAAAATAGAATTCGTTGAATAACTGTAAACTGAATACAAAAAAGAGAAATCGTTGAAATCGCTGTACGCTGAATACGGGAAACAGAAATATCGTTGAAATCGCTATACGCTGAATTAGAAAAAATATCGTTGAATTCGCTGTACGCTGAATACAAAAAAAGTATCTTTGAAATCGCTGTAAGCTGAATAAGAAAAAAAGAGAAATCTTTTTAATCACTGTACTTTGAATACGAAAAAAAGGGAAATCATTGACATCGCTTTACGCTGAATACGAAAAAAGAGAAATCTTGAATTCGCCGTACGCTAATACGAACAAAAAATGTACCGTTTAAATCGCTGTACACAGAATAAGAAAAAAAGAGATATGGATGAAATCGCTGTAGGATCAGTACGAAAAATAGAAATCGTTGAATAGCTGTACGCTGAATACGATAAAAACGGTGAAATAGTTGTACGCTGAATAAACAAGAATTGTTGAATTCGCTGTACGCTGAATACGAAAAAAAACAGAAAAACTTGAAATTGCTGTACGCTGAATACGAAAAAAAGAAATTGAAATAATTCAAAACGCTGTACGTTGAATACAGAAAAAAAAATGATCCTTGAAATCGCTGTACTCTGAATACAAAAATGTGTGTTTGAAATAGCTATACGTTGAATAAGAAATAAAGAGGAATCGTTGAAATCGCTGGACGCTGAATAGGAAGAAAAGAGTATTCATTGAAATCGTTGCACGCAGAATGGGAATGAATGGTTGAAATAACTGTACGTTGAATACGATAAAAAACGTTGAAATCCCTGTACACTGAATACGAAAAAAAAGAGATCGTTGAAATCGCTGTCCGTTGAATATGAAAAAAGAGAAATCGTTGAAATCGCTATACGCTGAATACAAGAAAAACAGAAATCGTTGAAATCGCTCTACATCGGAAACGAAAAAGAGAGAAATCGTTGAATTCACTGTCCGTTGAATACGAAAAAAGAGAATTTGTTGAAATCGCTGAAAGCTGAATACGAAAAAAGAGAAGTCGTTGAAGTCGCTGTTCGCTGAATACGAAATAAAGAGAAATCCGTGAAATCGCTGAGCCCTGAACACGTAAAAAATGAAATCGTTAAAAAAGCTGTACGTAGAATAATTATGAGAATAAGACAAATCGATGAAATCGCTGTACGTTAATAGGAAAAAGGGACAAATCGTTGAAATCATTGTACGCCGAATAAGAAAATAAAGTGAAATCTTTGAAATCTCTGTACGCTGTATATGAAAAATAGAAATCGTTGAAATCATTGTACGCTGAATAAGAAAATAAAGAGAAATCTTTGAAATCTCTGTACGCTGTATATGAAAAATAGAAATCGTTGAAATCGCTGTACGCTGAATAAGAAAAAAAGATAATTAGATTAAATCGATGTACGCTGAATACGAAAAAAAGAGAAATCGTTGAAGTCGCTGTGCGTTGATTAAAAAAAGTGAAATAGTTGTTATCGCTGTACGCAGAATTCGAAAAATAGAGAAATAGTTGAAATCGCTTTACGCTGAATACGAAAAAAAGAGAAATCGTTGAAATCCCTGTACGCTAATACGAATAAAATAAAAATCGTTGATATCGCTGTACACAGAATACGAAAAAAAAAATAGAAATCCTGGAAATCGCTGTAGGACGAATACGAAAAATAATCTCTGAAAACTCTGTACGCTGAATACGAAATAATTAGAAATCGTGGAAATCGCTCCAGGTCCAATACGAAAAAAAAACCGTTGAAATCGCTGTGCGCTGAAAAGTGATGAAATTCGTTGAAATAGCTGTACGCTGAATACGAAAATATTTCGTTGAATTCGCTGTGAGTTGAATACGAAGAAAGGAGTAATTGTTTAAATCGCTGTGCTTTGAATTCTGAAAAAAGAGAAATCGCTGAATATGAAAGAAAATCGTTGAAATAGCTATACGCTGAAAAAAAATGATCGTTGAAATCGCTGTATGCTGAATAAGAGAAATAAGTTGAAATTGCTGTACGCTGAATACGAAAAATAGATAAATCGTTGAAATCGCTCTCCGTTGGATATGAAAAATGAGAAATCGTTGAAATCGGTTTGCGCTGAGCACGAAAAAAAAGAAATCGTTGAAATCAGTGTACGCAATACGAATTAAAAAGAAACAGTTGAAATCGCTGTACACAGAATACGAAAGAAAATGGAAATTGTGGAAATCGCTGTAGGTCGAATACGAAAAAAAATCATTGAAATCGCTGTACGCTGAAAACGGAAGAAATTCGTTGAAATAGCTGTAAGCTAAATACGAAAAAAGAATAATTGTTTTAAACGCTGTTCTTTGAATACGAAAATAAGAGAAATCGCTGATATGACTATACGCTGAATATGCAAGAAGATCGTTGAAATAGCTGTAGACTGAAAAAAATAATCGTTGAAATCGCTGAACGCTGAATACGATAAAACACGTTGAAATCGCTGTACCCTAAAAATACGAAAAAAAGAGAAATCGTTGAAATCGCTGTCCGTTGGATATGAAAAAAAGAGAAATCGGTGAAATCGCTATACGCTGAATACAAGAAAAGAGAAATTGTTGAAATCCCTGAAAGCAGAATACGAAAAAATGAGAAGTCGTTGAAATCGCTGTTCGCTGAATACGAAATAAAGAGAAATCCGCGAAATCGCTGAGCGCTGAACACGTAAAAAATGAAATCGTTAAAAAAGCTGTACATAGAATAATTATGAGAAAAAGACAAATCGATGAAATCGCTGTACGTTGAATAGTTAAAAGGGACAAATCGTTGAAATCATTGTACGCTGAATAAGAAAATAAAGAGAAATCTTTGAAATCGCTGTACGCTGTATATGAAAAATAGAAATCGTTGAAATCGCTGTGCGCTGAATATAAAAAAAGAGAAATCGTTGAAATCACTGTACCCTGATTACGAAAAAAACAAATCGTTGAAAGAGCACGCAGAATATGAAAGAAAATCGTTGAAATAACTACGCTGAATACGGAAAAATTTCTTTGAAATACCTGTACGCTGAACACGAAAAGAAAAGAAATCGTTGAATAAGCTCGCAGAATGTGAAAGAAAATCGTTGATATATCTGTACGCTCAATACTTAAAAATATCTTTTAAATACCTGTACGCTGAAAACGAAAAATTTCGTTGAAATCGTTGTACGCTCAATTCGAAAACAGATAAATCGTTGAAATCGCTGTACGCTGAATACGAAAAAAGTCGTTGAAATATCTGTACGCTGAATACGAAAGAAAATCGTTGAATACGCTGTACGCTGAATACGATAAAAAGAGAAATCGTTGCAATCGCTTTAGGACGAATACAAAGAAAGAATCGTTGAAATCGCTGTACACTGAATACGAAAGAAAATCGTTGAAATAGCTGTACCCTGAATACGAAAAAAATTCTGTTGAAATCGCTGTAAACTGAATACGAATAAAAGAGAAATCGTATTAATCGCTGTACTTTGAATACGAAAAAAAGAGAAATCGTTGAAATCGCCTTAGGCTGAATACGAAAAAAAGATAAATCGTTGACATCGTTGTACGCTGAATACGAAAAATAGAATTCGTTGAATAACTGTAAACTGAATACAAAAAAGAGAAATCGTTGAAATCGCTGTACGTTGAATACGAAAAAAAGAGGAATCGTTGAAATCGCTGAAAGCTGAATACGGAAAAAAGAGAATTGGTTTAAATCGCTGTACACACAATACGAGAAAAAGAGAAATCGTTGAAATCGCTGTACGCTGAATAAGAAAACAAGAGAAATCTTTGAAATCGCTGTACAGCTGTCAAAAGAAAAAGTGGCCGCTCTCCTGTATCAAAGTTCCCTTCGGGTATCTTCGCTACAATTCGGAGACAGGCGATGTTACATGTTGTTGGACCACGTTGCCTGATATCTACAGTTATAATTGAAGTATACTCTGTGTTATTCGATAGCATAATGCTAGCAATCAGGCGTGTTATTCATGAGGTCCTGCGTTCGACTACAACCTCGTGCTTTTAATGTCCTTTTTGTTCTGTTTTTGAGAGAGACAAACTAGACATAATGGCTCCGTTTCTTTTATGATTATTTTAGTAATTAACATCAGGTTCATTAATATATTATGCCATGACTTTATCATTATCATTATGATATTGTGGCTGCAAATGGAAAGAAAAAAGATTTTATTCTCAATAAAATATATTTCGTGGCATAAACATAACAAATTTACTGGCGTCGGCCTTAAAATATTCAAACAATTAAGAGTTCAAAAAACAAAACAAAAAGCCACAATTCAATATTTAGTCTATCTTCCTCTTATCTCGATCATCTTGCAGTCGAGTGGGCATGGAATTGACTAGTCTTTGCAAATAGCGACTGTTCTTAGACAAGATATTCCAGGCATTCTGAACATACACACATAAATGTTCTGTCCATGGGCAGGTCTTTAACTGCAAACCCAGCAATCTCCAATCTTTCCTATTTTCTGCCTTCCTCTTAGTCTCCGCATATGATCCACATATCCTAATGTCGTCTATTATTCTTTTCAACCAGAGACCCAACCAATTCCTTTTTCTCTTTCTAATCAGTTTCAGCATCATTCTTTCTTCACTCACTTTTTCAAACACAATTTTATTTCTTATTCTGCCTGTCCACTTTACACGCACCGTTCTTCTCCACATCCACATTTCAAATGCTTCAATTCGTTTCTCTTCATTTCGTCGTAATGTCCATGTTCCTTCCCCATACAATGCCACACTACACACAAAGCACTTCACTAGTCTCTTCCTTAGTTCTTTTTCCAGAGATCCGCAGAAGATCCTTCTTCTTCTTCTATTAAAAGCTTCCTTTGTTCATGTTTGCAGTTTTCTTAGGAAGGATAGGCCTAAATGCGGTAACACTCCGTTGCTTTCCGCACACCACAATCTCTTTCGCATTTTATTAAATTCCAAGGGGCCCAAGCGTGGAGATGAGGAGAGTGGATTTGACTAATTGGGCCCTCCGGACTTCACCGAAAGTCACGGCAAGGGTTAAATATTAATTCTATCAGGATGTTTGACCCGGTCAGAGACCGGGAAATCTCAATTAGTCTTTGCCCCCCGCATCCTGGACTAGCTTCTACGAATCATCAGAAGATCTTAGAGTGTGATTGGGCCAATTATTCCGAAAATGTTTCCACACTTTTGCTCTCGTAGCTCAGCGGACGAACGTCGGAATTTAGATGTCAACGTCTCAGGTTCAATTCCTCGTTACTCCTTTTCATTTTATTGTGGTTCAATTGTATGTAATAATACAAAAATAAAAACTAATACCAGTATTATGCAACTAGATTTTTCCAAACCTAATATTAAATTTATGTTATTTATATCGCTAAAGAACGATTACAATATAAATAACTTGAATATTATTTATACAGTTTCACTAAAGAACGATAACAGAATATAAATGATAAATATCGGTTTGTTTAATTAATATATTGCGAAAGAACAATAACAATATAAATAACTTGAATATTGTTTTATAATGCTAATGAAGGAAAACAGAATATAAATGATAACTTGAATATTACTTAAATCGCTAAAGAACGATAACAATATAAAAAACGTGAATATTATTCATATCGGAATTTCACAGAATTATTACAGATGTATTTAAGGAATTGTAGAAGAATAGTAATTAGTAACAGTGTCCTATTTATTCTTCTTGGAGCCAAATTTGTAACTTTTAAAAGTGTGGTTACTATGTTGAAGTGTATGTGTTGTAACGGATGCTTGATTTGTTATGTATGTGAGTCAGTTATGTGATGCTTGATGTCGTCGCAAAGTCGTAATTTTGGTTTGATTGTGTTTGTGTGACTATTGTGTATTAATTTATGATGTATGGTACGGAAAGCTGCATATTTGTGTTATAGAAGTGTTACGTATGTGTGTTGTTAATGTTTTTGTATGTTACAAATTGATACCTGATATTTGTTTTGCAATCGCAATGCCTAATTTACGGATTGTTTATGTTTTGTTTACATCGCGTAAGCTAATTTAATTTTCTTTTCCATTTCTCTTTATGCTTATCTTTTTTGTGTATAAAACTATAGCTTAACATACATATGCAAAATACGGCTAACCCCCATTGGAAATACAATAATAATTATTATTCATATCGTTATAATACGATAACAGAATACAAATGATGACCTGAATTTTGTTCATATCTCTAAAGAACGATAACAAAATATAAATAACGTGATATCCATAAAGAACGATAACTGGATATAAATGATAATTTGAATATCATTTACATCGCTAAAGAAAGATTAAAAAATAAAATGAAAACTTGAAGAAGGCCCAAACCCACGACCTTTGAATCATTAAACAAGCACTCTACCACTGGTCCACGAGGCGTAGATATGGAAAACTTTCATAGTTCCAGAACTGCTTGTAGAAGCACATGCATCGTGTAACATCGCCGCGACCCGAGTTGGACTTTGAAAATATTCGCTGTTCACGAGTGCGGCCACTTTTTTTTTTGACAGCTGTACGTTGAATACGAAAAAACAGAAATCGTTGTAATCGCTGTATACTGAATAAGAATAAAAGAGAAATCGTTGAAATCGCTGTACGCTGAATACGAAAAAAAAGAAATCGTTGAAATCGCTGTACGTTGAATACGATAAACAAGAGAAATCTTTGAAATAGCTCTACGTTGAATACGAAAAGAAGACAAATCGCTGAAATCGCTGTACACTGAATACGAGAAATAATAGTTGAAATAGCGATGCGCTGAATACGAAAAAAAAAGAAATCGTTGAAATCGCTGAACGTTGAATACGAAAAATAGAGAAATCGTTGAAATTGTTTTACCCTGAATACGAAAATAAGAGAAATCATTGAAATCCCTGTACGCTAATACCAATAAAATAGAAATCGTTGATATCGCTGTACACAGAATACCAAAAAAAAAAATAGAGATCGTGGAAATCGCTGTAGGACGAATACGAAAAAAAATCGTTGAAGTCGCTGTGCGCTGAATACGGAAAAAAAATTTGAAATCGTGGAAATCGCTGTAGGCCGAATACAAAATAAAATCGTTGAAATCGCTGTACGCTGACAGCGGAAGAAATTAGTTGAAGTAGCTGAACGCTGAATAAGAAAAGAAATGTAATTGTTTTAATCGCTGAGCTTTGAATACGAAAAAAAGAGAAATCGCTGAAATGGCTATACGCTGAATATGAAACAAAATCGTTGAAATAGATGTACGCTAAAAAAATAGTCGTTGAAATCGCCTTACTCTCAATCCAAAAAAAAAACTTTGAAATCGCTGTACGCTGAATACGAAAAAAAAAGAGAAATCGTTGAAATCGCCGTCCCTTGAATAAGAAAAATGAGAAATATTTGAAATCGCTATACGCCCAATAAGAAAAAAAGAAATGTCGTTGAAATCGCTGTACGCTGAATACGAAAAAAAGAGAAACCGTTCAAGTCCTGTTCGCTGAAAACGAAAAAAGAGAAATCGTTTGAAATCGCTGTACGTTGAATACGAAAAAAGAGAAATCGTTGAAACCGCTGTACACCGGATACGAAAAGGGAGAAGTCGTTGAAATCCCTGTACGTTGAATAGGAAAAAAGAGAAATCGTTGAAATCGCTGAAATCTGAATACGGAGAAAGAAGAATATGTTTAAATCGCTGTACACACAATACGAGTCCACAACTGTGGAGTAACGGTTAGCGAGTCTAGCCGTGAAACCAGGTGGCCCGGGTTCGAGTCTCGGTCGGGGCAAGTTACCTGGTTGAGGTTATTTCCGGGGTTTTCCCTCAACCCAATATGAGCAAATGCTGGGTAACTTTCGGTGTTGGACCCCGGACTCATTTCACCGGCATTATCACCTTCATCTCATTCAGACACTAAATAACCTAAGCTGTTGTTAAAGCGTCGTAAAATAATCTACCCCCACAATACGAGAATAAGAGAAATCGTTGAAATCGCTGTACGCTGAATGAGAAAACAAGAGAAAACTTTGAAAACGTTGTACGTTGAATACGAAAAAACAGAAATCGTTGTAATCGCTGTATACTGAATATGAATAAAAGAGAAATCGTTGATATCGCTGTACGCTGAATACGAAAAAAAAAAAGAAATCGTTGAAATCGCTGTACGTTGAATACGATAAACAAGATAAATCGTTGAAATAGCTGCGCGTTGAATACGAAAAGAAGACAAATCGCAGAAATCGCTGTACACTGAATACGAAAAGAAAAAGTTTGATATCGCTATACGCTGAATATGAAAAAATGAGAAATCGTTGAAATCTCTCTACGTTCAATACGAAAAAAGAGAAATCGTTGAAATTCCTGTACGCTGAATACCAAGAAATATAACACCGTAGAAATCGCAGTACGTTGAATACGAAAAAAATACCATTGAAATTGCTGTACGCTGAATACGAAAAAACGAGAATTCATTGCAATCGCTGTACGCTGAATAGGAAAAAATGGTTCAAATAGCTGTACGTTGAATACGAAAACAGACAAATCGTTGAAATAGCTGTACGTTCAATACGAATAAAAGAGAAACCTTTGAAATCCCTGTACACTGAATACGAAAAATATAATTGAATTAACGGTACGCTGAATACGAAAAAAAGAGACATCGTTGAATTAGCTGTACGCCGAATACCAAAACAAACAAAAAAAACACCGTAGCAATCGCTGTACGCTGAATAAGAAAGAAGAAAATACCGTTGAAATCGCTGTACGCTGAATACAAACAAAAAGTACAACCCCTAAATGCTGAATGCAATTCATAAATTGAGCTGGACGTCCTTCTATGTTATTTACCTTGGTTATGCGGACGACAAACTAATTTCGGAGGATAACAACGAAGTATAACGAATTATATTGTGTCTCATAATAGTCTGAGTCCACATCTGTGGAGTAACGGTCAGCGACGCGCTGGCCGCGAAACCATGTGGCCCTGGTTCGATTCCCGGTCGGGGCAATTTACCTGGTTGAGGATTTTTCCGGGGATTTAACTCAACCCAATATGAGCAAATGCTGGGTAACTTTCGGTGCTGGACCCCTGACTCAATTCACCGGCATTATCACCTTCATCTCATTCAGACTCCAAATAACATAAGATGTTCATAAAGCGTCGTAAAATAACCTATTAAAAATAATAGACTGATCAGTGTAATATCTAACTAATCAGTGATGTATGCAATGGAAAGGGAAATGAACATGCCACTCTACCTCAGTATCCCTTGGCTTAATTGCCTCATGAGTGATGCCTTATGAGGTTCAGATCTGTTTTAGGACTGTTGGCTAAACAACAATTTGAAATGACGAATAATAAAGGATGACAATGATGAACTGTGATTGATAATGGGCTATGACGACGAGGAGGATGATGGAGCATGACTGATGAATGGTGATTTATGACCAATATTGACGAGTTACGGGGATGACTATGAAGAATTGTGGCGGATAAGTTACGATGAATTGTGGCAGACAACCTAAGAAAATGAATAATGTTGGATGACGACCTATGGTGGCGAATAATGTCTGATGACGATGACCTACGATGACGAGTAATAAAGGATGACTACGATGAATAAAATAAAATAAGTAGTAATTATAATGGGTGACTGATAATTACGAATTACGAGTAATAGGGAAGAAATCTGAATAATTTTTTAGGACAGCGACTACTTCTGACGGACTGTGAAGAATATTACGGTTTACAGTAACGCAGGGTAGGCTACCTACAGAATTAATACATTCTTCAATCTACATTCCCTGACAATTTTCATCGAGTCCCAGGCCGTTCTCAAAAAATATTATTATTATTATTATTATTATTATTATTATTATTATTATTATTATTATTATTATTAAAACTAACATTCAATATTATTTAAACTGTAGAGTATTATTACTCCTATTTCGGCCTCCTCCTCCCCTCTAGCCGACCTTACCTCGCCTATTGTCCTTTCCTTTTTTTCTAATTTTCAAAATATAATTATATATAATTACAATAAAAATATATCCTAAAGTAAAGAAGAGTAATAATACTGTATATATTACAAAGTGTATTATATCTAACTAACTAGAGTAAAAGTTAATGCATAATAAACGAATACAAAAGACTAAGTCAACAGAAATACATAGTCCTTTATGAAAGCAAATCTTTTTCTTATACAATTAGGTGCATTTATAATAACAATAAAAATTTAATAGGGAAAAGAGCATTCTACGGAACTCTAGAAAAACAACTAATGGAGAGACTAGTGAAGTGCTTTGTGTGGAGTATCACATTGTATAAGGAGGAAACACAGAAATTACGACGAAGTGAAGAGAAGAGACTAGAGTCACTTGAAATGTAGATATGGAGAAGAATGGAGGGTGTGAAACAGACAGACAGAATAAGAAATGAAACTGTGTTGGAAAGAAAGGGTGAAGAAAGAATGATGCTGAAAATGATCAGGATGAAAAAAAGGAATTGCCTGGGTCGAGGCCAAAGAAGAAACTGCATACTGAAGGATGAAATGGAAGGAATAGTGAACGGACAAAAAAAATACTTTAATTTGCTGAACAATGTAAAAGATAAAATAGTAGGAATGGTTGTGCGGTGAATACAAAAAAAACCGTTGAAATCGCTATACGCCGAATGCGAAAAAAAGAGAAATCGTTGAAAACGCTGTAAGCTGAATACGAAAAAAAGAGAAATCGTTGAAATATCTGTACGTTGAATACGTAAAAAAGAGAACTCTTTAAAATCGCTATATGCTGAATAAGAAAAAAAGAGAAATAGTTGAAAATGCTATACGTTGAATAAGAAAAAAAGAGAAATCGTTGAAATCGCTGTACGCTGAATACGAAAAAAGAGAAATCGTTGAAATCGCTGTACGCAAAGTACGGAAAAAAGACAAATCGTTGAAATCGCTGTACGCTGAATACGAAAAAAATCGTTGAAAATTCTGTACGCTGAATACGAAAAAAATCATTCAATCGCTGTAAACTGAATACGAAAAAAAGAGAAATCTTTGAAATCGCTGTAGGCCGAATACGAAAAAAAATCGTTGAAATCGCTGTACGCAGAATACAAAAGAAAATCGTTGAAATAGTTGTACGCTGAATATGAGAAAAATATCGTTGAAATCGCTGTAAGTTGAATACGAAAAAAAGAGAAATTGTTTTAATCGCTGTACCTTTATTACGAAAAAAAAAGAAAACTTTGAAATGGCTATACGCTGAATATGAAAGAAAATCGTTGAAATAGCTGTACGCTGAATAGGAAAAAAAATCGTTCAAATCTTTGTACCCCGAATACGAAAAAAACGATGAATCGCTGTGCGCTCAACACGAAAAAAAGAGAAATCGTTGCAATCGCTGTACGTTGAATATGAGGAAATAAATCGTTGAAATCGCTGAACGCTGAATACGAAAAAAAATCGTTGAAATCTCTGTACGCTGAATATCAAAAGAAATCGTTGAAATCGCTGTATGCTGAATACGAAGAAAAGAGATATCGTTGAAATTGCTCTTGGCCGAATACGAAGAAAAAAATCGTTGAAATCGTTGTAGGCTGAATTCGAAAGAAAATCGTCGAAATCGCTGTAAGCTGATTACGGAAAAAAAGAGAAATTGTTTTAATCGCTGTACTTTGAATACGAAAAAAAAAAATCGTTGAAATCGCTTTACGCTGAATAAGCAAAAAATAGAAATAGTTCAAATCGCTGTACGCTAATACGAAAATTAGAGAAATCGTTGATATCGCTTTCCGCTGATTACGAAAAAGAGAGAAATCGTTGAACTCGCTGTACGGTAATACGAAAAAAAGAGAAACCTTAGAAATCGCTGTACAATGAATACGAAAAAAAGAGAAATCGTTGAAACCGCTGGACGCTATATACTAAAAAGTATTTGAAATCTCTATAGGCTGAATATGAAAAAAAGGGAAATCGTTGAAATCGCTGTATGCTAATAAAAAAATAGAAATCGTTGAAATATCTGTACGCTCAATACCAAAGAAATCGTTGAAATCGCAGTACGTTGAATACGAGAAAAATCGTTGAAATCGCTGTACGCTGAATAGGAGGATAATTCATAGAAATAGCTGCACGATAAATACGAAAAAAAAGGTGAAATAGTTGTACGCTCAATACGAAAAAAATTGTTGATATCGCTGTACGCTGAATAAGTAAAAAAGAGAAATCCTTGAAATCGCTGTACGCTGAATTCGAAAAAAAGAGAAGTTGAAATCGCTGTACGCTGAATAAGAAAAAAAGAGAATTAGATGAAATCTCTGTACGCAGAATACGAAAAAAGAGAAATCGTTGAAATCTCTGTGCGGTGAGCATGAAGAAAGGGAAATCGTTGAAATCGCTGTGCTTTGAATACGGAAAAAAAGAAATCGCTGAATAAGAAAAAAAATCGTCGAAATAGCTGTACGCTAAAAAAAAATAATCGTTGAAATCGCTGTATGCTGAATACGAAAAAAAAAGTTGAAATTAATGTACGCTGAATACGAAAAATAGATAAATCGTTGAAATCGCTGTCCGTTGAATATGAAAAAAGAGAAATCGTTGAAATCGGTTTACGCTGAGCACGAAAAAAAGAGAAATCGTTGAAATCCCTGTACGTAATACGAATTAAAGAGTAATAGTTGAAATCGCTGTACACAGAATACGAAAGTAAATAGGAATTGTGGAAATCGCTGTAGGTCGAATACGAAAAAAATCGTTGAAATCGCTATACGCTGAAAATGGAAAAAATTCGTTGATATAGGTAAAAGCAGAATACGAAAAAAGAGTAATTGTTTTAAACGCTGTGCTTTGAATACGAAAATAAGAGAAATCGCTGATATGACTTTACGCTGAATATGAAATAAAATCGTTGAAATAGCTGTACGCTGAAAAAAATAATCGTTGAAGACGCTGAATACGTTAAAAAACGTTGAAATCGCTGTACCCTGAATACCAAAAAGACAGATCGTTGAAATCTCTGTCAGTTGCATATGGAAAAAGACAAATCGTTGAAATCGCTATACGCTGAATACAAGAAAAACAGAAATCGTTGAAATCACTGTCCGTTGAATACGAAAAAAGGGAATTTGTTGAAATCGCTGAAAGCTGAATACGAAAAAAGAGAATTTGTTGAAATCGCTGTACGCTGAATACGAAAAAAGAGAAATCGTTGAAATCGCTTTACGCAAAGTACGGAAAAAAGACAAATCGTTGAAATCGCTGTACGGTGAATACGAAAAAAGTCGTTGAAAATTCTGTACGCTGAATACAAAAAAATCATTGAATCGCTGTACGCTGAATACGAAAAAAAGAGAAATCTTTGAAATCGCTGTAGGCCGAATACGAAAAAAAAATCGTTGAAATCGATGTACGCGGCATACAAAAGAAAATTGTTGAAATAGTTGTACGCTGAATACGAAAAAAATATCGTTGAAATCGCTGTAAGTTGAATACGAAAAAAAGAGAAATTGTTTTAATCGCTGTACTTTTATTACAAAAAAAAAAGAAAACGTTGAAATGGCTATACGCTGAATATGAAAGAAAATCGTTGAAATAGCTGTACACTGATTAGGAAAAAAAATCGTTCAAATCTTTGTACGCCAAATACGAAAAAAACGATGAATCGCTGTGCGCTCAAAACGAAAAAAGAGAAATCGTTGCAATCGTTGTACGTTGAATATGAGAAAATAAATCGTTGAAATCGCTGAACGCTGAATACGAAAAAAAAATCGTTGAAATCTCTGTACGCTGAATATCAAAAGAAATCGTTGAAATCGCTGTATGCTGAATACGAAGAAAAGAGATATCGTTGAAATTGCTCTTGGCCGAATACGAAGAAAAAATCGTTGAAATCGTTGTAGGCTGAATCCGAAAGAAAATCGTCGAAATCGCTGTAAGCTGATTACGGAAAAAACGAGAAATTGTTTTAATCGCTGTACTTTGAACACGAAAAAAAAAATCGTTGAAATCGCTTTACGCTGAAAAAGCAAAAAATAGAAATCGTTGAAATCGCTGTACGCTAATACGAAAATTAGAGAAATCGTTGATATCGCTTTCCGCTGATTACGAAAAAGAGAGAAATCGTTGAACTCGCTGTACGCTAATACGAAAAAAAGAGAAACCTTAGAAATCGCTGTACAACGAATACGAAAAAAAGAGAAATCGTTGAAACCGCTGGACGCTATATACTAAAAAGTATTTGAAATCTCTATAGGCTGAATATGAAAAAAAGGGAAATCGTTGAAATCGCTGTATGCTAATAAAAAAATAGAAATCGTTGAAATATCTGTACGCTCAATTCCAAAGAAATCGTTGAAATCGCAGTACGTTGAATACGAGAAAAATCGTTGAAATCGCTATACGCTGAATAGGAGGAAAATTCATTGAAATAGCTGCAAGATAAACACGAAAAAAAACCGTGAAATAGTTGTACGCTCAATACGAAAAAAATTGTTGATATCGCTGTACGCTGAATAAGTAAAAAAGAGAAATCCTTGAAATCGCTGTACGCTGAATACGAAAAAAAGAAAAGTTGAAATCGCTGTACGCTGAATAAGAAAAAAAGAGAATTAGATGAAATCGCTGTACGCAGAATACGAAAAAAGAGAAATCGTCGAAATCTCTGTGCGGTGAGCATGAAGAAAGGGAAATCGTTGAAATCGCTGTGCTTTGAATACGGAAAAAAGAGAAATCGCTGAATATGAAAAAAATGGTCGAAATACCTGTACGCTGAAAAAAAAATAATCGTTGAAATCGCTGTATGCTGAATACGAAAAAAAAGTTGAAATTAATGTACGCTGAATACGAAAAATAGATAAATCGTTGAAATTGCTGTCAGTTGAATATGAAAAAAGGGAAATCGTTGAAATCGGTTTACGCTGAGCACGAAAAAAAGAGAAATCGTTGAAATCCCTGTACGTAATACGAATTAAAGAGAAATAGTTGAAATCGCTGTACACAGAATACGAAAGAAAATAAGAGTTGTGGAAATCGCTGTAGGTCGAATACGAAAAAAATCGTTGAAATCGCTATACGCTGGAAACGGAAAAAATTCGTTGAAATAGCTAAAAGCAGAATACGAAAAAAGAGTAATTGTTTTAAACGCTGTGCTTTGAATACGAAAATAAGAGAAATCGCTGATATGACATTACGCTGAATATGAAATAAAATCGTTGAAATAGCTGTACGCTGAAAAAATTATCGTTGAAAACGCTGAATACGATAAAAACCGTTGAAATCGCTGTACCCTGAATACGAAAAAAACAGATCGTTGAAATCGCTGTCCGTTGAATATGAAAAAAGAGAAATCGTTGAAATCGCTATACGCTGAATACAAGAAAAACAGAACTCGTTTAAATCACTGTCCGTTGAATACGAAAAAAGAGAATTTGTTGAAATCGCTGAAAGCTGAATACGAAAAAAGAGAATTTGTTGAAATCGCTGTACACTGAATACGAAAAAAGAGAAATCGTTGAAATCGCTGTACGCAAAGTACGGAAAAAAGACAAATCGTTGAAATCGCTGTACGCTGAATACGAAAAAAATCATTCAATCGCTGTGCGCTGAAAACGAAAAAAAGAGAAATCTTTAAAATCGCTGTAGGCCGAATACGAAAAAAAATCGTTGAAATCGCTGTACGCGGAATACAAAAGAAAATCGTTGAAATAGTTGTACGCTGAATACGAAAAAAATATCTTTGAAATCGCTGTAAGTTGAATACGAAAAAAAGAGAAATTGTTTTAATCGATGTACTTTTATTACAAAAAAAAAAAAGAAAACGTTGAAATGGCTATACGCTGAATATGAAAGAAAATCGTTGAAATAGCTGTACGCTGATTAGGAAAAAATATCGTTCAAATCTTTTTACCCCGAATACGAAAAAAGCGATGAATCGCTGTGCGCTCAACACGAAAAAAAGAGAAATCGTTGCAATCGCTGTACGTTGAATATGAGAAAATAAATCGTTGAAATCGCTGAATGCTGAATACGAAAAAAAATCGTTGAAATCTCTGTACGCTGAATATCAAAAGAAATCCTTGCAATCGCTGTATGCTGAATACGAAGAAAAGAGATATCGTTGAAATTGCTCTTGGCCGAATACGAAGAAAATATCGTTGAAATCGTTGTAGGCTGAATCCGAAAGAAAATCGTCGTAATCGCTGTAAGCTGAATACGGAAAAAAAGAGAAATTGTTTTAATCGCTGTACTTTGAATACGAAAAAAAAAATCGTTGAAATCGCTTTACGCTGAAAAAGCAAAAAATAGAAATCGTTGAAATCGCTGTACGCTAATACGAAAATTAGAGAAATCGTTGATATCGCTTTCCGCTGATTACGAAAAAGAGAGAAATCGTTGAACTCGCTGTACGGTAATACGAAAAAAAGAGAAACCTTAGAAATCGCTGTACAATGAATACGAAAAAAAGAGAAATCCTTGAAACCGCTGGACGCTATATACTAAAAAGTATTTGAAATCTCTATAGGCTGAATATGAAAAAAAGGGAAATCGTTGAAATCGCTGTATGCTAATAAAAAAATAGAAATCGTTGAAATATCTGTACGCTCAATTCCAAAGAAATCGTTGAAATCGCAGTACGTTGAATACGAGAAAAATCGTTGAAATCGCTGTACGCTGAATAGGAGGAAAATTCATTGAAATAGCTGCAAGATAAACACGAAAAAAAACGGTGAAATAGTTGTACGCTCAATACGAAAAAAATTGTTGATATCGCTGTACGCTGAATAAGTAAAAAAGAGAAATCCTTGAAATCGCTGTACGCTGAATACGAAAAAAAGAAAAGTTGAAATCGCTGTACGCTGAATAAGAAAAAAAGAGAATTAGATGAAATCGCTGTACGCAGAATACGAAAAAAGAGAAATCGTCGAAATCTCTGTGCGGTGAGCATGAAGAAAGGGAAAACGTTGAAATCGCTGTGCTTTGAATACGGAAAAAAGAGAAATCGCTGAATATGAAAAAAATCGTCGAAATAGCTGTACGCTGAAAAAAAATAATCGTTGAAATCGCTGTATGCTGAATACGAAAAAAAAGTTGAAGTTAATGTACGCTGAATACGAAAAATAGATAAATCGTTGAAATCGCTGTCAGTTGAATATGAAAAAAGGGAAATCGTTGAAATCGGTTTACGCTGAGCACGAAAAAAAGAGAAATCGTTGAAATCCCTGTACGTAATACGAATTAAAGAGAAATAGTTGAAATCGCTGTACACAGAATACGAAAGAAAATAAGAGTTGTGGAAATCGCTGTAGGTCGAATACGAAAAAAATCGTTGAAATCGCTATACGCTGGAAACGGAAAAAATTCGTTGAAATAGCTAAAAGCAGAATACGAAAAAAGAGTAATTGTTTTAAACGCTGTGCTTTGAATACGAAAATAAGAGAAATCGCTGAAATGACTTTACGCTGAATATGAAATAAAATCGTTGAAATAGCTGTACGCTGAAAAAATTATCGTTGAAAACGCTGAATACGATAAAAAACGTTGAAATCGCTGTACCCTGAATACGAAAAAAACAGATCGTTGAAATCGCTGTCCGTTGAATATGAAAAAAGAGAAATCGTTGAGATCGCTATACGCTGAATACAAGAAAAACAGAAATCGTTTAAATCACTGTCCGTTGAATACGAAAAAAGAGAATTTGTTGAAATCGCTGAAAGCTGAATACGAAAAAAGAGAATTTGTTGAAATCGCTGTACGCTGAATACGAAAAAAGAGAAATCGTTGAAATCGCTGTACGCAAAGTACGGAAAAAAGACAAATCGTTGAAATCGCTGTACGCTGAATACGAAAAAAATCGTTGAAAATTCTGTACGCTGAATACGAAAAAAATCATTCAATCGCTGTACGCTGAAAACGAAAAAAAGAGAAATCTTTGAAATCGCTGTAGGCCGAATACGAAAAAAAATCGTTGAAATCGCTGTACGCGGAATACAAAAGAAAATAGTTGAAATAGTTGTACGCTGAATACGAAAAAAATATCGTTGAAATCGCTGTAAGTTGAATACGAAAAAAAGAGAAATTGTTTTAATCGATGTACTTTTATTACAAAAAAAAAAAAAACGTTCAAATGGCTATACGCTGAATATGAAAGAAAATCGTTGAAATAGCTGTACGCTGATTAGGAAAAAATATCGTTCAAATCTTTTTACCCCGAATACGAAAAAAGCGATGAATCGCTGTGCGCTCAACACGAAAAAAGAGAAATCGTTGCAATCGCTGTACGTTGAATATGAGAAAATAAATCGTTGAAATCGCTGAATGCTGAATACGAAAAAAAATCGTTGAAATCTCTGTACGCTGAATATCAAAAGAAATCCTTGCAATCGCTGTATGCTGAATACGAAGAAAAGAGATATCGTTGAAATTGCTCTTGGCCGAATACGAAGAAAATATCGTTGAAATCGTTGTAGGCTGAATCCGAAAGAAAATCGTCGTAATCGCTGTAAGCTGATTACGGAAAAAAAGAGAAATTGTTTTAATCGCTGTACTTTGAATACGAAAAAAAAAATCGTTGAAATCGCTTTACGCTGAAAAAGCAAAAAATAGAAATCGTTGAAATCGCTGTACGCTAATACGAAAATTAGATAAATCGTTGATATCGCTTTCCGCTGATTACGAAAAAGAGAGAAATCGTTGAACTCGCTGTACGGTAATACGAAAAAAAGAGAAACCTTAGAAATTGCTGTACAATGAATAGGAAAAAAAGAGAAATTGTTGAAACCGCTGTACGCTGAATACTAAAAAGTCTTTGAAATCTCTATAGGCTGAATATGAAAAAAAGAGAAATCGTTGAAATCGCTGTATGCTAAATAAGAAAAAATAGAGATCGTTGAAATAACTGTACGCTCAATACCAAAGAAATCGTTGAAATCGCAGTACGATGAATTCGAGAAAAATCGTTGAAATCGCTGTACGCTGAATAGGAGGAAAATTCATTGAAATAGCTGCACGATGAATACGAAAAAAAAACGGTGAAATATTTGTACGCTCAATTCGAAAAAAATTGTTGATATCCCTGTACGCTGAATAAGATAAAAAAAGAGAAATCCTTGAAATCGCTGTACGCTGAATACGAAAAAAAGATAAGTTGAAACCGCTGTACGCTGAATAAGAAACAAAGAGAATTAGATGAAATCGCTGTACGCAGAATACGAAAAAACAGACTTCGTTGAAATCTCCGTGCGGTGAGCATGAACAAAGAGAAATCGTTGAAATCGCTGTACGTTGAATACGAAAAAAAGATACAGTTGAAATCGCTGTACGAGGAATATGAAAAATTGAGAAATCGCTGAACGCTGAATAGGAAAAAACGAGAAATCGTTGATATCGCTGTATATTGGATACGAAAAAAAGGGAAAACCTTGTAATTGTTGTACGATGAATACGAAAAAAGGAGAAATCGTTGATATCGCTGTACGCTGAATAAGAGAAAAAGAGAATTAGATTAAATCGATGTACGCTGAATACGAAAAAAAGAGTAATCGTTGAAATCTCTGTGCGGTGAGCATGAAAAAAGAGAAATCGCTGAAGTCGCTGTACGTTGAATAAAAAAAGTGAAATCGTTGATATCGCTGTACGCTGAATACGAAAAATAGAGAAATAGTTGAAATCGCTTTACGCTGAATACGAAAAAAAGAGAAATCGTTGAAATCCCTGTACGCTAATACGAATAAAATAAAAATCGTTGATCTCGCCGTACACAGAATACGAAAAAAAAATAGAAATCCTGGAAATCGCTGTAGGACGAATACGAAAAATAATCGTTGAAAACGCTGTACGCTGAATACGAAAAAAGTAGAAATCGTGGAAAAAGCTCTAGGTCCAATACGAAAAAAAACGTTGAAATCGCTGTACGCTGAATACGAAAAAAATTTCGTTGAATTCGCAGTAAGATGAATACGAAAAAAGGAGTAATTGTTTAAATCGCTATGTTTTGAATACGGAAAAAATAGAAATCGCTGAATATGGAAGAAAATCGTTGAAATAGCTGTACGCTGAAAAGAATAATCGTTGAAATCGGTGTATGCTGAATACGAAAAAAAAGTTGAAATTGCTGTACGCTGAATACGAAAAAAAATAAATCGTTGAAATCGCAGTCCGTTGAATATGAAAAAAGAGAAATCGTTGAAATCGGTTTACGCTGAGCACGAAAAAAGAGAAATCGTTGAAATACATGTACGTAATACGAATTAAAGAAAAATAGTTCAAATCGCTGTACACAGAATACGAAAGAAAATAGGAATTGTGGAAATCGCTGTAGGTCGAATACGAAAAAAAAATCGTTCAATATGCTGTACGCTGAAAACGGAAGAAATTCGTAGAAATAGTTGTAAGCTGAATACGAAAAAAGAGTAATTGTTTTGAACGCTGTGCTTTGAATACGAAAATTAGAGAAATCGCTAATATGACTATACGCTGAATACGCAAGAAAATCGTTGAAATAGCTGTACGCTGAAAAAAATAATCGTTGAAATCGCTGAACGCTGAATATGATAAAAACGTTGAAATCGCTGTACCCTGAATACGAAAAAAAGAGAAATCGTTGAAATCGTCATACGCTGAATACAAGAAAAACAGAAAACGTTGAAATCGCTCTACACCGAAAACGAAAAAGAGAGAAATCGTTGAAATCACTGTACGTTGAATACGAAAAAAGAGAAATTGTTGAAATCGCTGAAAGCTGAATACGAAAAAAAGAGAAGTCGTTCAAATCGCTGTTCGCTGAATACGAAATAAGGAGAAATCCGTGAAATCGCTGAGCGCTGAACAGGTAAAAAATGAAATCGTTAAAAAAGCTGTACGTTGAATAAATATGAGAAAAAGACAAATCGATGAAATCGCTGTACGTTGAATAGGGAAAAGAGACAAATCGTTGAAATCATTGTACGCTGAATAAGAAAATAAAGAGAAATCTTTGAAATCGCTGTACGCTGTATATGAGAAATAGAAATCGTTGAAATTGCTGTACGCTGAATAGGAAAAAAGAGAAGTTTTTGAAATCGCTGTGCGCTGAATATAAAGAAAGAGAAAACGTTGAAATCGCTGTACCCTGAATACGAAAAAAAAAATTATCGTTGAAAGAGCACGCAGAATATGAAACGAAATCGTTGAAATAACTGTACGCTGAATACGGAAACATTTCTTTGAAATACCTGTACCTGAACACGAAAATAAAAGAAATCGTTGAATAAGCTCGCAGAATATGAAAGAAAATTGTTGATATATCTGTAGCCTCGATACGTAAAAATATCTTTGAAATACCTGTACGCTGAAAACGAAAAATTTCGTTGAAATCGTTGTACGCTCAATTCGAAAACAG
The DNA here is from genome assembly GCF_040183065.1 of Periplaneta americana. Classification (NCBI taxonomy): domain Eukaryota; kingdom Metazoa; phylum Arthropoda; class Insecta; order Blattodea; family Blattidae; genus Periplaneta; species Periplaneta americana. The sequence continues at coordinate 178,345,396 of NC_091131.1, forward strand.
ATAAATCGTTGAAATCGCTGTACGCTGAATACTAAAAAAGTCGTTGAAATATCTGTACGCTGAATACGAAAAAAAATCGTTGAATACGCTCTACGCTGAATACGATAAAAAGAGAAAACGTTGCAATCGCTGTAGGTCGAATACAAAAAAAGAATCGTTGAAACCGCTGTACACCGAATACGAAAGAAAATCGTTGAAATACCTGTACCCTGAATACGAAAAAAATACCGTTGAAATCGCTGTAAACTGAATACGAATAAAAGAGAAATCGTATTAATCGCTGTACTTTGAATACGAAAAAAAGAGAAATCGTTGAAATCGCCTTACGCTGAATACGAAAAAAAGAGAATTAGATTAAATCGATGTACGCTGAATACGAAAAAAAAGCAATCGTTCAAATCTCTGTGCGGTGAGAATGAAAAAGAGAAATCGTTGAAGTCGCTGTACGTTGAGTAAAAAAAGACAAATCGATGAAATTGCTGTTCGGTGATCATAAAAAAGAGAAATCGTTGCAATCGTAGTACGCTGAATACGAAAAGGAGAGAAATCGTTGATATCGCTTTCCGCTGAATACGAAAAAGAGCGAAATCGTTGAACTCGCTGTAGGCTAATACGAAAAAAAGAGAAACCTTAGAAATCGCTGTACAATGAATAACAAAAAAAGAGAAATCGTTGAAACCGCTGTACGCTGAATACTAAAAAGTCTTTGAAATCTCTATAGACTGAATATGAAAAAAAGAGAAATCGTTGAAATCCCTGTATGCTAAATAATAAAAAATAGAAATCGATGGAATATCTGTACGCTCAATACCAAAGAAATCGTTGAAATTGCAGTACGTTGAATTCGAGAAAAATCGTTGAAATCGCTGCACGCTGAATAGGAGGAAAATTCATTGAAATAGCTGCACGACGAATACGAAAAAAAAACTGTGAAATATTTGTACGCTCAATACGAAAAAAATTGTTGATGTCGCTGTACGCTGAATAAGAAAAAAAGAGAAATCCTTGAAATCGCTGTACGCTGAATACGAAAAAAGAGAAGTTGAAATGGCTGTACGCTGAATAAGAAAAAAAGAGAATTAGATGAAATCGCTGTACGCAGAATACGAAAAAAGAGAAATCGTTGAAATCTCTGTGCGGTGAGCATGAAGAAAGACAAGTCGTTGAAATCGCTGTACGTTGAATACGAAAAAAAGATACATAGTTGAAATCGCTGAACGTGGAATATGAATAATTGAGAAATCGCTGAACGCTGAATACGAAAAAACGAGAAATCGTTGATATCGCTGTATGTTGGATACGAAAAAAAGGGAAAACCTTGTAATCGTTGTACACTGAATACGAAAAAAGGAGAAATCGTTGATATCGCTGTACGCTGAATAAGAAAAAGAGAGAATTAGATTAAATCGATGTACGCAGAATACGAAAAAAAAAGAGAAATCGTTGAAATCCCTGTGCGGTGAGCATGAAAAAAGAGAAATCGTTGAAGTCGCTGTACGTTGAATAAAAAAGTGAAATCGTTGATATCGCTGTACGCTGAACACGAAAAATAGAGAAATAGTTGAAATCCCTTTACGCTGAATAAGAAAAAAAGAGAAATCGTTGAAACCGCTTTACGCTCAATACTAAAAATTCTTTGAAATCTCTATAGGCTGAATATGAAAAAAAGAGAAATCGTTGAAATCGCTGTATGCTAAATATGAAAAAATTAGAAATCGTTTAAATATCTATATGCTCAATACCAAAGAAATCGTTGAAATCGCAGTACGTTGAATTCGAGAAAAATCGTTGAAATTGCTGTGCTCTGAATAGGAGGAAAATTCATTGAAATAGCTGGACGATGAATACGAAAAAAAACGGTTAAATAGTTTTACTCTCAATACGAAAAAAATTGTTGATGTCGCTGTACGCTGAATAAGAAAAAAAGAGAAATCCTTGAAATCGCTGTACGCTGAATACGAAAAAAAAGAAGTTGAAATCGCTGTACGCTGAATAAGAAAAAAAGAGAATTAGATGAAATCGCTATACGCAGAATACGAAAAAAGAGAAATCGTTGAAATCTCTGTGCGGTGAGCATGAAGAAAGAGTAATCGTTGAAATCGCTGTACGTTGAATACGAAAAAAAGAGAAATAGTTGAAATCGCTGTACGTGGAATATGAAAAATTGAGAAATCGCTGAACGCTGAATACGAAAAAACGAGAAATCGTTGATATCGCTGTACGCTGAATAAGAAAAAAAGAGAATTAGATTAAATTGATGTACGCTGAAAACGAAAAAAAGACAAATCGTTGAAATATCTGTGCGGTGAGGTTGGAAAAAGAGAAATCGTTGAAGTCGCTGTACGTTAAATAAAAAAAGTGAAATCGTTGATATCGCTGTACGCTGAATACGACAAAAAGAGAAATCGTTGAAATCCCTGTACGCTAATACGAATAAAATAAAAATCATTGATATCGCTGTACACAGAATACGAAAAAAAATAGAAAGCCTGAAAATCGCTGTAGGACGAATACGAAAAATAATTTTTGAAAACGCTGTACGCTGAATACGAAAAAAGTAGAAATCGTGGAAATGGCTCTAGGTCCAATACGAAAAAATAACGTTGAAATTGCTGTACACAGAAGACGGAAAAAATTCGTGGAAATAGCTGTACGCAGAATACGAAAAATATTTCGTTGAATTCGCTGTAAGATGAATACGAAAAAAGGAGTAATTGTTTAAATCGCTGTGCTTTGAATACGGAAAAAAGAGAAATCGCTGAATATGAAAGAAAATCGTTGAAATAGCTGTACGGTGAAAAAAAATAATCGTTGAAATCGCTGTATGCTGAATACGAAAAAAAAGTTGAAATTGCTGTACGCTGAATACGAAAAATTGATAAATCGTTGAAATCGCTGTCCGTTGAATATGAAAAAAGAGAAATCGTTGAAATCGGTTTACGCTGAGCACGAAAAAAAGAGAATTCGTTGAAATCCCTGTACGCAATACGAATTAAAAAGAAACAGTTGAAATCGCTGTACACAGAATACGAAAGAAAATAGAAATTGTGGAAATCGCTGTAGATCGAATACGAAAAAAAATCGTTGAAATCGCTGTACGCTGAAAACGGAAGAAATTCGTTGAAATAGCTGTAAGCTAAATACGAAAAAAAAGTAATTGTTTTAAACTCTCTGCTTTGAATAAGAAAATAAGAGAAATCGCTGATATGACTATACGCTGGATATGCAAGAAAATCGTTGAAATAGCTGTACACTGAAAAAAATAATCGTTGAAATCGCTGAACGCTGAATACGATAAAACACGTTGAAATCGCTGTACCCTAAAAATACGAAAAAAAGAGAAATCGTTGAAAACGCTGTCCGTTGGATATGAAAAAAAGAGAAATCGGTGAAATCGCTATACGCTGAATACAAGAAAAGCAGAAATCGTTGAAACCGCTCTACACCGAAAACGAAAAAGCGAGAAATCGTTGAAATCACTGTACGTTGAATTCGAAAAAAGAGAAATTGTTGAAATCGCTGATAGCAAATTACGAAAAAAAGAGAAGTCGTTGAAATCGCTTTTCGCTGAATACGAAATAAAGAGAAATCCGTGAAATCGCTGAGCGCTGAACACGTAAAAAATGAAATCGTTAAAAAGCTGTACATAGAATAATTATGAGAAAAAGACAAATCGATGAAATCGCTGTACGTTGAATAGGAAAAAGGGACAAATCGTTGAAATCATTGTACGCTGAATAAGAAAATAAAGAGAAATCTTTGAAATCCCTGTACGCCGTATATGAAAAATAGAAATCGTTGAAATCGCTGTGCGCGGAATATAAAAAAAGAGAAATCGTTGAAATCGCTGTACCCTGAATACGAAAAAAAAACAAATAGTTGAAAGAGCACGCAGAATATGAAAGAAAATCGTTGAAATAACTACGCTGAATACGGAAAAATTTCTTTGAAATACCTGTACGCTGAACAGGAAAAGAAAAGAAATCGCTGAATAAGCTCGCAGAATATGAAAGAAAATCGTTGATATATCTGTACGCTCAATACGTAAAAATATCTTTGAAATACCTGTACGCTGAAAACGAAAAATTTCGTTGAAATCGTTGTACGCTCAATTCGAAAACAGATAAATCGTTGAAATCGCTGTACGCTGAATACGAAAAAAGTCGTTGAAATATCTGTACGCTGAATACGAAAGAAAATCGTTGAATACGCTGTACGCTGAAAACGATAAAAAGAGAAATCTTTGCAATCGCTTTAGGACGAATACAAAAAAAGAATCGTTGAAATCGCTGTACACAGAATACGAAAGAAAATCGTTGAAATAGCTGTACCCTGAATACGAAAAAAATTCTGTTAAAATCGCTGTAAACTGAGTACGAATAAAAGAGAAATCGTATTAATCGCTGTACTTTGAATACGAAAAAAAGAGAAATCGTTGAAATCGCCTTAGGCTGAATACGAAAAAAAGAGAAATCGTTGACATCGTTGTACGCTGAATACGAAAAATAGAATTCGTTGAATAACTGTAAACTGAATACAAAAAAGAGAAATCGTTGAAATCGCTGTACGCTGAATAAGGGGAACAGAAATATCGTTGAAATCGCTATACGCTGAATTAGAAAAAAATATCGTTGAATTCGCTGTACGCTGAATACAAAAAAAGTATCTTTGAAATCGCTGTAAGCTCAATACGAAAAAAAGAGAAATCTTTTTAATCACTGTACTCTGAATACGAAAAAAAGGGAAATCATTGACATCGCTTTACGCTGAATACGAAAAAAGAGAAATCTTGAATTCGCCGTACGCTAATACGAGCAAAAAAGATACCGTTTAAATCGCTGTACACAGAATAAGGAAAAAAGAGATATTGATGAAATCGCTGTAGGATCAGTACGAAAAATAGAAATCGTTGAATAGCTGTACGCTGAATACGATAAAAGACGGTGAAATAGTTGTACGTTGAATGAAAAAGAATTGTTGAAGTCGCTGTACGCTGAATACGAAAAAAAAACAGAAATCCTTGAAATTCCTGTACGCTGAATACGAAAAAAAGAAATTGAAATAATTTAAAACGCTGCACGTTGAATACGGAAAAAAAATAATCCTTGAAATCGCTCTACTCTGAATACAAAAATGTATGTTTGAAATACCTATACGTTGAATAAGAAATATAGAGGAATCGTTGAAATCGCTGTACGCTGAATAGGAAGAAAAGAGTATTCATTGAAATGTTGCACGCAGAATGGGAATGAATGGTTGAAATAACTGTACGTTGAATACGATAAAAAAGAGAAATCGTTGAAATACCTGTACGTTGAATATGAAAATAAGACAAATCGCTGAAATCGCTGTACACTGTATACGAGAAATAATAGTTGAAATAGCGATATGCTGTATAAGAAAAAACGAGAAATCGTTGAAATCGCTGTACGTTGAATACGAAAAATAGAGAAATCGTTGAAAACGCTTTACGCTGAATACGAAAATGAGAGAAATCATTGAAATCCCTGTACGCTAATACGAATAAAATAGAAATCGTTGATATCGCTGTACACAGAATACGAAAAAAAATAGAAATCATTGAAAACGCTGTAGGACGAATACGAAAAAAATTCGTTGAAATCGCTGTACGCTGAATACGGAAAAAAAATAGAAATCGTGGAAATAGCTGTAGGTCGAATACGAAATAAAATCGTTGAAATCGCTGTACGCTGAAAACGGAAGAAATTCGTTGTAGGAGCTGTACGCTGAATACGAAAATAATATCGTTAAATTCACTGTAAGCAGAATGCGAAAAAAAGAGTAGTTGTTTTAATCGCTGGGCTTTGAATACGAAAAAAAGAGAAATCATAGAAATCGCAATACGCTGAACACGAAAATAGAGAAATCGTTGAAGTCGCTGAACGCTGAATACGAAAAAAAGAGAAACCGTTCAAGTCCTGTTCGCTGAAAACGAAAAAAGAGAAAACGTTTGAAATCGCTGTACGTTGAATACGAAAAAAGAGAAATCGTTGAAACCGCTGTACATCGGATACGAAAAGGGAGAAATCGTTGAAATCCCTGTACGTTGAATAGGAAAAAAAGAGAAATCGTTGAAATCGCTGAAATGTGAATACGGAGAAAGGAGAATAGATTTAAATCGCTGTACACACAATACGAGTCCACACCTGAGTAGTAACGGTTAGCGAGTCTAGCTGTGAAACCAGGTGGCCCGGGTTCGATTCTCGGTCGGGGCAAGTTACCTGGTTGAGGTTATTTCCGGGGTTTTCCCTCAACCCAATATGAGCAAATGCTGGGTAACTTTCGGTGTTGGACCCCGGACTCATTTCACCGGCATTATCACCTTCATCTCATTCAGACACTAAATAACCTAAGCTGTTGATAAAGCTTCGTAAAATGATCTACCCCACAATACGAGAAAAAGAGAAATCGTTGAAATCGCTGTAAGCTGAATAAGAAAACAAGAGAAATCTTTGAAATCGTTGTACGTTGAATACGAAAAAACAGAAATCGTTGTAATCGCTGTATACTGAATGTGAATAAAAGAGAAATCGTTAAAATCGCTGTACGCTGAATACGAAAAAAAAAGAAATCGTTGAAATCGCTGTACGTTGAATACGATAAACAAGAGAAATCGTTGAAATAGCTGTACGTTGAATACGAAAAGAAGACAAATCGCAGAAATCGCTGTACACTGAATACGAAAAGTAAAAGTTTGATATCGCTATACGCTGAATACGAAAAAAAGAGAAATCGTTGAAATAGCTGTACGCCGAATACCAAAACAAAAAAAAAAAACACCGTAGCAATCGCTGTACGCTGAACAAGAAAGAAAAAAATGCCGTTGAAATCGCTGTACGCTGAATACAAACAAAAAGTACAACCCCTAAATGCTGAATGCAATTCATAAATTGAGCTGGACGTCCTTCTATTATTTACCTTGGTTATGCGGACGACAAACTAATTTCGGAAGATAACAACGAAGTATAACGAATTATATTTTGTATCATAATAGTCTGAGTCCACATCTGTGGAGTAACGGTCAGCGACGCGCTGGCCGCGAAACCATGTGGCCCTGGTTCGATTCCCGGTCGGGGCAATTTACCTGGTTGTGGTTTTTTCCGGGGATTTAACTCAACCCCATATGAGCAAATGCTGGGTAACTTTCGGTGCTGGACCCCTGACTCAATTCACCGGCATTATCACCTTCATCTCATTCAGACTCCAAATAACATAAGATGTTCATAAAGCGTCGTAAAATAACCTATTAAAAATAATAGACTGATCAGTGTAATATCTAACTAATCAGTGATGTATGCAATGGAAGGGGAAATGAACATGCCACTCTACCTCATTATCCCTTGGCTTAATTGCCTCATGAGTGATGCCTTATGAGGTTCAGATCTGTTTTAGGACTGTTGGCTAAACAACAATTTGAAATGACGAATAATAAAGGATGACAATGATGAACTGTGATTGATAATGGGCTATGACGACGAGGAGGATGATGGAGCATGACTGATGAATGGTGATTTATGACCAATATTGACGAGTTACGGGGATGACTATGAAGAATTGTGGCGGATAAGTTACGATGAATTGTGGCAGACAACCTAAGAAAATGAATAATGTTGGATGACGACCTATGGTGGCGAATAATGTCTGATGACGATGACCTACGATGACGAGTAATAAAGGATGACTACGATGAATAAAATAAAATAAGTAGTAATTATAATGGGTGACGGATAATTACGAATTACGAGTAATAGGGAAGAAATCTGAATAATTTTTTAGGACAGCGACTACTTCTGACGGACTGTGAAGAATATTACGGTTTACGGTAACGCAGGGTAGGCTACCTACAGAATTAATACATTCTTCAACCTACATTCCCTGACAATTTTCATCGAGTCCCAGGCCGTTCTCAAAAAATATTATTATTATTATTATTATTATTATTATTATTATTATTATTATTAAAACTAACATGCAATATTATTTAAACTGTAGAGTATTATTACTCCTATTTCGGCCTCCTCCTCCCCTCTAGCCGACCCTACCTCGCCTATTGTCCTTTCCTTTTTTTCTAATTTTCAAAATATAATTATATATAATTACAATAAAAATATATCCAAAAGTAAGAAAGAGTAATAATACTGTATATATTACAAAGTGTATTATATCTAACTAACTAGAGTAAAAGTTAATGCATAATAAACGAATACAAAAGACTAAGTCAACAGAATTACATAGTCCTTTAGGAAAGCAAATCTTTTTCTTATACAATTAGGTGCATTTATAATAACAATAAAAATTTAATAGGGAAAAGAGCATTCTACGGAACTCTAGAAAAACAACTAATGGAGAGACTAGTGAAGTGCTTTGTGTGGAGTATCACATTGTATAAGGAGGAAACACAGAAATTACGACGAAGTGAAGAGAAGAGACTAGAGTCACTTGAAATGTAGATATGGAGAAGAATGGAGGGTGTGAAACAGACAGAATAAGAAATGAAACTGTGTTGGAAAGAAAGGGTGAAGAAAGAATGATGCTGAAAATGATCAGGATGAAAAAAAGGAATTGCCGGGGTCGAGGCCTAAGAAGAGACTGCCTACTGAAGGATGAAATGGAAGGAATAGTGAACGGACAAAAAAATACTTTAAATTGCTGAACAATGTAAAAGATAAAATAGTAGGAATGGTTGTGCGGTGAATACAAAAAAAACCGTTGAAATCGCTATACGCCGAATGCGAAAAAAAGAGAAATCGTTGAAATCGCTGTAAGCTGAATACGAAAAAAAGAGAAATCGTTGAAATATCTGTACGTTGAATGCGTAAAAAAGAGAACTCTTTAAAATCGCTATACGCTGAATAAGAAAAAAAGAGAAATAGTTGAAAACGCTATACGTTGAATAAGAAAAAAAGAGAAATCGTTGAAATCGCTGTACGCTGAATACGAAAAAAGAGAAATCGTTGAAATCGCTGTACGCAAAATAAGGAAAAAAGACAAATCGTTGAAATCGCTGTACGCTGAATACGAAAAAAATCGTTGAAAATTCTGTACGCTGAATACGAAAAAAAATCATTCAATCGCTGTACGCTGAATACGAAAAAAAGAGAAATCTTTGAAATCGCTGTAGGCCATATACGAAAAAAAAATCGTTGAAATCGCTGTACGCAGAATACAAAAGAAAATCGTTGAAATAGTTGTACGCTGAATACGAAAAAAAATATCGTTGAAATCCCTGTAAGTTGAATACGAAAAAAAGAGAAATTGTTTTAATCGCTGTACTTTTATTACGAAAAAAGAGAAAACGTTGAAATGGCTATACGCTGAATATGAAAGAAAATCGTTGAAATAGCTGTACGCTGATTAGGAAAAAAAATCGTTCAAATCTTTGTACGCCGAATAAGAAAAAAACGATGAATCGCTGTGCGCTCAACACGAAAAAAAGAGAAATCGTTGCAATCGCTGTACGTTGAATATGAGAAAATAAATCGTTGAAATCGCTGAACGCTGAATACGAAAAAAAATCGTTGAAATCTCTGTACGCTGAATACCAAAAGAAATCGTTGAAATCGCTGTATGCTGAATACGAAGAAAAGAGATATCCTTGAAATTGCTCTTGGCCGAATACGAAGAAAAAATCGTTGAAATCGTTGTAGGCTGAATCCGAAAGAAATTGTTGAAATCGCTGTACGCAGAATACGAAAAAAAATCGTTGAAATCGCTGTAAGCTGATTACGGAAAAAAATAGAAATTGTTTTAATCGCTGTACTTTGAATACGAAAAAAAAATCGTTGAAATCGCTTTACGCTGAATAAGCAAAAAATAGAAATCGTTGAAATCGCTGTACGCTAATACGGAAAGAAGAGAAATCGTTGAAATCGCTGTACTCTAAATGCGAAAAATAGTAATCGTAGAAATCGCTGTACGCTGAACACGAAAAAAGTGAAATCGTTGAAATCGCTGTAGGCCAAATACGAAAACAAATCCTTTTAATCGCTGCAAGCTGAAAACGATAGAAAATCTTTGAAATAGCTGTAAGCTGAATACGAATAAAATATCGTTGAATTTCTGTACGCAGAATACGAGAAAAAATCGTAGAAATCGCTGCACGCAGAATACGAAAAAAAGAGAGATCGTTAAAAACGCTTTTGGCCGAAAACAAAAAAAAAATCGTTCAAATCGCTCTACGCTGAAAACGAAAAAAATCGTTGAAATAGCTGTACGCTGAATACGAAAAAAATTTCGTTGCAAATCGCTGTAAGCTGAATGCGAAGAGAAATCGTTTTAATCGCTGTACTTTGAATACGAAAAAAAGAGAATTCGTTGAAAATGGCTATACGTCGAATATGAAAGAAAATCGTTGAAATAGCTGTACGCTGAATACGAAAAATATCTTTGAAATCGCTGTACCCTGAATACGAAAAGAAAATGGTTGATATCGCTGTACGCTGAATATGAAAAAATGAGAAATCGTTGAAATCTCTGTACGTTCAATACGAAAAAAAGAGAAATCATTGAAATCGCAATATGCTGAATACGAAAATAGAGAAATCGTTGAAATCGCTGTACGTTGAATACGAAAAAATGAGAAACCGTTCAAGTCCTGTACATTGAATACGAAAAAAGGGAAATCGTTAAAAGTGCTGTACACCGAATGCAAAAAAGAGAAATCGTTCAAATCAAAGTACGTTATATACGAAAAAGAGAGAAATTTTTGAAATCGCTGAACTCTCAATACGAAAGAATGAGAAATCATTGAAATGGCTATACGCTGAACACGAAAAAAGGGAGAACCTTAAAATCACTGTGCGCTGAACACGTAAAAAGAGAACTCGTTACAATCGCTGTACATTGAATAGGAAAAGGAGAGAAATCGTTGAAATCGTACGCTGAATACGAAAAAAGGGAAATCTTGGAAATCGCTCTAGGCTGAATTCAAAATAAAACCGTTCAAATAGCTGAACGCTGAATACCAAAGAAAACGTTGACACTACTGTACGCTGAATGGGAAAAAAATATCGTTGAAATCGCTGTACGCAGAATACGAAAAAAGAGAAATCGTTGAAATCGCTGTACGCTGAATACGAAAAAAAGAGAAATCGTCTAAATCACTGTACGCTGAAAGAGAAAAAAAGACAAATCTTTGAAATCGCTGTGCGCTGAATACGAAAAATGAGGAATCATTGAAATCGCCGTGCGGTCAACATGAAAAAAGAGAAATCGTTGAAATCGCTGTACTTTGAATACAAAAAAAGAAATCGTTGAAATCGCTGTACGTTGAATACAAAAAATATAGAAATCGTTGAAATCGCTTTACCCTAAATGCGAAAAAAAGAGAAATCGTTGAAATCGGTGTACGCAGAATACAAAAGAAAATCGTTGAAATAGTTGTACGCTGAATACGAAAAAAAATATCGTTGAAATCCCTGTAAGTTGAATACGAAAAAAAGAGAAATTGTTTTAATCGCTGTACTTTTATTACGAAAAAAGAGAAAACGTTGAAATGGCTATACGCTGAATATGAAAGAAAATCGTTGAAATAGCTGTACGCTGATTAGGAAAAAAAATCGTTCAAATCTTTGTACGCCGAATACGAAAAAAACGATGAATCGCTGTGCGCTCAACACGAAAAAAAGAGAAATCGTTGCAATCGCTGTACGTTGAATATGAGAAAATAAATCGTTGAAATCGCTGAACGCTGAATACGAAAAAAAATCGTTGAAATCTCTGTACGCTGAATACCAAAAGAAATCGTTGAAATCGCTGTATGCTGAATACGAAGAAAAGAGATATCGTTGAAATTGCTCTTAGCCGAATACGAAGAAAAAATCGTTGAAATCGTTGTAGGCTGAATCCGAAAGAAAATCGTTGAAATCGCTGTACGCTGAATACGAAAAAAATCGTTGAAATCGCTGTAAGCTGATTACGGAAAAAAAGAGAAATTGTTTTAATCGCTGTACTTTGAATACGAAAAAAAAATCGTTGAAATCGCTTTACGCTGAATAAGCAAAAAATAGAAATCGTTGAAATCGCTGTACGCTAATACGGAAAGAAGAGAAATCGTTGAAATCGCTGTACGCTGAATATGAAAAAAAGAGAAATAATTGAAATTGCTGTACACTGAATACGAAACAAAGAGAAATCGTTGAATTAGCTGCACGCAGAATACGAAAGATAATCGTTGAAATAACTATACGCTGAATACGAAAAAATATCTTTGAAATACTTCTACGCTGAACACGAATAAAAATCGTTGAAATCGCTGTACTATGAACACGAAAAAATATCGTTGAAATCGTTTTACGCTGAAAAAAACTTTGAAATAGCTGTATGCTGGATACGAGAAAAAATCATTGAAATAGTTGTACGCTGAATACGAAAAAGTAATCGTTGGAATCGCTGTAAGTTGAATACGAAAAAAGAGAAATCGTTGGAATCGCTGTAATTTGATGACGAAAAAAAGAGAAATCATTGAAATCGCGGTACGCTAAATACGAAAAAAGAGAAATCGTTTAAAATCGCTGTACGTTGAATACGAAAAAGGGACAAATTCTTCATATCGCTGTACGTTGAATACAAAAAAATTATGATTGATGTAGCTGAAAGTTGAATACGAAAGAAGAGAAATCGTTGAAATCGCTGTAGGCTGAATACGATAAAGAGAGAACTCGTTGAAATAGCTGTACCTTGAACGCGAAAAAAAAGAGAAATCATTTGAATCGCTGTACACTGAATACGAAAATAATTGTTGAAATAACTGTACGCTGAATAAGAAAAAGCAGAAATCGTTGAAATCGCTGTATGCTGAATACGAAAAAATTGAAATCGTTGAAAACTCTGTACGATGAATATGAAAAATATATCGTTGAAACCGCTCTACGCTGAATAAGAAAAAAAGAGAAGTCGTTGAAATAGGTGTACGCTGACTATGAAAGAAAATCGTTGAAAGAGCTGTACGCTGAGTACAAAAAAAACGTTTAAGTCGCTGTACGCAGAATACGAAAAAATATCGTTGAAATCGCTGTACGGTGAATACGAAATAAATCGCTGAAATCGCTGTACGCAGACTAGGAGAAAAATTCGTTGAAATAGCTGTACGATGAATACAAAAAAACGTTGAAATAGTTGTACGCTGAATACGAAAAAAAATCGTTGAAGTCGCTGTACGCTGAATGGGAAAAACGAGAAATCGTTGAAATCGCTGTACGTTGAATAGGAAAAAAAGAGTAATCGGTCAAATCGCTTACAGATCAATAAGAATTAAAGAGAAATCGTTGAAATCGCTGACCGATATATACGGAAAAAAGTAATCGTTGAAATCGCTGTAGGCCTACACTGAATACAAAAAGTATGGTTGAAATAGCTGCACAGTGAATACGAAACAAAGAGGACTCGTTGAAATCGCTGTACGCTAAATACGGAAAAATAGAATTCATTGAAATCGCTGCACCGTGAATAGGAAAAAAATGGTAGAAATAGCCGATGTTGGATACGAAAAAAAAAAAGAGAAATCTTTGAAATAGCTGTACACTAGTACGAAAAAGAATAGTTGAAATAGCGGTACGCTGAATACGGAAAAAAGAGAAATCGTTGAAATAGCTGTACGCTGAATACAAACAAAAAGTACAATCCCTAAATTCTGAATGCAATTCGTAAATTGAGTTGGACGTCCTTCTATGTTATTCACCTTGGTTATGCGGACGACAAACTGACTAATTTCGGAGGATACCGACGAAGTATAACGAATTATATTAATTGTGTCTCATAATAGTCTGAGTCCACATCTGTGGAGTAAAAGTAGCGACGCGCTGGCCGCGAAACCGTGTAGCACGGGTTCGATTTCCGGTGGGGGCAATTTACCTGGTTGAGGTTTTTCCGGCGTATTCCCTCAACCCAATATGATCAAATGCTGGGTAACTTTCGGTGCTGGACCCCGGACTCATTTCACCGGCATTATCACCTTCATCTCTTTCAGGAGCTATATAACCTAAGATGTTGATAAAGTGTCGTAAATTAACCTACTAAAAAATTATACTCTGATTAGTGTAATATCTAAGTAATTAGCGATGTATCCAGTGGAAGAAGAAATGATCTTGCCACTCTACCCCATTATCTCTTGGCTTAATTGCCTCATGAGTAATGCCATATGAGGTTCAGATCTGTTTTAGGACTGTTGGCTAAACAAAAATTTGAAATGACGAATAATAAAGGATGACTATGATGAACTGTGATTGATGGTGGGCTATGACGACGAGGACGATGACTACGACGATTAAGATTGAAGATATATTATGACGGATAATGGAGGATTACAGACGAATTATATGATACGATGATCCAGTACGACGAATAAGGGAGAATGACTGATGATTGGTGATTGATGACCAATATTGACGATTTACGGGCATGACTATGAAGAATTGTGGCGGATAAATTACGATTAATTGTCGCAGAAAACCTATGATAATGAATAATATTGGATGACGAGATACGGTGACGAATAATGTCTGATGACGATGACCTACAATGAGGAGTAATAGAGGATGACCACGATGAATAAAATAAAATAATTAGTAATTATAATGGGTGACGGATCATTACAAATTTCGAGTAATAGGGAAGAAGTCTGAATAATATTCGAGGACAGCGAATACTTCTGACGGACTGTGAAGAATATTAGGATTTACAGTAATGCAGGGTAGACTACCTACAGAATTAATAACTTCTTCAACCAACATTCCCTGACAATTTTCATCGCGTTCCGAGGCCGTTCTCAAAAGATATTATTATTATTATTATTATTATTATTATTATTATTATTATTATTATTATTATTATTATTATTAGCATCATTATTATTATTAAAACTAATACGCAATTTCATTTAAACTGTACAGTATTATTACTCCTATTTCGGCCTCCTCCTCCCCTCTAGCCGACCTTACCTCACCAATTCTTCTTTCCATCTTTTTTAATTTCAAAATATATAAATATATATATATATATATATCATTACAATAAAAATAATTCCTAAAGTAAACAAGAATAATAATACTGTACATTTTACAAAGTGTATTATATCTAACTAACTAGAGTACAAGTTAATGTAAAATAAATGCATACAAAAGACTAAGTCAACGGAGTTACACAGTCCTCTAGAAGAGCAAATCCTTTTTCTTATAATATTAGTTGCATTTATAATAACACTAAACTTTTCATAGAGAAAAAGGGCATTCTACAGAACTCTAAAAAAACAGCTAATGGAAAGACTAGTGATGTGCTTTGTGTGGAGTGTGACAAAGACCGGGGTGTGAAACAGACAAACAGAATAAGAAATGAAGCTGTGTTGGAAAGAAAGGGTGAAGAAAGAATGATGCTGATAAAGATCAGGAAGAAAATTAAAGGAATTGCCTCGGGCAAGGTCTAAGAAGAAACTGCCTACATAAGGATGCACTGGAAGGAATGGTGAACGGACAAAAAAAAATAGTTTGAAATTACTGAACGATGAAAGGAAAAAATAGAAGGAATGGCTGTAAGGTGAATAGAAAAAAAACCGTTGAAATCGCTATACACTAATTACGAAAAAAACGTTGAAGCCGCTGTACGCTGAATGAGAAAAATTCGTTGAAATTGCTTTACGCTGAATACGAAAAAGCGAAAAATCGCTGAAAGCTAAACACCAAAAAGAGAGAAATCGTTGAAATCGCTGTACTTGAAAACGTAAAAAAAAGAGAAATCGTTGAAATCGCTGTACGCTGAATAAGGAAAAACGAGAATCCATTCAAGTCCTATGCGCTGAACACGAAAAAAGGGAAATCGTTGAAATTGCTGTACGCTGAATACGAAAAAAGAGAAATCGTTGAAATCGCTGTACACCGAATAAGAAGAAGAAAAAAAATCGTTAATATCACTGTACGTTGAATACAAAAAAAAAGAGAAATCGTTCAAATAGCTGAACGCTGAATACGAAAAATAATAAACTGTTTGATATCACTGTACGCTGAATACGAAAAAAAAGAAATCTTTGAAATCGCTGTGCGCTGAACACGTACAAAGAGAAATCGTTAAAATCGCTGTACGTAGAATATGAAAAAAAGAGAAATCTATGAAATAGCTGTACGTTGAATAGGTAAAGGAGAGACATCGTTGAAATCGTTGAAAGCTGAATACGAAAAAAAGAGAAATCGTTGAAATCGCTGTAGGCTGAATTCGAAAAAAAAACCGTTAAAATCGCTGTACGGTGAATACGAAAGAAAATCGTGGAAATAGCTGTACGCTGAAAAACAAAAGATATCGTTGAAATAGCTGTACGCGGAATACGAAAAAAAGAGAAATCGTTGAAATCGCTGTACGTTGAATACGAATAAAAGAGAACTCGTTGAAATAGCTGTACGCTTAATTAGAAGAAAAGAGAACTCGTTGAAATCGCTGTACACTGAATACGAAAAAAAGAGAAATCGTTGAAATCGCTATAAGTTGAATAAGAAAAAAGAGAAATCGTTGAATCGCTATAAGTTGAATAAGAAAAAAGAGAAATCGTTGAATCGCTATAAGTTGAATAAGAAAAAAGAGAAATCGTTGAATCGCTATACGTTGAATAAGAAAAAACAGAAATCGTTGAAATCGCTGTACACTGAATACTAAAAAACAGAAATCGTTGACATCACTGTACGTTGAATACGAAAAAATAGAAATCGTTGAAATCGCTATACAGCGAATACGAAAAACAGAGACATCGTTGAAATCACTCTAGGTTGAATAAGAAAAATAGGGAAATCGTTGAATTCGCTGTACATTGAATACGAAAAAAATAGAAATCACTGTACGCTGAATACGAAAAAAAAAGAAATGGTTGAAATCGCTGTACGCTGAATAAAAAAAAATAGAAACCGCACAATCGCTGAACACGAAAAAAGAGAAACCGCTGAAATCGCTGTACGTTGTATACGAAAGAAAAGAGAATACGTTGAAATCGCTGTACACTGAATGCGAAAAAAAAGAAATACTTGAAATCACTGTGCGCTGAACGAAAAATAAAGGAAATCGTTGAAATCGCTGTACGTTGAATAAGAAAAAGATAAGTCGTTGAAATCGCTGTACGTTGAATACGAAAAAAAGAGAAATCGTTGAAATGGCCTTACTCTGAATAAGAAAAAAGGAGAAATCGTTAAAATCACTGTACGTAGAATACGAAAAAAAAAGGAAATCGTTGAAATCGCTAGCGCTGTATAGGAAAAAAAGAGAAATCGTTGAAATCGCGCTACGCTGAATACGAAAAAAAGGCAAATGTTTGAAATCGCTGTGCCATGAACATTTAAGAAGAGAAATCGTTATAATCGCTGTACGTAGGATATGAAAAAAAAAGAGAAACCGATGAATTCGCTCTACGATGAATAGGAAAAAGGGAGACATCGTTGAAATCGTAAGCTGAATACGAAAAAAAGAGAAATCGTTCAAAACGCTGTAGGCTGAATACGAAAGAAAAAAAGAAATCTTTGAAAACGCTGTTTGTTGATTACGAAAAAAAGAGAAATCGTTGTAATCGGTGTACGCTGAATAAGAAAAAAACAGAATTCGTAGAAATCGCTGTACGCAGAATAGGGAAAAAAGAGAATTCGTTCAAATCGCTTTGCTGTGAACATGAAAAAAGAGAAATCGTTGAAATCGCTGTACGTTGAATACGAGAAAAAGAAATCTTGAAATCGCTTTGCGGTGAATATGAAGAAAGAGAATTCGTTGAAATCGCCGCACGTTGAATAAGAAAAAGAGAGAAATCGTTGATATCGCTGTGCGGTGATCATAAAAAAAAAGAGAAATCGTTGAAATCGCTGTACGATGAATACGAAACAAAGACAAATCGTTGCAATCGCTGTATCTTGGATACGAAAAATAGAGAAATCGTTGAAATCGCTTTACGCTAAATACGAAAAAATGAGAAATCGTCGAAATCGCTCTACGCTAATACGAAAAAAAAGAGAAATCGTTGAAATATTTGTACACTGAATACGAAAAAAAGACAAATCGTTTAAATAGCTGTACGCTGAATACGAAAAAAGGAAAAGGTTTAAATCGCTGTACGCTGAATACGAAAAAAATGAAATCTTTGAAATCTCTGCACGCTGAATATGAAAGTAAAGAGAAAACGTTGAAATCGCTGTGCTCTGAATACGGAAAAAAGTGAATTCGTTCAAATTGCTTTGCGGTGAACATGAAAAAAGAGAAATCGTTGAAAACCCTGTACGTTGAATACGAATAAAAGAGAACTCGTTGAAATAGCTGTACGCTGAATAAGAAGAAAAGAGAACTCGTTTAAATCGCTGTAAACTGAATACGAAAAAAAGAGAAATCGTTGAAATCGCTATAAGTTGAATAAGAAAATAGAGAAATCGTTGAATCGCTATAAGTTGAATGAGAAAAAAGTGAAATCGTTGAAATTGCTGTACGTTGAATAAGACAAAAGACAAATCGTTGAAATCGCTGGACGCTGAATAAGAAAAAAAAGAGAAATCGTTGAAATCGCTATAAGTTCAATAAGAAAAAAGAGAAATCGTTGAATCGCTATACGTTGAATAAGAAAAAACAGAAATCGTTGAAATCGCTGTACACTGAATACTAAAAAACATAAATCGTTGAAATCACTGTACGTTGAATAGGAAAAAATAGAAATCGTTGAAATCGCTATACAGCGAATACGAAAAACAGAGAAATCGTTGAAATCACTCTACGTTGAATAAGAAAAATAGGGAAATCGTTGAATTCGCTGTACATTGAATACGAAAAAAATAGAAATCGCTGTACGCTGAATACGAAAAAAAAAGAAATGGTTGAAATCGCTGTACGCTGAATACCAAAAAATAGAAACCGCTCAATCGCTGAACACGAAAAAAGAGAAACCGCTGAAATCGCTGTACGTTGTATACGAAAAAAAGAGAATACGTTGAAATCGCTGTACACTGAATACGAAAAAAAAAGAAATACTTGAAATCACTGTGCGCTGAGCGAAAAATAAAGGAAATCGTTGAAATCGCTGTACGTTGAATAAGAAAAAGATAAGTCGTTGAAATCGCTGTACGTTGAATACGAAAAAAAGAGAAATCGTTGAAATGGCCTTACTCTGAATAAGAAAAAAGGAGAAATCGTTAAAATCACTGTACGTAGAATACGAAAAAAAAGGAAATCGTTGAAATCGCTAGCGCTGTATAGGAAAAAAAGAGAAATCGTTGAAATCGCGCTACGCTGAATACGAAAAAAAGACAAATGTTTGAAATCGCTGTGCCATTAACATTTAAGAAGAGAAATCGTTATAATCGCTGTACGTAGGATATGAAAAAAGGAGAAACCGATTAATTCGCTCTACGATGAATAGGAAAAAGGGAGAAATCGTTGAAATCGTAAGCTGAATACGAAAAAAAGAGAAAACGTTCAAATCGCTGTAGGCTGAATACGAAAGAAAAAAAGAAATCTTTGAAAACGCTGTTTGTTGATTACGAAAAAAAGAGAAATCGTTGTAATCGCTGTACGCTGAATAAGAAAAAAACAGAATTCGTTGAAATCGCTGTACGCTGAATAGGGAAAAAAGAGAATTCGTTCGAATCGCTTTGCGGTGAACATGAAAAAAGAGAAATCGTTGAAATCGCTGTACGTTGAATACGAGAAAAAGAAATCGTTGAAATCGCTTTGCGGTGAATATGAAGAAAGAGAATTCGTTGAAATCGCCGCACGTTGAATAAGAAAAAGAGAGAAATCGTTGATATCGCTGTGCGGTGATCATAAAAAAAGAGAAATCGTTGAAATCGCTGTACGTTGAATACGAAACAAAGACAAATCGTTGCAATCGCTGTATCTTGGATACGAAAAATAGAGAAATCGTTGAAATCGCTTTACGCTGAATACGAAAAAATGAGAAATCGTCGAAATCGCTCTACGCTAATACGAAAAAAAAAGAGAAATCGTTGATATATTTGTACACTGAATACGAAAAAAAGACAAATCGTTTAAATAGCTGTACGCTGAATACGAAAAAAGGAAAAGGTTTAAATCGCTGTACGCTGAATACGAAAAAAATGAAATCTTTGAAATCTCTGCACGCTGAATATGAAAGTAAAGAGAAAACGTTGAAATCGCTGTGCTCTGAATACGGAAAAAAGTGAATTCGTTCAAATCGCTTTGCGGTGAACATGAAAAAAGAGAAATCGTTGAAATCGCTCTACGTTGAATACGAAAAAAACAGAAATCGTTGAAATCGCTTTGCGGTGAACATGAAGAATGAGAATTCGTTGAAATCGCTGTACGTTGAATAAGAAAAAGAGAGAAATCGTTGATATCACTGTGCGGTGATCATAAAAAAAGAGAAATCGTTGAAATCGCTTTACGCTGAATATGAAGAAAAGAGAAATTGTCGAAATCACTCTACGCTAATAAGAAAAAAAATGGTTGAAATATTTGTACACTGAATACGAAAAAAAGACAAATCGTTGAAATCGTTGTACGCTGAATACGAAAAAGAGAAAAGGATGAAATCGCTGTACGCTGAATACGAAAAAAATGAAATCTTTGAAATCTCGGCACGCTAAATATGAAAAAAAGAGAAATCGTTGAAATCGCTGTACACCAAATAAGAAAATAATAGAAATCGTTGAAATAGCTGTACGCTGAATATGAAAGAAAATCTTTGAAATAGCTGTATGCAGAATACGAAAAAAATCGTTGAAATCGCTGTACGCTGAATACGAAAAAAATGAAATCTTTGAAATCTCTGCACGCTGAATATGAAAGTAAAGAAAAATCGTTGAAATCGCTGTACTCTGAATACGGAAAAAAGTGAATTCGTTCAAATCGCTTTGCGGTGAACATGAAAAAAGAGAAATCGTTGAAATCGCTCTACGTTGAATACGAAAAAAAAAGAAATCGTTGAAAACGCTTTGCGGTGAACATGAAGAATGAGAATTCGTTGAAATCGCTGTACGTTGAATAAGAAAAAGAGAGAAATCGTAGATATCGCTGTGCGGTGATCATAAAAAAGAGAAATCGTTGAAATCGCTTTACGCTGAATATGAAGAAAAGAGAAATTGTCGAAATCACTCTACGCTAGTAAGAAAAAAAGAGAAATCGTTGAAATATTTGTACACTGAATACGAAAAAAAGACAAATCGTTGAAATCGTTGTACACTGAATACGAAAAAGAAAAAAGGATGAAATCGCTGTACGCTGAATACGAAAAAAATGAAATCTTTGAAATCTCTGCACGCTGAATATGAAAAAAAAGAGAAATCGTTGAAATCGCTGTACACCAAATAAGAAAATAATAGAAATCGTTGAAATAGCTGTACGCTGAATATGAAAGAAAATCTTTGAAATAGCTGTATGCAGAATACGAAAAAATCGTTCAAATCGCTGAACGCTGAATACGAAAAAAACGTTGAAATCGCAGTACGCAGAATACGAAAAAAATCGTTGAAATTGCTATACGCTGAATAGGAGAAAAATTCATTGAAATAGATGTACGATGAATACGGAAAAAACGTTCAAATAGTTGTACGCTGAATACGAAAAAAAATCGCTGAAGTCGCTGTACGCTGAATACGAAAAAAAGAGAAATCGTTGAAATTGCTGTACGCTGAATACGGAAAAAGAGAAATCGTTGAAATCGCTGTACACCGAATACGAAAAAAAAAGAAATCGTTAATATCACTGTACGTTGAATACAAAAAAAAAAAAGAGAAATCGTTCAAATAGCTGAACGCTGAATACGAATAATAATAAACTGTTTGATATCACTGTACCCTGAATACGAAAAAAAAGAAATCTTTGAAATCGCTGTGCGCTGAACACGTACAAAGAGAAATCGTTAAAATCGCTGTACGTAGAATGTGAAAAAAAGAGAAATCTATGAAATAGTTGTACGTTGAATAGGTAAAGGAGAGACATCGTTGAAATCGTTGAAAGCTGAATACGAAAAAAAGAGAAATCGTTGAAATCGCTGTAGGCTGAATTCGAAAAAAACCGTTGAAATCGCAGTACGCTGAATACGAAAAAAATCGTTGAAATTGCTATACGCTGAATAGGAGAAAATTTCATTGAAATAGATGTACGATGAATACGGAAAAAACGTTGAAATAGTTGTACTCTGAATACGAAAAAAATCGCTGAAGTCGCTGTACGCTGAATACGAAAAAAAGAGAAATCGTTGAAATTGCTGTACGCCCAATACGAAACAAATAGAAATATTTGAAGACGCTGTACGTTGAATACGGAAAAAAAAATAATTCTTGAAATCGCTCTACTCAGAATACAAAAATGTATGGTTGAAATAGCTGTACGTTGAATATGAAAGATAGAGGATTCGTTGAAATTGCTGTACGCTGAAAACGAAGAAAGAGAATTCATTGAAATCGCTGCACGCTGAATAGGAAAAAATAGTTGAAATAACTGTACGTTGGATAGATAAACAAGAGAAATCGTTCAAATAGCTGTACGTTGAATACGAAAAAAAGAGAAATCGCTGAAATCAATGTTCGTTGAATAAGAAACAAATTGTTGAAATAGTGGTACGCTGAATACGAAAAAAAGAGGAATCGTTGCAATAGCCATACGCTGAATAGAGAAACAAAAATAAACACCGTAGAAATCGCAGTACGCTGAATACGAGAAGGAAGATACCATTGAAATCGCTGTACGCTGAATACGAAAGAAGGAGAATTCATTGAAATCGATGCACACTGAATAGGAAAAAAATGGTTGAAATAGCTCTAGGTTGAATACGAAAAAAACGAGAAATCGTTGAAGTAGCTGTACGTTGAATACGAAAAAAAGAGAAATCGCTGTACACTGAATACGAAAAGAAATAGTGGAATTAGCGGTACACAGAATACGAAAAGAAAAGAAATCGTTGAAATAGCTGTATGCTGAATACGAAAAAAAAAAGATGCCGTTGAAATCTCTGTACGCTGAATACAAAAAAAGAGTACGACCTCTAAACTCTGAATGCAATTCGTAAATTGAGCTGGACGTCCTTTTATGTTATTTACCTTGGGTATGCGGACGAAAAACTGACTAATTTCAGAGGATACCAACGAAGTATCACGAATTATATTAATTGTGTCTCATAATAGTCTGAGTCCACATCTGTGGAGTAACGGTCAGCAACGCGCTGGCCGCGAAACCATGTGGCCCGGGTTCGATTCCCGGTCGGGGCAATTAACTTGGTTGAGGTTTTTTCCGGGGATTTCCCTCAACCCAATATGAGGAAATGCTGGGTAACTTTCGGTGCTGGACCCCGGACTCATTTAACCGGCATTATCACCTTCATCTCATTCAGACGCTAAATAATATAAGATGTTGATAAAGCATCGTAAAATAACCTACTAAAAAATAATAGTCTGATCAGTGTAATATCTAACTAATCAGCGATGTATGCAATGGAAGGGGAAATGAACTTGCCACTCTACCCCATTATCTCTTGGCTTAATTGCCTCATGAGTAATGCCATATTAGGGTCAGATCTGTTTTAGGACTGTTGGCTAAATAACAATTTGAAATGACGCATAATAAAGGCTGACAAAAATAAACTGTGATTGATGATGGGCTATGACGACGAGGAGGATGATTATGACGAGTTAAGATTGATGATGTATTATGACGGTTAATGGAGGATTACAGACGAATTATATGATACGATGATTCAGTACGAAGAATAATGGAGCATGAGAGATGAATGGTGATTGATGACCAATATTGACGAGTTGCGAGGATGACTATGAAGAATTGTGGTGGATAACTTACGATGAATTGTGGCAGACAACCTATGATAATGAATAATGTTGGATGACGAACTATGGTGACGTACAATGTCTGATGACGATGACCTATGATGACGAGTAATAGGGGATGACTACAATGAATGAAATAAAATAATAATAATTATAATGGTTGGCGGATAATTACGAATTACGAGTAATAGGGAAGAAGTCTGAATAATTTTCGAGGACAGAGAATACTTCTGACGGACTGTGAAGAATATTGGGATTTACAGTAATGCAGGGTAGGCTACCTACAGAAGTAATACCTTCTTCAACCAACATTCCCTTACAATTTTCATCGCGTTCCCAGGCCGTTCTCAAAAGAATATATTATTATTATTATTATTATTATTATTATTATTATTATTATTATTATTACATTTAACACGCAATATTATTTAAACTGTACAGTATTATTACTCCTATTTCGGCCTCCTCCTCCCCTCTAGCCGACCTTACTTCCCCAATTGTTCTTTTCTTCTTTTTTATTTTTAAAATATATATAATTACAATAAAATATATCCTAAAGTAAAGAAGAGTAATAGTACTGTACATATTACAAAGTGTAATATATTTAACTAAATAGAGTACAAGTTGATGTAATATAAATGTATGCAAAAGATTTAGTCAACAGAGTTACACAGTCCTCTAGGAGAGCAAATCCTTTTTCTTATAACACTAGTTGCATTTATAATAACAATATACATTTAATAGGGAAAAAGAGCATTTTACGGAAATCTAGAAAAACTACTAATGGAGAGACTAGTGAATTGCTTTTTTGTGGAGTGTGACATTGTATAAGGAGGAAACATAGACATTGCGACGAAGTGAAGAGAAGAGACTAGAGTCATTTGAAATGTAGATATGGAGAAGAATGAATGGTGGGAAACAGACAGACAGAATAAGAAATGAAGCTGTGTTGGAAAGAAAGGGTGAAGAAAGTATGATGCTGAAAATGATCAGGATGAAAAAAAGGAATTGCCTGTGTCAAGGGCTAAGAAGAAACTGTCTACAGAAGGATGCACTGGTAGGAATGGTGACCGGACGATATAAAATATTTGAAATTGCTCAACGATGATAGGGAAAAAATTATAGGATTGGCTGTACGGTGAATACGAAAAAAAACCCATTGAAATCACTGTACGCTGAATACAAAAAAACGTTGAAATCGCTGTACGCTGTATGAGAAAATATCGTTGAAGTAGCTGTACGCTGAATACGAAAAACAGAAAAAACGTTGAAATCGCTGTAAGCTGAATACCAACAGGAGAGAAATCGTTGAAATCGCTGTACGTTGAATACGTAAAAAAGAGAAATCGTTAATATCGCTATACGCTGAATAAGAAAAAAAGAGAAATCTTTGAAATTGCTGTACGCTGAATACGGAAAAAAGAGAAATCGTTGAAATAGTTGTACGCTGAATACGAAAAAATATCGTTGAAATTTGTCTACGCTGAAAACGAAAAAATATCGTTTAAATCGCTGTACGCTGAATACGAAAAAAAGTGAAATCGTTAAAATCCCTGTAGGCTGAAAACAAAAAAAATCGTTGTAATCGATGTACGCTGAAAACGAAAGAAAATCGTTGAAATAGCTGTAGGCTGAATACGAAAAAAATATCGTTGAAATCGCTGTAAGCTGAATACGAAAAAAAGGGTAATTGTTTTAATCGCTGTACTTTGAATACGAAAAAAAGGGAAATCGTTGAATTGGCTATATGCTGAACATGAAAGAAAATCGTTGAAATAGCTGTATGCTGACTACGAAAAAAAATCTTTGAAATCGCTGTACGCTTCATACGAAAAAAACGATGAAATCGCTGTACGCTCAATACGAAAAAAAGAAAAATCGTTGCAATCGATGTACGTTGAATATGAAATAAGAGAAATCGTTGAAATCGCTATATGCTGAATACGAAAAAAAGAGAAATCGTTGAAATCGCTGAACGCTGAATACGAAAAGAAGAGAAATCGTTGAAATCGCTGTTCGCTGAATACAAAAAAAAAGAGAAATCTTCGAAATCGCTGAGCTCTTAACACGTAAAAAGAGAAATTGTTAAAATCGCTGTACGTAGAATATAAAATAAAGAGAAATCGATGAAATCGCTGTACGTTGAATAGGAAAAGAGAGAAATCGTTGAAATCGTTGTACGCTGAATACGAAAAATAGAGCAATCGTTGAAATCGCTGTACGCTCAATACAAAAAAATAGAAATCGTTAAAGTCGCAGTGCGCTGAATATGAAAAATTATAAATTTTTAAAATTGCTGTACGCTGAATACGAAAAAACAGAAATCTTTGAAATCGCTGTACGTTGCATACCAAAAACAAAGAGAAAAGGTTGATATCGCTGAACACTGAATAGGAAAAAATATAAATTGTTAAAATTGCTGTACGCTGAATACGAAAAAAGAGAATTCATTGAAATCGCTCTGCCCTGAACACGAAAAAGGGAAATCGTTCAAATCGCCGAACGTTGAATACGAAAAAAGAGAAAAATTTTTGAAATCGCTGTACGCTGAATACGAAAAAAAGAGAACTCGTTGTAATCGCTGTACGCTGAATACGGAAAAAAGAGAATTCTATCAAATCGCTGTCCGTTGAACATGAAAAAAGAGAAATCGTTGAAATCGCTGTACGTTGAATAAGAAAAAAGAGAAATCGTTGAAATCGCTGTGCGGTGATCATAAAAAACAGAAATCGTTGAAATCGCTGTGCGGTGATCATAAAAAAAGAGAAATCGTTGAAATCGCTGTACGTTGAATACGAAACAAAGACAAATCGTTTAAATAGCTGTACGCTGAATACGAAAAAATATCGTTGAAATTTGTCTACGCTGAAAACGAAAAAATATCGTTTAAATCGCTGTACGCTGAATACGAAAAAAAGAAAAATCGTTGAAATCGATGTACGTTGAATATGAAATAAGAGAAATCGTTGAAATCGCTATATGCTGAATACGAAAAAAAGAGAAATCGTTGAAATCTCTGTACGCTGAATACGAAAAGAAGAGAAACCGTTCAAGTCCTGTGCGCTGAACACGAAAAAAGAGAATTCGTTGAAATCGCTGTACGTTGAATACGAAAATGGAGAAAGCGTTGAAATCGCTGTACGTTGAATACGAAAAAAGAAGAAATCGTTGAAATCGCTGAACGCTGAATACGAAAAGAAGAGAAATCGTTGAAATCGCTGTTCGCTGAATACAAAAAAAAGAGAAATCTTCGAAATCGCTGAGCTCTTAACACGTAAAAAGAGAAATTGTTAAAATCGCTGTACGTAGAATATAAAATAAAGAGAAATCGATGAAATCGATGTACGTTGAATAGGAAAAAGAGAGAAATCGTTGAAATCGTTGTACGCTGAATACGAAAAATAGAGCAATCGTTGAAATCGCTGTACGCTCAATACAAAAAAATAGAAATCGTTAAAGTCGCAGTGCGCTGAATATGAAGAATTATAAATTTTTAAAATTGCTGTACGCTGAATACGAAAAAACAGAAATCTTTGAAATCGCTGTACGTTGCATACCAAAAACAAAGAGAAAAGGTTGATATCGCTGAACACTGAATAGGAAAAAATATAAATTGTTAAAATTGCTGTACGCTGAATACGAAAAAAGAGAATTCATTGAAATCGCTCTGCCCTGAACACGAAAAAGGGAAATCGTTCAAATCGCCGAACGTTGAATACGAAAAAAGAGAACAATTTTTGAAATCGCTGTACGCTGAATACGAAAAAAAAGAGAACTCGTTGTAATCGCTGTACGCTGAATACGGAAAAAAGAGAATTCTATCAAATCGCTGTCCGTTGAACATTAAAAAAGAGAAATCGTTGAAATCGCTGTACGTTGAATAAGAAAAAAGAGAAATCGTTGAAATCGCTGTGCGGTGATCATAAAAAACAGAAATCGTTGAAATCGCTGTGCGGTGAACATGAAAAAAGAGAAATCGTTGAAATCGCGGTACGTCGAATACGAAAAAAAGAGAAATCGTTGCAGTCGCTGCGAGTAGAATTCGAAAAATAGAGAAATCGTTAAAATCGCTTTACGCTCAATACGAAAAAAGAGAAATCGTTGAAATCACTGTATGCTGATACGAAAAAAGGGAAATCGATGAAATCGCTGTACACTGAATACGAAAATAACAAATAGTTGAAATAGCTGTACCCAGAATGCGAAAAAAGAAAAATCGTTGAAATCGCTGTACGCTGAACACGAAAAAAATGAAATCTCATGAAATCTCTGTACGCTGAATATGAAAAATAGAGAAATCGTTGAAATCCCTGTACGCTAAATAAGAAAAAAATAGAAATCGTTGAAATAGCTGTACGCTGAGTACCAAAAAAATCGTTGAAATCGCTGTACACTGAATAAGAAAAAAATCGTTTAAATCGCAGTACGTTGAATTCGAAAAAAATCGTTGAAATCACTGTACGCTGAATAGGGGGAAAATTCATTGAAAAATCTGTACGACGAATAAGAAAAAAACGGTGAAATAGTTGCATGCTGAATACGAAAAAAAATTGTTGAAATCGCTGTACGCTGAATACGAAAAAAAAATCGTGGAAATCGCAGTACGCTTAATACTAAAAAATCGTTGAAATCGCTGTGCACTGAATAGGAGAAAAATTCATACAAATAGCTGTATGATGAATACGAAAAAAAAAACATTGAAATAGTTGTACGCTGAATAAGAAAAAAAATCGTTGAAATCGCTGTACGCTGAATACAAAAAAAGAGAAATCGTTGAAATTGCTGTACGCTGAATACGAAAAATAATAGAAAGAGTTGAACACGCTTTACGTTGAATACGGAAAAAAAAGTAATCCTTTAAATTGCTGTACCCTGAATACAAAAATTATGGTAGTAATATCTGTACGTTGAATAAGAAAGGAAGAGGAATCGTTGAAATCGCTGTACGCTGAATACGAAAAAAGAGAATTCATTGAAATCGCTGCACGCTGAATAGGAAAAAAATTGTTGAAATTGCTGTACGTTGAATACGAAAAACATGAGAAATCGTTGAAATAGCTGTACGTTGAATACGAAAAAAAAGAAATCGCTGTACAATGAATACGAAAAAAAAATAGTTGACATAGCGGTTGGGTGAATACAAAAAAAAAGAGAAATCGTTGAAAAAGCTGTACGCTGAATACCAAAACAAAAATAGCACCGTAGAAATCGCTGTGCGCTGAACACGAGAAGGAAAATACCATTGAAATCGCTGTACGCTGAATACGAAAAAAGGAGAATTCATTGAAATCGCTGCACGCTGAATAGGAAAAAAATGGTTGAAATAGAGTACGTTGAATAGGAAAAAAAAGAGAAATCGTTGAAGGAGCTATACGTTGAATAAGAAAAAAAGAGAAATCGCTGTGCACTAAATATGAAAAAAAGTAGTTGAATTAGCGGTACGCAGAATACGAAAAGAAGGGAAATCGTTGAAATGGCTGTACGTTGAATACGAAAAAAAGAGAAATCGCTATACACTTAATACGAAAAAAATAGTTGAATTAGCTGTACGCAGAATCCAAAAAAAAAGAGAAATCGTTGAAATAACTGTTGGCTGAATACCAAAACAACAAAAAAAACACCGTAGCAATCGCTATATGCTGAATAAGAAAAAAAGAAAAATCGTTGAAATCACCATACGTTGAATAACAAAAAGAGAAATCGTTGAAATCCCTCTACGCTGAATACGAAAAAAGAGAAATCGTTGAAATCGCTGTACGCAGAATACGGAAGAAAGAGAAATCGTTGAAATCGCTGTACGCTGAATACGAAAGAAATCGTTGAAATGTCTTACGCTGAATATGAAAAAGTCGTTGAAATCGCTGTACGCTGAATACGGAAAAAAGAGAATTCTTTCAAATCACTGTCCGTTGAACATGAAAAAAGAGAAATCGTTGAAAACGCTGTACGTTGATTAAGAAAAAAAAGAGAAATCGTTGAAATCGCTGTGCGGTGATCATAAAAAAGAGAAATCGTTGAAATCACTATGCGGTGAACATGAAAAAAGAGAAATCGTTGAAATCGCTGTACGCTAATACCAAAAAAGGGAAATCGTTGAAATCGCTGTACACTGAATACAAAAAAATACAAATAGTTGAAATCGCTGTACCCTGAATGCGAAAAAAGAGAAAACGTTGAAATCGCTCAACGCTGAATACGAAAAAAATGAAAACTTATGAAATCTCTGTACGCTGAATATGAAAAATAGAGAAATCGTTGAAATCGCTGTACGCTAAATAAGAAAAAAAGAGAAATCGTTGAAATGGCTCTACGCTGAATATGAAAGACAATCGTTGAAATTGCTGTTTGCTAAATACGAAAAACATTGTTGAAATCGCTGTACGCTGAATACGAAAAAAATCGTTGAAATCGCAGTACGCTGAATACTAAAAATCGTTGAAATCGCTGTGCACTGAATAGGAGAAAAAATCATAGAAATAGCTGTATGATGAATACGAAAAAAAAATTGAAATAGTTGTACGCTGAATACGAAAAAAAAATCGTTGAAATCTCTGTACGCTGAATACGAAAAATAATAGAAAGAGTTGAACACGCTTTACGTTGAATACGGAAAAAAGTAATCCTTGAAATTGCTGTACCCTGAATACAAAAATTATGGTTGTCATAGCTGTACGTTGAATACGAAAGGAAGAGGAATCGTTGAAATCGTTGTACGCTGAATACGAAAAAAGAGAATTCATTGAAATCGCTGCACGCTGAATAGGAAAAAAATTGTTGAAATTGCTGTACGCTAAATACGAAAAACATGAGAAATCGTTGAAATAGCTGTACGTTGAATACGAAAAAAAGAGAAATCGCTGTACAATGAATACGGAAAA
Organism: Periplaneta americana; assembly: GCF_040183065.1. NCBI lineage: Eukaryota > Metazoa > Arthropoda > Insecta > Blattodea > Blattidae > Periplaneta > Periplaneta americana. The sequence continues at coordinate 178,376,054 of NC_091131.1, forward strand.
AAATAGTTGACATAGCGGTAGGCTGAATACGAAAAAAAGAGAAATCGTTGAAATAGCTGTACGCTGAATACCAAAACAAAAAAAGCACCGTAGAAATCGCTGTACGCTGAATACGAGAAGAAAGATACCATTGAAATCGCTGTACGCTGAATACGAAAAAAGGCGAATTCATTGAAATCGCTGCACGCTGAATAGGAAAAAATTGGTTGAAATAGAGTACGTTGAATAGGAAAAAAAGAGAAATCGTTGAAGGAGCTATTCGTTGAATAAGAAAAAAAGAGAAATCGCTGTGCACTGAATACGAAAAAAAATAGTTGAATTAGCGGTACGCAGAATACGAAAAAAGGGAAATCGTTGAAATAGCTGTACGTTGTATACGAAAAAAAGAGAAATCGCTATACACTGAATACGAAAAAAAATAGTTGAATTAGCTGTGCGCAGAATCCGAAAAAAAAAAGAGAAATCGTTGAAATAGCTGTACGCTGAATGCCAAAACAACAAAAAAAACACCGTAGCAATCGCTATACGCTGAATAAGAAAAAAAGAAAAATCGTTGAAATCGCCATACGTTGAATAAGAAAAAAAGAGAAATAGTTGAAATCGCTCTACGCTGAATACGAAAAAAGAGAAATCGTTGAAATCGCTCTACGCTTAATACGAAAAAAGAGAAATCGTTGAAATCGCTGGACGCAGAATACGGAAGAAAGAGAAATCGTTGAAATCGCTGTACGCTGAATACGAAAAAAATCGTTGAAATGTCTTACGCTGAATATGAAAAAAGTCGTTGAAATCGCTGTATGCTGAATACGAAAAAAAGAGAAATCATTGAAATCGCTGTAGGCCGAATACGAAAAAAAGTAGTTGAAATCGCTGTACGTTGAATACGAAAGAAAATCGTTGAAATAGCTGTACGCTGAATACGAAAAAAAGAGAAACCTTTTTAATCGCTGTACTTTGAATACGAAAAAAGAAATCGTTGAAATGTCTTACGCTGAATATGAAAAAAGTCGTTGAAATCGCTGTCTTACGCTGAATATGAAAAAAGTCGTTGAAATCGCTGTATGCTGAATACGAAAAAAAGAGAAATCATTGAAATCGCTGTAGGCCGAATACGAAAAAAAGTAGTTGAAATCGCTGTACGTTGAATACGAAAGAAAATCGTTGAAATAGCTGTACGCTGAATACGAAAAAAAAGAGAAACCTTTTTAATCGCTGTACTTTGAATACGAAAAAAGAAATCGTTGAAATAGCTATACGCTGAATATGAAAGAAAATCGTTGAAATATCTGTACGCTGAATACGAAAAAATCATTGAAATCGCTGTACGCTGAAAAAAAAGTTGAATTCGCTGTACGCCGAAAACGAAGTAAAGAGAAATCGTTGAAATCGCTGTACGTTGAATACGAAAAAGAGAGAAATCGTTGAAATCGCTATACGCTGAATACGAAAAAAATAGACATAGTTGAAATCGTTGAATTGAAAGAGGACGATTTAAGTGATAGTTACGGACATTTAAGCAGAATGGATGAGACATGTACTCCTAAGATAGTGTATGAATGGAAGTTGGAGGGAAGAAGAAGGCAACGATCACAGACTTACTGGAAACAGAATATGCAGCAACCTATGAGGAATATTGAGATCACAGAGGATGAAGCTAAAGATAGAGATCGATGGCGGTAGTTAATAAAAGGAAAAAAGAGTGAAGCTTGTGTGGCTGTAATGTCATACTGTTCTGGCAGGAGAAGAACCTCTGTAGTGAGGAATATTCTCAATGCTTGCTCACTCGCTCGTTCGTTGGTTCCTTGGTTCGTTTGTTCGTCTCTTTTATTTACTTATTTATTTACTTATTTTTATTTACTTATTTACTTATTTATTTATTTATGTATTTATTTATTTATATTTATGTGCTGGTCAACACCCGTTGGCCAATTAAAATACAGTATATAGGTAATAATAATAACAATAATAATAATAATAGTAATAATAATAATAATAATAATAATAATAATAATAATAATAATAATAATAATAATAATAATAATAATAATAGACTAATATTGAAATTATCAAAAAACGAGAGGTTTTCAAACCAGAACACTCAAACTACAACTGTGGAACATACGAGAATATTTTTGAAGATCATAAAATTCAGTACTTATATCGAGAAATAATGCAGTTAAATTTACAAACAACCGCTTCATCAAAGGGATGCCATTAAATGTTGCTGCACAAACAGTATAGGCTTTCCAATTCTGTTAGGCCAGTGGTCGTCAGCACTCGCTGAAATGGGTAGAGTGAATGGAGTGTAAGGAACTCTGCTCCGTCGTGCACAAGGAATAGAGAGATAGCATACCCGCCAGCAGCGACGATTGCACGCTAGGGCAGTGTCTGTCCGCGGGTAAGTGACGCTAGCCCGAGAGTGCAGTGTTCTGATGATCGCTGTGTTAGGCTATGTATTAGGGCTATAGGTTGATGCGTTAAAGTAATTTAATCAAGTAATTGTCTTGGAAGAGGGCAATTCACTGCAGATATTGCAAATCTCATATTATGTGGGGTTGGAGCAGTGCCAATCCGATATTGTAAGAAAGAAATGCAATCTGACATAACCGGGTTACAAAATCATATTAACAATGTGTGAAAGAACAACCTTCCTGATTCGTTTTCTTTATATCGTCGGTTTAGAAGCAAAACACATTAAGTCAAAAATATAACTTCTGAAAAAAAGGCGTATATAATGTGCACAATGCAATCTATGTGTATAAACTTAGAATTGAACAATCATATACACATAAAGAGAACAACTTACTAAAAATAATACTTTGAGGATTCAGTTTTTCCAAGAACATACAAACGCCGTTTCTCAAAATTAATTAAGCATTGCGTGAAGATTCTTTTCATCAATGAAGCAAATTGAATAGTAAAGGTTTGGGAGTTGTTTTCTATTCTCACTGGAAGAAAGGTAATTCGTGGATCTCAACCAAGAAGGGACTTTCGAGCAGTCAGTGGACGCAAGCCATTAAGATGAACTGTAATACAATACCTGTACGTACTCTCCCTGGTAGAACTCTTGACTCAACCCGTTGCAGAAGATGCGACGAGCAAGAAACGCTTCCTCACGTCTTGGGTTTCTGCCATCATGGAGAATTGCTCCGAATCAACAGACATAATACGGTTCGTTCTCTCATCGCAGCTTCAATCCGTCAGAATGCTTCCTATGAGGTTTACGAGGAGGTTGGTTGCGTCTCTTCTGATGGCTCTACTAGACGGGCTGATATCATCATAATTGATCGGCAGAAGGATAAGGGTGTCATTCTGGATCCCACAATCCGTTTTGAGATGCATGAGCAACATCCACAAGAGGTGTGTCGTGAAAAACAAGTCATATATGAGCCTTGTTGTCAGCATCTTGGAGCACAATACCACATCATACATTGGACAGTTTTTGGGCTCATGTTCGGTGCCCGTGGCACGATCCCACGTGAAACTTTAAATCAACTTAAACAATATAAAATTTCTGAAGCAACGATTGATGCCATAGGATCTCACGTGTTAAAATCACCCTTAGCTATAATTAGTAATCATTTGTAGCCAACAAAATTTTTATTGTAAATGATTTCCTACGTTTTCTTATCTTAATGTTTTTTCTTTTTCTTTCCAAGTGTCACAAAATTGTTTTGTTTACTTATTATTCTTTATGAATTGATTAGTAGGCCGATCTATCGAACCCTTATTTAGGGCGGCTTTTGTTCCTACAAATTATCTATCTTTTTACTTAAATTGTTTTATCAAAGATTTATCCTAAATTACCCTATATTAAAAGAAATACATGAATATTAAAACAAGAGAATAATTTCATCTTAGTTTCACACTTATCGGTATTTGCATGATGTCAAATTACAAAATACTTTCAATGAATTGAGGCAACATAGCCTTATTGATCCTAAATCTTTAGGTTTAAACCCTGTTCTATCCATACTTAATCACATGGTAACGCAGAATTCCTGCACGGAAATATCATTATGTACTTCAGTACATCATAATAATATGATATGCGTAAGTAATCACTTAGTGATTTAAGATGGCGTTCATCCTATCGGATTCCGGCCACTTAGTCACTCGTAATGAGTGCACCTCTGTACACAGTGCGTTGGACAATATGCCAATGTCACATATTCTGTGACACAGTACATGAGGGCAGGCCACCAAAGGAAAACTGAGAGGTAGAACTTAACTGAGACGGATTCGATCAGGCATCGGAACTATAATCCAGTGTGGCTTAGTAGATAAAGCGTCAGCACGTAGAACTGAAAACGCAGATTCGAGTCCTGGTGCCGGAGAGAATTTTTCTCTGTTCTATCCATCCTTTATCATGTGGTAACGCAGAATTTCTGCACGGAAATATCATACTGTTAGTGACTGGTAAATCCGACCCTAGAACTTGGAGAAGTTAGGGGTGAAAATTGCTCCCCACCCACCATACGCTTCAGTAGCAAGAGTTTGTCAGTCAGTTTATGGTTGTCAGGTGGTCAGATCCTCAGTCTTGCCTGCCTGTGTGTTGTACGTGTTGAAAACATTTGGTTTGATGATCTTTCGCTTTCGCGTTCTGTAATATATTACTAGCTCTTTAGTTTTTGTTATAACAATTTAGTTTAGTTAGTGTGTTCTTCTTTATAATTGTTTCAAGTTTTTAGTTATAATAAATGTCGCCTTGGACTTACTCATTCGGTGTTAACATCCGACTCCCTTTGCCTAGTTTGAAAGCGGGAATCTGATTTCAGTGCCAAGCCTGATTTGATAATTACTCATGATGACGGGTAATGAACTTCTTCGTTACTTTAGCCCTTTGTCCATTTCTTAATGATTCGAGGGAGTCTCGCTATCCTTCGGCAGGCCTTCGTACACAACTTCTTTCTTTGTCTTGTTTTATCTCCGCCTTAACCTACTTAACAAGCCAACGAGATGTAGGGGATGGCATATCTCTCACAATACAGGATCATCGTGAAGACGTTACAGGACAAGTGCAAGACCTACCGAGTCCTGTGGCATAGAGACAAAATTTCACCCCACGTCAGGAATGGAACCACGGACTGCCTAGTTGTGAAGCACATGCTGTTGTAACTGCGGATCCTACACTTCTTTCCTGTGAAAATTTAATGCTAGCTACTTTCACAACGCGACTTCTTAAAGGTATTATTTTATTCTATTTTTACAGCAAAGTGCTGGCTGGCACTTTCTCTTAATTTGCAGTTAGCTTATCGAAACAATTTTGAAATTACTGAAGAGTGTGATTAACTCGCAATTTATTAAAGGAGTATGTTAATTCATCTACAGCTGTTGAAAGGACTGCGACTGGATAGGCAAAACGTTTTCCCGTTACTAATTAAACTACATAATAGCGAACTAGTATTTAATATTTAGATGTAGTTATAGTCATTTTCAGAATACCCTCAGATCGCTTTAATGTGTATTTGCTATTTGATATATTACATTTAGGACACTGCAGTCCTAAGTTTCCAATAATGTTTTAATTACCATTGGTCACAAATGTTTGATGAAATAGTTAATTTCGCCGAACTAATGCACGTAGTAATTTACCAGAAATCTTTTCAAACTTATTTTCCTTCTGATTTTGTTGTCAGAAATATGCAATGCGAATTCATCCCTTTCTTGCAATATGTCATTTTGGTTAATGTGTGAATTTCGGCATTTCTCGTGTGATTTATCTAAGTGTATCCAACCGTTCATATAGTGCTGTTTTTTTTTTAAACAGCGCCCTCTTTTGTAACAGAAAATAAGCAAGTAATATGTAATAGTAAATAAAATATTTGAACAGGTGAATGTGTTCAGTTCAATGGGATGGCTGTTATCAAATACAGCTAAAACGGTTTCTGAGGCTAATGTAATTGAAGCAACAGCATTATGATTCACCGGTGAGTAATATGTTTTCTTTATCAATAGTATCTGTAGCAGGGCAGTCTCTTCTCTACCTTCTACCTCGGTTTGTCACGTGTTTGTTGACAGCTTGCGGACTGTTAGAAGTGGAGTGGGTGAAATTCGTTACAGGGCCGGATTTACCAGTCACCAACAGTACGTACTTCGGTACATCAAAATAATATTCTTTATGACGCTATAACCACTTTAACTTTAAGTTTAGTGCCATGAAACTTAATTTAACATTCACTGTTTCTATTTCCATTAAAGATTCCTTTGCATTAGATGTAAACTCAAAATAACATTATTACGAATACACATCCTATAACTCAATCTTCATTCAAGTTATTATCTTTGAAGGAATTAAAAATAAATTAATTTAGAAAAGAAATTAAGTTTACAGTATTGTTAAATAATGTGTTAAGTGTTACTATAGTACAGTAATTTGATCGAAACGTATGTGATGAAACGTTTTTGTTTACATTCTCCTCTCGCAAGTCTTGGAGTTACACTCGTCCCCACTGCGGAACAATGACATCAAGGAGCGTTGAAACACGTTATGTTTCGTACTCCCAAAACTATTGATGTATCAAGAAAATTATCTGTCAAAACTGGTTCGCATGACTTGATCTATTATCTCTGTGAATATTGTAATTGGTTCCCTATGTATCTAGTTCCTTCTCATACATAGCACACAATTATTCTCCTTCTAAGAAGAGCATGTAGAAATTATCGTGAAAAATTAATTTACCAAAATTTTATTTAAAGAGCTACTTTTAGCTACTTCGTCAAATATTTAAAAAGAAAGTACGTACTATTTCACACATTCTTATTTATTTAACCGCAATTTTCTGCCAAAAGCAATGTTTGTAGGAAAGCCTGTAGCATTTCCCACGTATCAGGCCAATTAACTCTGAGCACCGAATAGAGGCATCAGCACTGCTACTATCCGTGTGAAAGTCTCTTGTCCGTACCACGAAACTTTGAGGAAATGCATTAGGTTTCATGAACATCACATTCGTGTATATTTCTTAACGTGAAAACTAGGAAACTTGGGAAGTTTACAGTGGCCAACGGAGCGACTGAGAGCTTCTCCTGTACAGCAACTCAGCGGAGCGCACAGCTGAATGAAATAACGAAATAGGTTTTTGATTCATTCATAAAACATCAGAGTGGACGCAAAACTGAACGGCACGCAGCATGCAGTTTGACAACCGGAACAAATCTGTCACTCGGTAAATAATTTGTACATATTAAAGTAAAAGCTGCTGCCAGGAAGTCAAAAGGAGGATAGCAATGGCCAAGGAAGCTTTTAATAGAAAAAGGAGCATCTCCTGCGGACCTCTGGAAAACGAACTAAGGAAGAGACCAGTGAAGTGCTTTGTGTGGAGTGTAGCATTGTTTGACGACAGAAACATAGACGTTACGACGAAGTGAAGAGAAGCGAATAGAAGCATTTGAAATGTGAATATGGAAAAGAATGGAAGGTTGAAGTGGCCAGACAGAATAAGAAATGAAGCTGTGTTGGAAAGAGTGGGTAAAGAAAGAATGATGCTGAAACTGATCAGGAAGAGGAAAAGCAATTGGTTGGGTCACTTGCTAAGAAGAAACTGCCTACTGGAGGATGCATTGGAATGAATGGTAAACGAGAAAAGAGTTCGGGGCAGAAGAAGATATCAGATGATTAAGATATATGGACATATTATGTGGAAACAAAGAGAAGGCAGAAAATAGAAAAGCTTAGAGAAAGCTGAGTCTGCAGTGAAAGACCTGTCCTTGGACAGAACACTATGAATGAATGAATGAATGAATGAATGAATGAATGAATGAATGAAAGTACAATTTGAATATCGTAATTTTGTGATAGGCTATATTGTTGTAGTCATCTCTTGTCCCAAAGGTATCACATTTGCCATCTTAAAAATAGTGTAAAATCTTCAATGCTTTGTGTAACGTAACACAATGTAGACCTTACTGATGAGCCCTACACCTCTTAGCTGAGAAAAATAATTATCTCCACCTCGTACAAGTGCACTTATATATATTTACTGGATGTACCTGCTCTACAAACCTACATATTAAAATTGATTTTTTTTTTATTTTTAGTAGGTTATTTTACGACGTTTTATCGACATCTTAGGTTATTTAGCTTCTGAATGAGATGAAAGTGATAATGCCGGTGAAATGAGTCCGGGGTCCAGCACCGATAGTCACCCAGCAAATGGTCATATTGGGTTGAGGGAAAATCCCGGATAAAACCTCAATCAGGTAACTTGCCCCGACCGGGAATCGAACCCGGGCCACCTGGTTTCGCGGCCAGACGCGCTAACCGTTACTCCACAGATGTGAACGTATGGTCTTATATCGTTATATGGACACTGACACCGTTTATGAAAGAAATGTCCTGTAAATGATGTTTTTACACGATAGTGTGTTTTTTCGTCGTTACTGCAAACGGCCGCACTTTCTTTTTATGAGAAGTGTTTTATTATTTCCACCTAATTTTCTTCTAATTTCATTCAAAATTCCCCTTTTAGTCATCCATAATCTCTCCAATAAAACAACACTTTTTCTGAAAATGATTAATGTAACCAAAACCGCTTCCATTTTACCTACACTTTGAAAAGCTGAAAACCCAAAAAAACAAATTTACAATTCTTGAACCAGGTGACAACCACGTAGATAAAGTGCAATTTTTTTTTTTTTTTTTTTTTTTTGTAGGATTGCTTTTCAAGTACCGAAAGTCAAGAGTTGGTTTGTTTCTTCTCCTCGAACATTGTTACACAGCATTCATCTCTTACACATCACGTGCCGCTTGAAGGTACCTCTGCCTATCTGTCCGATAGGGCTGTGTAAGGTAGACAAATATTCTTTTAGATATGTCAATTCTGCTTTATAGCACTAATATCATGTTAATTCAATATAGCACACTGCGCATCGGATAGCTCAGTGTAAAACAAAAAGTACATTAGCATATTAAAACATGATATCATTCATATAAGGAGATTCCCTCAGATATAGAAAAATTGAACCAAGTTCAATTCTCAAAATTTCCCAATTCTGTAACTTACAGAAAATCTTATTATAACCAAAATATAGATAGGCTAAATTAGGATATTTTTAAACACACTTCCGTACAAATTTTTCTATGTTTTATGAGAGGAATATTGGTAAAGATTTCTTACTGAAATGAAACAAATATACAAAATATTTTAACTACTTATTGCACTAATTTTTTATTTAGGATCCTCATGAAAACTCTTCCTTGAGGGACACTAGGACTGAATTTTTGGAAAAAATAGTAAAAATAAACATTTTTGTTTCTTTCCATAAATAATTATCTTATACAATTGTTTATATCCTCTGACTGAAGTTCTGGCTGATATGTATAGCCTATCTATTATCAGGCAATACATCTCACTTGACGATATGTGTCAGAGGAAAAATAATTGTTTGTATGCATCTGAAGTCTGACTAGTGTAATATGTATGCAATGGAGGGGAAAAGTAACTGACCACCCTACCCCATTATCTCCTGGTCTAGTTACCTCAGTGCCTTGTTGGTGTCACTTATGAGGTTCAAACCTGTCTTCGAACAGTTGACTAAACAACAACATAATTTGTTTAACATTCTGTCCTATATTTAACCCCCACCTACAAATTTTAAAGCTCTGGCGACCATTTTTAAGATGCTACTCACAGCTCTCTTAAACCTACCACACCCACTAAAAATAAAGTTTTCTCGAAACTAGGGCTTTGGTCAACATAGAACGGCTATTATTTCAGGAGTTGCATAACTTAACCCTTTGTTGCCGGACATAAGAAAAAATTAAAATAAATCCGTTTTCTTTAGTGAATGTTGTTAGAATATGAATTCAAAACATACAGTAATTTTTTCAGAAATTTTTATATTTCTTTTTATTTTTTTTTTCTTATTTCTTTATTTTAAAAAAAGGTCATATTTCTATGTACAGTACTGTCAGTATCCTTGATGGATTTTATTTATCAGGTTGCACGTAATTTCTGGCGGTTTATTATCCTTCCAGGTCTTCCAGTATGCAAAATAAATCACGGTACTTCTAAGTACCGTCAGGCAATTAAGGATTCATGCGATCATTTATGTTGAAGGCTTCCGTTTGCTCCGATCTACATGAAACTTTGCAAGAATACTCAGCTTAGTCCAATACACAAAGCTGTGTATGGAATGAGTTCTTTACCGAAAACTTTTCATGACATGAATTTTTAACTTTAAAAAATTAAAGAAAATTATTAAGCAAAAATTATTATTTGTAAGAAAACGTTTATCTCGTGAACCAATTCTCAAATTTAAAAATCCATACGCATATCTCTTTATCATGGAATGTAAGCCCTCACAGAAAATGTTTAAAAGCAAAAACAATTCTGAAGCCGTCAGCTAGGATTTACGCATAATTTAAAATTACTTACTTATTTACAAATGGCTTTTAAGGAACCCGCAGGTTCATTGCCGCCCTCACATAAGCCCGCCATCGGTCTTTATTCTGTGCAAGATTAAGCCAATCTCTATCTTCATATCCCACCTCCATCAAATCCATTTTTATATTATCCTTCCATCTACGTCTCCGCCTCCCCAAAGGTCTTATTCCCTCTGGCCTCCTAAATAACACTCTATATGCATTTCTGGATTCGCTCACAGATGCTAAATGCTCTGCCCATCCCAAACGTCTGGATTTAATATTTCTAAATACGTCAGGTGAAGAATACAATGCGTGCAGTTCTGTGTTGTGTAATTTTCTCCATTTTCCTATAACTTCATTCCTTTTTGCCCCAAATATTTTCCTAAGAACCTTGTTCTCAAACACCCTTAATCTCTATTCCTCTCTCAAAGTGAGAGTCCAAGTTTCACAACCATACAGAACAACCGGTAATATAACTTTTATAAATTCTAACTTTCTGATTTTTTGACAGCAGACTAGATGACAAAAGCTTTTCAACCGAATAATAACAGGCATTTCCCATATTTATTCAGCGTTTAATTTCCTCCCGAGTATCATTTATATTTGTTACTGTTGCTCCAAGATATTTGAATTTTTCCACCTCCAATTTTTATATTTCCATTTCGTACATAATCATATACTTTTTTTTTCTGGAGTTACTTCCAAACCTATCTCTTTACTTTCTCAAGTAAAATTTCCGTGTTTTCCCTAATAGTTTCTGGATTTTATCCTAACATATTCACGTCATCCGCATAGACAAGAAACTGATGTATCCCGTTCAATTCCAAACCCTCTCTGTTAGCCTGAGCTTTTCTAATGGCATATTCTAGAGCGAAGTTAAAAAGTAAAGGTGACAGTGCTTTAGCCCGCAGTGAATTGGAAAAGCATCGGACAGAAGCTGGCCTATACGGACTCTGCCGTAAGTTTCACTGAGGCACATTTTAATTAATCGAACTAGTTTCTTGGGAATACCAAATTCAATAAGAATATCATATAAAACTTCTCTCTTAACCGAGTCATATTTAATATTAATTTAATATTATTAAAATAAATTAAAATTAATGTCTATGGGCCATATTCATAGACATTCTTAGCGCGGACTTCCGGTGTATGATCAGCGAACTAACGTTTTTCGTATTCATAAACCAGTGTTAGCGATATGAAATGATATGATATGATATGAATCCTGTACAAGTAACCAGTCGATAGCCGGGGCTAGTTTAGCACGTTCGTAGCGCGGGCTAGCGAAATTTCTATGCATAGCAACCTTAGTAACTAATGAATAAAACTTGATGAAATTTGGTACTGTTATTTAAATGTATAGACACAACAAACCCGCCGAATTTGAAATAAATTAATCAAAAACATTAAAACCATCAAAATTTAGTCCCAGTGTCCCTCAAACCTCCGTATTACTGCAGAACCTCTGAACAAAAACTCCAGTTTTATTTTGACTGCATGAAATCATGTAAAATAGCGCAAGATTTTAATGTTGAGGCTGATAAATAGAACACAGATTTTTGAATAGATATGTGTTATCCTAATATCGCATTGGTGCACAATTACACAAATAATCGATTCGTGGTGCGAGCAGCTGCAGTGCCGTGATAACTCGAGACTGCAGCACTGCAGCGGAATAAAGCCAGTCCTGTGCAGTCGTCGACCCTTCGCCACGTTGCGAAGTTGTAAGAAATGTCGACACAAATGTATTTTCCACCCGAGAGTGCACGTCGTTGCACTACGTCAATGTAAAACAGCATTACACGGGTTTAAATGTAAACTAGTGGCTTGTGCAGCAAATGCTGCTGCAAACTAAGTTCGTGAGACGTTCAAATAAAATTTTTTCAGATTTATTTTCAGTGAAGAATACTTGACATTTTGAAAGTTATTTGCTTCCATAATAGTGAAACATTCTCCCTCTGAATGTTTCTTTTTATACCAAATACTTTTTCTTGGACTTATCCGTCTCCAGTTCTTGAGTTTCAATGCGAAATCGCAAGTAACAATGTCAGGACGATCAGTGAGTTTTTCATGTGGGAGTAATGAAGTAGCTGTTTCAGGTCATTGCGGATTGTAGGTGAAACTTAAGAAAATGTAAGGTTTGTCATGCTTTGAACAAAAGACTTAGCATCTGGTATAGCTGCTGCATGTTTCGTGAACTACCCTCAAATGTAGAGGGCAGAATCACTTTTTCCCACTAAGAGATCTTGCTGAGGTGATCAATCAAAAGACTATAAAATCTTGTAGGCCTCTTATTTTACCAGTAAGTAATATCTTTTGGTCTTTTCTTAGGAATTGTAATTTTTGCGCTTCCTCCAGACAACACTGATCTACCAAATACTGCTGGATTAATTTGTGTAACAATGAATGTTATCCCGTATATTTTCTGTAATATAGGCTGTTGTGAGGAATCTATTGCTGAGATGCAGAAAATGAGGCGAATGATATGTCAGAGTTGTAGAATCTTATATGGGCCCAAAATAAAATTGTCCATCGTAAATCGTTAGCAGTTTCAGTGTTTCATTCGTTGCTGGTTTTGGGATATAAACTTACTCATCACGGTAGCAAGAAGTGAAATGGCATTCTATTTTCCCTACACAAAATATGCTTGGCAGCGATCACAAATCTAATCTATTAAACCAAAGAAATATTAAATTAATGTTTATGCAGTTTAAAGATGCAGCTAAAATAGGAAGCATGACTCAATTACTACCAAGGAAAATTAGAGAATCAGACATCATAATTATACATATCTATACCACACTGCCATTAAATACTGTATATGAAAAAACCCACACTACTTGATTAATAACTATAAAAGTATTTCATTTTTAATAACAATATAGTTACCTTACATAAGTTTTATACTTTTCAGTATCATATATAGCCGTTACCCTGTAAATTATAAAAATGAAGATCTAATATAAAATATTCTCTCTGCGTCTACTTACTTAAAGCCCCAAAAGGATTCACTTTCATATTATCAGTATATCATTATGTGTTGCATTAACTATAATAATATTTCATTTTAATGGTAATAATGTCATAAAACATTCTTAAGTTTTGTAGTTCTTAATATCCAATAAACAGCTGTACTCAGAAAACTACAGACTAAGACTAGAGAATCAGACCTGTAAATTATTTTTTATAGGTTATCAAAAAATTACACAAATGAAGATATACATATTGAATTACGATGTGAAGTAATCTGAGCCATCTGAACTCTATGTCAGCAATCCTGTAGGTCATGGCCTCCGTGTAATAGTCTATTGTTTATTGTAGTGTGTGTTTTGTTTTATTCTGATATGCAATTAATTAGTTCTCAAAACTGACGAAAGATGGATTTTGGAAAATAGGAAAATGATGTAGGTAAATTGAAATTTCACTGAAAACTACTATTTTTCTGAAAAACGTTGGGTTCCAAGCTTCAAAATGAGGGGTCATTTATTAAAATCTGTTCAGCCGTTTTCCCGTAATTTCCATTACCAGTTCAAATTATATATACAGATATATCATCTCCCTGTGCCTGATTGTTATACTACAATTGAAATTTTCTTCCTACATTCAATTTACCTTCCCAGTCACCATCCTGTAATCCTCTCGCTTCCATTACGCCAATAAACACTCTTTAATCAAAGCTTGATTAACTTTGTGGTTCCGATAGCTTAAATAATTTTACTTACAAGTTTTTATTTCCTTCATAACTTATGCTTAATACAAATTTATATTTGAACTAACGTTTTCACTGATGTGATTATTATTAGGTCCTAACAGAGACGTACGCAAAGAGTGGAGGGGGTTCGAACCCCCTTTAAACTAAAAAAAGACATATTTAGATCTGAGTATTTTTAATCCATAATCGTATTCTTTCTAATTTTTCACGTCAGAGTAACAAAAACTACATCGACATAAGGTATAGTCCTCCTACCCCTCCTTCAATATAATCCCTGTGCTTGATGCTTCGGCACGTTCGAATTATAACAATGCTATATTTATTATACCGCCTAGTACCGACCTTGTAAGAAAATGAACCTGACACAATATGAAATTTAACTCGTTAAACATACTGAAAAGGTTGTTTTGACAGTTCTGAAGTGCAGACGTTAAATATTGTGCATTGTCGATTTTAAAATCATTTTCAGAGCGGTATTCATCCGTTCCTTAGTTATTATAAAAAGTTCGTTTAACATTTTGTGCATTTGACAGTTCATATATTTAATACAGTATAAACTTCTTATGTAAATATAATAATGACACAAGTATTTTTATTATACTAAATTAAACAGAAGTTAAAATTTGTTAACAATTGACTGAAAAAATCACGTTACAGAGATTTTATAAAGATATTCATGAATATGTTCTATTAGAATAGTACAATATTAATAAATAATACCCAACATAATAATAATAATAATAATAATAATAATAATAATAATAATAATAATAATAAAACACAAAATTTAAAATATCGATGAAGAAAAATAAAAGAGGTAAACTTTCAAATTCTAAATGAGGCAGTACAGTAAGTGAACAGCTTCAAATACTTGGAGTGTACTATAAGCAGTAACATGAACTGCTGCCACGAGGTCAAAAGAAGGATAATAATGGCTCAGGAAGCTTTTAATAGAAAAAGGAGCATCTTCTGCGGATCCCTGGAAAAATAACTAAGGAAGAGACTAGTGAAGTGCTTTATATGGAGATGGCATTGTACGAGGCAGAAACATAGACATTACGACGAAGTGAAGAGAAGTGAATAGAACCATTTCAAATGTGGATATGGAGAAGAATGGAGCGTGTGAAATGGACAAACAGTATAAGAAATGAAGTTATGTTGGAAAGAGTGGGTGAAGAATGAATGATACTGAAACTGATCAGGAAGAGAAAAAGGAATTGGTTGGGTCACTGGCTGAGAACAAACTGCCTGCTGAAGGATGTATTGGAAGGAATAGTGAACGGGAGAAGAGTTCGGGGCAGAAGAAGATATAGACGACATTAAGATTTGTGGATCATATGTGGAGACTAAGAGTAAGGCAGAAAATAGGAACGATTGGAGAAAGCTGGGTTTGCAGTGAAAGATCTGCCCTTGGACAGAACAATGAATGAATCAATGAATGAGTCATAGTTTGATGACATTGTGGTTCCGATAACTTAAATAATCTTACTTACAAGTTTTTATTTCCGTCAATAACTCATGTTTCATACAATTTTATATCATTTGAACTAACGTCTTCACTTATGTCGGGCAGCATCAGGTCCTAACACGGCCGTACGTAAGAGGGGGTTACGGGATTTTAACTCCCCCCCCTTGAACTTAAAAAATGGCATATTTAGATTTGAGTATTTTTGTATCTATAATCGTTTTCTTTTGTCTAATTTTTCACTGCCAGGGTAACAAAATCTACATCGACATAAGACATAGCCCTTCTAACCCTTGTTCAATATAATCCCTGTGCTTGATGCCGCGGCACGTACGAATTATAATAATGCTATCTTTATTACAAAGAGACCTACAACCTAATAAAATAAAGCCAACACAATATGAAATCTAACTTCTTGTGAAACATATTGAAAAGCTTGTTTTGTCAGTTTTACAGTGCAGATTTTAAATATTGTGCATTGCCGATTTTAAATTAATCTTAAGAGTGGTATTCACCCCTTCGTTAGTTAGAGTTCTGACTTTATTGTGAAACGTTCGTTTAACGTTTTGTGGATTTGACAGTTCATATCTTTAATTTAAACTTTTTATGTAAGTGTAATAATAACACAAGTATTTTTATTATAAAAATTAAACAGAAGTTGAAATTTGTTAAAAATTAGATAACTGTGAAAAAATTACGATTCAAAGATTTTATAAGGATATTCAAGAATATGTTCTATTAAAACAGTACAATATTAATAAATAAATACCTTACTTACTTATGGCTTTTAAAGAATCCGGAGGTTCATTGCTGCCTTCGCATAAGCCCGCCATCGATCCCTATCCTGAGCAAGATTAATCCAGTCTCTACCATCATATCCCACCTCCCTCAAGTTCATCCCGTCTTCGTCTCGGCCTCCCCAAAGGTCTTATTCCTTCGGTTTCCCAACTAACACACTATATGCATTTCTGGATTCGGCCATAAGTGCTACATAATAAAAATAAATAATACTGTAACATAATTAATAATAATAATAATAATAATAATAATAATAATATTTAAAATAACGATAATGTAAATTATAAACAATTTTCATAATGACTGTTATAAACATCTGTTGGTGACAAATCGTTGCCTTGGAATAAAATAGTCACAACTCAAAATTCACCATTTTTTATTTTCCCATAATTTTAATGTTATGTGGAAAACCGTCACAAATTAAATTCTTTTACTTCCTGAAAAAATAAAATAATTACACTCTAATAAAATGAAAGCTTTGCCTTTAATTCACCTAAAATGATCTCCCGATTACTGGGGAAAGACCGTCATATTACGAGTATAAAAGGGTCTAATGAAAGAGATTTATTATTATCATAATACTCAGAGATTAAAATCTAACATAGTACATAGTATCTTCATTTTCCACATTAAACAGTTTTGTTGTAGGTTAATTTTCGGATTCATATCAGGGTTTATGTAACGCCTATTTTTTTAATGTTTCTCCTGAAAAGAATTTTAATAATTTGTTACTAGATGTGATTTTAGTCAGTTTCTAAAATATTTTTGGTCCAGGGAAAATATACATCTTTTTATGAATATACAACAATGGCTGACTTAATGCCTTATGCAACGAGAACCGGGTACTAGGAAACTTCCGAAATTAGTAATAAATATACAAATTGTTACTTCAATTTCAATCCCATATCCCAAAGAAAACACAGCCACACCATCAGTTCACTATTAAGCTTGCATATTTTGCCCTCCCAAGCCAAAAGGGCGTATCTCAAGGATTTTCTGAAAATCAGTTTTTGAAATAATTGGATAGTTCAGATGCTAATATATCTATTTCCTAAAGGAAATGGCCGTTTCTCAATAAATTCTCCCTTTAAGATGTGATTTAATGAAAGCCGTATCTCAAAATTAATATAGATTCCTAAGCGAATTTGGCGGAAGTTTATTTTTCTAAGCAAAAAGGCCGTTTCTCAGGCACACGTTCTTTTCGCTTAGTATTTCCTATTTGCCATTCTAGTCAAATTAGACGTAACTGCATTAGTAACAAATCCTTCGTGTTTTAATCCGTTCTCAGCATGTAATCGCCACTACCCGAATGCTCAGTTCCCATCGTTTGAACATAGTTCTTATAATTAATTCATTGATCATAAAAATTAATATGCAAGGTGTGTTCCGATTAATTTTTCTAGCTTATTATTGAAAACATGTCAATTTTCATTTGCTTGTTAGTTGTTATGTAGCCAAGACGCAGAATATTGATTCTACTCAACCTTATTTTAGAAACACCATTATAATCACCATGTAAGTAAAATAATATATATTTTTATCACTATTGGACTGATAGTTCATATGCACATATGTTTAGAGACAACGAAATGGACAATGAAATTATTCGTAGACACATAAATTCATTTAATCCTACCATATCACATTGGTACATTACCGGAGGGAAATGCATCTAATCGTCTTTATTTACCAAGTGATATAACTCTGACTGCCATGCACCATGATTTTATTACTCAGAATGTTAATTACAAATGTTCATATGAAAAGTACAGAACGGTAGCCAGTGAAATGGACATATCTTTTGATAAACTGTGAAATCTTCAATGCCACACAAAGGAAAATTTGGACACTAATTTTTAAACTTGTAAAATGTGGAAAACATATTGAGAGAGCATCAAAATCTCGGGCCAAATACAGAGAAGATGCTGAAAAAATTGAAGAGGTTAACAAAATAATTTATTATGCAGATCTTCAAAAAGTTATCTTGTTGCCAAGACTGGACACATTTAAGGTAGCTATATTCACAAGTATTTGACTGTCTACATGAAAGCTTCGTTCCTGTTGGGAAAAAACAAAAACAAAAAAATGTGCAAGCCGTTTGCAGCTGTCCGGCACGAGGCTCTCTTTAAAAGGAGCAAAGAAGAAATAGTAAGCACTTTCTACAATTTTTTCAAGTACAAGAGAGATTGTTCAAAATTACTCTATGGTTGGACAACTGCACGGTCCAGAACAAAAATTGGACATTCTTTTCATTTTTGATTTACATTGTTAATTCAAATGAAGTAAGTACTAATGAAATTTTGGTAAGATATTTTGAACCAGGCCATTCGTTAATGGCTTCTGATCCTTTCATCACAAAGTGGAACAGTCAGTGAAAAGACGTGGATATAAAGTATATGATTTTGCAGACTTTGTAGATGCAGTAAAATCAGCATCTTACCAGACTGAGGTACTGCCAGTGGAGCTTCAGTATTTTTTCATTTGGTCGGACTACTCATCACAATATAAATTGAACCTGATTAGTTTATTGATAACTTTTGTAAGGCTAAAGATACAATCAATATAAATTCCAACTTATCATGTCATACTCAGTCTCTTTGTTTGGAATATGACTTTCTTTATGAATGATGTGTTTCATCCACTTAATACAGTATAATATTATACTACTATGCAATTTAAGTGAATATTCCTTCTTAACTCTCTACTATGTTATTAAGATTTAAGACACAAGTACAATATTAAGAAATCAGTGTTAATACTTCTGTTTTACAGACAATATAGATAACATTAAACAGAAAGAAGCCATATAAAAATAACGACATAAAATTTCACGTTCCGTTTGAAGTTTGTGCACCACTGTTTTCTTAATCCAACAGGTTGCTAATTCATATACACAACCCTTCCTCTTTCCATACTTAGCGCTTGCTGTCCGCATACGACATCAAGGTCAGAAAAATGCGCTTGCTTTGACATCACTGGGCTATGCTTTACGGAATTGCCCAATGTTATTCATATTGTAAATTTGTGTACGTCACACTGTTTAACATGAATATTGGAATAATCTTACTCCCGCCTTTCTGTATTTGTTGTACACACCAGGTCGAATTATGTTTCTAATTGTTTCAATACATACTATGAAAGGTATTAAAATTGGTAAAGTTCCTATGTTTTCTCAACAGAAGGAATTGCTAAATTACTATAATTTGGTGTAAGAGACCGTTACTTGCTTTCAGTCCTCTGATGATTCACGTAGAAAAAAACATAGCTAAGCAGACCGAACAGGCGCTACTAAGAGCGAACAGCCCGTCTCAATAAAATCGTAATGAAACAGAAGCGCTACGCATTCTCATACGCACTGTCTCGAAATTCTTTCATGGAGCGAGTCTTGATGGAAGTCCACTGGTAAGTAGGCAACAGTTTCGCACGACTGTCGACAAGTAGCATATTACAGGGGCACTTGTTTACTGCACATGCGCAGTGTGTTGTAAGCGAAATTTGAACAATAAGGGAGCTCCAAATTTTTTTGTCCGTATCTATACAGTACATACTCGTAGATCTGTGATTGATACTTTTGTACGCGGTCTGTAACAGTTGGTTTTGCCTAAATCCCAAGAGGCACAAAACCTATACGAAAGAACAAAGTGTTCTATCGTCGTTAAAATTGCCCATTCAAGACGTTATGAAAATGCAATCATTTATAGTCGCGACGCTGTGATTTCCGGCGTGACTCCTCCTCTTTGCTTACACCTTAGGAAGTGAAGGCTGTATAAAGTCTAGGTAAGTAACATTATTTGCCATTTTTTTTCCTTCGTTGCCGAGCACCAGACGAGGAATCTATATGTCACACCGTTAAACATTATCATGCCGTAGCTCCTATGATAATAAATCAAACGCACTGTAATTGAGCAAATAATTGAGCGGTAAATAACGTCCTCGTGTGCTTTCTACGAGCGCCAACAAAAGAGCTAAAATGGCGGGCGATTATATTAAGTATTTATCGAGCCTTAGAAAGTGCATAACGTGATCAGCAGTGAATCACAAGTCGCACACGTTTAAATGTAGCCGACCTGCAACGTGATTGGTTACCGGAAATTAGAGCGACGGGACTGTAACTAGAATAATTCTCAAAACAAAAGCCTTATATTTCTGGAGGTAAATAATCTTAAACCCTCAGTTTCCTTCTAGTGCAATGCGGACCAGAAATACTGCTGGAGTAATAGTTCATGCTAATTAAGTTATGTGACCTAATAAAGAAGATGAAAGCCGCAAGGTCTTACCTTGTTGGCGAAACGATTAGTTCACTAGCATTACTTCCATTGGGTATCCCATTCCATTGTCTGGTATTCTGTTGTAGCAAGATGTTCGACTGGGTTTGTTGCAGACTCCCACTCCATGGGCTGCAGGTCATTCTTTGCGTCGATGCCTTTCAACTCCATGGGCTCCTGATGTTCCTAGAAAATTTTAGAAATGTGGAATAATTAATTTTAAAGTTTCAATCGAGGATTAACTCCATATGTAGATGAAATTATTGGGGATCATCAGTGTGGTTTTAGGCGTAATAGATCAACTATTGACCAGATATTTTATATTCTACAGATAATGGAGAAGAAATGGGAGTATAAGGGTACAGTGCATCAGTTATTCATAGATTTCAAAAAGACATATGACTCGGTTATGACAGAAGTTTTATATGATATTCTTATTGAATTTGGTATTCCCAAGAAACTAGTTCCATTAATTAAAATGTGTCTCAGTGAAACGTACAGCAGAGTTCCTATAGATCATTTTCTGTCAGATGAGTTTCCAATTCACTGTGGGCTAAAGCAAGGAGATGCACTATCACCTTTACATTTTAACTCTACTCTAGAGTATGCCATTAGGAAAGTCCAGGATAACAGAGGGTTTGGAATTGAAAGGGTTAATACATCAGCTGCTTGTCTATGCGGATGACGTGAATATATTAGGATAAAATCCACAAACGATTAGGGAAAACACCGGAATTTTACTGGGAGCAAGTAAAGAGATAGGTTTGTAAGTAAATCCCGAAAAGACAAAGTATATAATTATGACTCGTGACCAAAATATTGTACGAAATGGAAATATAAAAATTGTAAATTTATCTTTTGAAGAGGTGGAGAAGTTCAAATATCTTGGGACAACAATAACAAATATAAATGATACTCGGGAGGAAATTAAACACAGAATAAATATGGGAAATGCCTGTTATTATTCCGTTGAGAAGCTTTTATCATTCAGTCTGCTGTCAAAAAATCTGAAAGTTGTCGGTTGTTCTTTATGGTTGTGAAACTTGGACTCTCAATTTGAGAGAGGAACATAGGTTAAGGGTGTTTGAGAATAAGGTGCTTAGGAAAATATTTGGGGCTAAGAGGGATGAAGTTACAGGAGACTGGAGAAAATTACACAACACAGAACTGCACGCATTATATTCTTCACCTGACATAATTAGGAACATTAAATCCAGACGTTTCAGATGGGCAGGGCATGTAGCACGTATGGGCGAATCCAGAAATACATATAGAATGTTAGTTGGAAGGCCGGGGGGAAAAAGACCTTTAGGGAGGCCGAGACGTAGATGGGAAGATAATATTAAAATGGACTTGAGGGAGGTGGGATATGATGATAGAGAATGGATTAATCTTGCTCAGGATAGGGACCAATGGCAGGCTTATGTGAGGGCGGCAATGAACCTCCGGGTTCCTTAAAAGCCAGTAAGTAAGTAAGTAATGGAGGATGGAGAAGTTTTAAGGGCTATAAAGCCCTAATTTGCCTCACTACAGAACAGAACTAAAGTTGAGTGTCCCAAGATGTAGACTGACGCGTTTAAATTAGTCTTATTCCTAAATGAGTGGATTCTATGAAACATTTAGATATCACTTTCTCTGAAAATTTTCTCTGTCGCAGGTAAATGACTCTGTAATATTGCAAGAAACTTCATACGTGACTTTCATACATTTAATTCCTGAAATTGTTTCGAAAGTTCTGAAAGATTTGTAAAAGGCCTCCTAAAATTTTCGGAACGCTTGGAATTTATTTTAACACAGCTAGTGATAACTGGCGTAAGTGGATGGAGTATGGAAAGGGACTTGTGTGTTGGGGATGATTACACTCTGGCTGACAGATTATAATGTGCGTATATTTTTTTTCTTTCCACGATCTCGGAGGTAGTGCCGAAATTGCAGTACACACAGTGCAGCTTTCCACATTCGAACGTGGAAAGTTAAAAAGTATGCTCTTTTTTTCTTTCCTGCAACTTGTAAATCTGTTATTTAACGAGGTCCCTCAGCGCTGGCTGAATTGGTGGAATGGAGGTGATATTAAGGCAAAATGAATCCATGATAAGCTACGGGATTATGTGATCCAAACAAGTGACCAGACCATGTGGGATACAAGGATTTAAGGGATTTAATCTATTTAAATTTCTGTCAACGTTGTGACCGCTTGGATAATAGGAGTACCAAAGAAGAAAGATGAGTTCGTGTCAATTTAGCCGTTATTCGAGGGATCTGTGATCAGTTCGTGGCCACCTGTAAGACCTCTGATATTGCGAGTTCGTAACGTGGTGAAAAATTACAA
Source organism: Periplaneta americana (assembly GCF_040183065.1). Classification (NCBI taxonomy): domain Eukaryota; kingdom Metazoa; phylum Arthropoda; class Insecta; order Blattodea; family Blattidae; genus Periplaneta; species Periplaneta americana. Next base: position 178,398,989 of record NC_091131.1, read on the forward strand.
ACATTTCGAAGCAATTGTCCATTCGTACAATATATTCCTCTTAAATTAGAAATTAATGAAGATTTTCGTAACTGTTTCTTGAATTTATATTAGATTTAATAATAATTACAGACTTAAGTAATTGATTAACTAGCGGACTTCCTCGTGTTAATTATGTAAGTCTGTGCGGCTTACAGCTGTTTCGGTGCTTCATCCTCAGAGCCTACTAGAGCTCGGCGTCATCTGGAACTTCTCTGCCTGTCATGTGGGTGCGTTCGATTGTTGAAAGGTGTTGAAAAATGGAGTGGAGTCAAATAGTGTGTGTGTACTGAAATTTATCTGAAAGTTACAATTTATAAAACAGTTATATTATCGGTTGTTCTGTATGGTTGTGATACTTGTACTCTCACTTTGAGAGAGGAACAGAGATTAAGGGTGTTTGAGAATAAGGTTCTTAGGAAAATATTTGGGGCTAAAAGGGATGAAGTTACAGGAGAACGGAGAAAGTTACACAACGCAGAACAGCATGCGCCTGACATAATTAGGAACGTTAAATTCAGACGTTTGAGATGGGCAGGGCATGTAGAAGGTATGGACGAATCCAGAAATACATACTGTATATAGTGTTAGTTAGGAGACCGGAGAGAAAAAGACCTTTGAGGAGTTCGAGACGTAGATAGAAATATAATATTAAAATGGATTTGAGGGAGGTGGGATATGATGATAGAGAGTGGATTAATCTTGCACAGGATAAGGGACCGATGGCGGGCTTATGTGAGGGCAGCAATGAACCTGCGGGTTCCTTAAAAGCCATTTGTAGGCCTAAGTAATTATTATTACAAATTTATTGAAGTGGGTGTAAGTGGATTGAAACTATTTAATAATGCACATACATTGTCAAAACTTGTATTTTCAATTTAGTTTGAAGTGCACATTCGCTTTACTCAGTAGGCCTACTATGAACTGTCATAAGATCTTTAAAAGAATAAAAAAAATAATGCTTACGATGCAAATGTTAATATATTTTAATAGTATTTAATAAATAACACACGTAATTATATAACATATAGAACTGAATTGTTCTGTTTGGTGAGGTGAATATGTTCTTTTTTAAAGGCTACAAATTTTTTGTATAATTATTTGGTTTTAGGGCGGGAAGGTGTAGCCTCATTTCTGCATCTTCATTTAGCGTATTTCGGTAATCTGTTTTCATGGATAAATACGCAGAGAACCCAGATATGGAACTGATAATTATTATATATCTCTTTAGATCTTTATTGTATTAATGATATTAATAATTATTATTAATATATATTGGAAGTTTCATAGTACCCGGTACTCGTTACATAAGCTGCTAAGTCGGCCATTGTTGTATAATCATAAAAGATGCATATTTTCCCTGGACCAAAAATATATTACAAAATGACTAGAATCACATCTAGTAACAAACTATTCAAATGCTTTTCAGAAAGAGCCACTGTGTAAACACAAAAATGATCTATCTAACGAGTACCGGGTACTAGGAAACTACCTATTTATTTTCTAATAAAATTATATTATAATAATTTTTATTGGTGATATTACATGTTCTTATTGATTCGTATTTTCGTGAGTTTCTGTACATTTTGCAGTATTATCCAAATTTAAAATACTGTTTAAATACTATTTACGATTCACATGTTTCCAAACTTTCACATGTGTAGCATTGTATGATTTATTTTATTACTATTTATTAGTAAGGAAGGATGGTCAGAAAACAGCGTAATGTATTAAAAACATAAAACCTCATTGTCCACAGTAATTTTTAAACTGCGTCGTGCATTCGTTAGTATTTTTAAATGTGCCTGTCCAATGCAGTCCTAATTATCAGCCCCCTAATATACACATTTATTCCTGGAATAGCCATTGACGCTACAAAAGGAAAATGTTTTATTCCCTACTTACTGTTGTAGTTTTCAAGCAGGAATCGTAATATAACTTATAAAGCTTACCTCAGTGGAAAGAGCTTCATCCTGATTGTCCCATGAGAATCGAATCTAGCTCCTCAATACATATAAAGTGCTATCTTTTCTTGCTTTAAATGAAATCAAAACTCATAATGGCGGTCCAATATGTCATTTGCATTGTTGAGGAGGGCTTTGTTACGCGTTGAGCGATGAACGCGAATTCCATAGAGAATGAAAAAATGGAACTAGCGTCAGGGAATAGAAGCTGTAGGTAAGAAAATTGATGGTACATTACTTGGGTTGAGAACTTTCGACCTGATTTTAAATGTAGTCAACCGGCCGCAGTGGAATTTAAATATTGTTGTTTTCGTATTTTATATTTAAACCGTATTTTTAACTTTTGTAAAGAAATTGATTTAACGTACATTTTATGATGCAGTCACAGGCTGGTATATACAGTCACGAAGCTTGAGTTGTGAGGGTGCTAGGAACAGTAGATTGTGTAGGTACTATTTCGCATTGTCTGTAATGAGGCGATAGTAGCGAACCTAGTGGTTAGCAACTATCTATGGATGCATATTTACTACATATTGAGCTTCGTGACTGAATTTACTAGACTGTGATGCAGTTATGTATCGCACTCATGTTACTTGATTTTTATCTTTATAAAATTCACTCTTTGGCTTAGAGATCTTCTTCCTCTTGCTTTATTAATTTCGTAGCAGAAATTCATTCTATACTATGTTGGCTGCGTTTTCATAACAGTTAGGAGATGAACTTCAATGTTGCGACTGTGCAGTTAAGGAAATATAGTTCTTACCACGTGTTCATCTGTTTATTTGGTTTTAAAAAATTACATTTATTTGCATGTGTCCCCGTTTTCTCTTGAACAAGTGAAAGTAGACAGATGAAATTTCACCGCTTTTTATCACACTACGACAGTTTCTGATACTACATTATGTCAGTCATATGGTAATGAACTTACTGATAGAAGACATAGATTAGAAACATCTGTAGGAGTCAAAACTTTTTCAAATAATAATACAATAGAGATAGGTTAATTCGACATTCAATCATTGAAATAAATGTCTATTTCCTAGTAATTACTTTCAAAACTAATGTTGATCACTGCGTAAGAAATTTTAACCTTTTTTTTTGCACCGGGCACGTGATACATGTTTTCTACATAATTTGAACATCCTGAATACGAATATGACAACAAAAAGCAGTTTTAGGTTACGGTTTTTAAAGAAATTTTTCGAATTTATATCTATTCAAAATACTGCTTTATATAACGACCGTAAAGTTAAATACTCACTATTCAGAAAATTACAGCTTTCTTTTTCTGCATTTTCTTTTATACTGCACATCGGGTATATCACTAGCTAAATTCCAACAATAGTCTGCTAGCTTATTGGTACTCCACTGTTCTTGGTATCTTTTTTAAATAGATAAAATTTCTTCATCAAAGCGCTTACAATGCTCATCACTGAATTTGTCACAATTCTCGGGGAAGAAGTCAAGATGGGATATGTTGCAACCCATAGCTTCAAACGCCAACAGTAAATTTTGTACTAGTTTTTCGTAGTACTCACTTCCACGGTGTCCACACCTGTGAAGTAACCAGGTGGTCCGGGTTCGAATCCCGGTCGGGGCAAGTTACCTGGTTGAGGTTTTTTCCGGGGTTTTCCCTCAACCCAATTCGAGCAAATGCTGGGTAACTTTCGGTGCTGGACCCCGAACTCATTTCACCGGCATTATCACCTTTATTTCATTCAGACGCTAAATAACCTAGATGTTGATACAGCGTCGTAAAATAACCCAATAAAATAAAAATAAACTTCCACGGTTACCCAGAAAATTTAATACAACCTCTTGAATGCAATCCAGGCGGCTCTCTCTTTTCCTTCCAACAAAGATTTCTCTTTTCTTTTTGAGTCACTAAATGCATCAGTTTCATGAGTCATACCTTTAACAACATTCTTCATTAACCCTAACTTAATGTGTAAACGGGATAAAATTACTTTACTTTGAGGTGCAGTAAAATATTTTTCTTCCCTGGCTCTAGTAATTGTCGTGTTAGCCAGACTTTTATTTTATAATGCTCATTCCAGCGCGACTATCCCATTAGCACAGAAAAATTTCGTGTAGGCTAATTGCATTCTAAGAAGCAATGCTACAACCTTCAAATCCGCAGATATAAACATTCGTACTTTGAATGTTATCATTAAAGCACATTTTAAAGCAATACACGTCTTATACAGAATACTAACACCAAGTAAATCTCCTGGTAATCTGAAGCGATTTCATGTGGCGAACCTGAATCTCCCCCTCCAAATGGAAACGAAAAGGGCATTATAACAATTTCTGCTTCAATAAATAGTTTTTACAGAGTAGTATATTGCGAAATATAAACTACAGTAATGTCATCAAAGCTCAGAGTGATATAAATACACATCTCAAGTAAAATCATGTAAACTCAAGCTCATATCGTGAACCTGTTTCACCTCCTCCAAATAGATTCGTAAAAGGGCAATAAAATAATTTACATTTCTACAAGTGTTTCTAACATGGTGGCCTACTTATACTAATACACGTATTGTTTTCCACATAATAGGTCATCACAAATAGTTTCACAGGAAATACGGTGATTTTTTAAATAAAATACATAGAAAATTAATTATAATGTTCACCTCGAAAACCCGAAATGATGGAACATTTTTCTGGTTATTTTTTTAATTCAGGAGGTCGAAATTAGTAAGAACTTGATCGTTTTATGTCTGGCGCAAAATGACTGTTGACCACCGTAATGAACATTACATTCCAAATTTCGAACCTTACATTTTCGGAAAACTAAAAAATTTCAACGAAAATAGTGTAGATTCTGGAATCCGAGAGTATGTTCATGAAATGTCATTATTTTTTCTTTTAGCTGTAAAATGTTGTCCTGCAATACAGCAGTTAATTTTATTTTATAACAAAAAAAATGTAATTTTTATGTTTTTGTGTCGTACTATCTGAAAGCACCTTTTTTCTTATATTTTTAATTAAGCTGGTTAGACCTTTCAGAAATCTCAACTCAACTATAGACGAACAAAGTGAATAAATTGCCTTTAGGTATATGTACACCTTTACATATAAACGATTTTGTTTTGCATACTATTGCCCTATAAAATTTGTAAACAATTGAGTATAGTACCGGAAAGAAAATGAACTGAACAGATCCCTTGAAATTGTTTTTAAATTGTTTCTAAAAATTATTTTGTTTTTAATTTTGACTTAAAACTGAAACATGATATCTCATGCAGTTTTCAAGATAGAGCCATAGTTTTTCTCACTATTTGATAGCTAAAACTATTGTTTAATGCCTGGCATAGAGCTATTTTTTTATTTTCATTTACATTAATTAAATATTACCATATACGTAACATATGACAGTATTTTATGTTCCATAATTATGTAAAAAAATCCAAAGATAGTTATTAACTATATTATTGTAATTTTATTCATTGTCAGGCACTAAGGAAGCTTCAAAATGATACCAATATCTTCTTGGTATCATCATATTTGGCTGAGATATCATGTCTCAAAAAATTAAATGTTCTAAAATTACTACTTATAGGAAATGAGCCACAAACTTTCAGAGCCTAGAAGCCTCCAGCATCATATGTCACCCCTTCAGCAACTTCATGTTGGTCCAGTTTCTGCTTCTTTCTGTCTCTCAGATACCTCCTGCTTGTTTTAACTTCAGGTGTTGATGTTTTCTGGCACTTTTGTCCTCTTTTTCCATTGATGCGGCTTTGTCCTCATTTTCCATTGATGTGGCTTTTGTCCTCATTTTCCATTGATGCGGTAAATCCTGCGATGGTGTTTGTTTCAGGGTTTACATCCATCCTCCTTAGAATTTCAATTTCTACTTCTGGATCCAAAAATAAAATGACACACAGCATTACTGACACACAAATTTACAGTTTCCTGAGCTGTATAAACTTCCTTGGGGCACCTGTTCCATATTGTTCCATTGAACGCCTCGTTCACATTTTGGGTTTTTCTATGTAAGCACCTTGCCAACAACTTTAGGTCAATCAACCTCTCATATATACAGATTTAATCGCTCTTACGATATCTATTTTCATGCCAGGTCCTTTGTGTTTGTAATTTTCTCCTTTGGCTTTCGCTACTTGGTAAGGACACCAACTCCCTTCACCTACTGGACACTTAGCATGGAGAGGCTGGTCATCATCTGCTGCGATATGGAACAAGAAAGCCCAGATTGCTCTAACATATCTTCTACACTGCCAGTATTGGCCCTCAAAGCAATGCCAAAGTAGTTCTGGAGGTTGTCGATAAGTTTGTGCGTTAGGTCCCCTCTACAACCTAGATTGTTTGATTTTGCTAGTTGGCGTAGAGCATTTCTAACATGTTTTTAGTAGTATTCCACACATTTCAATTTCATAATAGTCTTTCCTTTATATGGATCTAGGTCACACATCGTTTCATTGTCATTGAATGGTGCACAACTGTCTTCACATAGTGAACAGAGTCCAGTTTCCTTTGTGCTACTCATGTCGCAGGTTTCGTGGTATCCAAGTCGATTACCAGAGACACTTATCATATTTTCGATCCTACTTTTGAACTGGTTAAAATCTGGAAGAACAGTTCGAAGTGAGTTTAGTGTTCTTGTAATGCCCAGAAAAATACCTGAACTCACAGATGATGCAGTCCCTTCAAAACTTCCAAATCAGCCATCATATTTGTCCTCTGAATGCAAACAAAAACGTGAAGAACCAGAAGAAAGACGAAAAGAAGCAGAGGCGAGAGATGAATATGCGTTTAGCAACTGGTTGGCAAATGACGTGATTTCAGATTTTAACCAGTACAAAAGTAGGATCGAAAATATGAAAATTGATGGGTTCACGGTAATAGTAAATGATATTGAACGTTATATTTTTTAAAATTGGCAGTACTTCTGTTGTGCCAAAAATTATCGCGAGTTTAAAAGTAATTAACGAACTTAGAATTAATATTTCAAACAACGACATTTCCATTGCTGGTTCCAAATTTAAATGGGTGCTTGGCAAAGATATGGTAATGCATAAGTGGTCTAAATTCGACACTCTTTTGAGTCATTTGAAGTCTTACAAAATTTGGAATTTATCACCAAACGAGAAAATTGAACTAGCTTCAAATTTATTGCGCAACTACTGCGATGAAATTGACGAAAGTCCAGGACTATACAGTAAGGTCACGTTTTTGAAGGAGCAAGCATAGGCGGAGTTATGGGGGGGATGGGGAACACTACACCCCAAAAATTGTGTCAACTCCTTTTCCGTTATACAGGATGATTCAAAACCTCTGCGACAAACACTGAGGGGTGATAGATATAACAATAAGGAACTCTTTTTGCTAAACAACCTATGTTTTTTGACGCGTCGTTTCGAATTTACCGTTGAAAATGTTTTTGTGCGGGCGTATGTCCGTGTAGGCGTATGCCAGTGTGTGAATCCCTGTTTGTTTGTTGAGATGTTTGTAAGAGACGAAAAGGGCTATTGTTGTTCGTTTACGTTTAATGTTCAATACCTTTTCCTTTCTAATCATCAATTGAGAATGGAATGTTTACACTTTTCCCGAGTTAGACGACATGGTAATGTGTTATGGGGAGGCTCGCGGAAACGAAAGAAGAGCCCTCCACATGTATCAACAACAGTTTCAAAACAGAAATCACCCTCACCACACAATGTTTGCTCGATTTTATCAGCGCCTTCGAGACGATGGGTCTCTTCGTCCCTGGCGCATTGTTGGAAGACCGCTTAGACATCCATTCTCAATTGATGATTACACTGAACTGAAGCGAAAAGGCATTGAACATTAAACGTAAACAAACAACAACAACCTCTCTCTTCTCTTACAAACATCTCAACAAACAAGCAAACAAACAGGGGTGCACACATTCACATACGTTGACGTACGCCCGCGCAAAAACATTTTCAACGGTAACTTTGAAACGACATAGGTTGTTTAACAAAAAGAGATCTATCACCCCTCAGAGTTTGTCGCAGAGGTTTTGAATCATCCTGTATATTAAAGTTAGAAAATAATGAATTCAGAAGGTGTTTTTTGCTTTCGTTTATGATTAAGTTTCTGTGCTTAATTGACGAATTAATGTCTTCAGATCATGTGTCTGGACTATAATATATTTTATTTTAAATTGTTGAATGTATAATAATCTCTATACATCACTTGAATGGGAATATTGAGAAACCACACACGTCCACAAAAGTAAAATTTTCAGGAACGACAAAAACCACACAGCTACTTTTACCTAAAACTTTGACCCCGTAAAAAATATATGTGGTTAAGTAAAGTAAGTTAAAGATTTTGAGTAGATTTCATCCCTATGCGACATCTATTTTCCGAGAAAAAATATATAAAAGCCGTTGGGTATGTGTTGTTTCTCAATATTTTGAACATACATTAATTAGCAGAATAAAATAAAATATTACATCTTTACTCACAACAAATGGTTTCTTTGCAAAACTGTCACAGATCATCAATATTATTTTCATTTGTGTACTATTACTGTAAACTTCAAAACAGAACAAAAAATAAATAAATTTTTATTCAGAATAAATTGTTATTTGCGATCGCAAATCCTTCACAGATCATTAATATAATAAAATATTAATTCATTTTCATACTTTAAGCTTCAGAATAGAACGTTAAAATGATATTCTTATTCAGGAAAAATTGTTACTTATTTTGAAACATTCACAGACCATCAATATAATAGAATACTCATATATATATATATATATATATATATATATATATATATATATATACTCAGAGTAAACGTCGGAATAGAACAATAAAATTAGATTTTTATTCAGAACACAGGGTAGAAGTAAAAAGTAAATCGTCCACACCTGTGGAGTAACGGCTAGCGCGTCTGGCGGCGAAACCGGGTGGCCCGGGTTCGATTTCCGGTCGGGGCAAATTACCAGGTTGAGGTTTTTTCCGGGATTTTCCCTCAACCCAATATGAGCAAATGCTGGGTAACTTTCGGTGCTGGACCTCGAACTCATTTCACCGGCATTATCACGTTCATCTCATTCAGACGCTATATAACCTACTAAAATAATAATAAAAAAATAAATCCGTGGCGCTACAGCACATGAAGGACCAAGACCGACTAGTCGGTTGCTGGTCTCACGTCGACATGCTGAAGCAGAGGTGAACGATCATCCAACCAGAATGGAGGTATCGTGTGGTATTTTTAAGTAGGTTATTTTATGTCGCTTTATCAACATCTTGGGTTATTTAGCGTCTGAATGAGATAAAGGTGATAATGCCGGTGAAATGAGTCCGGGATCGAACACCGAAAGTTACCCAGCATTTGCTCATATTGGGTTGAGGGAAAACCCCGGTAAAAACCTCAACCAGGTAACTTGTCCCGACCGGGAATCGAACCCGGGCCACCTGGTTTCGCGGCCAGACACGCTAACCGTTACCCCAGAGGTGTGGACTGGTATCGTGTGGTTAGCATGATGATGCCCCCAGCCGTTATAGCTGGTTTCGGAAACCGAATTTTCGCTACCTATCGCAGCTCCCTAAGTGCATCACGATGCTGGGTGCACATCGATCCCACAGGCCTACACTAGCCGAAATTTCATGAGAAAATTTCTTTCACCATGAGGAGGAAGCGCGCATTCCTCAGAACAAAGGGTACACATTGCAAATCCTTCACAAATCATCAATATCATATTATAATACTCAATCATTTTCATGTGTAATCATAATTTAAACTTCCTGCGCCCCTTCGTTTTCTGGAAGGAATCTGTGGGACTTTTTCAGATGATCTGTCTGTCTTTTTTTTTTTTTTTTGTTAATTTGCAAACTTCCTTTATATGGTATGAGGAACAATGAAAGTTCTGATAATACAAAAGTATGTTCCATTATTCTTCTATGTATGTGTACTTTTGCTTTTACAACTCCGGGATTTTCACTGGAGTAATGAAACTGGTGGAATTCAGTTTAAAACGGTTCTTACTGAGAATGTGGGGTTCCTCTCACTTGAGTTTCCAGAGACTATGTATTCTTGCGATAATGGTGAGGCCACCATTCTTTAAAATCAATATTTCAGTTCTTTCTGGAACTGTAACATAAATTTATTTTTTGAACTAGATTGTTCTTTTCAATTTCCTTTCTATAACGCCAAAATCACGGTCGCAGGGGAGGAAGGAATGGCCTCTTATGGGGAAGTAATGTGTGATTGTTTCAAACCCATAGACTTACTAAATAACCGCTAGACCGCTCACTGGCGCTAGTATTATGCTCCTAAATTGGACAGCCGACTGGCAGTCATTTCTTTCGTTGAGCTGAATAAGTATGGTTCGTTTATGTGCTGTTTTTATTTGCAACAATGCACACGGATGTAAAGATAAAGAAGGAAGGAATGTTATATTTCACTGATTAGTTAATCTTTAATTTCTACGACGATTTTTGCTCCGTATTATGTTACAGAAGACGAACTATTGTACTTATACGGCTGTTTATGCGTCTGGTTTCCTCTGAGTAAAGATTCCTTTAACCGGAAGTGGATAGGTGCAATCCCCAGAGAGAATTTCTACCCTACAATGAATCATTCAATGTGTTCAACTCATTTCGAAGATAGTTGTTACTTTTCAAACTACGTTATTACCATAAGATAAATAATTGTTATTATCATTCATCCACTCCATATCCTTCATTTTCTGCAAACAGCTATTGTTTCAGTGCATACATGAATAATTATTCGCCGAATTTAATAATATAATAACTGTATAAATTATAAAAAGTTAATTTCTTAATACGACTGATTGAAAATAATTCGTCTTAGTTACGGATTAATGACACAGTTTCTTATACTGCTACTGCTACTACTACAACCACTTATTGCTGCCACTACTACTACTACTACTACTACTACTACTAATACTACTACTACTACTACTACTACTACTACTACTACTACTACTAATAATAATAATAATAATTTAACCTACAGATTAAATTAAACAGTAGACATTAATTCTTTTATTAACCGTAGTTATGAATATTCACATTCAGAGTTCCTATGAAAATAATGCAAGCCTGGCAGCCAGAGTTGCCGGGTATCCCAATTTAGGCGGGATTTTCCCACTTTTCTGGTTGAATCCCGATAAAGCGAATTGGGGATTGATAAAAAATCTCGATTTGAGAGATAATAGCCTACCACGTAATTTAAACAAATTAGTCTGCATTTCCTATTATCCAATAGTTTTATTTATATATTGACTCAAATGGTAACATTGTACACATAGAAGTAACCTGCGGAAATTTAGCAAGTCTATAAGATAACACATCTGATTGCCACAAGGCAACTCTACTCGCAAGTTAATAGTTCCCCTAGTTCTACTGCATTGTTGATTAATCCGTTTCGATACCTAGTTGCTGCTCTCGCGATTAATAAACATTGTGTATTTTAGGTGCGTTGAGTGACATAAAAAATAGCGTTTTGATATCGTATTTTACACTAATAACAAACACATACAATTGCTGCATTTATAATTCAGTGAACTATGTTTAAATATGGATTCATCATCAGATTACTGTTGCAGTACCGGTTCCGAAAAAGAAAAGTTGCAAAATTAATTTAGTAGGGAATGGTTAAAACATATTCGTGGCCAATAAAAGAAAAACGATTAGCCTGTAGTATTCACTGTAACTGTGTGTCATTCGTATTTTGGTGTTTCTCAAGGAGGCGAATATTACATTAAAAACACGCGAACATTAATTTGCAGAAAGCAAATATAAATCTTAAGATAAAGTGTTGATAAGTCTAATATCTTAAGTTAGTTTCTGATATCCCGATTTCCCTCGCAACTCTGCTTAGAGCAGAAACACGTTATTAAAGGTATCTCGTAAAGGAAATATTGCTCCTGTAAACAAAAACATTTAGCGTTCGGAAACGCAATACAACACGTATTCAAATAGCTGTTTCCAAATCCCGCGCGTTTTCTGCCAACAAATGGCGGCTTTCCACTGCTTCAATTTGGGAACATATTTCTCACTTCTTCGCTACCGCGTGGTAGGGGCTCGTTCAAATCTCCCCTGTGCTAAGGAAAATGTATTTAATATACAATGTTACCAAACTATGCATGTGCTGCCAATCTAAGAATCTAAAATATTGAGAAACCCCAAAATTCCTGAACATGTGTGGTTTCTTTTCATATTGGAAATAAGTTGAACTCAATTCTGGTATGTGGTATGATGGAAGATATAGTGTCTCTCTTCAGAATGATGCGTCCTGGTGTGGAGAATACAAAATGGCATGTAACTCAATTTAGTAAAAATGTGGACATGTGGGGTTTCGCAATATTCCCATTCATTTGAGGAATGAAAGCATTGTAATGTTTATTTTGTAACAGCCTGTACTCATGTGTTAAACCCGAGTCACACGGGGATAGTTTACAGGAGTCAAGTGGTTGAAGTCTCTAAACTTCATGCTATATTTGTGATCACACGAAAATATTCAACTTGAAACCATGCTTGAAAAAAAGCGCGCGCTGAATGTTGTATTCGTAGTGGTGTTTGAAATCTTGTATTCTGTTATAGTAAATAAAAATCAATAGTGAACTGGCATTTTTAGTTTGGTGAAACTGAAGATGCCACCAGCACATATTAAAGCATGTGTGCAGCTAATTGGAGCCTTTTTATTGTATGAATTACAAAATATTCTTGAAAAAAAAAGGCAAAGAGAACATAGGTTAAGAAATGGATTCGTAGAAGAAATATGCACGGTGCATCTAATACCTTGTTGAAAGAATTAGCTGAAGAAGATCCTGCAGAATACAGGAAACATCTCAGAATGAGTCCTGTTTTAAGAGTTTTTAACTTTTTATAACCACTTCTACGTCTGTGTTTTCGAAACCTTGTTCCATGAGTTTACTGGCTAGTTTCTGGAATAATAATTCCCGCTTGTTTTTATTGAGGTATTCTTTGTCACGTATATTCCGTAGAAGTTCATACTTCTCACACATTTCCAAAAACTTTATGATATCGTTGAAATTCCACTTAGGGGCGCTCATTATTAATATTAATTTACTTCGACAATAGGCCTAAATTTACAAACTTTCTACTTGCCAAGTTCTTACAAGTTCGGATTCACACGTGGAAAGTGATGGAGTCAAGTTGGTCACGTGACGGGAAAGTGGACACAAAAGTTGACGGGTCGTCCACTCAAATTCTGCTTGACCGCCAAGTCACAACTTGACTATCTCGACCATATCACACGGGGAAAGTTAAAGGAAAGTCGACTTGCTCCAAGCACTTGAATCCTGTAAACTATCCCCGTGTGAATTAGCCTTTAGAAGTCTGCAGGTGTTCAGGCCGCCACTTGGAGAAATATGAATAACATACTGCACAACATTGCAGAAAAAAGAAAAGTGGTTCCGATATAATGTGTAAATTTAAAGACAAGATTAAATAAAATAGCAAAATTAGAGTTTACATTTGTTATGATATCTTCAGCAAAGTAAGCTTCATATAAAAAAGTTTGTTAGCACTGTTACGTAATTTTATTGATGTATGCATATATTTTTATACGACAGACAAAAAGAGGAAGATTGTTTTAATTTTTCCCTCTTATAATATGTAGTAGACCTACAGTTCAAGCCCTATAGGGGAAGGTTGCCTATATTGGACCAGTTTTTTGTTTTTTAACCCCATGTCTTTAAAAATGATTAGATTAAATCAAAATATGTTTTAGTACATTCTACATACTATGCACTTCCATCCTATAGTGTTATATTTTAAATTACACAATTCCTAATAAATATAAAAAGGTAAAACCAAAATCATGGAAATGGTCCAAATTGGGAAACCGGTTGCCTAATTTCGACTCATAGTGTCCCAATTTGGACCTCGCAAAATACATTGGTAATAGTAAACAAATGAGTACAAGAAGGGTATTTATTATAAATTTTACGTTAAAATGTATCAGATAGTAACATTTGGTGAAATAAGTTACACAATTCCCTGAACTATGATGAAAAATTAAAGGAAAATAAAATAAATTAATTACAGAAACACTATTGCATTCAAGCTGATTGTTACACTCAGAATATTTCTCTTTGCACTGAAATAGTTTTATATTAGTTGCTTGTCTCGGTTACATACCCTATTTTGGCTACGAAACGCCTGTGAATAAGAAAACGTAGACATAAAAAAATAAAAATCTGACATGATTTCCTCTTGCGTTTGAAAGTTACAAGTGGCAGTATAAAGAACCCCGCCGCATTGACAACAAGATTACTGTGATGTTTACACCTCTTTCACCACTTACGGCTCCGACTTGGTGTTTCTCTTTCTGGGCTATAACTTTCTGTTGCCTCTTTTGCACCGTTGTAAACCCAGATTCGTCAACGTTGAACACAGTGTTTGCTGTGATACCATTCTCATCGACAGTTTTTTCCAGCAGATCGGAAAACTGGTTAACACTCTCCCTATTGAACCCCTTAGCTCTGACCATTGATGTCTCTTCTGGGTGACGGAGAGAATGTTTTGAGTTTCCCTTCATAGAAGCACAGAACCTCTTCTTTCCGCCATTTTTTTTCCTTGTTGAAGGTGTAGGGAGCATCATATTTTTCTGCGACATCAAAAGCAAGCTTATGCACATCTTTGATTGTTAACCCATAAAACCTTTCTTCAAATAAGAGAATGTGGTCGGCAATAAATTTTTCCATATCTCAATTGAAGGTTGCTTGCCTTCCGAAGGACTTCTCTGGAAAGCGTTTTTACAATCAGTATGTCTCTTTGCCTATGGCATTCCATATACGGAGCACACTCGTTGAGTCCATAGTCACCATTCCTGTATGCTGCTACCTCCATCTTCAAAGTATCATTTCATCTCCGGTAGGTTCCACTTTTTGACATCTTGGAAACATAAAGACACAGAATCCCCCAATACATTACTTTTTCTTAACGTTGACCATAAGCTAATGCTTTATATTCATGTTGAAAAAAAAACTAACAGTTTCCTAAATTGGACTAGTCCAATCCAGGCAATGCGCAGAGGTCCAACCTAGGCAATTTGTTCACTTATACAAACAGACGACACTAAACAAACACATGAAATTAAAACCTAGTTTTAATACACGCAGATAGTAGTAATGAAAAATACTTGGAATGTATAGTATAGAAATAATTATTACTTACTCCCACTGTATACAGAAGCTTAAGATCCGTAGCATAAAAATTGTGAGAGAAAACACCAAAACATATTAACGGCAATCCTTTTCGCTAAGATGGCAGAAGCTCACTGAACTTCAAGATGAGTACCTTAGGCAGAGTTAGCAAGCAGTGGTGCCAAATGAAATGTTTGAAATACTTCTATGTATGGAAATACAACTGTGGTCCAATTTAGGCAACGGTCCAATTTCGGCAACTTTCCCCTACAACTCGGTCCGAAACATCGCGGATTTGGATATAACTCTGTAAGATAGGCTACATACTTACTTACTTACTTACTTACTTACTTACTTACTTACTTACTTACTTACTTACTTACTTACTGGCTTTTAAGGAACCCGGAGGTTCATTGCCGCCCTCACATAAGGCTACATGCCCCCGAAAATGGGTACTTTTATTAAATGATCATATTTCGATATACTGTACCACGGTCAAGCTGTAACGGGTTGAGGAGGTAAATGATGTCCCCCTAACCCTGTTATATGGAGATTCTGTGGTTTTGCTTTGCCCCCTCCCCCAAGAAAACGGTTCTCTCTCCGCCTATGGGAGCAAGTGTCACTGTTAACAACAAAAGCGCCGAAATACTCAACTGATACTTTAGTATGGGCATCCTTGAATTATTTTTCAAATCTGCCATCCTATAGACAATTATGGAGTTCCAACGTGTTCACCATCCCTTATCCTAACTATCTAAGACAGCTATCCCACTCCTTCAGTCCAGAAAGCTCAAATTCCTATTGATTAAAATATCTTTCTGAAAAAGCTTAGACAATAGGGGCCGTATTCATAGACATTTTTAGCGCGGGTTTCCTGTGGATTATCAGCGTTTTTGGTATTCATAAACCAGTGTTAGCGATAGGATATGATTTGAATTCTGTACAAGTAACCAGTCGATAGCCGGGGCTAGCTTAGTACGCTCGTAGCGCGTGCTGCGAAATGTCTATGAATAGCACCCTAGATGATCACGAGAAAGTTGTTAACTTATTATTGGATGAAATTTATGTTAAACCTGCAATTTCTTACAAGGGTGGCAAAATACAGGATTTCGCAGATAAATTGAATCTGCTACCACAGTGCAAGCATTTATGATTACGTCACTCTGTCAAACAATAAAGATATACCATAAAGTCTTTTTCCCGTAAAGAATTTGACTTCAGAAAAGCTTTACGAATTTGCAGTATCAATTCTAAACATCCTGAATCAGTGCGGATTTCAAGTTATCCCTCTCATTTCAGACAACAATAGAATCAACTGGAACATGCCAGCGTTTCTCATACTATGGTCCGAGGACCACCTGTGGTCCTCGAGGTCTGCCCTTTTGGTCTTTCAAAAAAGACAGAAAAAATAAAATTCAAACGAATTGCGTATCACACTATAGCTGAAAATCTCAGGGCTTGGAAATGAACCATGGCAATCGCCTTTCACTTTTTCTCCCAGTACTGACATTTTATGAACTGTATTACCCTACTCATCTACCGAATTCCCACTCTACTCTCAGCAACAAAAGAGGGATTTAAAACACTATGAACGTGGTGTTTCTGGACATCTTTTCCCTGCACATCCCGCGTCTGTAACCCAGCCAGGGACCACCTGAATTCATAACAGAGGACCAAAGTACCGAATCTTTTCATGTATTTATGACTTTCTTAATAGTTTTGCCGATACCTAGTCTGCACACTGAAATGGTCACGTACTGTACGTCGTATACCGATAATAGAACGTGCCAAATTGCATATTTACTTGTTGGAAATCGGGCATGTTTCTGCATTAATTCTTTTTATTTCTGTTTTTCCAGATGACGATATAAGAAATTTTAGACTCTGCCTATTTTAAAATCCGGGCGAATCAGATCCAAAAATTCAAATTACAATACTTTTGTAATTATATTTTTTTGTACCCAATCACAAGTAACTTAAAAAGGTGGTCCTCACTTCAAAAGAGTTTGAGAAACGCTGTGCTAGAGAAATTATGTAATGGACAACTAACGTCTATTTTTAAAATTCCCTTAAATTGGGAGTGGAGATGATTGTAACTACAGGGGAGATTTAGATGCTGTTGTGGAATGTGGTTGTGAAGATGTTATTTTTGTTTGTGAGGATGTTGAGTTTGAGGAAAATAATATGATGGCGCTGATATAGGCCTAATACATTCAATGACGTTATAGTTACCTACCTAGACGCACAGTGAGCGGAGCGCTGCTGTGCTGTACAAAATTGAAACCCTTCGCGCATCGACATCATTGTGGCAAGTGTGGCATTTAACAGCCTGTACAGGGGCGTATTTTGCGGGCTACCGGGGCTACCGGCGGTAGCCCAAGGAAATTACAAAAGAAAAAGTTTATAATATAACATAATGTAATAATTTTGTATTATTAGTTTTACCATAGTAATTAAAATTAAAGTAATTGTTAGATATATTTTGTGTAATAATAGGGTCAGCGGTAGCCCAAACCCTTTAACCAGTATACGCCACTAAATAACAGGTAGTTGTGATAGTGACTGCGAGTATATCCAGTGTGCATTTGATGAATCTATCATAATGATGCATTTTTGTAAGGCTTATGACTGCACAAATCGCTTCAGGAAAGGCTACAGCATCACTTTTCTTGCGCAAATAACGATATTTAAATGCATCTAATAGTTTAAGGTGCAATCATAATGATGCATTTTTGTAAGGCTTATGACAAATCGCTTCAGGAAAGGCTACAACATCACTTTTCTTGCGTAAATAACGATATTTAAATGCATCTAATAGTCTAAGGTGCAATCATAATGAAGCATTTTTGTAAGGCTTATGATTAAGGTGCAATCATAATGAAGCATTTTTGTAAGGCTTATGACTGCACAAATCGCTTCAGGAAAGGCTACTGCATCACTTTTCTTGCGTAAATAACGATACTTAAATGTATCTAATAGTTTAAGGTGCAATTAATGCAGACAATAAATAGCACTTTTATGTATATTGAATTATTCTGTTAGCTTACACTAAAACTATTTCGGCAAACATATTGCTGCTATTTTTTAAGATACAAACATTATTATAAAATGTGTTATTTCTAGCTTTCCCCCTAAAAAAAAGCCAGAACTACAGTTGCGATTGTTTATCTGCCATTAGAAGAGATAATTTTATTCGAACAAATTATCACAACATAAATTGTATTCTGAACATTCCACAGAAGATTGCTTCCGGAAATCTGGTTTGTGAAAGAAAATGTGACAGATTGTTGTTTAGTAAACTGTCCGAAGACAGGTCGTGATATCAAGACGGCTCCACTTATAAGGCAGCTAGGTCAGGACATAATGGGGTAGGGTGGCCAGTTCATTTTCCCCTTCATTGCATACATCGCCGACTAGCTACATATTACACTAGTAGACTTCAGATGCATACAAACAATAGTTCTTCCTCTGACACATATCGTCAAGTGAGATGTACTGCCTGATAATAGATGTAGGCCTACATATCAGCCAGAACCTCAATCAGAGGATTTGACAGAAATGCAACTATAATAATATCAAACTTAAGAAGCTTGACTAAAAAACTGAAGGAAAAAAACCTGATTAACGAAAATTTGCATGACATTGTAAACAGCAAATTTCTTCAGATCTGACGCTTGATTTAATAAAGAGAGCTACAATACCCCATAATAATAATAATAATAATGATTATTATTATTATTATTATTATTATTATTTAATATTATAGCCCTAAATTATTATTATTATTATTATTATTATTATTATTATTATTATTATTATTATTATTATTATTATTATTATTATTGAGATTCCAATTTAATGCATTTTGAAGTAAGATTTAGTGGATTGATTAATAGCACTCAACATAATAAAGTCTGTTTACTTTTTTTAGGATAAGTAGTAGGTCTACATTTTCTTCATTCCTGTCCGTTTTTATTGTCACTTTGTTCGTCACAATAACACTTGTATAGTATTTAATACATAAATATCAAGAGGATTGTTAGTTTTGAAAAAAAAAATAATATAAGTATAGAGCATATAATGTAGGTAATTTATTTCTTCAAGTACAGTAGGCAGGCCTTCGTATGAAACTTTATTGACGGAATGTGATCCAGTTATATTGGTTTTATAAATCGTATTGTGTACTTATTTTATTATAGTAAGGATAAATAATAATTTCACAGTTTATCATATTTTGATGTATTATTAAGGGTCCGGATACTTATATTTGTGATATTTGTAGCTAGAAACTTAATAGCCTGCCAGCTTGAGCTGCCACAGTAATGGCGTCGAGCGCAACGTTCTATTTGACCTGTCCCGTATGGTTTGCACAGCCACTAATGTAGGGCCTTGACTACATTGCAGGTATGTCTGCAGTTTGAACCCAGTGAGGGCAATATTTTCTCCATCCCCGACATGAAATTATTATTTTTGAGTACAGCAGAGTCGCATTCGCATTGAAAATAATATATATTTGATGAAATTATTATTTTTGGGTACAGCAGAATCACATTCGCATTGGAAATAATACATATTTCATAATATACACAACATTCGCGGAATATGTCTGCAGTTTGAACCCAGTGAGGGCAATATTTGCTCGATCCCCACATGAAATTATTATTTTTGGGTACAGCAGAGTCGCATTCGCATTGGAAATAATACATATTTGATAATATACACAACATTCGCGGAATATGTCTGCAGTTTGAACGCAGTGAGGGCAATATTTGCTCGATCCCCGACATGAAATTATTATTTTTGGGTACAGCAGAGTCGCATTCGCATTGGAAATAATACATATTTGATAATATACACAACATTCGCGGAATATGTCTGCAGTTTGAACCCAGTGAGGGCAATATTTGCTCGATCCCCGACATGATATTATTATTTTTGGGTACAGCAGAGTCGCATTCGCATTGAAAATAATACATATTTGATAATATACACAATTAGAACTAAAAACAAGATGTATATTACTAAAAATTTTACCATATAGATTTCATTACTGTTACAATACCTAATATTGTAATTAAATGAAATGAAGCGTGCCTCATTACGAAATTCTTGCACATTCATTTATGCATGAATCAATAATTTTCAGTTGCATCGCACGCATATTTTGGTGTTTTAAAATTATAGGTTATGTTTACTCTATCACTACTTACTTTATTTTTACATTCGCAATTATGCAATTATAATTAAGCGTAATGTTACGTATGACGACTTGTAAACGCAATTGCAGTTATTCGTTTCATACAGTACTTCAATCTGAAGTCTGATTAGTTAAATATGTTACTAGGACTAAACTAGCGCACATACTCCTTGCATACACGAATTAGTTGGGTTAATTTAGACTTTTATTATGCCTTGTTTATAGGATCAAATGCATTTCCAAAAAAAAAAAAAATAATTTGAATGGTTTTCACTTCCGAAATCACAAGAACTACCTCAGCGCTAGTAGTCAGTGACATATGCAATGGAAGGGAAGAGGAACTGGCCACCCTACCCCCATTATTTCTTGGCTTAGTTGCTTTATGAGTGATGCTTTATTGGTCTTCAGACACTTGACTAAATGACAGCTGTATTGCAATAAGGCAACCTCAAAGCAACCAGATTTACAAGGTTATGTTGCCATGTCAAATGTGAATGTGATAGCACAATTATTCAAATTACAGACCACTGTATTAATATATGTATAAATATATTGCTGAATAATTTTTTTTTTACAGCGAAAGAAAGCAGTTGTGTTGAGAAATCTTCACATATAGACTACTAGTTATAGACAATGATAAAGCATTTCCAGAAAATATCAGAAATGCTTAATGTACTCAGTTCAAATTAAGACCATTTGTCTAATTTTGATGTTCTCCAATGCCCCGTCATTCCATTACTACGTTATGATACCATATAGGAATTATAGGTTATGTTTACTGTATTTACCTTATAAGTTATTTCTATATCCGCAATTATACATTATAATCAGTGGCGTATACTGGTTAAAGGGTTTAGGCTACCGCTGACCCTATTATTACACAAAATATATCTAACAATTACTTTAATTTTAATTACTATGGTAAAACTAATATTACAAAATTATTACATTATGTTATATTATAAACTTTTTCTTTTGTAATTTCCTTGGGCTACCGCCGGTAGCCCTGGTAGCCCGCAAACTACGCCCCTGATTATAATTAAGCATAATGTCACGTATGATACCCCGCACTTTCAATTTGTATTTTAATTAACTTATTTATTATGATACTGAGTTGTATTGAATTGTATTTATCAACTATGTAGGGGAAGTAATTTACGGTAGGCCTAACCTATGTAGGCTACATTTCATAGGAGAGACTGTGGTGAATTTTCTACCTACAAGTAAGGATGGTAATTGTGTTCTCAAAATAGCTTTCGTTCTCAACTTAAAATGTTGATGCAAACAGGTTATGTTAACATGCTGAATTAAAATTAACACAGTTTTATAATTATACCTGCAACATATTATGCAACAAATAAATGGAACTTATGCACACTTTACACTAAATAAACATTTTAATTGTATTATTTATTTTTTTCTTACTATACTGGGTTGTATTGAATTATATTTATCTACTATCTACCAGAGGACGTAAACTAATATCACAGAAGGTACTGTGCTGAATTTTCTACCTACAGTTAAAGAAGGTAAATGTGCTGAAATGCCATCAATTTAAAGTAAATCAACTATAGTGAATATGATTAATGAATCGAAGGATAATTTATTCGGTGCTTTTTAAAGCATATTAACAAAAATGGTAAAGTAAACCAATAGACAAAAATGTTTGTAATGTGTGAGGCTATGGAACTGATACCTCAGAACAAAGATTATGCATACTTTAAGAAAGCAACTTTGTCAAGTACAAATTCAAGTTCACAGTTAGTATCATAATATGAACATATTATGTAGCCAGTGGGTCTACTGCCGACATGAATGCCACTTAATATGATTTGATGAAAAATTCGCTATTTTTTTTCAGCTTTACATTTGATCTGTTCATAAACTAGTGTAGCTTTATATTTAATTTGTAGGCTAAAGTTGACAGTGTCAGAAGAACTGGCAGTGGAGGAGGGAAGCCAGCAAAAATTACTGCAGTTGATGAATTGGTATTAGATTATTAAGAAAAAATTCTGCAAGTGTTGCTGGTCTAGGACAGAAAGACCTGATGGCATTGGAAAATAATCAACATTCTAATTTGTAGAGCAACTTGTATTTGAAGCTTTGCTCATAATGCATGACTTCTATTTGTTTGTTTGTTTGTCTTGTTATGGCAGGTCCCATTATATTTAACAATTCTTCAAGCTTTTCAGCACTTTACCTAAACTGTTCATTATATAACTTATATTAAAATAAAAGAGATTATTGGCACAATACAACTTGAGGGGCTACCATCTGTATGTGACTCAGATTGTACTGGCCAGTCATCACTACTCGCATCTGTGGAGCATCCATCTGCAAACATTGGAAAAGCACAATTTCCTCCTCAAATCCAATCAATTCAAAATTCCAATGTAATTCCCTTTTCATCTGTGAATCTGTACAAGTCTGTAGCTTCTGAATCCCAAGCATTTGTCGCAGGTGACGATCAAATCCTACTGATCAGGTAATTGAAGATATATACCAATAGTATCTCAGGATAATATACAAATTAATGAAGTAGAAGCCATTCCATGTAGCAGTCAATTCAGTATTAGGGACCTGAGGAAACCTACTTCCACTCCACTCCTAGAAAAGACCACCAGTAGATAGTTCATTGACAGGAAAGAAACTTATGGCATTGTGGCAAGAAAAACAAGTTCTTCAGTTACAAAAACAAGCAACAGAGGATCAAATTCAGTTCCAAAGGATGGAGCATGAATTTAAAGTACCGGTAACATAAATATGAAAGAAGAACATAGAGTGAAGATGAAATTCACAGAACTTCATATAAAAAAATGAGTTTGATCTTGAGATGAAAAGAAGAATTCTTGAACTTGATGTTAGGAATAGGGAATTGGACCTTAAAACAAACAGCTAACTGAAATCACAAGATTTCGAAGTAGTTATGGTGTTTATTTTGTTCAAGTCTATATGTTCTTTTTTATTTAAATTAAAAAATTTAATCTAACATATTAAATCACATTAGGTAACTTCAGTTTTGTAGTGGTTTGGTTTGTAGTGGTCGTAATATGTTATGATGTCATTTTGATATTTTCATAATGCCATTCGGTTTATATCATTCACTGTATTAATAATACCATATTCAACATATCACATGAGGTTATCATGCTACTTAAAACAGAAGCTATTTAAATTTATGTAGCTTCTTAAATAATTGAATAACAAGTTAATCAGTAGGTAGTTTAACTTAATTCCAATTGAAAAACCAAATTTATTGCATGTTATCACCTATCACATAATCTATATATGGCTTATTTATAATATAGTAATAATACATAAGAAAAAAACAGTAGGCTAGGCCTAATTATAACATGACATCAAAATGTTCATAAATCAATTGTTAGTTTCATTTTTAATTATTTTAATAGACATGAACATAATATGAAATATACAGTATATTCCCTCCAGCTAATTTCTTATATGTTTTAAATAAACACACTGCATATTTCAAGTAATTAGTTACTTTCTTTCATTGAAATACGACATTAATATAATTTTGATACAAATGCAGATATATTTCAACTTGTAACATCACTGCGTAATTAAAATAAAGTGGGATTTTTACATACATTGTGATTACACTATAATGTGTTAAAATATTTGTGTATCAGTAGTAATATTTTATACAACACAGTTATAGTTAAGTCATGTCATCATTAGATTCTATATAATTGCGGTTGTGTTGCATCTAAAGTTACACCACACAAGGTAATAGTCTATGTCAGATTAAAAAAAAATAACAATTTTAGGTTTAATAATTTATGGTACAAGTTACTGGTACTGCTTAATTTTCAGTAAAGTAAAGTTATAATACTTTTGAAAATATCCAAGTTTAACATGCATAATAAACAATGTTACATGTACTACAGTGAATGAAACTTACTTTATGTTAATTTCATCCCTTTGTTTCACTGATTCACAAACAAATTTTAGTCAGGAACGTACTGATGGATAAGGTGCTGGTAATGCTTAATTTCCAGTGAAGAAAAGTTATAATATAGGTACTTTTGAAAATATGCAAGTTTAACATGAATAATAAACAATGTTACATTTACTGCAGTGAATGAAACTTATTTTATGTTAATTTAATCTCTTCCTTCACTGGTTCACCAACAAATCATATATTGTGTAAAATAGCTGTTGCCACAATTACACTTTGAATTCTGTCCAATTTTAGTCTGATTCCAGTAGCTAAAACAGGAAATCTTCTTTTCTACACCCCATAGCTCCTCTCTACTGGACTTCTAATTAATTTTCGAGGCTCGAACTCGGAAAATATAGCCGTCACTTAGTTCAAACTGTAAACTGAGATTTAAAGGGAGAAGTTCATTCTGTATACACTTTATTTAGATTTTTCGAGCAATTGTATTATATCTGTAATAAATAATAATTTAATTTCGGGGTTCGAACCGTCGACTGACATTTAAAAGAGAGGTTAAACCGTCGACTGTCGACTGACATTTAAAAGAGAGGTTAAAGTGACAGACGTTCATTGTGTAAATATATTCATAAACAATTAATATAATTGCGCTTTTTATGTACCTATAATAAAGAATAATTTAATTTCGGGGTTCGAACCATCGACTGACATTTAAAACAGAGGTTAAACCGTCGACTGACATTTAAAAGAGAGGTTAAAGTGACAGACGTTCATTGTGTAAATATATTCATAAACAATTAATATAATTGCGCTTTTTATGTACCTATAATAAAAGAGAGGTTAAAGTGACAGACGTTCATTGTGTAAATATATTCATAGACAATTAATATAATTGCGCTTTCTATATACCTACAATAAAGAATAATTTCATTTCGGGGTTCGAACCGTCGACTGGCATTAAAAGGAGAGGTTAAAGTGACTGACGTTCATTATGTAAATATAATCATAGACAAATTAATATAATTGCGCTTTTTATGCCACTCTAGTGCAGTGGTGTATACTGGTTAAAGGGTTTGGGCTACCGCTGACCCTATTATTACACAAAATATATCTAACAATTACTTTAATTTTAATTACTATGGTAAAACTAATAATACAAAATTATTACATTATGTTATATTATAAACTTTTTCTTTTGTAATTTCCTTGGGCTTACCACCAGTAGCCCCGGTAGCCCGCAAAATACGCCCCTGCTCTAGTGTCACCTTCGTAAACTACGCCATCAATTGCATGCATAAAACCGTCAGACTTCTTTTATTATGGCAGTGCTTTTGAATCCCGTTGTACTTGCATGCGTGCAAGAACGACCTAAGCAGGGACCGCTAAACTTTACAATTGCCTCGACATTGGAATATTCCAGTGATACAGTAGAATTGAATAATTATTTGGAGTTCCGTAAGTGCTTTCAGAGTGGATACATCTTATAGTGCTTATTGTGTGTGAACAGTGTTATTTGAAGACATTTCTATAAATTTAGTTGTGTTAATTTGTAATTCGTTCCTTTCTTTTTTATTTTTCTTCTCTCAATATATAATATTACATACACTCACTGAAGTTTTTTGAATATTAACGAAATACAACGGGGTACACCCCCATCTGTTAGGGATGGGGACCTAAACTCATTACATAACTATACATTAGAGAAAGAAACAACACAAAAAATGGAGACCGAGGAACTAAATTCCACTTCTACATTTAATACACAATCGCAAAAGTTACCGGTAGTATATTATGCACAAAATTCAAGAGGACCATATGCAGTATATGTCCAATCTCAAGACAATAATATAGGCAATTTACACCCACTGAAAATAGGACGATTATTATTTAAAAGAGAACACAAAGATATTCAAGAAATTAAAAGACTAGGCAGAAATAGACTGCAGATCAACTTCACAACAGCACAGGCAGCTAATAATTTTCTAGAAGACAAAGTACTAGGAACAGAGAAATTGGTGGCCTTTATTCCTAAACATAGAGGTACTTCCATCGGTGTAATATGAGGAGTCGACACTTCAATTTCTATTGAAGAGATACAAAAGGACATAAATAGTTCGGAAAAGGTATACAAAATAGAACGTTTTTATAGAAAGATGTATGTAGGGGAAGAGGTGAAATATATTCCAACTCAAACAGTGAAGATTACTTTTGAAGCACAAAAATTACCTCGGTATATTACGTTATACTTTGTTAGATACGAGATAGAGAAATATAGATTTCCTGTTCTACAATGCAAAAATTGCCAGAGGTATGGACATCACGAAAAACAGTGCAGAGGACAATCCAGATGTGTGAAGTGTGGAGAAAATCATACCTTGACTAATTGTTCAAGTTCAAAATTGCGATGTTGTAATTGTTCCTTGGATCACTTAGCGAATAGTGAAAAGTGTGTGATGATGAAATCCCAACTCAATATTAAAAAGAAGATGACAGAACTTAATATATCCTTTCATGAAGCAAGAGAGATTGATTCAAAGCAAGAAAGGTCGTATTCAGCAGTAACGGAAAAAGATTTCCCACAATTGCCATCAGTCCTTCCTAGCCAGACACAATCCACCCAACACTTTCCGACCCCTCTAACACAGAGTACTCCGCGTAAGCGAACACGGATAGATTTACCCACAGTTCCAGGCCAAAGAAACTCCAAAGAAAATCCTTTTCACCATTTCTACAAATCCCAACCGGGCAGGCTCGGTATTCCCACTAGATCTCAGAGACAGACCTTACTATTAGATAGTCCATCTAAAATACATACGGTTCACAATAGTCAACACACCCTTCAAGAAGACGCAACTGCTCCAGTTCACCCAAATACAACAAATGCTCTATCAATGACATTTATAGATTCAATATTAAATCGTCTAATAAAAGACGTACAGAGAATGGATCCCACGAACACAGAATTGAGCGAGAAACTAGTCCAAGACTATAAACAAAAGATCCTCCTTAATTTAGTACAATGAAGAGTGTTCCTCTTCAGAAGCTATCGATATAAAATTTAAACAGACATAACCTTTCACCGTTTCATAGATTTATATACATATTTATATATACTTCTTACTGGGTTATTTATACATATTTTCGGTTAGCCCTTCCAAACTCTCCGATGGCAGATCTAAATTTAAAAATTCTGCAGTGGAACTGTCGTAGTCTCAAACATAAAATAACAGAGCTACAAAATTTGTTATCTTTACAAGAGATTGATATTGCAGCCCTATGAGAGACATGGATAAATCAATCCTTTCTACCAAAATTTCGAAATTTTATTTTAAATACAAAGAATAGGACGGACGGTAGAGGAGGAGTAGCAATCCTCGTTAGAAAGGGTATACCATATTCCTTATTACATCTCACAAATATACCACCAGAGGTAGAAGTTATTGGGATTAGAGTGAAAAATGTAAACATAATTAATATTTACCAACCTCCTAATGTTATCTCATCTACTACTAGTTGGCACGCAGTTTTTTCGCAAATACCACAAAACGAACAACTAATTATAGTTGGTGATTTTAATTCCCACCATCCCTGTTGGCACAGTAGCCACACAGATCAAAGAGGGCAACAAATTTATGAGGCACTTGACCTTTTAAATCTTGTTGTTTTAAATCAAAATGATAGTACGCGTTTAATAGCACCTTATGGAGAACAGTCTATAGTCGATTTAACTATTATGCAACCTCCTTTGGCGTTGTATACAAACTGGAGCATTATAAAAGATTCAATGGGCAGTGACCATTTTCCTATTGTCACAGAAGTGGGAGTGTCTTGTTTTAGTAGGAATGTACAGGATACGATTCGGAAGAGAAAAGGAATTGCTCATATTGATTGGATACATTTTTCTACTTCCCTTCAAGATATGTTAAATAAAAAGGAGAACATACCGGTTTCGGAAGGCATATGTGAGATCAATGCGACAATTACAAATTATCTAGATACTGAACACCCTAAAACAAGAATTCTAAACAGTAGATTCCGCCCTCCTCTTTGGTGGGATGAGGATATAAAAAACAACATAAAGCTCAGGAAGGAGTTAACATCTCAATATATTAAAAATATGACGCCAGAAAATTACATGTTACTTAATAAACAATCTGCAATAACGAAAAAACTTATACGTAAGAAAAAAAAGAATTCGTGGAAACAATATTGCAATACATTAAGGAAAGATACACGGTCAAAGGAAGTATGGCAAATAATAAAGACGTTGAAAAATAACAGGACCTTCACAGACTCAACACCACTCAACTGGAAAACAATAGAAGAAATCAAGCAGCACATATGTCCCCTTACAGTAAGTGTTTCTCCATATACCTTTCAGAGTGATCTGAGTTTCAGTGACCACATATTATTACACCCTATTGAAAAAGGAGAAATAGAGATTGTGCTTGAAACAGTTAGGAGTACAAGTCCAGGAAAGGATGAGATAACATATGATATGATTAAACATTTTCCAGACGAAGCATTTCGCCTCTTAATTCAACATTTCAATTATATTCTTCGCACACAAGAGGTACCGGATGCATGGAAGTATATATATATATATATAAAACCAATATCAAAGGCTAATAAAACGCCTGAGGTGCCAGAACATTATCGTCCCATTTCCCTCTTACCATGCACTCGGAAATTATTTGAACATATTTTAAAGAATAGACTTTTAAATTGGCTTCATAGAAATCATCAAATGCCTAGGTTACAGTTTGGTTTTCAAAAAAATTCTTCTACATATGATTGCCTTGCAATTCTTTTAACTGATATTACACTAGCCAGAAATAGAGGGGAGATTACGGACTTAATTTGCCTATATTTAAAAGCGGCTTATGATAATATATGTACTTGGTATTTATTTCAGCAAATGGAAAAGATTGGAATACCGTCTCCGATAATCTGCATAATAGGGAAACTCCTTTCGAATAGACTTGTAACAATTAAATCCCATTTAGAGGATACAGAACCGAGGGAGGTGAATACTGGAATACCCCAGGGATCTGTCTTGAGTCCTTTACTTTTTACTTTAGCCTTACAACCTCTTGAAAAAATTCTCACAACACACATACGAACTGTCATGTACGCCGATGATATCTTAATTTATAAATCAGATAAGTCTTCGCAGAGGTTAGCTTTCGCAATTGGAACAGCAATAAGAGATATGGAAAAATGGTCTTAAACTTCTGGACTTTCCATAAATCCTACAAAAAGCTCCCACATCAGATTTAATTGGACGAGAAACATCACCGAAGAAAGATATCAAGTAGATAACGAGGTCATTCCTTACAAAACGTCGGTTAAAATCTTGGGCTTAATAGTAGATTCGAAGCTTTCATTCACTACGCATATTCAACATATAAAATCCCAAATCCTTCCTAGATTAAATATAATTAAATGCTTAACCAATACATGGTGGGGAGCTGATCCCGGGTTATTGCTATTAATATACAAGACATATATTAGACCAATTATGGAATATGCATGCTTCGCTTTCACTAGTACTAGTAAACGTAATATATCCGAATTGGAATTCAAAATACAGCTCTTAGAATAGCTTTAGGCTTAATGAAAACAACGCCGATTAAATCGGTCTTGCATACGGCTGCAATATCCCCAATTTTACACCGTTTTCAATTCCTAACAGATAAGTTTATAATTAAGAGAACGGCAATAATTTCTCATATTCTACTTCCAAAACTAAAATTACTGGGCCGATTGGCTCGAAATAGTCGCAAACTTTTCCTTAATATTCCATTGGTTAAGAGTTATCAGCAGGTTGAAATATTTGTGCCTAATATTTTAAAAAACAAAACACATCCCAGTTATACTATTCCGTATTTGGCATCATTCTATAAGATTCCTATTCATTTAAATTTTCTTAATATAGAACATCCAATAACACAGAATAACTCAGCATTATATAACTCTCTATTCCAGGAGAAATTGTCTGCATTCATTGATTACGATCACATTTATACAGACGGATCCAAACAACATTCAGGAGCTGGTGCTGCGTTCTGGATTCCCAGCCAAAATTATTACGAGATATATAAGCTCCCAAGTGAGACTTCTATTTTCTTAGCAGAAGTAATGGCTATTAGACAGGCTATTTTATATTACATTAGTGGAAATAATCGTAGACCGAACAACAAACTAATTATCTTTACAGACTCATTGTCCTTAACATTGGATCTATATACATTAAAATCGAACAAAGATAACTGGTACCTTAATAATATTAGATTCCTTTTATGGAGAGCCCGCCAGCAATTTTTGGACATCACACTTGCATGGATTCCCGGACACTCAAACATAAGAGATAATGAGTATGTAGATCACCTGGCTAAAAGAGCAGTGCACTCAGGAAAACTGCTAAATATACTGCTTCCGTATAATACCTACACACCAAAACTGAAGCTAAATCTCCAAACTGCAAATCAAACCTGGTGGTTAAATCAAAATTTACAATCACCTACAGATTTATATACTCTCGAAAACAGATGGCTACACGTTCCATGGTTCAGTAAATACAAGCTGAAAAGAAACGAAATAGTTTTAATTAATAGATTGAGGGTAAATCATACACTAAATCCGGAAAAATTATTTCTTTTTAAATTAACTTCAAATCCTTATTGTCAATGTGGAAATAGGAGGCCAAATAATCAATATCTTTTCTTTGAGTGTGAATTAAATAATGGACACAGGGAAAAAATGTATGAGGAATTACACCAAAAGAAGATACCTTTACCGACTAATCTTAAAACATTACTAGCGTCGGCAAATATGGACATTATAAGTATATTAATCAAGTTTATTAGACGTAGCAAAATTAAAGTATGAGGAATATTGATTTTTTATGAAACCAAAGAAGATATTGTACTTCACAGAGGATATCATGATAAGTCAGAGACTATAGTATAAATAATTTGAGCTGGCTACATGGACATTTTTTGGTGACCGAGGCCATGAAAGAGAAAGAAGAAGAAGAAGAATTATTTAAGAATAATAGACAGAGGAGGACTCATGTGACGCATACAATTTGTAACAAATGTGACTGTACTTGCATATAAAGTTTTCCAGTGTTTAATTTCGGACAAACATGAGAGCGACTTCATTAACCCTCTACTGCATGAATTATTTTCTCAAATAACGTCGTTCAGCTGTTTTATTGGCGCCATAGACTCATAGATACCAACTTCTTAAATTGTCTTCGACTTTGTCTTCGTCGTGCAACAAATCAAAGGCATCTCTTAAAAACATTAATACGTGAACAATGTGAAAGTGTGTGATTGCGGACATTCCACAAGTATGCTAGTTTCTAGAGCCACAACTATATTGGATAATATTCTAAAATGAAATAAGATAATATTGTCGGTGCTTCAGGAACAAGAAGAAAATTGCAGACTTTCATTTAAAAAATGGGTACCGGTAACAGTGTGTATTTAAATGACATCTGATGAATAACTTTACTGCTTCTACTTCTTTAGAGAACTGTGCATTCCTGTCAGTTTTCTGCTTTCTTAACTGTCGTTTTTCTGTACTGACAGTAGTAAGAAACGAGCTTTGAATGACTTCCGCCGAATTTGGAATAGGCATCGACTGACTTGGACTGCCAACATAGAAAACGAAATATCACTACCTGTTCAAGAGCGCCACACTCAATCGCTTTCACCTTCATCTTGACGATAATAAAAGCCTAAACTAACCTAACGTAACCTGTCACCAAAATCCTAAACTAATCTAACCTAACCTAACTTGTCACAGATTCGCCTATACAAGGCATAACAAAAGCCTAAACTATCCTAACCTAACCTGTTACAGTTTCGTATATGCAAAGCATAATAAAAGCCTAAACTAACCTAACCTAACCTAACTTGTCACAAATTCGCCTATACAAGGCATAACAAAAGCCTAAACTATCCTAACCTAACCTGTCACAGTTTCGTATATGCAAAGCATAAGTTAATAAAAGTCTATTCTAACGTAACCTAACCTGTCACTAAAATTCTAAACTAACCTAACCTAACACAGATTTGCCTATACAAGGCATAACAAAACCCTAGAGCGCGCTTCCGTACAGGGGCAGTGGCATTTCTTTAAGGTTTAGAGCCCAGTTTAGGTGTGCGTGTATTAATCTAAAATTAGGTGCTAGAAAATATTGAGAATAGGAGCATATTTACAAGAAATTTTTTTTTTCGATTAATACACACACACCTAAACTGGGCTCTAATCTTAGAGAAATGCCACTGCCCCTGTACGGAAGCGCGCCCAAACCCTAAACTACCGTAACCTAATCTGTCACAGATAAGTACGTAAGACATACCGGTAATAAAAGTCTAAACTAACCTAAACTGTGATAACACTCCATTTTCTTACCCCTACACACTTCCCTGAGGTATGAAAATGGCCGAATTTCTATCCCGCTGGAACATTGCAAACTAGGTGAAATGTTTGTAATGTCTCATAAGTTATGTTGGTACGAAATGTAAGACTTCTGAAGATACATATATCCATAATAGGAAAAGAAGCATGTTGCGATAGTGGTGGTGGTGGTGGTGGTGGTGGTTGGTGGTGGTGGTAGATAAAATAATAATTACTGTACTCTAACCACGAGAAAGTCTTTGGGGACTGAGCCGAAGAGGGGTAATGCTGTGAATGAATGTTGATGTCATATGATGTCAAAAGGTCACACACGTGGGTACTCGAATCTGTATTGGCTAGCTCTCACAGCACAAACAATAACATTGATACACACACATATTGATACTACCCCAGTTACAAAATTAGATCTTTGTTAATCTCCTGGTCTTTTAATCTCTCCATACAGGAAATAACATACGCAGAAGAGCGCATGGTTTTTAAACTGACGTTATAACGGTAATATTATCTATCTACTTCGCTCCAATAGATGACGCAATAGTAAGCACATTCCTTTCACGGTTGATCTCCTGGTTGGAGAACAGTATGCTGATTACTGTCTTATTAATTGTGAACTGGGCAAATCAAACTCTAAGACGTCGGCAGTTCGGATTACTCATATCACTGGACATTTCGGGGGCATTTGACAACGCTTGGTGGCCTAAAATTATGTCTCAACTGAAGAAAAAAGGTTGTCCTAGAAACCTATATAACCTAGTCAAAAATTACTTTAGCAATCGCAAAGTACAACTCACGATAGGAACTACTACTCTAATGAAAGACGTTAATAAAGGATGTCCCCAGGGTTCCTGCTGTAATCCAGGGCTTTGGAATATCTTATATGACGACCTGCTACAGATGGATCTGCCAAATGATTGTCAATTAATAGCATATGCTGATGACGCTCTCGTCCTAATAACAGCTGACAATATAAACTGTATTGAAAACAAAGCCAATGAAACGCTGACTTCCATATCCAAGTAGGGAAAAGAAAACAAACTGCAGTTCAACCCTCTTAAGACAAAAGCCTTGCTGATTACAAGGAAAAGAAATTACGACCTACCACACATACAGATGGACATGAAGGATATCGACATAGTAGAGACACTCTTGTATGTAGGCGTCACTCTCGACAAACGTATGTCTTTTAAGGCACATATTGATTCACTAGTCGCTAAATCACACCAGTTTCAATCTGCTTTGCATAGGGCCACCAGACCAACCTGGGGTCTTAGTCCTGATATATTGCGAACAATATATCATGGCGCTTTCGAACCATTGATATTATACTGTGTCTCGGCATTTCAAAATATACTTCACAAAAAGTGGGTTCAAAATAAATTAATACAAATCCAGCGTGGATTCATTCTACAAATCACGAAGGCTTACAGAACCACATCGACAGACGCAGCCCTAGTGATCGCGGGTATACCACCATTGTTTTTAACAGCCATGGCTAAAGCTGAAATCTCTAACGTGAAAAGAAATGGGATATTTATAGAACAAGAATCATATCTTGAGGTGGAAAAAGGATCACATTTTCAATTAACTGGTCATCCGAAAGATTTTCACCGTGCATCAAATACATGTACAGATCGACATGAATACAACATCTATACTGACGGCTCTCGGTTGCAAAAGGAGAACGACGTCACCTTGGTGAGCTGTGCTTTTGTTACCTACTACAACACTACTGAAGTCCACTCTGCCACGTTCCGCCTGGCGCCCATGTGCTCCGTGTTCCAAGCAGAACTCTTTGCCATCTTGCAAGCAGTGAAATGGAGCATTACCAACGGGATTGACTCATGTATTCACAGCGACTCTCAATCTGCCTTACAAACCATTGACGATAAATACAACTTGCATTCCATAGCCGTCGAAATTAGATCCCTAATACTTAAATTTGAAGGTCGTATTTGCTTAATGTGGGTGCGCGGCCACACAGGTACTGAAGGAAACGAAAGAGCGGATACATTAGCGAAGCAAGCAGCCTCAACCAACTCAGAATATAAATATTCCACCTGTCCTATTTCGTACATTAAGCAGAAGATCAAGCACACAACTACACTCAAGTGGAATACATACTGGAACTCTAGTGTTAAAGGCTCTGTGACCAAGAAATTATTCTTTCCCAATGTACAAAACAGACTATGTTGCAGTCAGTTCTCAACCGACTTCTTTTACACCCAATTTATGACCGACCATGGAAAATTCGGTTCCTACTTTGAAAGATTTAGGATCAAAAGTGCAGAAGAATCTCTGTGCATATGCAAAGAGAATCAGACTGTTGAACATTTGATTTTTCACTGTCCAGTGTTCGAAAGGAAAAGACACTTTTTAAGATATCATATCTCGGACTGCAATTTAAATTACTCCACACCCCTTTACCATTTTCTTAGAAAAAAATGTTGTTACAAACAATTCACAGAGTTTATACACCACATCCACGCAAGACTGTAGCTGTTAATTGTGTATAAATTAATGATGTTATAAAATCCTAATGCACTATGTAAAACAAGGTGTCTATCTTTGGGACATAATAATAGTAATAACAACAATAACTATGTTTTTATTATAGTTTTTACTATTGTTGAGTATTTGATGACAGGTATATAGTTTGTAACCATAAGTAATTTTGTTTTTATTTTTTTTTTACTATCGCAAACCAACTATATAATAGGTGTTTTATTTGCAACTACGCCAATTCTGTGCATTATCTCATTAATATTGCTTAAAATTATGTATAAAATCACAAATTAATGTAATAATCTTGCAATTTCTCTACACCTTCGATTATAATTTCTAATTGTATTTCATTTTGTTTTAACTGAAAGTAATTATTGCATAACGTATTTAGTATTGTTTACTGTCTCTTAATTAGTGTATTTATATTGTAACTATGATTCACACCTACTATTAATTCTTTAAAATTGTGTATTATCACTACATAATGTATTTCACATGTAACAAACTACAACCCTAATATACCAAAGGTAAAATAGGGTTTCAATATTTGGATAACAATAATAATAATATAATTTACTAGTAGCTAGAGTAAATAACACCAAGCACCGCTATTAAATATACCCAAGAGAAATGGCATGCAGAGCATGCCCCGTTTGTATGACGTCACGATTCTGCTATCCAGGCCGATAAAGAACTTATAGCGAAGGCCCCAGCAGACCCTGTAAATGAATGAGTGTATGCCCTCTTGTTCTCTTTTGTATCCACTGTCCACGCAGAACTACGTCTTTCTCCTCAGGAGGTACCTTAGAGTGATAACTCTGGAATTTTTTTTTCTTGTTAGAAGGGAGGGAACATCCCACGCACTACGACCTGAGGTCTATTGTACACCCCCTATATGGGATGAGTTGCGTGCCCACCGATCCTGTATGCGCACCGACCTAACCACTTGACCCCCTTAACACCTGGTCCCTACAGCCAACAGAGTCCATGTACCACTCCTGCTCCGGCAACCCCTCCAAGGCTCCCTTAACGGTCCGAGGCGGAAGTCCTCCACAGAGAAGGTTTGCCCCGGGTTCCATTGCAGAAGCTATCCATCATCACTTGAATACAATCCACAGAGGCCGGTCGAGAGAGCCAGGAGCTTCGGAGGGCTGCCTGTAGAGCGATCTGAAAACCAGAAGAAGTAGCGGGATGATGAATGAAAGGATGATAGGGGAGGAAAGGAAGTGGCGAAGTTGAGTGGGGTTCCAATTGCCTGATAAAGTTACCTAATATTCATCCATAGGAGTGAGGGAAAAACCCCGAAAAAACCTCACCCAGGCAACTCGTCCCGACCAGGAATCGAACCCGTGCCTGCTGGATTTAGAGTTAGACTCGCTAACCTCTCAGCCACAATGGTGGACTAACTCTGGAATTAACTGTCACTGTCTTGGTGGAGTGGAAGAGAAGGCCTGATGGCCTTAACTTTACCAGAATAAATAAATAAATAAGTTAGGTAGTAATAATAATAATAATAATAATAATAATAACTATTATTATTATTATTATTATTATTATTATTATAAATAACCCACACTTGTTCTCCTTGTCTCCTTAGCAATTAGTTGGAGCAAAGACTAGAGAATCATGTAGACCATTTCTTTTTAAATGAGAGCTTCCGATCTTAACAAATCAGTACATACTGTATACTCTTTAATAAATTTCCTCTTATGTAATAAAGAAAATTTTCTAACTAATTCAGCCATACATAGCACTAATACCTGCAGAAAGAATGATTTTCATACACCATCATCAAATTTATCATGCTATCAAAGAGGAGTGCGTTACATGGCAATAAAAATTTTCAATGGTCTTCCTGAAGACATTAAGAATCATAACCAAAACTCTGCATTATTTAAGGTAAAACTAAAAAAAATACTTAATATCTCACACTTGTTATTCTGTAGATGAATTCTTGACATTTCACAGTACTGTGTAAATGTTTTAATACTATTAAATGGTAAACATATTGCATTGTATAATATGTTATTGTTATTAAGGTACCAGTATTAATTCTGTATATATTTCATATTATTTGCATTTTTATATGTTAAACGTAAGAATTGGATATGTTAGGCTGTATTCTATGCTATAAAGTAATTGTAAGATTATCATGGAAAAAATTAATCTATCTGCCTGCCTGCCTGCCTGCCTGCCTGCCTGCCTGCCTGCCTGCCTGCCTGCCCGCCCGCCTGCCCGTCCATCTGTCTTCGCCTTGATCGTCTTGTATTTTCTTTGTTTTTGTATTCCCTATTTTCTCCTTGTATTTTGAGGAAAAAAAGTCACATTTGTTCGTACCAAATTTTCTCTTTAAAGGACAAAACTAAAATTCTTTCAAACATCTATTTTCATAATACACTGCTCTCTTAAACTGACTGAGCATATTGGGAATTCAATCAATAGATTTCCTAAAATAGGCTATGAAAAGTTTCATATAAAACAATGGAAGATAAAATTAATGTGCATTAAATTGTGAATTATTTGAAAGAAACATCATAATTATATTCTGTGTGACAATGTCATGAACTGTGAAGGAACGAAGGTACTTGCATATCATATGAAATATACACTGTCTACATATCGAAATAATGGTCTTTATACATTGGGAGGAAAAAACAAATCAAGAAAAACATATATTTTCGCTGCCAAACACTTCACCATTCTATTTCATCACATTCCTCTTAAGCAGTGGGGTGTGGTGCACAAATATTTATTATGATTATATTTATCATATTATTATTATTATTATTATTATTATTATTATTATTATTATTATTACACCCTATTATTATTATTATTGGCACTAACTACGACATAACTATTTATATATGTTATATAGGTATAGATTTACATAATTTTGTTAGTCAAGAAATTGCAGTTAATCAGTTTCCTATATAGGTCCAGTAATAGCAAAGTAAAGTGTTCAATTTCTATGCAGCACACCATAAATAATATTGTTTTCACTATATTACGTTTTATAACACAGTTCACACGTTCACAAACATTCGATACGTGTGTCGTCTCATCAGCCTTAACTGCTAAAAGTCAGCAGCATTCTTTATTTCTTTGAAATCTCATCACGGCATACATCCAAAATGGCTTCAAGGATTTTGTGCTGTATAGTGTTTGATGTGCTTTTAAACACTGTAAGAGTGTGTCTAATTCAGAACTAAAATTGACAAGGCCAAGAAAAATACTAGCATTTAAAAAAGTGTTTCCGTCTTCGTGTTCTCTTAAAGCCAACTCAGAAGCTCCACAAAACCACACGCACTTATCTGTTCTTGGTAACTTCATCATTGTGAAGTTCGACAGTCTCATTGAATCCAATTGTGTCTGTATGTTTGTTTGACCCAAAATTGCTAATTTAACATCATTGTTGAGTGTGCAGTTGAAGAATAGGGTTTTTATTTCTTTCATTCATGTGCTTCAAATCAATCATACCTACAGAACGATAATCAAAATTATTTAGATACTACGCACAGTCCTAAATTCAAACAGAAAAATAAATAAAATTCATAACACGTAGCCTACTTGTTTTTGTCAATGAATGTTTGCCGCCGAAGAATAGGCAAGGAAAACAAAATACAGCATCTTTTATATTGCAGCCACATATTGTATTTTTCGTAAGTCCGAATGTTGAATTTTCTTGTCACTTCTCTATTACTGTTCTTCGTCACTTATAATTTTAATTCCTGTGTACGTCTACCCATCTTCTTTATTTTTATCTTTTCGTGTAAAGTTCTTACAGAAAATT
This sequence comes from Periplaneta americana, assembly GCF_040183065.1. Lineage (NCBI taxonomy): Eukaryota > Metazoa > Arthropoda > Insecta > Blattodea > Blattidae > Periplaneta > Periplaneta americana. Next base: position 178,437,966 of record NC_091131.1, read on the forward strand.
ACATATTTGAAAGATTTTGCACACTATTCATTGCAATATTTATGATAGAACGGGCCAACAGCTACTGCAGACAGCTTGAGAACACATCTGAAAGTGCTCCTAACCCCCCCCTACGCACACTGTATTGCCTTCCTACCATGCTCCAAAGCCTGCCAGTGAAACAGTACTACTGCGCATGCTCCAATGGAACAGTGTGCCGCAAGTGTCGAGCGGTAAACGTAAGTCCCAGGCATCAACAAGACCAGTACATGTGCAGTGTTATTTTTACATAGTAGGCCTATTATAATAAAGAATTATGTCGCTCACATAGTCTATTGCTGCCATTGATATAACTTTAAAAACATGTGTTATTTGAAGAGGTGGTGCACTGCTCCTGTGCTCCTTAACAGAAATCGCCACTGCTCTTAAAACATTCAACTTCTTATGTAGGGTTCCAAAACAATTAACAAGTATGAAAAATACGTTCGTTTGTATCCAGGCAGTAATATTAATGCAATTTTTACACACCAAAAAATGTTGTAAAGTGAGTTTTCAATACATATCATTACAGCTTTAAAGAAACTATTGAAATAATGTCTATAAACTACAAACAAATATTATATGTAGGCTACAGATAAACTAGGTTTGAAGATTATGGCTATAGAAACAATTGAGACAAGATACACACGTATGGAGTGTTGACAAATTTATACAGATGGATCTACTTTTATCATATTCAGGAGGTGCAGAAACTGGGATGAATATGTCCTGTATTTTCATTTTACTATTATGTAGGAGAATATACAACAAATTTTTAAGTTACTGCTATTTACATAGGCCTATTACTTACAAATGGCTTTTAGAGAACCTGGAGGTTCATTGCCGCCCTCACATAAGCACGCCATCGATCTCTATCCTGAGCAAGATTAATCCAGTCTCTACCATCATATCCCACCTCCCTCAAATTTATTTTTATATTATTCCCCCATCTATGTCTAAGCCTCCCCAAAGGTCTTTTTCCCTCTGGCCTACCAACTAACACTCTATAGTTTGACAACTTCAAGTGAAACCCTGTAAAATACGCCAACTTCTGGAATCTCTCTCTTTCTTTCTTCTCTCTCCCTCGCTCCTCGTCATTCAGTCACCAATCACCATGTAAATATCTGAGAGGGTGTGTGTGGCATCGCGACCAATAGAAGAACCACTCTCCAGTATTACCACAATAACGGATTCTTCATTTTTGCCTCGACTGTCGGCTAGGAAGGTTCCATTATGCTAGAATTGCAGGCAACTAGTCAACCTTTTAATGCTTTTGTTAGCAGGTTTGACAAATTGTGAGTGGACCTGTAAGTACATAGTGCATAGTGTCTCTCCCTTCCCCCCGTGCTTTCTCACTTGCTCCTCCCCAAGACAGCCAGCGCTCACGTAGTAACTCGGTCAGGGTTTGAGTTCGATTTGTCAATCTATATATGCATTTCTGGCTATTTACATATTATGTTTGCAAAATCTCTTATATAGATTAAATAAATTCTAATTATCAGATTGAAGAGCAGCCATACAGACTATAATCTTGCAACAGACCACAAAAAAGGCTGAAATACAAGATTATAAAAAAAGATGCGTTATCTAACTAAACTACAGAAAAAAAATAGTTGATTCCTTCCCATTGTGACATAAGGAAAATGAAACAGCAGACTTTTGGCTAAAAAGGGAACTGAAATTTTACAACAATCCAATAACAGACTTCCATTTTATTCTGTAAAACAACTAATCAGAAGTAAATTCAGATCTGCCCAAAACAATAAAATTCGGATGGAGCAAATGATAAAACCTGGAAATTTTGAATGGTTAACCCCGAGATAATCCCTCAAGGGCCACATAAATCAGGTTGATAACAAGTCATGTCACGATTATTTGACAAGTCACCTGAATAGGATAGAAATTTCCCATACATCAGCCGGGGTACGGTATTGTGTGATGCAAATGAAGAAATGAACATCGAACACATCAAGGGATGCAAAACATTGCTACAACAAGATAACATTGTACAAAAATATTGAGGTACAAGACAGCGATTGACTTATTGTCAAGTGCCTAGGGACTGGACCAGCAACAATATATCACCTATATAATCTAAGTACAACATTCGTATAAAAATATACAACATTCAGAAAGGTAAACATTACACTGCAACCAGACTTGCAATCGAAGTTCATGCTGTAAACATGCTGTGTTCCTATGTGGGCTGTACTTTGTAACTTGGGTGTACAACCCGAGTCTGTAGCTTCAATAAAATCGATTAGGCACGTTACCAGGGGCGTATTTAGGCCTAGGCAGACTAGGCAGCTGCCTAGGGTGGCTAGTACTGATAATTTTTTTTTTATTTTTTAAATTTTATTCATAATTCTTTAAAAGAGTACATGAACTTAAAGTCACAATGAAAAAGATATCAATAACATTGGCAACAATCAGTTAAAATTTAATCAACAGTCTGCCAAGGAAAAATGACAGTTTTTCAATATTAGTGTCACAATGCAATCATTAGTACTTTTTTCAATGTTATGCCCTCTCACTGTGAGAGTCTCACATAATAACATTAAAGAACTTATGGTATTATATTATGATATGTTAGGAAGGCAAATCTCGTTGCTCGCAATATACTGTAAGCTTTGTGATGAACTGATCAGAGACGCCGCTAGTAGAGTTGCTAGTATCAACACTCAGTAATCCCCATTCAGACTTAATTTCAAAGAAAATACCGCCAGTCATTATGGCCAGCCAGCCGGACGCTTGGGAGTTCAGTTTAATTTGAAACAGTAAAGAGTGCAGTTGTTTTGTACCTAGGTGATTTATATTTTAATTTTCATTATAATGAGTGACAGTCGGAAAAATCTCAGTGGTTCTCAATACCGGAAACACCTCTGATTGAGGTTCTGACTGATATGTATATCTATTACCAGACAGTACATCTCATTTGACGATATGTGTCAGAGGAAGAACTGCATCTAAAATCTCATTAGTGTAATATGTAGCTAGTTAGCTTTGTATGCAATGGAGGGGGAAAGGAACTGGTCACCCTACCCCATTATCTCCTGACCTAGTTGCCTTATGAGTGATGCCTTGATGGTGTCACTTGTGGAGTCCAGACCTGTCTTCGAACAGTTGACTAAACAACAATACCGGAAACTCGAGAAAGACAAGGCAATAAAAAGAGAGGAAATTGTGAGAAAAAGTGCAAAAATATGTGTTATTTAAAAAACAAACATAGCCAGCTTGGTCCAGTTCGAGTCCAGATACATCAGGGTGTAACAATGTGGCGAACAGTAGGTACCGAAAATAGTGCAATGTGTGGTTTATCTGAGTCAGACATTTCTGATATTACAAACAGTAATAATAATGAGGAATCAATTATTGATCCAAATGACGCTTATGGGGCGAAATAAGGAGCAGAAATATTTTTCTCTCCCCAGAGGCGCCAAGTAGCTACATTCGCCCCTGCACGTTACACACCGGATGATGCAAGAAACATGATGCATGGCACATGGAGCGTGACACATAACTCCATGTTATTTGATGTAATGAGTCATTCAGTATGGAGTAATCAGATGATGAAGATCTTCTGCTATTGTCAATAATAAGAATGCGAAGATAAAGGCATAGGTTTCGGATTCATTGGTTCAAAACGTTGAAAATCATGGTACTTGTAGTGTTTTTATTGGTAGAGTTAGCACAGCATCCAGACAAATTCGCAGAATATTATAGAATGTCCAAAGAATCATTTGAAGATACGACAAACTGTGAATATTCCTAATAGATGGAAAACATGTATGAGTATTACACAAGCACATGGACTTTTCACTCTGATTTCTGTTGAAGACTTGGGTAGAAATAGTGTTGGTGCTAGGGTTGCCAACTATTTTTGAAGAAAATACGGGAGACTAAGTGGTCTACAATATTTGACATAAAAAATTGAAAAATTATTAAATTCAGTTAGCGGCACTGAAAACAATTTTATTCTACATTTTGGCAGTTAGGCTTAAATTAAAGTATTTTGAGATATTTTACCTAGCGTAATAGTTTCAAACAAATTGTAAAAATTTCCTACATGAGTAATTGAAGTTGACTGTGATTTGCAGTTCTGATTTGATTAAAGTGTCACTCTCCTTTTTCGGACATCTGAGGATTGCGAGACTTCATTTGTGAGTATAAGTATATATCAATGTTAACAGTATTAAAAAAAGCTTGTTGAAATTGGCCATAAAGTCATTTAAATATGTGCTCCTGCATATATGACTTACCGGTATATGTCTAAAATGCAGGTAATAGGTCATTGATGATATAATGAGGAGAGTTCGGCTGGCACCATGGATCGTGTCCCGGCATAGCTCAGTTGGAAAGAGCGCTCAGCACGCAGAGTTGAGAGGTCCTGGGTTCGATTCCCGGTGCTGGAATGAATTTTTCTCAAAATTAATAGGTATCTACATGTTGACTACTAACAAAAAATAGTAGTCTCGATTATTCAATGAGGATGGCGACACCTCATATATGAATGTATCTATATATATATGTTCACTTACTTTTCATAAAAGAAAACACTCTTTGTATAAGCTTAGCTGCACATTTCAGTGCATCTCTGGAACAACAGAATCCATCATATAAATCACCTTCAACCATATAAAAATTAAATGTTTCAAATAAATTTTTATATTATGCAAAAATAAGGGAGAAAAAGGATCGAAGAGAAGAAAAATACGGAAGTTGGGAGACTGTTAAAAATTGGGGCTAAATACGGGAGAGTTGGCAACACTAGTTGGTGCTGTGCTGCCCATTACGAACACAAGATAAACTAAACTTTCTTCTATTTCACTGATGAGACATTTCCCTTGTTGAAGCATATGATGCGGTCATTGCCCAAGATCATATTGACAAAGGAGCGACGAATTGTTAACTATATGCTATCCCGGGCTAGAAAGAATGTAGAATGTGCATTTGGGATGTTATGTTCTAAATTTAAAGTCCTGGTCACAGCATTTAACTGTCAATTGGTATCATTATCAAGTGTGCACGTATTCTGCACAACTTTTTGAAAACAAGAGAAAGAAAAATGTGCCAACCTACAGTGGAAAATATTCCAGACTTTGATGCCACAGAAGTTCGAAATGATTTCCACACACCGTATGATGACTGACCTACAGATGAAAATGTCTATACGAGGGATAGGTCAGTTTCTTATTTTTTTAAGTCTAGCATAGCTCTTCCTTGGCAATTAATTCTCAGTGACTTAATAAAACTTATTATGAAGTGGGACATTTATATTTTAAAACAAATAAATAAATGAATGAATACATGTACGAGAACTAAATAGCTACTTTCCCGGACAATCCTATTTCAGTTTATGTTTTACGTCTGCAGCTATCTCCGCCCAAATTTTATCTGTGAGATTCTTCCTTGAATAATAACTGGATACCTCTCCATCACATTAAATTTCTGGTAGTCCATCATGATCGGAAAGTGTACACTGACAACTGAACTCTGGGCTATAGTGGCCAGGTTGCATGAAGTACAACACAAAGAATCAGCATGTTTTATCTTGGTTATGGTGCAAGGCACATGCATTATGTTGCTTGTGTCTTGCATTATCTGGCCTGACTAGTAGCACCTAAAGGCGTTCGTTTATTCTCCTTTGATGCATGCTTAATGTTCCATGCATACTACTTCATGTGTCTGTATCGACTGGTGTGTATCAGTGGCGGCTCCTGCGTATTTCTTAAGAGGCAAGAAGGTAACAGGACGAATTGACACCTCTTTGAATGAAACATGCTACAAATTAGCCAACATGCATACATGTAAGACCTGGTAGTGTTGGGGTTGGCCTTCCTTTCTGTATAGCAATAATCTGTTCTTGTAAACTGAGTTTCCTAAATTTTCCATAAAATATAATGTTTTCACTTCCATTCATTGTTGAATAATTGCACAAATTAACAATTACAAGGAAATTCACCTCGCAGCATTTTTCGAGCACACTACAGCATCACACGTGTTGGAAGAGACTATAGCTACTAACACGTAATCGGAACTGCGGAAATGGGAATGGGAAATAATCTGAGGAAAGCGAGAACACTGCACCCACCCACGTGGTTTGTGTTGCCACATGTACATTTTACAAGTTCAGTATCACATGCTTTTCAAGAATATCAGTTCTTGTAAAGTCATACTACCATTATTGTTCAAAGTTGCCGGTGGCCAATTTTTTATGTTAAAAATGTTGTAGTTTGGAGTACCTACTTTCAATTTCAAATATATTTGTACAAAACTGACAACTTGGCTGTTGCCCTGTCTAATAAACAATGAATAGAAGTGAATTTCAGGGGCCAAAAAGATCTGTGATACCAACGCAGAACTAACTTCCTCTCTGTTTTATATACACACGACTTTAACTTTCAAATATCCTTGAAAGTTTCAAACCATGAATAGTAGCCTATATAAAGTGCAATGAATAATATTTTTGATTTATAATTTTAGAAAAAAAGTTTATACGGTGTCTTTCATAGCGTTGCGTTAAAACCATTTTATTGTGCCTCCTCCTAGATGTGTTATAGTCTGGTTGAATGCAAGATCGTTAGATGGCAGCGGTAGCGAGCTTGCTGCACGACCAGTCCGTTTCTATTTCCCGCTCATGACTGATTCAGAGGAGGATCTCCTCCCTCTCCGTTCATTTACTCGCTTTAAAACTCTGCTTCTTTCTCTGGCCACTAGTGCGCTGTTGTCTATGTGTGCTAACTGCAGTAAAGGAGGAATGGCTTGGCTTTCCTCCACACAAACAATCTCGCACCTTTCTTACAGTTTCTAGCAGCACATGAGCGCGCATCGTTTAAAACTCGATCAACCGAGGTTTTCTTATAGCTGTGAACTTAAAAATTATCGAATCTTCCTTGAATTTCAAGGCACATATTTTATTTGGTATTTACTTTCGAAAGAAGAAAAATGTGAGGAGGACGTTCCTCCCTTCCCTCCCCCGAGGAACCGCCTCTGGTGTGTATCCTATTTTACTTGAACTGCTGTGTTCCATAGCTTGTCGGTTTTTCGCCGTGACATCAAAAGAGGTTTAGCATGCTCGAACTGCATTAAGTGTGGTTGTGCATATAACATTTATTTAAGTCTTCATCAACAGTGAACATAGAGTGCATTGAACAAAATACAACACACTTTAATGAATAATAAAAGAAATTCTGTAGAATGCAAAATATTTAAGGCATTCCAACAAAACTTTGAGGAATAGTACCACAAGAAAATGACCGTCATTCTTCCATCTCTCTGAGGGGAGAAAGCAAAACTAAAGAAAATCACAGGAATAACGAAAGCAGATATGTATAAATGCAGTGGTGATATTCTAATTTCCTATCATTTTTGGTTCTCTCTCCTAATAACTACAAATTTCAAAATTTTATTATAAAAAATAGTAAATAAGGTAATAATAAGCAGCTATAAATAAAGGAAAATCGCAATGTATCACGCTAGTACCAGTACAGAATATATATGCAGAGTACTTTTTATCATCTACTGTTACATCAAGTTAGTTTAACATTAAATGTTTAGCACATCACTGCCACTTTCTAGCATGCCATATTATATTTTTGGTCCAGGGAAAATACACTTCTTTTACAACAATACTCGTAAAAAATAGGAACGTTTTCGTAAGAAAGTATTAATATTTTCTCTAGACTAGGGTGACCAGACGCCCCATTTTTAACGGGATTGTCCCTTTTTTCAGCTTCTTGTCCCCTGTCCCGAGAAAAGTATGTTGTTGTTGTTTTCTAATGCCAGGCATTTGACAATAAAGTCATTTGACCTCTTGCACTCCAATATTTGAAAATGGCAAGTTGTAGCCGATTTAAGTGAACACCATATTTTAACGTTTTGGTGGCTACTTCATTCACACACAACCCCCAGAATGTCTGAAGGACCACACCTGCTGTTGGTCGACGGGTCCATTGGACCTAGCTGGGAGATCTTGTTGATCACCTCCTTAAGCCATTGGAGGACGATTTTAGTGCCATAGCAGGTCAGCACTAGGAACAGAAAATTAGAAAGAAGAGGAAGGAAAGTGAAATGAACCCCTAGGCCTCGAATGCTCTAATGCCGTCGGGGTCGAAGAAAGTAAGAGTTCAGTCAGAGGACTGGATAGGAAAGGGTAAAGAGGGAATTAGGTATTGAATAGAGGAAAATTATACCAAATTCAGTCATTAACTCATCAAGCTGACCAGGCTAATTGATGAGTAGCCCCTCCCTTTAGTTCAGCTTGTAAAATTATGCTTACTAACAGCTGCACCATGGGAAGGTAGGGATGGGACATTAGGTATTTGTCCAGGTTGGTTCCTTAAGGCCTTCAATGTCTCTCCCCCCCTGTATGCGACAGATACCCTTTTGCAGCCCCCGAGAAAAGTATGCTCAGTGCGCCAAATGTCTCGTTTTTTTTAAATGGCACCGCATTTCCCTAAATTATAATTAAGATATTTATTTATCTTTTATTTTATTATGAAAGATAAATAAATTAACTTAGTTTTACAAACATAATTCAGATTGTAAGTTTTGTGTTAGGAATACCTGGTACCAATGCATCATCAGAAAGAGTGTTTTCGTTGTTGAATTCAATTTGGTCTGACGAAAGGAATCAGTTTCCAGTTAAAACCATAATGACAAAATGTAATTTCAAAAATGTGTCTTGCATGGACTTTTATAGTTTCTTGAAGGAAAGGCCAACACTTCTACAGCAAATTCACTCATCAAAGAAATATGATGCAGATTGTACAGTTGATCTTCATGGAGAATGTTAAAATACTTATTATTTCTCAGTAATATTTGCAATTACCATGGACATATACTGTATATGTTTAACATAGGTACACATCAGTGAATTGGTGTTAAATTTCTTGAATATCACCACTGGTTAAAAGGTAGTATGAGGCAAAAAATTTTGTTACGAAACAATTCAGAATACAGTGACATGAATATGATTGTAAGATCCAATTAACCTGAAGTATTTTTAAACAGATAAGTTAACCTATTTAATTCAGACTAGCTGCCACATAAAAAATTGTCAACATTGACTTAAGCCAAGTATCCATACTACTCTATTACATACTCTTCTCACTTTATAGATCTCTTGGGTATGGAACAACAAGTTTTGATGGAGAAATCACTGCAATAAGTGAAAGTCTCAGGAATCTTCTATGCCACATCAATAAATTTAAGAATGCAGTTATATTGTCAGACTCCAAAACAGCTATTCTATCAATAGTCTCTAAACACATACCTTCATCTCAAACAGCAGAAATAACTAAAATACTCTCTCAATTAATATCATTCAATAAAAGAATTGTATTCCAATGGATACCATCCCATTGTGGAATCCTGGGAAACGAGATTGCGGATGCATTAGCAAAGAAGGGCAGCACTGCTACTTACAGACCTGTTACTAAATATACGTATTACTCTGTGAAAAGATTTATTAAATCTACATATTTAGACTTCAACAAACAAAATTTGATAAGACAATCTCAAGGGAAAAAATGGAACTCTCTGCATCATAATCCACAGTTAATTCCCGATTTACCACGAAACTCGTCTGTAGCTTCATTTAGATTGGCAACAGGCCATGATTGTTTGGCCAAACACCTGCATAGAATTGGAATATATCAGTCCCCTAACTGCGCATTGTGCAACTCAAACCAAGTAATGGATTCGGAACACCTCAAAATCTGTGCTTCAGTGGCTGGCCATGATAATATCTTTGAAAAATATTGGAGTGCAAGAGGTCAAATGACTTTATTGTCAAACGCCTGGCATTAGAAAACAACAATTGTAAACAGTGTAGTATTTATTACTTTAAAATAAATAAAACTGGACCTTATTGCTCATTGACATTATATAAACACAAGTAGGCTAATAGTGAATGTTTAGATAAAATGTTGATTCATGTCAACTTTAATAAATGTCTCGTTTTTTTATTTTGGAAATCTCGTCACCCTACTCTAGACCAAAAATACACTATGGCATTCATAAGAAGTGGCAGTGATGTAACTGAAACAACAATATAATAATAATACTTTACTGCTACGACGGCTATTCATAAAGTAACTTCCGTTTTCATATAGCATGCGTAACAACAGAGACAGTGGCGCCGCTCTTGCGGTGGAGTGTACGCGTCAAGCAGCAGTAGAGTCAAGGTCGTGTCTTTGTTCCTCTCTCAGCCACATGCTGACAAAATGTGTGCTGCTGCAATCGCAAGTCCCGCCAGGTGTGAGGTACTATCTGTAGGTAGTAAGATTTCTTGTGGCCAAAAACTGTAAAGCCAGTGAAATTCATCGCCAATTTTGTGAAGATTATAGGCCAGACGTAATGAGTGAAGGTGGTGTAAGACAATGGTGCCGTATGTTCAAAAATGGGCGAACCAGTGTCCATGATGAAGAGAGAAGTGGTCGACTGAGTCTCGTGAATGCAGATCTTATTCTTTTGGTTGACAAAAAGGTTAGAGCAAACCGCAGGTTTACCATGTCAGAGCTTAGTGAGGATTTTCAACAGATTAGTCGTACTCTTCTGTACAAGGTGATTACCGAAGATTTGGGCTACTTGACACTTTCTGCCAGATGGGTGCCTAAACTCCTTTCTGAGGAACAAAAGGCTCAGCGGATGAGGGCAGCACTGTCCTTTCTTGAGCATTACGAAAGAGAAGGTGATGCTTTTCTCGATCAGATTGTGACAGGGAGATGAGACTTGGGTGCGGTATGTGAATGCAGAAACAAAGCTTCAATCAATTAAGTGGGGCCATACTCACTCCCCGAAAAAATCCACAAAGTGTCGTCAAACACTTTCCACAAGGCAACTCATGGCAACTGTCTTCTGGGACAGAAAAGGAATTTTGCTAGTGGAGTTCTTGGAGAGGAATGCCACAATTAACGCTGAGTGTTAACTAACAAACTTGAAAAGGGCCATTCAAAACAAACGTGACATGTTGAGCTCTGGGCTGATTTTCCTGCATGACAACGCCTGGCCGCATACAGCGTGCCGTACTGGGACCAAACTGCAAGAGTTCAACTGGGAAGTATTGGATCATCCTCCCTATAGCCCAGATTTGGTGCCTAGCAATTACCATCTCTTCATGCACATGAATACGTGGCTTGGCTCGAAGTGCTTTGACGATGACGAAGAGTTGAAAACCAGTGTTGTAGGTTGAACGAGTTCTACAATTGCGGAATTTCAAAGCTCGTCAAACACTACGACAAGTGTCTCAATGTGACTGGAAACTGTGTGGAAAAATAAATTAGAGTGTACAATTTCAAACGTATTGTAACCCAATTCTGTAACGTCATTCACAGGTTTGTAAAAAATAAACGGCTACTTTATGAATAGCCCTCGTAGAACAAAGATACATATTGCTTTTTTATATAAAAACATTCTAGCATTCCCAGAAAGAATAAGTTACACACTCGTGCTCAGAGGGCATTCCACATAATGTTAAGATATTTTATTAAATAACAGAGTAAAAAGTAAAAAAAGAAAAAAAGAAAAAAGAAGAAGAAAAAACACATATCACAATAATTGAACTTTAAATTTTCTCTCTAAACAGCAATTTTTAATTAATTTTTTTAAATAAAGAGCATTAGTAAATTGTATATTTGGGAATTTAGCTATTAAGTTATCATGTTATAAAGCCTTGGACCGAAGTTGCTACTATGATTATGTGCTACAGCTGTGATACATTTAGGTTCTGTCAAGCATAATATAAGTTACAGAGGGTGCCAAAAATATGTATACTGGTACACTCTTTCAATAACTAAAACGTTAAGAATTATTATGATACAGAAAAGTTTCAAAGTTAAAAATAATGTAAACCAATGTAGAAACCAGTCATTTATTGAAAGTGTTCAAATTGTTGGTCATTATGGTCCTCGCATAGCTGATAACGCTGACCGATGGAATCCAAAACATTGCTAATCATTTCGATTGGTATTTGGGCACATTCTCTTTCAATGGCTGCTCTCAACTCATCGATTGTAGCTGGTTTTGTGCTATAAACATTATGCTTGACATGTCCCTACAGAAAAAAATCTACCAGAGTCTAATCTGGTAAGCGAGGGGAGTAGTCGGTACTACTTCTTCGTCCTATCCATCTGTTCTGCAGGTGGCCATTAAGATAGGCCCTCACGTCGCATGGTAGTGAGGAAATGCTCCATCCTACTGGAAGTACCATTCTTCATTCCTAAATGTCTCTTCGATGCATGGCATGGTGGATTCCTTTAGCAAGTTGAGGTAAATTGCACCAGTCACGATACCACCAAAAAAGAAAGGTCCAATTAAACCAAATGCTGACAAACCACACCATGCTGTGGTAAGTTCACATGGTGTTCCACTGTCACATGAGAATTGTTAGATGCCCTGTAGGTGCAATTGTGACGATTAATTGAGCCATTCAATTTAAATGTGGCCTCATTACTCCAAACAATCTTGTATGGAAATTGACTGTCCTACGCACATTTTGCTTGGTAAGTTACCACCCACAAAATTCAATTCTCCGGTCATGATCATCTTCAGAGAGCGTGGACTAATCTAGGAATAAAACTTTTCCATTGAGCATGCTTCAAAATGCGATGGACACTCCATTTTCAAAGTTCTGTCTCAAGAGCTGCTTGCCGAACAGATTTTCTAGGAGATTGCTGAAACCTTTCGATGACTTCTCTTTCTCTTGTGGGGCTGGTGGATGTTTGTGGTCTTCCGGAATTGTTCTTATGGACATTCTGAACAGTTCCTTCATCTTCAAACTTATCTCGCAAACGAGCAATTGTGAGTCGCGTTGGTGAATCTCGCTGAAACTCCATTCTAAACCGTCTTTGCACTTCACTTATGTTCTCAGTCTTCCAGTAGCACTTTAGAATGAATTTTCTTTCCTCAAAGTTTAATCTGACTTCAGCCATTATTTTAAGCGGTCACACTTGAAAAAATATTGAAAAGCGAGTTAGTTATTAGCTATTAAGGAGTGTGTACATTTTTTTGGCACCCTCGGTATGTTTTCTGATCTTTTGATTTTATATTTATGTGAATATAAATTAAATATATTTCGGTTTTTATGTACGAAATTCAATAATACATTGTTATCAATTTGATGGAAGTCACATACTTTAAATCCTGAATGCAGCAGTTCTGAAGGGTAATCAAGAGTTTATTAAGGCATAATTTTATTATTCTTTTCTGTAGCAGAGTTATTGGCATGAGGGAGGTACTATTACCACTATATTAACTTCGCACTTTCTTAAACATTAACCATAGTACACCAACTATTTACTTTTCTTACACATACTGCTACCACCACCACTAAAAAATTTTTATCAACACTTCAACCATTAATGCTTTATTAGACTACTCTGATTGCTCTCTGCAATTTTTTTAGTTGATTATTTAACGACCCTGTATTAACTACTAGGATATTTGGCATCGATTGTATTGGTAATATCATCATGGTATTTGGCAAGATGAGGCCGAGAGTTCGCCATAGATTACCTGACATTCGCATTCGCCTTGTTAGGGAAAACCTTGGAAAAAACCACCAGTAATGAGCACAAGCTGGAATCGAACCCATGCCCGAATGCAACTTTGGATCAGCAGGATCCTTGTCCTTGTAAGCTTTTTATTTGTTATACACATTAATGGTAACATTTTCACAATTCACTTTTTTGCTTTAAAAAGCTAACAATTATTGTGTCTACTTACTGATTTCCACGTTTTTCTTCAGTGATATCGTACACCGCAGCATAGAATAATGAATCCACAGAGAACTTGATTTCTTCTTTTCACTTTTCATTGAAAAATATTCCAGCATAAACTTTTCAGAAATATTCTCTACTTTTTTTTTTACACCACTCTTCAAACTTCTTATATTCCTCTTCATACCTCTGTCGCGATTTTGGTGGAATTAATAAATCAGTACAGCTGTTAATGCAATACCATTGACACTTATATTTATAAATAGTCATGGTGACAATACCGACAATAATAACATTCTTCAAATGTTTCTTGTACATGGCCCTCTATATGAATCAATCACTTACAAAGAAAATGTATATAGCTTCAAATGTTTCTCGTACAAGGCCCTCTATATGAATCGATCGCCTACAAAGCAAATGTATATAGCTGGCAATAAGAATTTTACATTTAGACAATATTCAATTTTACATTAAATTTTTTGTATCAAAGCGGATAAAACTTTGTACGATACACGTCGTAACTTCATATTAAAATACTAGACTGGTTATCAAACTCGACCTGCAGCCTTATTTGACAAAATCTCGTATTGTAAAATAAAACGGTATATAGTAGGCTATATAGCAATGAAATGATTCAGTAGAAATTAATATAATGCAATTGAAAGCTATCACATTTTTACATGTCGTGTCATTCAGTCAGATCACTGCTTGTTTAATTTGTCCACAATGTAGAACTGGTTGTTAAATGTTTTAAATTAAAAGAAAATAGCATTTACAGGATGGAAGAACACTGACAATACGATATTATGAAGCATTTTAATATTGCACAAAAAATAATGTACCGGTAATAGTTATTTAGATACTAATGTCGTAATTCACTGTGGGCTAAAGCAAGGAGATGCACTATCACCTTTACTTTTTAACTTTGCTCTAGAGCAGCAGTTCCCAAACTTTTTGAGCTACGGAGCCCTTTTTGAAGCAAAATTTTCTCGTGGAGCCCCAAGAAATGTTTGGCGTTTAGTTCTGTCTGTATATGTTCTGTGAAGCATAATACACATGAGATATATATATATATATATATATATATATATATATATATATATATGCGGAAGTATGAATAATAAGGTATATATATATATATATATATAAAGGAAACAATAGTAAAAACGAACTGGAGACAATATTATTTAAATCTATAAAATGATAATTACAAGTAGTACCGGTAGTTAAGATATTTAGAAAATGTTACAATGTTACATTTATACCTGAATTAATGTGAAGAATGTGCCTGTTTCTTGTGACAGAGTTTGTCAATGTCTGGTGTCACAGAAGTCAGCTGAAGACGCATATCGTCTTCTGCATCCAAATAATTTAGCTTTTGAACTTAATATGTAATGATCTTCCCCTAACAGCCCAAAATTCGGGAAGTGGTTTGCCTTTAAATGATGCCTGACAGTGGCCGTCCGAAACCATGTCTATAAGGACCTCATATTCTTGCCGCAGTGAGGGCTGCTGGTTTTGACTTCACTGAAAATGGATCTACAATCCACTCATATTTGTTTTGAATCGTTTCCTGAGTGTCCCTTGGAAAGTATGAATTCATATTTTGAAGCAAATTATCATGGTGTTCTTTTATTATTGCTATGAATGAGTTATTCATTTTATGTTATTTTCGTCCATAAAATTTGAAGTCAATGAGAAACATGTCATCCTATTCTAGACTCTTTCCATGTAGAACGTTATTTTTTTCTTCAATGCGGCAATTTTGTCATTAGCATTGAATATAGTCTTCTGTTCCCCTTGTATGGATTGCTGAATTCGTTAATTTAAAAAAAAAAATGTGTGCCAAGTAACATAATTTGCACAACCATTCCTAATCATTAAAATAATCTGCTAGCAAACTCTTTTGATCATTCAAAAGTGAAGACAACGCTCATCAAGCAACAACCACCGCACCTCTGTGTGTAATAAATAACTAATAACAATGACTTGTGTGTACTTCCCATATCTTCATACAGGATTTTGAGTAACCTACACTGCAAAGGTCGTGACTTAACAAAGTTGATAATTTAGGCGACGTTGTCTAGTACTTGCTTTAATAATGTTGGTTTTTTTTTTTCGTTGCGAGGGTGTGTCGGTGTAGTACACAATGACTACTTTTACAGTTTTTTCAAACTTTCTTGATCCTTGTAACAGTGCCAGCAACAGGACTTACTATGGTCTTTGCTTCATCTGTGCAATTGTCTCATGGTATCGATGAAGGAGGATAGAACAGAAGAAAATTCTCTTCAGCACAAGGACTCGAACCCGGGTTTTCAGCTCTACGTGCTGACACTTTATCCACTAAGCCACACCGGATTCCAGTTCTGATACCAGATCGAATCCCCTCAGTTTAAGTTCTGTCTCTCAGTTTTACCTTTGGTGCCTACCCTCATGTAGTGTGTCACAGATATGTGACAGTGGCACAATATCCAATGCACTATGTACAGAGGTGCACTCATTACGAGTGGCTAATTGACCAGGATCCGACATGATCAGCGCCGTCTTGAATCAATAAGTGGTTACTTACGCATATCATATTATTATGATGTACTACTTCGGTACATCATAATAATACCATGGTGTCGAGTTTTCAATGAAGACATCTATCAGGGAAAAAAATTCAGTACCACTTGTAGAGGATGGCAATGGCTTGCAAAACAAAATATCTTCATGAAAAGAACCTGAAAATTTGTACCGCCTAACGTCATTAGCACAGCTAATCCGGCAACGTCCGTGGTGTCACCAAGTTGTAGCAAAAATTTCGTTTGACTGACATGGGAAATTATGGCATTTTTAACATCATTTGATAGATCCTGGATCCAAGTAGGCACAGTGTTATTTGATAAGGGTACACTGGAGATCAAGTTTGTAGTTTTTCGTCCACCATGCACTCCACTACCTTCACTAAGAGTGGTTTTATAAGAATTTCGGCAAGGGTACGAGGTTTACCAGTAAGACCCTGGTCATGACTAACCAAGTACGATGCTTCCAGTGCTTTATAGTTATTTGTCTTTACACGAGATAAAATTTTTGTCTGAACTGCATGGAGTTCATCCCATTTTCTTTTGAAGTAATCTGCAGTTTTATTTGTGAAGTCAGGATGAGTTTCGAAATGCTGTCTAAGCTTGGCAGGTAACATAGAACTATTCGGCAAAACTTTGTTACATTTCACACTCTGTGGACGTCCATCAGTGAATCCCATATCCAAATATGAATCACAATATTTTAGTTTTTTGCTTCCTTTCGGTACCTCTACACTAGGCACCGTAAACTCTGAAGCAGGATCATGTGCAGCATATTCTGAACTCAATCCCAATGAATTCGCACTATCTTCTTCGAAAGTAAGGCTGTTATTATCCCCCTTTGATTGAGTACTGGTTGATGGCTGATGACTCTAGTAGATCTATTATTGCTGCTTCTATCTAGCAAGAAGATATCAAACTACTTTCTGAGAAAGTACTTTTCGCTTGATGGAAGTAGTTTACGTTTTTCGCACTAGAGACTAGATGAAAGCAGAAATTTTTGTCATTTTCATAACTGCCATGGTCGGAGCCCCTCCGCGGAGCACACTTTGGGAACCACTGCTCTAGAGTATGCCATTAAGAAAGTCCAGGATAACAGAGAGGGTTTGGAATTGAACGGGTTAATACATCAGCTGCTTGTCTATGCAGATGACGTGAATATGTTACGAGAAAATCCACAAACGGTTAGGGAAAACACGGAAATTTTACTGGAAGCAAGTAAAGGATAGGTTTGGAAGCAAATCCCGAAAAGACAAAGTATATGATTATGTCTCGTGACCAGAATATTGTACGAAATGGAAATATAAAAATTGGAAATTTATCTTTTGAAGAGATGGAGAAGTTCAAATATCTTGGAGCAACAGTAACAAATATAAATGATACTCAGGAGGAAATTAAACACAGAATAAATATGGGAAATGCCTGTTATTATTCCGTTGAGAAGCTTTTATCATCTAGTCTGCTGTCAGAAAGTCTGAAAGTTAGAATTTATAAAACAGTTATATTACCGGTTGTTCTGTATGGTTGTGAAACTTGGACTCTCACTTTGAGAGAGGAGCATAGGTTAAGGGTGTTTGAGAATAAGGTGCTTAGAAAAATATTTGGGGCTAAGAGGGATGAAGTTACAGGAGAATGGAGAAAGTTACACAACTCAGAACTGCACGCATTGTATTCTTCACCTGACAATTAGGAACATTAAATCCAGACGTTTGAGATGGGCAGGGCATGTAGCACGTATGGACGAATCCAGAAATGCATATAGAGTGTTAGTTGGGAGGCTGGAGAGAAAAAGACCTTTAGGGAGGCCGAGACGTAGATGGGAAGATAATATTAAAATGGATTTGAGGGAGGTGGGATATGATGATAGAGAATGGATTAATCTTGCTCAGGATAGTGACCAATGGCGGGCTTATGTGAGGGCGGTAATGAACCTCCGGGTTCCTTGAAAGCGAGTAAGTAAGTAAGTAAGTAAGTAATGTAACGTTTTATTGGAAATTCCCTAGTACCCGGTACTCGCTGCATAAGCTGTTAAGTCAGCCATTGTTGTATAATCATAAAAGATGTATATTTGCCCTGGACCAAAAATATATTACAAACTGACTAGAATCACATCTAGTAACAAACCATTAAAAGCAAGTAAGTAAGTAACTAATGTCGTAACGTTTTATTGGATATTTCCTAGTACCCAGTACTCGCTGCATACGCTGTTAAGTCAGCCATTGTTGTATAATCATAAAAGATGTACATTTGCCCTGGACCAAAAATATATTACAAACTGACTAGAATCACACCTAGTAACAAACCATTAATAGCAAGTAAGTAAGTAACTAATGTTGTAACGTTTTATTGGAAATTTCCTAGTACCCGGTACTCGCTGCATACGCTGTTAAGTCAGCCATTGTTGTATAATCATAAAAGATGTACATTTGCCCTGGACCAAAAATATATTACAAACTGACTAGAATCACATCTAGTAACGAACTATTAAAATTCTTTCTAGAAAGAAGCCACTGTGTAAACATAAAAACGACTTATGTAACGAGTACCGGGTACAAGGAAAATACCACCATATCTAAATACTGGTAGGCCTATATACATTTTTTTACATATTATTTATTTCAAAAGTTTCATTTATTGGAACTGACGATATAATATATCAGAATACATGATTTGTATTCAAGACTTTGCCGTTTCTATGGAAGGACAAGCCTCGAGAAGGATTAAACACTGTAAGTTCAATTTTTTTTTCTCCCCCTCGCTGTTATTTATATTTGCTTTAACATCTTTTGGTCATATTGCGATAGTTCAATTTTATTTAAATACCAACTTGTATAATGCATGATGCTGTCACATTTTAAACGTATTTTAGTGTGAGCACAAAATTTCCATTTACTATGACAAATTCATAAAGATATTCACGCGAAATTATTTTGCTAAGGAATCCATCCTTCATTATGGAAAAAAAAAAACTGTGGTAACTCACTTTTAATTGAGTACCTACTTAACGTTACAAAAGGGCTAAAGAGCAAAATTAAAAATAAATAAACAAATAAACAAACAAGGAAACAAGTAAACAAAGAACTACAATTCATGGTGTGTGGATAAGCTTCAGGGCTTCTACCGCGTTGTCTTGGTGTTCGTGGCTGACGTTTCGACCGCTGTGTTGTGGTCATCTTCAGAGCAGTTGTTGGATAAGGAAATAGTCTGCGAGCTCGTATATATATAGTAGTCTCGATGGGGGGAGTACTTGCGGTGATAGGTCGTAGGTTCTCCTTCTCCTTACAACACGGTAGAAGCCCTGAAGCTTATCCACACACCATGTACACCAGCCACGGAAGCCTATGCGAACACTTATGTACAATTCATATTTTATTGTAGTATGAAGTTATTTCATATTCTGCATTTCCCTACAAGAGTGCTAAGTGAAATTCGTAACTTAGTAAGTACTGGTAGTTCCTATGAGCATCACTTCACTTCACATCCAGTTTACCGACACTATTGCCAACCTAGTTGAGCTGCTATATCAAGAAGACTTTAATATAAATTTCTGTTAGTCACGTAGTATATGCAATAATGGCAATTCGACTGGTTACCATTTCATCCTAGTTCTAGTGATAAATCTAAATAAACATTTAGTTATGGAGTGGGAATGTAGGTTAAGTAGATCATGTACGCTCCAAGGGCCTTCAATAGGTAGTATGTCATGTATTTCTGATAATAATTTTTGACTACTGGCTTGGAAAAATGTGCATCCGAAAAAAATATGGTTCAAGGTCCCAATCTCACCACATTCACATAAATTGTTAGCACGTCTTTTAATGTTGAAAAGATATTGCAGAGTTGCAAAAGTTCCCATAACCAGGCGGTAGTGCATGACGATTGCTTTTCGAGGCAATTTTGAATAGGATGTTGTGAAGTTCTTAATGACTCGAATTTTATCCTCCTCCTCTTTATAATGGATCTCTTCTTGACATCCTTCCATAGGATAAGATAAAAAATGGTGTCCCAAATCTTGTGGAGTAAGCAGAAAATTGGTTGCGGCATTTGGGAATGATGTGGCTAGTTGTGCTAGTTGGTCGACTTTCTCATTGCTTCTAATGCCTTTGTGACCGGGTATCCAAAGAAACTGCAAACACATTTGTGATTGTCTCATTTTATTAATAAGTGATTTTAAAAGGATGATATATATATATATATATATATATATATATATATATATATATATTTGGTATCTGAGTAAGGTTTAAGTAAAGCTTGTAAAGTGCATTTACTGTCCGTGCATATGATTGATTGCGAATATTTATATTTTTGAATGCCATATGTGTCCTGTGTAACGATCCAGCAGAAATGAATGAAGACCACTTGAAGACCTGTGAAGCATTAAGATCAGAAGAAACTACAGTTCAAAAGTATTGGAAAGCACGACTGCTAATAGCTTCATTGCCAAATGCAAGGCACTAGACAACAACAACAACAACAACAACAACAACATATTTTTGAATGTCCCTCAGAGCAGTATACATAGCCAGGATCTCAGCATTGAAGAGTGATGTGTTATTGTGCAGTCGGATGCCCTTGAGGTAATTGTTACTGGAATTGTAATAGGCTGCTCCAACAAGCTCCTGTTTCTTAGATCCATCCGTGAAGTATATGTGCTTGATTTCGGGACCTGGAGAAAAAGTTTTGAGATATTCCTCCCATTCTTGGGGGATACAATGGGTTGTTTGTGGTGTAAAAGATGTGTCAACTATTGATTCGTCAATTTCTTGCTGGTCTATAAGGTAGCAAGGAAAGATAGGGGTTTTGTAGATGTTTGGTTGTAGTAAGTAAGCTGAAAAAATTTTTAAAAGCAGGATATTTTGAGTGAAACCATTTGCCGGTTGAGCCTATGCTATTTTGGATAAAAGCTTGAGTTTGTGGAAGAGCGGGGTAGATGTGTGTGAAAGCAGTCTGGTAATGAATTTAGTTGCCAATTGGAATTCTCGGTATTTTTTGTCAAAGAACGGAAAAGTTTGTTCCAGCTGGACATATGATGGGTTGCCATTGTTGTTGAAAATATTTTTGAAGAGATGGTAAAAAAGTTGTTTCCTCCAGGTAATAAAATATGTATAAACGTCATTTTGCAGTAGAGATCCATATTCCAATCTAGCCATTATTAAGGGGTATACTAGCTTGAATAAAATGTTATGCTCAATGCCCCACGATTTATTAGAAATACATATGAATAATCGTTGGATATTTTTCACTTTATGTATAACATGATCCATATGTTGTCGATCCGAAAGACGATAGTCCAGAATCACTCCGTGAAATCTGGCTGTCTTTTGAGATGTAATATAAACATTCTGTATGCGACTGTTACGTTTGAGGTGTGTGCAACCTTTCTTGAATAATAGAAATAGCGTTTTCGCAGTATTGATCTTGAGTTCTTTTGCAAGGAGATAGTTAATAATCTGGTTGTACTGGTTTTCAAATAGTCGTGTTCCTTCTGATATGTGTTTATAATTGTATGACATATATAAAACAATATCATCTGCATATTGAAGGACCCGTATTGAAGTATTGTTTGGTAAATTCAAAGTTCCAACATATAATGTGTAAAGTAAGGGACTGATTCAAGACCCTTGTGGAATTCCCAGTGATGAATAGCTTTGATGGTGGTTGTTATATTTAGGTGCCAAGGAGACCAATCTGTTACTCATAAGATTATAAATACATTTGATAACAGGTGGTGGAATATCGTATGCAGGTAGTTGATCCAAAAGTAGGTCCAATTGAACAGAGTCATATGCCTTTGATATGTCTAGGAATAGAGTGAACATCACCTTGTTAGATAAAAGTGCTAGGTATGCATCAACTACTAGTAGATAAATATTTATTTATTTGTCTAATGGCTAGTACATGATATTTACTATCATAGACTGAGGGAAAAACAAGAAAGTGGTGAACAAAACTACAGATTAAGTAATTAAAAACATTTGGGCTCTGGCTTCCCAATAGCGGTCGACTTCTGTGGAGGATTTCAGAGCAGGGCATTTTGCAAGATGTTGTCTATCCATGTCTTCCTGTTGATGGCACAAAATGCAGGATGCTGATGGAAGGATGCCAAGACGATTGAGGTGTTTACCCAGGATGTCATGTTCAGTGTTAAGACGAAAGCTTGCAACTGCTAGTCTTCTGGGTTCAGGAGGTATATCCTTCAGTAATTTCCTACGTTGTTGCGAAATATTTATGTCCAGTTCTTGTTGGTGATTATTTTTTTTGTAGTTGCCTGATATAATGTTTTACTGAGCTAAATGACAAAGGTTTCCGTGGGTTTATTTTGAGGTTGGCACCCTTCTTAGCTAATGTGTCAGCCTGTTCATTCCCATGTAGATTACAATGTCCTGGGATCCATTGTAACACAACTGTTTTACCACGTTCTTTTAAATTTGCAAGTATTTTTTGACAATTATTGATTTGTTCTGTGTAGGGGTGGTCAGTTTTATTTATGGACAAAATGGCTGCTTTTGAGTCTGAGAGGATGACCTCTGCGAACCTCTAATCACTGCACCAAAAACTACACTAAACCCATTTGTCAAAGTACAAAACCAGGCACTCAGACTTATCACAGGAGGAGTGAAATCTACTCCCATTAACTGTATGCTTTACCTCACAGACATTAAACCTCTTGTAACAACAATAGAAGAAAGAGCCATTATTCTTTATGAAAAAGTGATCAGAAGTAATGACGACTATTGGTCCACATACCTTAACACAGAAAGGTATCTGAAAACGCAACACAGATTCATCCAATATGCAGAGAAACTAAAAGAAGAACTCGATATACCCAATCTCCTTCAATCTCTAATGCTTCCACAAAACCCACTTCAGATGGATATAATTCAATCAGAAATAGACCTCCTAGAACAAATCACCAAAAATCAAGACAGTAAAGAAAATTTAAAACAATTGGCCTTTGAAACCGTCAACATCAGATATCCGGAAGACTATTGGATAAGAATTTATACTGATGGCTCAAAAACAGACCCTCAAGGAAATGTAGGAGCTGGTATTTTTTTAGTAGATAAATATTATATGATGTGCTATATCCCTTTCGGAAGCCATATTGATTGCAGGGCCATAAATGAAATCTTTCTAAATGGAAAGTAATTCTGTCAGTAAGGATTTTTTCAAATAGTTTGCGAAGTGTATTGGACAAAACTATAGGTCTGTAATCAGTAACTGTTGTTCCTTTCTTGAGGGGGTTAATTATAGGTTGAATATAAAATAACTTCCAGGTATCCGGGACTTCTCCAGTTGTGAGAATCTGATTGAATCTAGTTGCTAGGAGCGATAAATACTTGAATGGAAGCTTCTTGAGTAATAGATATGGGATATTGTCCGGACCAGGTGCAGTGTTTCTTCGAGAAGCCAAGACGTGCGAGATCTCTTATGAGGTAATAGGTTTAAAAGCTGATGATCGTCTGTAGTGCTAGGAATTTCAAAAATAGGTGGAGGAGCTTTAACCGTATCCGGAGAATGATCTTGTAAGAAAGTATCTTGAAGTTCATGATCAATAAAAATCGGGGTGAAGTTAGTTTGCTTGCCTGTCTTATGCCAGTTTAATTTCTTCCATATGGTTGTAGTTGGAGTTTGTGATATAATTGATGCAGTATACTTTTTCCAGCCGAGACGTTTGTAATAACAGAGCACCTTCTTAGTGAGGGCTTCTTGGTTCCTAGCCCCTAAGTAATTGAAAAAATTCGGGGTTAACCTGTATTTCTTATAAGCCAGTCGTCGTTTGGCGACTGCTCTGTTGCAGGCTTCATTCCACCAAGGTGGTTTGGGAGGCATTTTATTTCTAGCAGATTGTTTAGAGAGAGGACATTTCCGGCATTCTTCTATTAACAAGTTATGTATGTCGTCAAAATCCTTTATTGTATCCTGAAAACTCTGTAGTTTAGATATTATCTCATCCACCCTGTTACTATTAATATGTCTGGGTTGTGCTGGATTAGGTTGATTGAGGAAAATGGCTTGGTTTAAGTATAAACCTATATCAAGCGGATAGTGATCACTATTCATAGTATCCAAAATTTTATTAATATTAATATGCTGTAGTAAGTCTTCGGATGACCAAATTAAGTCTGGTTGAGAATCATCCTGACCCCATCTACCTTTTCTAGTTAAAATATGTTTAGATGCAAGTTGCCAATCATGTAATATAGCAAATTCTATGAGAAGATGATGGATTTGCTGCCATCGTCTATGCATATGAAAGTTGGCTATATTAAAATCGCCACATATTAGTATGGAAAGAGTAGAAACGTTTGTTAAAATATGATTCCATTGGTGTAATGATATATTCTCCCTGGGTTTGCAGTATACACCCATGATACTTATATTGTTGACTGTGATAGAGATGATTTGTATTTTATTATTAATATTAAACATTTCATATTTCTTAGTAAGGTGAACAGACTTGTGGATATACATTGCGACACCACCTCCAGTATCTTCCTGGTTGGCGGAGATTAAATGGTAGGATTTAATTTTCTGTTGTCGATAATTTTGAAACCAAGTCTCTGTAATAATGATTATACGATAAAATTTTTTGGATACCAAGTATGATATGTCATGAATCTTGTTGTTTAGACTTCTGGCGTTCCAATATAGGATTTTGAGTCGATCTATGCAAAAGTAGTTTTCAAATCTTCCAACTGGGGTCTGGTATAGTCAGGTGCTTCCTGTATAATGTTATTAATAAAGGCAATGAATGGAGTTTTATTTAGCTTAGTAGAGACTCGTTTTTGAGATTGAACCTCTTTTTGAGTAGTTGACAATTCCTGTGAATTGTGTTCTATCTCTTCGCTGTGGTATGCAGTTGTCCCAGAAGTAGATTGAGAAGGCTTAGGTGATGTGGGATTAGTCACATAGGGGTCAGGAGGGGTAAATATGAAATACAGAGAAAGTGGGGTAAAACAAGTTTATTATGCGTATATTTTAGTAGACAAAAATATATATTTAATTTACAACACTCTTCAGTAAGTATAGAAACATCCTTTACAAGATAAAGAATATAAAAAAAAATATATTTAATGAATTTGGGGGTGGGGGGAAATGCATGCATACTAATTTTCGTAGAACAAATTCAAATTTTCCCTCCAAACTTTCCTAGTTATTTTGTACCTACATGGTTGGCTGAACTGTTACCAGGCTTTATAGCAGTCATAGTGCTTTCTGGTTAGTTTGCTGCAGAGTTGATAGAGAAATGGTGTTGTTTGAAGATTTGAAATTCAGTTTCAAAAGAAAATATTGAAGAGGGGGAAAAAGAAGACAGTCAGGTGAGAGCATGTGCAATTATTCGCAGTGATATTGTTACTGGTGCTTTTGGAACCATTGCTATTTTGGCTGCATCATTTGTTGCAGGTTGACTAGCATTGTGTATTGCCTAGGTCTAACCTAAAAAATACCTAGGTCTTATGCGAAAAAGAATAAAATCAATGAAGATGATGTACGAGTGGAAAGAAAAGAAAGATTCACTGAGAAACATTACAAAAAAAGTACAGTACAATTTAGATAAATCATTATTAAGTAGGCTAGGCATATTTCTGGACACGTGTTGCAGAAACGTGGAAGAAAGACAGCAATAAGTTTAGAGGCTGAAGGAAAGCTGGCTTCGCATTTAAGGGATATGGCTCAGTGGGGATTTGCTTTAACCACTAAGGAAATAAAAAATGTAGTAGCTGACTATGTTTCCCAAAATAACATCAGTACACACTTTAATAGCAACACAGGAAGGCTAGGAAAGGATTAGATGACTAATTTCTTACGAAGACATAACCTCAGCATTAGAAATTTGGAGAAATTATAGATGAACAGAAGAACAGCCACTGCCGATCCATTTATCATATATCAATTTTATGATAGATTAGAAGAAGTCACTGCTTCATTAGGCATTGGGGGTAAGCCATCTCATATTTATAATTTGGATGAGACTTACATTTGCAATAATCCTGTAAGATTGAAATGTGTTGCTGGTAAAGGTCAGAAGGCACATGAGAATGTACAAGGATCCAGCAAAGACAACACTAGCATTCTTGCTTGTTGTTCAGCAGATGGAAAAGTGCTTCCTCCATTAATAATTTTTACTGGTCAGCACTTGTGGACAACTTGGAAAGGAAAACATGACATAAAAGGAACTTTTTATGCAAGTTCTTTATGCAAGTTCTGACAAAGCGTATATGACTTCAGTCATTTTTCAAGATTGGTTTACAAAATTCTGTAGTCTGGTTAAAGAAAGGCCTTTGCTATTAATATTTGATGGACATCTATCACATTTGGACCTGACAACTCTAGAAAAAGCTAGAGAGCAACATATTACCATATTAAAGCTTCCTCCACACACAACAGAAACCATTCAGCCACTGGACAAAGCATGCTTCAAACCTCTGAAGGATATGTGGAATGAAAGACTACATGAGTGGCAGCGCCTTAATATGAGGAAAATATCTCGATCTGAAATGGTGGATTTGTTGTGTGGAATATGGGAGGAAAGCATTTCACAAAAACTATCCAAGCAGGTTAATTGAAAAATGAGTTATATTCAGTCAATACTTAACATAACACAATACAACATGTTATAATAACATTTACACAGATTTTAAAAACAAACGTTTTCACCAATTTTGATTGGCATCTTCAGGTCGTGTAGGTCAAATGGAACATGTTATAAAAAGTGAACACTTGGTATATGACGTTAAAAACCAAAGTTACAACTGTAATATCACTTAAAAACAGAGAATAGAATATAGCAAAAAGCCTCCACGATGTGTAAAATCACACGCAAGTAACGGTCATTCATCCACTAGTCGTGCAACGTATACAGTTTTTCGTCATACGCTACCACTTAATGTAAAGATCAGTCGTATCGCCGTCCTCATGGATTTCAAGACGTTCTTCCATTTTTTGTAAGTATTGTTTTAGAAGATTTAAATAATACTTAAATGCTTCTAAATATTCTTTCATTCTATCCTTACAATTTACAGGATTTTTCCTGCTCTCCGAACTGTTCGTAGCATCTTCAAATCTATCTTGAAAACTGTATCTGCAATGACAGAAGAGTTTTGCTGTTTCCTTGGTTCACACATGCCTCTTTCAACACAGTGATTCTACACACATCGTGGAGGCTTTTTGCTATATTCTATTCTCTGTTTTTAAGTGATATTACAGTTGTAACTTTGGTTTTTAACGTCATATACCAAGTGTTCACTTTTTATAACATGTTCCATTCGACCTGCACGACCTGAAGATGCCAATCAAAATTGGCGAAAATGTTTGTTTTTAAAATCTGTGTAAATGTTATTATAACATGTTTTATTGTGTTATGTTAAGTATTGACTGAATAGAACTCATTTTTCAATTAACATTGAACTTAACGGAACCAATATGCCTTTGAAATTATCCAAGCAGGGTTTAATTCAACAGTGATATTTCCTTGTAACAGAGAGAAATACCCGAAACATCGTTTAGATCCTGGTAAATTAGAAAAATATTATGCAATGACTACACAAACAGGCCATACAAATGAGGTAGTTAGTCCTACCACAACTCCATTACCTGTTAGAGAGTCAGAGCCTATTGCAGGACCTTCAAATGCATCAGAGCCTAGAACTCTTACCATAACGGTATCTCCTGTTGGAAAAGAGTCTCTTGCAGGGCCTTCGAATATATCAAATAGGCCTCCTACCACAATTGCATCACTCATTAGCAAGTCACAGCCTCTTCCAGGACCTTCAAATACATCAGACGGGCCTGAACCTATCAGTTCTCGTGAGCAAAACTGTGGAAAGAGCAGTGTCACTTTTGCAGATTTGCTGTTACAAAAAGTTAAAAAGACTACTCCCATTCCTGAAACAAGAAGGATGATAGAACAACATAGTGAAGTTGTTACGTCAGAAGAGTATATGACTTTGATAAAGAACAAGTGTGGCAAACTGAAAAATGGTAGACCTAAACCTGTAGGAAACAGAAAAACTAAGTTAGGAAAGCAGAAGAGAAACATACCAAAAGATCCTGAAACTTCTGAGGATGAAGAATGGCTGGAAAGTGGTGATAGTTTACAGGACATTGATCTCTTAGAAGATGAACCTGCAGAAATTTGTGAGGTGACTGAGCTAAATGAAGTGAAGATTGGAGATTATGTGTTAGTTCAGTTTAAAGGCGGTAAAAGAAAAACAGTTATTTATAAATATGTTTGTGTTGTGCAGAAAACATATCCTGTAACTGATGAGTATGATGTAATGTGTATGAATATGATATCTGGAAATAAGACTCTTTTCAAGTTGAATGAAGCAGATGTGTCACTAATTCACAAAAATGATATTATAGGCATACTTCCAGTACCATTTATGTCTTGCACTGGACAACGTATGCAATATTGCTTTGCACAGCCAGTTGATGTGTGTGAAAAGTAGGCCTAATATGTGCAGGTTGTCTGGAATGTTTTTCAGTCATTTTTGTTTAATACTATCTGAACTAAACTAAGATAAAGATAAATCAGCGTCTAAAATGCCTCATGGGTTTGTTTATTTCTTATAAAAATGTATTTTTTTTAAATGAAAATTAAAAGATTGTTCAGCATACTATACTTAAAAAAAACTGCTGTGTCTTATTTTTGCACTCCCAGAGAGGAACATAGGTTAAGGGTGTTTGAGAATAAGGTGCTTAGGAAAATATTTCGGGCTAAGCGGGACGAAGTTACAGGAGAATGGAGAAAGTTACACAACGCAGAACTGCACGCATTGTATTCTTCACCTGACATAATTAGGAACATTAAATCCAGACGTTTGAGATGGGCAGGGCATGTAGCACGTATGGACGAATCCAGAAATGCATACAGAGTGTTAGTTGGGAGACTGGAGGGAAAAAGACCTTTAGGGAGGCCGAGACGTAGATGGGAAGATAATATTAAAATGGATTTGAGGGAGGTGGGATATGATGATAGAGACTGGATTAATCTTGCACAGGATAGGGACCGATGGCGGGCTTATGTGAGGGCGGCAATGAACCTTCGGGTTCCTTAAAAGCCATTTGTAAGTAAGTAAATTCCTGTAGCTCTCTTAGGTATGGAGACTGAATGCTGTCTTTTATTTACCCCCAACTGTCTTCTTTTTACCCCATTTGGTGGGTAAAAAAAAACACACTTTTTATTTTATTGATGAAAAAATATATAAATTGAAGCAATATTACTTATAAAATTGAATTCACCATGCAGTTTACCATCATTTTAATAATTTACTAAAATTTTAACTATTTGCTTTCTGTTTAAAAACATTAAAGTTTTGATTTTGTCTCATATTTACCCCTCCTGACGCCTATGTTAGATTTTTAGATCTTGGATGATCAAAGTTGTCTTTGAGTGCCTGTTTATATTCAGCAACATTGTAGCCTGTAGTATTGTAAGGCAGTTTTCGTTTCCCTCTCTTGTCAGATGCATGGGGGTTCGGGGTACTGTTAGCATTGCACAGGTTGTGAGATGATGGTTTACTATTTGGTGAGATTGGTGCTGATGTCTGAAGGGGCGGAAAGTTAGTTGCTGGGCTACCCTGAGTGTTATTGTTCGTTCTAAGGATAGTGGCATAAGTAGTGTGCCCTTTAAATATTTGTTTCGCCTGATATTTGGATACTGGGAGGCTTTGTATGGTATCAGCAATATTTTTTTCTAGGTTATAATTCGGGCATTTATCCAACTCCGTACTATAATGGGCCTGTTTGCAATTTATACAACAAGGTTTCTCTGATTGACATTCAGCTGTGGTATGAGGGCCTCCGCATTTCATGCAACGAATAGCGTTGCGACAAAACTTGGACTTGTGATTTAATAATCCACAATTATTGCATTGTATAATTTGCTCCTTATATACATGCACTACACGTCTCTGATAATATAAGACCACGTATTGAGGGAGTTTCTGTGATCGAAATATAAGTTTAACTTTAGAGGAAGGTTTGTAAATCGTTTTTCCATTCTCGTCCGTGGATTTATAATTCAGGCGGTAGGCGTTTGTGACTGTAAATCCTTCAGATACCGAAATATTGGTTATAATATCCGTGATTGAAATGTCTAGGTCAACTCCACCAATGATCCCATGCACCATGATATTGTAATTAGGTATGAATGACTTCGTCTGAAACAGCTCATCGAAATCAGAATCAAGGAATTTGTTAGCCTGGTCGACTGAAGTGAAGTGTATTTCAAGTTGATTAAATCCTGACTTGAAAATTTGCAAAACGTCATAATTATTAGTGTATTGCCATTTACCGAACTTCATCGGATGCATCTTATTGATGTTTGCAGTCTTGCTTCTAATAGTGACAAAGAAGGGTCCAGAATCTGAAAATATATATTGATAAGATAACTGAGGTTTCATTATATCAGACCTATCCTGGTTTTCGTTAGATCTAAGTGATGAAAGGGGCTTGGTACTGGTCAGTGATTGTTGCTCAATCGGAAATGATGTAATGGGCAGAGCTTCCTCCATGATTTCTGGAATGTTTTCCATGTATGAGTAGTAAGAGACTCTAGATTATCGAACAAAGAATAAGTAATATGAAAGCGTGAAAAAAAAGGCTTAATAAAAACACTGAAACACTGTCACTGAATCTAGACACTTCTCTACTACAAACTATTACACAAAAATATAGAACCACTTGCACACATCTAACTAGTAGCGTATCTCAAGTAGAAGTGATGTATGAGCATCAAATGGCTTCAATGACGTCACAACCCAGTTAACCATGCCAGTTTCCTTACAAATGTGTCAAGTAGCAATGATTTCCATGTGCATTGCCCTCCTTCAACATATTGTAACAGCTGGTCTGCTGTATTTGGTGTTATAGCTTAGCGAGTATAACTAGGTAGTTGCGTATAATATATTGTTTCAAATTTCTGAACCAGTCATTAAGAAGGGAAGGTTGAAAGAGTCTGGCAATGAAAGCAAAAAGTTAGAGGCAGCAGGAAATGAATATATGATTCTAAATAACTTTCATTCATCTACCTGCAAAGAAACCATATTTATTAGAGGTAAACCTATGTTGTGTAGGCTGTATGTGTATGTTAATTTGAAAATGTATATGTTACCGGTAATACTGTTAAAACCCGAAATCCGTCAAAACCAGTTTCATCCAGTAAAAACTAGCTTAAATGTGTGCGTGTATCTAATGCCTACTCACTTCACTTCACAGTGGGCCAGAATCGACTCAAAATGGGACAAAATTATTTTATGTCTCTATTGTTTTCTTGGAGCATAAAATCAATAGTTATTCAATAGTTTTCACTTTTTCTTTAAGTTAAAAGCACTTTCACAACATAATAGTTTTTTATTCAATATCTGATTCCTCATCATTACATTTTCATTACTGACATTTTCTTCATGAATGGCACTTTCTTCTTCTTCCTCACTAGAGTCTTTCAATAGTTGTAATCCTTCCTTCCACAAGGAAGTTTTGTATTTTTATGTGACTTTCTTGATATTTGAAATGAGAGGATCGGAAGATATGAGAAGGTTGTTGACTAAATCTGTCACTGTATTTTTACGAGAACTTTTCCTTGTGTGGGGCTCTCGATATATTTTAATATCTTTATTGTGAGCCTCCTGAACCTCCTCAGATAACTGTGAAATTGGAAGCAGAGCTGAGTTAATAATCTGAGACCCATGGATGAGAATTTTGTGTACGCTACCTGGGAGGTTAAACCAGGGATACTTCTGAATGAACAATTTTGCATTTTCTAGCGTATATTCATCCAAAGAAACAATTTTAATGTCTCTTCCGTTAGAAATTACTCGAAGAACAACTGCAAAATGTATAATTAAGTCTTTATCTATCCCAGTGATGAATATGTTAATTCGGGATTTGAGAAGAATCTTCTAGAAGTATTCACGTTGTTTAAGGTTCCACTCTCTCCTGGTTTAGGTTTGTCCACAAGAAGTCCCATCTCATTTGGAAACCGACTCTGAATTTCTTCCTTTCTCCTTTTCATAAATTCGTCTGGCTGTATGATCTAACAGACTCTGTAACTTCACTTCTGCACTTATTTCTGTCAGAGTAATATCACATGGATAGTAATGCAGCTTTGCTTCTCGAACTTCATTGTACGCTGGATATAAATCTACATTTCTACATTTTTCTTGTAGTCTCAATAAAGTGTACTGGTACTTAGATAATTTCGTATCCATTATCAGGGCTAAAACGTCATCACCACTATATTTTGCAACATTTTTTGCAGGAACCACTATGCTCGTTATATGCAGTTGGAATTTTTGCCACACGGATTGGTGTACTTAAAGCATTTTCCATTAGTTTAGCTGCTTCTCTTTACCAGAAGCCTTCATACTTATCCGAGTAGCAAGAACAAGTGCAGCAGGATCAGCAGCTTCTCTGAGATGTTCAGTTTTCCTCCTCTTGGTCTTCTTAGATGATTCAGAGAACAATTTTCTTGGATGACCAGAATGACTATACAACTATGAACATCCAGCCACATGTTCAACATGAAATTTATTACATGGGGCAGCTTAAATTCTTGATCCAGTGAACTGCCATATTTTTCATCCTATTTATTTTTCATTCTGTAGCAATACTGCTATCTTTTATTCAAATTACTGCGGAATGAACTATTTTTTTTTTTCTTTAGCTCTGAAGAAAAATCTTGTTGACAATTTTCACGTAATCCTAATTATGAAATAACAAACTCATGAAGAGCTGTCTTATCATTATTATTTTGTAGCAAGGATTCCATGATTTCATGGTGTAAAAAACAGCAGTCATCTGGAATAGTAATGAATAATACTGTACCGGTACGTAGGTATCTGAATTTTCGCACATTAATCAGAAAAGTGCAAGTAGCTGCAGCTGAATACGACTTTTCTGCAATCTATAGGATCTGTTTAAATCATCGACACAAACATTTTCGTAACATCGAGTGACACGCACTTTATAACCCTCTTTAAATATTGAAAACTAAAATATATTAGCTTAAATTGCATTCCTCCGAGTTATCACAAATATTTACACTCTATATGATATCAGAATTCCTTAGTCAAAGATTCATTGCCACTAAATTCAATAACTCACTTTATAATTACAGACAAACATATCGAGGTCTAA
This sequence comes from Periplaneta americana, assembly GCF_040183065.1. Classification (NCBI taxonomy): domain Eukaryota; kingdom Metazoa; phylum Arthropoda; class Insecta; order Blattodea; family Blattidae; genus Periplaneta; species Periplaneta americana. The sequence continues at coordinate 178,471,414 of NC_091131.1, forward strand.
CTCAGGGCGCTGTCCTCAGCACAACTTTATTCAATATTTATATAAATGACTTACCCTCCCTATTAGAGGAATCAAATATGAAAACAGCACTATTTGCAGATGATATAGTTTTGTGGACTTCCGGATCTTACAGACATAGAGACAAAATTCAAAATTCTGCTCTTAAAGCTCTAAATCAACTACATGAATGGAATACATCAAATTTGATGACACTCAATTTAAGCAAAAGTAACTACCAAATATTTTCACTCAGTAAAAAAGAAAGAGAATTCAATATCCAATACAACGGCCAGCACCTTCCTAGGACTTATGAATCCAAATATCTTGGAGTTATTTTCGATAGTAAGTTAACATGGAGCAACCATTTGAAATATATTTCTGAAAAAGCTCGTAAAAGATTCTCCCTTCTAAAAAGACTAGCAGGAAAGAAATGGGGATGCTCTAGGAATACTTTGAATACTACATACAAAATGTTTATACAGCCAGTGCTGACATACTGCGGAGAAATTTTAATTACTTCACCTTTCATAAAAGACATAGAATATGTTCAAAACCAAGCTCTCAGACTCATTACTGGTGGAATCAAAACAACTCCAATAGATTCTATGAGGTTCCTCACTAATATTAACAGTATCAAAATGACAATAGAAGAAAAAGCACTGATTCAATATGAAAAACTTATCAGATTACCAGGAAACAATTGGCATTCATACAGTCCTCTCTGTAGATTGAAAACTCAAAAAAGTTTCATATCCATTGTTCAAGAATTAAAACAGAAAATCAATATCCCGAATTTAAAAGAAAACTTACAAATTAAACCAAACCCTTAACCTCTATTAAATACAGAATATAATCTAAATTTAACAGAAGAAATACTGAAATCAGAAGTAAACACTGAAATACTGAAACAATTGTCTTTAGAGACAATTAATATTAGGTACCCTCCACAGAACTAGCTTCATTTATACACCGACGGATCCTTGATCTCCAGAGAACAAGGTGCCGGTGCAGGTGTTACGTGCTGTCTCTTCTCACTTTATAGATCTCTTGGATATGGAACAAGTTTTGATGGAGAAATCATTGCAATAACTGAAAGTCTCAGGAATCTTCTATGCCACATCAATAAATTTAGGAATGCAGTTATATTGTCAGACTCCAAAGCAGCTATTCTATCAATCGTCTCTAGACACACACCTTCATCTCAAACAGCAGAAATAACTAAAATGCTCTCTCAATTTAATATCAACCAATAAAGAATTGTATTCCAATGGATACCATCCCATTGTGGAATCCTGGGAAACGAGAATGCGGCTGCTTTAGCAAAGAAGGGCAGCACTGCTACTTACAGACCTGTTACTAAATCTACATACTACTCTGTGAAGAGATTTATTAAATCTACATACTTGGACTTCAACAAACAAATTTTGATAACTCAATCCCAAGGGGAAAAATGTAACTCTCTGCATCAAAATCCACAGTTAATTCCCGATTTACCACTAAAATCGTCTGTAGCTGCATTTAGATTGGCAACAGGCCATAATTGTTTAGCCAAACGCCTGCATAGAATTGGAATATATCAGTCCCCTAACTGCCCATTGTGCAACTCAAACCAAGAAATGGATTCGGAACACCTCAAAATCTGTGCTTCAGTTGCTGGTCATGATAATATCTTTGAAAAATATTGGAGTGCAAGAGGTCAAATGACTTTATTGTCAAACGCCTGGCATTAGAAAACAACAACAACAACACTCTATATAAACCAATTCAAAATTACATGTATTCCTAATAAAACCTACCCTTTGTTCTAACATTCTCAGCCATTGTTATTTCTTTATTCACGAATATGACCACGTAACACACACCACTGTCTCAAACGCACGGCCTAGGACTGACTGGTATGCTATCGCCTGCTTACAATAGCTCTCTTTCAAGGCTGTAGCCACAGCTGTTAAAACATGTTATAGATGATGCATCATGAGTTTAGTGCTCACCAGCATCCCTACTATGAGTATACACTGTCAAAAGTATTGTAGAAAAAAGTTCATTTTTTCAATTTTGTTCCATTTTTTATTCAGTCTGGCCCACTGTGCACTTGCGTGATTCAGATTCCGCATATTTCGGATAGATGGCAGGACTATGATCCATTTTCAATTGTACAACACTTTGGCGGACCACGCTGTACATGATGTGTATCATGTGAAGAGTTATGTCGTGTACTAGGGTGAGTGTATGTGTAAGTGTAGTGTAGGGAATGGGTGAGGATGATAATGAAGAGGAAGGGAGAAGGGGAAATATGGTGCCGGCACATAGCCTACTCCTGTCGAATAGCAACAAGGGGGCCACCAGGCTTAACGTCCTCATCCAATGGTCTAATCACTATCAACAGTGACATATGCCTTCTCTTCATATCCACTGCAGAGAGATTTGGGATTTAACCCAGGCATATTGGTGCAGAATTTAGTGGTTAGAAGTTCTGCACCACCATAAATTTTACATGAAAATCTCTAATCCCACTGGGAATCGAACCCACCGGCTAGTCTGGAGGCAGACGTGCTGCCACAGAGCTAACTTGGCAGACCTCCTTAAACAAATGTACATAGATAAAAAGCGAGTTTTCGTAAGGTCCAGAATCAGTGACAGGTTCGGTTTGGTTTGTTTAGGCTAGACCAGGCCTGGGCACTAGTAACTCAATCGAGTCATTGCAGATTTCCCCTTAACTCCCCACTCCACCTTCCCCAGCTGAGACGAGTAGACAGGAAGAAAAGCATTGCTGAGTGACAGATTGTATAAGGCAGGCGTCATAGTTTTTACAAACTTTCAGCTCTTGCTGGTTACCTGCAATCCATCACTGATGTATAGCGCCTACTGTGTGTTTGTTTATAAGGCAGTGTAAGCGAAAAAGACATGGGTGGGGGTTTCAGAGTTCCGTTTCACTTCCCTGTTGTGCCCAGAGCTGGGCTAGACCTTGCGAAAACTCGCTTTACATATATGCTTTTTGTTTATGCCTTTGTTTGCTTAAACTAGTTTTTACTAGGCCTATTTGAAACTGGTTTTGATGGATTTCGGGTTTTAAGATAAGATAATGTAAATTAAAGTAACATGCGTACATTCACTGGGATAATGACAAAAGTAAGCATATGTACTGTATGCTGGTTGTAAAATTATTCATATGCTAATGTAAAATATAATGTTGTGTTGGAGATGATGTGAAAAAGTTACAAAGTATTTTCCCAATCAGAATGAAATCAAAATCTTTTACAGCACCTGAAGAGCTTTAATATATGAATGTTTGTAGCTACAAAAAGTATAGAATTTTGTCTTTCATTTTTGCAGTATAGAGGAAAATTTAAAATATATAATTCAATCATGACATATGTATGAAATTTAACAACACTGTATTGTACTTAATGCAATATATACCGATTTTTTTGCTACTAATATTTTATTTGAGAAATCTCACATGCACTGGACATTTTGGGCCCCATTGCGCCTTTATATTACAAAGTAAGTTTCTTAAGAATGTCAAGAATATTGGAAATCATATATAGCTGGCAGTTTTATACACTTTTCTCAAAACTAGCAGAAAGGAACATGTGTAGTTTCTCAAATAACTGATTGAATAATTTTAAAGCACCACAGAAAAAAATAAATCACTAAACTGGAGAATTAGGTACCGCAGCTTTCAACATGGCATTGCAATGATAATCAAGTACACAATGTTGCCAACATTGACGTCATTACCAGGAGAAATTTATTTTTTTCTCGTTCACTCCCTCATTCTCAACATTACTGAGAGATAGCTTCACTATTATAGTCCATGGAGTGCAGTTTCATAGAAAGGACTTTGCCGACAGACCTTCTACTGCCCCCTACTAATTGGCTGTCATAAATGTGTTCTTACTGTGACGAAAATCTTGTCTTTGCCTGTTAGTAACCAATCACAACCCTCGTTCAGAAGAATTGACAGGATCCTGACAAATCCACGTGGAGGCAGAGTTGCCAAAGATTTTCTGAATTCCAAGAATCCCGTCAGTTAGCATAAAAGTATAATTGAGAGTGTATTCTGTAGTATTCATTGAGCGGTCAGCTCGTGATATTACGTTGTTTTTTTTCAAAACACGTGACGTCCAGATGAGGATGACGGCCACTAATCCTCTCATTTCGAAGGTCGCCAAGATTGTGGCAACTGTGCAATGTTGGGACGATGGACTGGTCAGAGGTGTTTGTGTAGAAAGTCATAAATCTGTAAGTAGGTGTTCAAAGGAGCCACCAAACTGCACTCCATGATATAAAATAGACTTTAGCAACAAGGTTAGATAAGGAGATAAGTACAATAGTGTTAATTGCACACTTTGCCAGTGATAAGGTTGGCTGGGGTTTGACGAGGAGATAATGTATGAATGTCAATTACACACACTGTTGATTTCAACGATATTCCCTGGACCACATCATATTTCTCATTAATTTCGCCGTGTTAAAGTGTTATGATATCTTCTTTTAGTGTATTAAAAAAGTCGTCATTATACTCCATAGATCTTGCATTTAAAAGTGCAGGGACTTAGTATTAAAGAATATCATCACCAATTTTACTAGCAACATTTCGATTCTCTTTTGTTTCACATGGCTTAGTATGGCCTGGTCACTAATGACACATGCAGCTCACGACAGAAAGAACTTGACTGTGAGATCAAACTACGCATGCGCGGACTTGGTTAATAAAAACCTAAACTAACCAAACCTAACCTTCGTATATACAAGATGTGTAACTGGAGTACAAAGGGAACTTCATTTGATTATGAATGTACACGCGAAAATAAATCCAGATAAGGATCACACTGACACTACAAGAGAAGTCTGTGCATGCGCAGTTTGATCTTAAGAGCCAAGTTCTTCCTGTCATGAGCCCCAATGGCGAGCATATTTGGCACTGCTGTATGGTATGCATTATCCAGTTGTTCCAAATGAATAAAAGTTTTTCTTTTTTTTTAAGTTGACTCTTCAAATGCCACAGATAGAATAACACAGAGTGGACCCCTCGAACTTTCCTGGTTTCCATTGCTTCTAAAAAAGAAACAGAAAGAACAACAATAATAAATACAATACGCCTTATATCCACCCTTCACGTCTAAAAAGCGAAGAATCGAGGAATAGAGACTCAATATGGCATATTTGAAATTCTGATGGCATCTGCAGCAAGGCAACATGAAGAGGATGAATGCCAGATCTTCGGGAAATTTATAGCTAAAAGATGTAGCAATGTTCATCCATAACACAGAGCAAAGTCCAACATGCTATTATAAACAGTTCTTTCTACAGTTTACCGTATACATTGTTCTCAACATCGTACTGTAATGTTCATCCATCACAATGCCTGTTACCATATTAAGAGAGTTCCTTCAATTCTCCTGACCTTGTCAAGCACTGCACTGATTACACTCAATTAAAACTCAAATTTTTCTAGCATCAAGTACGTCCAATTGGCAAGATGTAGATATGAATTTTCAGGCTTTATTCATTTTTAAAAATAGAGTTTTATGGTGTTACTTAACCTTTTATATATTGGTAGAAAATAAGAACACCTATCTGTAGACTTCTGACACATTACCTGTGCACTCGGCAGATGCCAGAGTGGTGTGGAATTGCCTCGCTATAACTCACTACAAAAATATAAGTTCAAGGAGACCTACTTAGCACAGAGTAATACACAAATACACTATTGCGTTATTCCACAAATTAAATAAACACAACAAAAGCAGGAAATATACCCATTTTTAGAACCACATGACAAGCAGACGTGTTCTTTACTCAGAGAGAAAAATTAAAGTTTTCTGGAAATGTAGTAGTGTAGCGCAGAGTCTTTCTCTCTATCTTTTAACACCATTTTCTCCATTAACTAATGGTCAGAAAACGCACAGAAAAAGTGTTATGCCCTCTCACTGTGAGAGTGTCACATAATAACATTAAAGAACTTATGGTTTTATATTATGATATGTTAGGAAGGCAAATCTCGTTGCTCGCAATCATAAGCTTTGTGATGAACTGATGAGAACGCCGCTAACTCTGTCATAAGAGTAGCCAGTGTCAACACTCAGCAATCCCCATTCAGACTTAAATTCAAAGAAAATACCGCCAGTCGTTGTATCAGCCAGACGCTTGGAAGTTCAGTTTAATTTGAAACGATAAAGAGTGCAGTTCTTTTGTACCTAGGTGATTTATATTTTAATCATTATAATGAGTGACAGTCGGAAAAATCTCAGTGGTTCTCAATACCGGAAACACCTCTGATTGAGATTCTGGCTGATATGTAAATCTATTACCAGACAGTACATCTCATTTGACGATATGTGTCAGAGGAAGAACTGCATCTAGAATCTCATTAATGTAATATGTAGCTAGTTAGCGTTGTATGCAATGGAGGGGGAAAGGAACTGGTCACCTACCCCATTATCTCCTGGCCTAGTTGCCTCATGAGTGATGCCTTGATGGTGTCACTTGTGGGGTCCAGACCTGTCTTCGGACAGTTGACTAAACAACAATACCGGAAACTCGCAAAATACAAGGCAATAAAAAGAGAGGAAATTGTGGGAAAAAGTGCAAAAATGTGTCATTTAAAAAACAAACATAGCCAGCTTGTTCCAGTTCGAGTCCAGATACATCAGAGTGTAATAATGTGGCGAACAGTAGGTACCGAAAATAGTGCAGTGTGTGGTTTATCTGAGTCAGGCGTTTCTGATATTGGAAACAGTAATAATGACGCGGAATCAATTATTTCATTTGATCCAAATGACGCATATAGGGCGAAATAAGGGGCAGAAATATTTTTCTCTGCCTAGAGGCGCCAAGTAACTAGATTCGCCCCTGCATGTTAACACACCGGATGGTGCAAGAAACATGATGCATGGCACATGGAGTGTGACACATAACGCCATGTTATTTGATGTAATGAGTCATTCAGTATGGAGTCATCAGATGATGAAGATCTTCTGCTATTTTCAATAATAAGAATGCGAAGATGAAGGCATAGGTTTTTTATTCATTTATTCAAAACGCTGAAAATCATGGTTCTTGTAATGTTTTATTGGTAGAGTTAGCACAGCATCCAGACAAATTCGCAGAATATTATAGAATGTCCGAAGAATCATTTGAAGATATGACAAATTGTGAATATTCCTAATAGATGGAAAACATGTGTGAGTATTACACAAGCACATGGACTTTTCACTCTGATTTCTGTTGAAGACTTGGGTACAAATAGTGTTGGTGCTAGGGTTGCCAACTATTTTTGAAGAAAATACGGGAGACTAAGTGGTCTACAATATTTCACATAAAAAATTGAAAAATTATTAAATTCAGTTAGCGGCACTGAAAACAATTTTATTCTACATTTTGGCAGTTAGGCTTAAATTAAAGTATTTTTTTTAGATATTTTACCTAGCGTAATAGTTTCAAACAAATTGTAAAAATGTCCTACATGAGTAATTGAAGTTGACTGTGATTTGCAGTTCTGATTTGATTAGATGTGTCACACTCCTGTTTCGAACATCTAAGGATTGCGAGACCTCATATGTGAATATAGGTATATATTAATGTTAACAGTATTAAAAAAAGCTTGTTAAAATTGACCATAAAGTCATTTAAATATGTACTCCTGCATATATGACTTACCGGTATATGTCTAAAATGCAGGTAGAAGGCCACTGATGCTATAATGAGGAGAGTTCGGCTGGTACCATGGATCGTGTCCTGGCATAGTTCAGTTCGAAAGAGCGCTCAGCACACAGACCAGAGAAGTTCTGGGTTCAATTTCCGGTGCTGGAACGAAATTTTCTCAAATTAATAGGTATCTACATGTTAACTTACTTACTTACTTACTTACTTACAAATGGCTTTTAAGGAACCCGAAGGTTCATTGCCGCCCTCACATAAGCCCTCCATCGGTCCCTATTCTGTGCAAGATTAATCCAGTCTCTATTATCATATCCCACCTCCCTCAAATCCATTTTAATATTATCCTCCCATCTACGTCTCGGCCTCCCGAAAGGTCTTTTTCCCTCCGGTCTCCCAACTAATACTCTATATGCATTTCTGGATTCGCCCGTACGTGCTACATGCCCTGCCCATCTCAAACGTCTGGATTTAATGTTCCTAATTATGTCAGGTGAGAATACAATGCATGCAGTTCTGTGTTATGTAACTTTCTCCATTCTCCTGTAACTTTATCCCACTTAGCACCAAATATTTTCCTAAGCACCTTATTCTCAAACACCCTTAACCTATGTTCCTCTCTCAGGGTGTGAGTCCAAGTTTCACAACCATACAGAACAACCGGTAATATAACTGTTTTATAAATTCTAACTTTCAGATTTTTTGACAGCAGACTAGATGATAAAAGCTTCTCAACCGAATAATAACATGCACTTCCCATATTTATTCTGCGTTTAATTTCCTCCCGAGTGTCATTAATATTTGTTACTGTTGCTCCAAGATATTTGAATTTTTCCACCCCTTCGAAGGAGAAATCTCCAATTTTTATATTTCCATTTCGTACAATATTCTGGTCACGAAACATAATCATATACTTTGTCTTTTCGGGATTTACTTCCAAACCGATCCCTTTACTTGCTTCAAGTAAAATTTCCGTGTTTTCCCTAATCATTTGTGTATTTTCTCCTAACATATTCACGTCATCTGCATAGACAAGAAGCTGGTGTAACCCATCCAATTCCAAACCCTGCCTGTTATCCTACATGTTGACTACTAACAAAAAATAGTAGTCTTGATTATTCAATGAGGATGCGACACTTCATATATGAATGTATGTATAATATCTGTTCACTTACTGTTCATAACAGAAAACACTCTATGTATGAGCTTAGCTGCACATTTCAGTGCATTTCTGGAACAATAGAATCCATCATATAAATCACCTTCAACCATGTAAAAATTAAATGTTTCAAATAAATTTTCACATTATGCAAAAATAAAGTAGAAAAAGGCTCGAAGAGAAGAGAAATGTGGAAGTAGGGAGACTTGAAAATTGGATGATGCCGTATGTTCAAAAATTGGCGAACCAATGTCCATGATGAAGAGAACCTCGACCGAGTATCGTGAATGCAGATCTGATTTGTTTGTTTGACGAAAAGGTTAGAGCAAACCGCAGGTTTACCATGTCAGAGCTTAGTGAGGATTTTTCACAGATTAGTCGTACTCTTCTGTACAAAGTGATTCCCGAAGATTTGGGCTACTGGAAACTTTCTGCCAGATGGGTGCCTAAACTCCTTTCTGAGTAACAAAAGGCTCAGCGAATGGGAGCAGCACTGTCCTTTCTTGAGCATTACGAAAGAGAAGGTGATGCTTTTCTCGATCAGATTGTGACAGGAGATGAGACTTGGGTGCGATATGTGAATGCAGAAACAAAGCTTCAATCAATACAGTGGGACCATACTCACTCCCCGAAAAAATTCACAAAGTGTCATCAAACACTTTCCACGAGGAAACTTATGGCAACTGTCGTCTGGGACAGAAAATAAATTTTGCTAGTGGAGTTCTTGGAGAGGAATGCCACAATTAACACTGAGCATTACTGTAACACACTAACAAACTTGAAAAGGGCCATTCAAAACAAACGTGACATGTTGAGCTCTGGGGTGATTTTCCTGCATGACAACGCCCAGCCGCATATAGCGCGTCGTACTGCAACCAAACTGCAAGAGTTCAACTGGGAAGTATTGGATCACCCTCCCTATAGCCCAGATTTGGCACTTAGCGATTACCATCTCTTCATGCACACGAAGACGTAGCTTGGCTCGAAGTGCTTTGACGATGACGAAGAGTTGAAAACCAGCAGCATAGGTTGGCTTCAGCACAGGCGGCCGAATTCTATGACTGCGGAATTTCAAAGCTCGTCAAACGCTACATGTGTTTCAATGTGACTGGAAACTATGTGGAAAAATAAACTAGAGTGTATACTTTCAAATGTATTGTAACCGAATTCTGTAACGTCATTCACAGGTTTGTAAAAAATAAACGGAAGTTACTTTATGAATAACCCTCGTAGAACAAAGATATATACTGCTTTTTTATATAAAAACATTCTAGCATCCCCAGTAGAGTAAGTTATACACTCGTGCTCAGAGCACATTCCACATAATGTTAAGACATTTTATTAAATAGGTAACAGAGTAAAAAGTAAAAAAAGAAAAAGAAAAAAGAAGAAAAGACACATATCACAATAATTGAACTTTAAATTTTCTCTCTAAACAGCAATTTTTAATTGATTTTTTTTTAAATAAGGAGCATTAGTAAATTGTATATTTAGGAATTTAGCTATTAAGTTATCATGTTATAAAGCCTTGGACCGAAGTTGCTGCTGCGATTATATGCTACAGCTATGATACATTTAGGTTCTGTTAAGCATAATATATGTTTTCTGATCTTTTGGTTTTATATTTATGTCAGTGATGTCAAAGCAAGAGCATTTTTCTGACATTGACCTCGTGCGCGGGCATCAAGCACTATGTTGGAAAGAGGAAGGGTTGTGTATATGAGTAAGCAGCCTGTAGGATTAAGAAAACAGTGGTGCACAAACTTCAAACGGAACGTGACATTTTATGTCGTTATTTTTATATGGCTTCTTTCTGTTTGATATTATCTATATTGTCTGTAAAACAAAAGTACTAATACTGATTTCTTAATATTGCAGTTGTTTTTTAAATATTAATAACATAATAAAGAGATAAGAAGGAATATTCACTTAAATTCCATAGTAGTACAACTATACTATACTAAATGGATGAAACACATCATTCATAAAGAAAGTGATATCCAAAAAAAAGAGATTGAGTATGACATGACAAGTTGTAATTGATATTGATGATACCTTTAGCCCTATAAATATAATCAATCAACTAATCAAAAAAAATATTACAGTACAAAGCAAAGTTACCTAGGTGCTGTATATGTTTTAAATGAAACTAATATTCCATAACAAAACTCTTATCACATTATGCTTTTAAGGTGATATTGGTGAGCAACTTCCTATCATCAGAATATTAAATTATTTTCTCGAAATGTGCTGAAGCTATAGAGCTGACATTTTTACAACACATGGGGACGTATCTTTTGCTTATGATGTAACAGTAGTTGCTTTGTTAATTCATTTCCATGCGAATATTTTCAAAACTTTCAATACACTATCTTCAGTAATACGCATTTACGGTATATTAAAGTAACGAAAACATTCTGTAAGGCTACTAAATAAATAGGCCTATATCTGAAAATTTCACTTTTCTATAAAGAAAGTTGAGAAAATACGGTATTTATTTTGAACAAAAAAATGAAACTTGTGAAAAATGAACATTAAAATGAAAACTTACATTCTTATAATGCACTTATACTTCCAGACAAATCTAAAAATTAACATGGTTACAGTTTTAATAAGTTCTCTTCCCTTTATCTATTGAATCAGTGCTGGCCATCTCTGAACATAGCTCGACCAAGCGGCATATACTACCTCTTTTGTCTGTCTCTTTCCTTTCCGCTGTAAAGCGCTCAGGCTCTCCTGATCTCTGAAGGACACGCTTGCTCCTATGGGCATCAATTGACATCACCGATTTATGTGAATATAAATTAAATATATTTCGGTTTTTATGTACAAAATTCAATAATACATTGTTATAAATCTGATGGAAGTCACATACTTTAAACCCTGAATACAACAGTTCTGAAGGGTAATCAAGAGTTTATTAAGGCATAATTTTATTATTCTTTTTTGTAGCAGAGTTATTGGCATGAGGGAGGTACTATTAGCACTATATTAACTTCGCACTTTCTTAAACATCAACCATAGTACACCAACTATTTACTTTTCTTACACATACTGCTACCACCACCACTAAAAAATTTTTATCAACACTTCAACCATTAATACTCTGATTGCTCTCTGCAATTTTTATAATTGATTATTTAACGACCCTGTATTAACTACATCGATTGTATTGGTAATAGCATGATGGTATTTGGCAAGATGAGGCCGAGGGTTCGCCATAGATTACTGACATTCGCATTCGCCTTATGGTTGGAGAAAACCTTGGAAAAAACCACCAGTAATGAGCACAAGCTGGAATCGAACCCATGCCCGAGTGCAACTTTGGATCAGCAGGATCCTTGTGCTTGTAAGCTTTATATTTGTTATACACATTAATGGTAACATTTTCACAATTCACTTCTTTGCTTTAAAAATCTAACAATTATTGTGTCTACTTACTGATTGATGTCCACGTTTTTCTTCAGTGATACCGTACTTCACAGCATAGACTAATGAATCCACAGAGAACTTGATTTCTTCTTTTCACTTTTCATTGAAAAATATTCCAGCATAAACTTTTCAGAAATATTCTCTACTTTTTTTTTTACACCACTCTTCAAACTTCTTATATTCCTCTTCATACCTCTGTCGCGATTTTGGTGGAATTAATAAATCAGTACAGCTGTTAATGCAATACCATTGACACTTATATTTATAAATAGTCATGGTGACAATACCGACAATAATAACATTCTTCAAATGTTTCTTGTACATGGCCCTCTATATGAATCAATCACTTACAAAGAAAATGTATATAGCTTCAAATGTTTCTCGTACAAGGCCCTCTATATGAATCGATCACCTACAAAGCAAATGTATATAGCTGGCAATAAGAATTTTACATTTAGACAATATTCAATTTTACATTATTTTTTTATCAAAGCGGATAAAACTTTGTACGATACACATGTCGTAACTTCATATTACAATAGTAGACTGGTTATGAAACTCGGCCTGCAGCCTTGTTTGACAAAATCTCGTATTGTAAAATGAAATGTTATGACATTAGTATCTAAATAACTATTACATTATGTTTTGTGCAATATTAAAATGCTTGATAATACCGTATTGTCAGTGTTCTTCCATCCTGTAAATGCTATTTTTTTTTAATCTAAAACATTTAACAACCAGTTCTACATTGTGGACAAATTAAACAAGCAGTGATCTGACTGAATGACACGACATGTAAAAATGTGATAGCTTTCAATTGCATTATATTAATTTATACTGAATCATTTCATTGCTATATAGCCTACTACATACCATATCTAAATACTGGTAGGCCTATAGGTCTAAGAGGACAGCAACTTCAATACCGCTTCATGGACAGCTGTTGACAGGTCCTTTTAGCCACCTTGTCCTCTCAAGTGGACAGTTCATATCTGGAAATCTAGGTATCATGCTGTAAAAATGAGACAAAATCTTAAAAGGAGTCATGAACAAACAATTAGACTTTCATAAACAAAAATCATAATTCGTGACTGAAAGTCTTAATCTACTTGAAGATATAATTCACATTATTCATGTGGGGTGATCTTGTTACCCGTCTTGATAGTCTGTGTCATGAAAATTCCAGGGTATAAAATTCGATCTATAGCTTAATTCTCTTCATTTCTAAGTTAGTCTGCTTCCAAATTATTTTATTTTGTGTTATTTATACCAATTTTTATATTGTTATTTATATTATCATTATATGTTCATTGTAGTATAGGTGGTATTCGAATATTTGAATTTCAACAAAGAACTAAAATTTGATTAGTTTTATATTTTTAATTATTTATTTTTATTACTTCAAAACTTTTTTTTTTGGGATTTTATTTTATTATAAACAAATGTTTTTGAGATGCTCATGGTTGTATAAGTTATATATTGTTCTAATACAGTGAAGTTACTTGGGGATGCTTGGGTTTTCGTCCAGAGCCAGCTGGTTATCAATGTGTTGATTACCACAGGAAACACATGCACATCTCCGGCACTCCGGCCTACAATCCTACTGATACAAAGTACTTACCAAGGTCACATTCGTTGTTCAACATGTCCTCCATTTACTGCAACATACATTTGACATCTTTTTTATGAAATTTGCAGTCACAAGTTCTTCAGCAGTGATAGAATTTATTGCATCTCTTACATTCTGTTTAAGTTCGTTTATGGAGTGTGGGTTTCTTGGATTCTGTAGGGTCTTAACTTAAATAATTTTGTCGCTACATTAGCAGAGCTTCTACTTCTTTCAGTTTCATGCGCTGAACTGTGAGGGATTTTTGAGGGCTGTGTTCCAATTTTTCACCAATCTCGTCTAATATCTTTTCTGACAGGACACGGCATTCTTTTCGGTTTTTCATCATTTACCGAACCTGTCCGCATGAACTACTTATAAAGTATTCTTATTGTACTGACAGCTGGAACAGGTCTCTCTGGAAACATTTCCCGAAATTTGGTCTTGTTACCGCACAAGATTTTCGTTTCCTATGCATGTATTGTACGTTCACCTAATGAATAAGTCATCCAACAGTAGTCTACACGGAGCACTTTAAACCTAACTTAAACTTTTAAGATTACAACTTTCTCCGCCAACTTACTTCCCACAACACAACACAACTAAAGCGAAACTGCAGTGTCACTCATTGCTTGCATACCGAGAATGCGAATGCACTATTCCTGGTGACCATGCCATCTCTTGGCGGGGAACGTCTCTTGCAAAACCCGAGCATTCCCAATTAACCTCACTGTATTTAAATTTAAAGAATTAACTGAAATGATTTGCAATGATTTCAATGTTGTGGAAGAGAAGGCCTGATGGCCTTAACTACACCAGAATAAATAAATAAATAGTACTGTGACTTTCATTGCTTGTAAATGTGTTTCCTACCATGTCAAAACTATATAGCATTGAGCAGTTTGTCTTGAAATGGAAGGGAGGGAAATTTAAATTACTTTATATGATACCTCATAGTGTCACCGGTAACATATCTAAAGTTCATTAATTTTGGTATACTATGTTTTCAACAAAGTGGAGCAGAACTTTTGAATCACTCTGTATTTTTAAAAATAGGATGATTATTTCATATTTTTATATTTTTTGTAAGTCTGTAGTCAATAATACATCAACTGTTTATATTCCAAATGCTTAACAAAGATCAGTATATGATTTTGATGATGGTAAATTTATCACCCCTCCTTGGTACCTAGTATTAAGTTGTGAAAAATTTTGATAGCAGGAGGGTTAAGAACTTGATACGCTTCAGGAACAGTAACACTTATAAACTGTTAGGAGATTGTGACGAGATATTGCGGATTGTGTATGAATTACTAGATCACCAGAAAATGCACTGTCATTGTCGGATTTTCTTGGACGTAAGTAACTTTTCTATTCTATGTGGTATCCTTTCTTGCTACTTTAGTAGGTTCCCCAGATGTCCCAGTTTAGCCAGGATAAACTCGAATTTCTAATATCTGTACCCCTGTCACGAAAGAGTGTGTCCAGGATGTCAAATGTCCCAGTTTCCTCTAAAGCAAAAGATTAGGCTAACCTAATTTTTTATGGTCCAGCAGGGGACATCGACAATTAAAAAAAAAAACACAAACACTTATCTAGTCACTATCTGTTGAAATGTTGCAGAAAATACATGTAACAGTAGATACAATGACAGAATTTTGCACACTAAATTTGTAGAGTATCTTAACTTGTTGAACTAAATGCATAAACACACGTAACTCCTATAAATAATTATGACCATTAAGAATTCAATTTCAGTACTGACGCATGCATGGAAGTCTTTCACAAAATATTGTACACAATGAACTCTAACACACATTTTACAAGTACTTGTCTGAAGAATGTATCTTTTTAAGGATCTGTTCATTCCCATATAGCTTCACACTAGGTTCTTCACATGAGAAATTAAAGTTTGTTTTCACTTGTAACAAAGATGTTTCAATTTTCTTTCTTGATTTTTCATCAGTCCAGATTGAGTTCAATGTGGAGAAAAGTCTTTCAACTGATGAATTACTGACTGAGACACATGATTAAGGACACTATTTTGAGAAGATTTTCAAATGTAATGGACTTTTTTTTTTTTTTTGAAATGTTGAAAAACATCATACCACTTTCGCCTCTTGGTTCGTCATAAAACTCCTCATTGTTTTACTTACTTAGAAATGGATGCTGCGGCAGTTCTAACGCTTCCACGCAATGCGAATGAAGACGAAGATGCTGTTCTTCTTAAAGAGTGCAGACTATCTCATATTGTGCTTGCTGGTTCTTCTGTCTCATACTGAGAGCCGTTCAGAAATGTGCATGAATCATAGGAGTTTGAACACGATACTTAAATATTCACGTGCAAAATGTTACTGAAACAAAATCAAAACTTCTGGGGACAAAATTAATTTCCAGGGACAAAAACGGGGACATTTGCACCCAGGGGATAGCAATGCAAAACCGGGGACATCTGGTCAGCCTACATAAGATAATATTATTTATGTGATAGGTAAAGTAAAGTAAATATAGGTACCTATTTAAAATTTCCCGATTTCATTAGCAAATATTCAACTGGTAGCAATTCTATTCCCTCTGACACTCAATGAGAATATCTTAGTATGAGCATGACGAGCATGAGTCTACATTCTTACTATTTCTGGTATTGGTCATTCTAATTGCTTTTCTAACTGGCATTTGCAGTTGCTGTTCAGATACAATTTGCACACGGGAGTCTTGCTTTAGTTTTATTGAATCTGAATGTTAATCATTATTGGATGAACATTAAAAGTGTAGACCACGTGTAGGATGTGTAGTCTCTTCTTTCAATATAGTTATAGGTCATTCATTGTCTCAAGAAAGTGAACTGACAAGGAAAGCTCATTAAATAATAATAGATTTTCACTACGATTTTTCCCCCCGGTAAGTTCCATTTGAAATAAGAAATTTCCCTATAAATTTCTACATCTGGAGAAGACCTAGTCTTCGAAATTTGATTTTTTTAAATAATCGCCTGACACTCACATGTCTCATATCTCCATTGCCATCGTGAAGAAGAAAAATTTTAAGGCCCCAAATGTTTTTACATTGCCCTAAAACTCAAGGAAGCTTATGAAAACTCACCTCTTCAAGTTATTTGAAGAACTATGCTTTCCATCTGTCAGTGATCATAGCCCCAGTTGAGTGAGAAATTTACTTGTTCACAGATTAAATGTTGTTGTTTTCTAATGCCAGGCGTTTGACAATAGTCATTTGACCTCTTGCACTTCAATATTTTTCAAAGATATTATCATGGTCACCCACTGAAGCGCAGATTTTGAAGTGTTCCGAATCCATTTCTTGGTTTGAGTTGCACAATGGGCAGTTAGGGGACTGATATATATTCCAATTCTATTGAGGTGTTTGGCCAAACAATCATGGCCTGTTGCCAATCTAAATGCAGCTACAGACGATTTTCGTGGTAAATCGGGAATTAACTGTGGATTATGATACACAGAGTTCCATTTTTTCCCTTGGGTTTGTGTTATCAAATTTTATTTGTTGAAGTCTAAGTATGTAGATTTAATAAATCTTTTCACAGAGTAATACGTAGATTTAGTAACAGGTCTGTAAGTAGCAGTGCTGCCCTTCTTTGCTAAAGCATCTGCATTCTCACAGATTAAATGTAAATACATAGGTAGTTGTAAATGTCTTGATACCATATGCTCAAAAGGAGATGATTTAAGATTTAAAAGGTTCGCTCTTTAATGTAGTATAAATTGATACATCAAACCACATTGACAAGAAAATGTCGCCAGTTATTGTTAGGTACTGCAAAACTCCAAATTTTGATATTAAAAATGAAATATTAGAATTCACCAATATAATTAAACAGAAAGACTTCAGATATTCTGGTTTAGCACATTATGGAAATTGTTGAAATGAGTAACATTTCAGACAAAATATTAGGAATATCAGGAGACAATAGAAACACCAATTTTGGTGATTTAAAAAGAAAAACAATTTATTTTAGAAATGAAAAAGAATTGGATGGGCAAAAAATATAAGTGGAGTAGTTGTGTAGCCCATACTGGGTGTTCAGTTCAAAATGTGTCTTGGCTCGCTGTATGCCGTCATGTGGCTAGCTGATGGGCCTAGAGAATTCAATCTTCCTACACTTCCGCAGCTCAGGTGTATAATCTAAGAGGCAGAGAAGTTGGCTAGCAAGTACAGCATTCATTCTGAAGAGTACGTGCTGATACGTACGGTAACGCCGGTAGTGGCAGGAATGTGAACTGTTTGGAAATACGTACTGTCGGGATATGGGGAGAGGGTTAAGACGATTACTTACGTATTTGTTGACATTAACTTCGACGGTCAACATGGACATGGAGCATTTGATTTGTTTTGTGGAATGTTACCGTATGCAACCGATGATAACAAATACCCTGCTTACGACTTGCCGGCGCAAAACACAGTTCGAAAGAGGTTATGGTAGCACACAGACAGTACAGACCGCCATCTGTTGCTACGACGTTCAAGTTATACCGTACACGTTCTCAAGTTCAGATTGAAGAACACCTTAAATAATAGGCAACTTCTCTAACATATAAACTGAAACTCGCTTCAAATCAGTGACCCAACAACAGTGACGTCATGACACACTTTGAAATGAACACCCAGTATAATAGACAATGCTGTACAGTACATACTCGTATTTTGACAGTTGACATTCAGGCTGTTATAGGAAAAAGTATCAGTTCTTTCATTCATTTATTGTCAAAGTGAAAAATTTAAAATCAGTCTGTGAAATTTTTACAAGAGAATATAAAATTATGTTAGGCCAGGGTTTAAGTCACAGTCGCATTTTGCTACTCGACTTCTAAAAATGCAACAAACTTTGAATGTCTATGTGCAAAAAATGCAACAACCACATTGGACTTCAGAAACGAAGATGGTAATGGAGAAAACGAAATCAGAAATGTGTTTGAACTTATCTGAATTTAAATGAAATGCTAATGGCATGGGTAATATTCAAAAACGGATTGAGCAATAGATGTTCAGGAATTGATTTCAAAGAGTTGGTGCAATTAATGTAAGTCAAGTGAACAATTTTTTCTAATTGATTTATATAATTCTATGGCATACCGAAAATTGTGAGCAAGGATTTAGTTGCATGAATCTTGTCAAAACTGGAATTAGAAACAGTCTTTCAGTAAAAAAAGTTAGCACTCTGTTAACAATAAATCTTGAAGGGCCTACCAGCAAAGAATTTCCATGTTTAGAGTGCCCATAAAATAACGTATTTTAATGTGGCATAAATTCAGCAGTAATTGATTCTAAACATACGTATGTCTAATGATTTACTTTCATAAGTGTATCTAGACTGTGATAAGATGGATTGAAAGTAATAAAACTCCAATAAACAAATTACGTAACTTTTTGTTTCTGCATACTTCATTAATTTTATCTTTCTGCACAGTTATTCATAATATTGCACAAGCATTTCGCAATTTGCACAAATGTAATTTTTCATTTGTGCATTTTTGCACAAATTATTTATTTTCTAGCTTAAACCCTGTGTTAGGCCACAGCAAAACCAGATGACTTTCTTTGAAGACTGCTTTAAATCGTTTGAATGATATGTATAAACGCCTCAGGTCTTGCTTCTTAAGCTTGGATACATGACATTGTCCATGCATGCTTTGTGATTTCCTTCAACAAAAGAGAGAACTTTTCCTATCTCATTTTCTTAAAAAGTAAAAAAAAGAATATTTTCAAAAGCTGTATACTGATGATTGAGTGTAAGGATGCCTCAGCTATTGAAACGAAAAAAATAAACAGACAATCTTTTCAAGCTTAGGACAAGACAAGATGAGGTCTTTATAAATAGTGAAGTACTTGCCAAAGTAGTCTACAAGAAGGTCTGTTATCAGAAAGCCCTTTCAGAAAAATTGTACATTTTTACTCAATAACAGTAGACTACATTGATGAATGGGTGCAACAGACAACAAGCTCAACAAGCACGTGATTCACTGCTTGGTGCTATCCTATCAATTCAGCCACAGCATTCAGGTCTGATGGAGTCCATGTAACAGGAATCCCCCTCCACCTTCCTGTGATGTTCCTCTGCAGCCTCTTCAGATCAATAGCATCTGTTTAAAATTCACGTGCATGAATCTGCTGCATCCTTAACCAGAAGGACACATTCATTCCGCGATTCACCACAGCGCTATCTATCCAAGAGAGCTATACTCCCTCTGTCTACTGCAGCCTGCTGATTGAAACCCATGTGGCATTTCTGGGATATGTGCAGCTCCTGCAGACAGATGCCATCTGTACGCGAATTCTGGAACCATGTCCCCCTGGTCAACCTGTAGCTATTAAATGTGATTAATGAAATTTTGCTAATGAAGGCGAAATGAGTCCAAGGTCCAACACCGAAAATTACCCAGCAATTCTGCTTCAAGTGGTTGAGGGAAAACATGGAAAAAAACCCCAACCAGGTAACTTGTCCCAACCAAATTTGAACCCAGGCCTGCTCGTTTCATGGTCAGGCAGGCTAATCGTTACTGCATAGCGGTGGACATAATTACTGATTACTCTACACTAAACAAAATATAATCATGTCATTTAAACATTATTACTGCAAGAATCTTGTGAGAAAAATAATATGTGCAATTGACAAGTTGATTCATGATGCAACTCTGATTAAGGTAAACGTTCTGGATGTTCTGCATTTCATTGCAGAGGCTTGGAAAGCAATCACAGATTCAATAATGTCTAACTGTTCTCATAAGTAGAGTGGTTATCTGTGGATGGAAGTGGATCTCTCGGGATTGAAAGTGTAACAGAATTAACACGACAGAAGACAAATGTTATCAATTAGAAGCTAGTGTGTCATATGAAAAATATGTAACACGTGAAGTTCAAATCATGGAACAATTAATGTTAGAAAGAAATCTAGCATTTGATGCATCTGAAAAAGAAGAAAAGGACGAGGGAAATAAAGAAAACAATGAGTCCCCAACAACTTTTCTGTTAGCTCTGGAAGACATCAGCAATACTACTAAATACCTAATGAGATTTGATTGTGGTGATAATGTAATGCCTGCCCCCAGCAGTGTTGAAAATGTGGTATATAGGGTTTATAAGAAAAGAAAAAACAACAACCTGCCTTAATGGATAGGTGGAAGAAGTAAATCAGATTGTAGGTAATATTATTGACCGTAATGATTTTATAATTAGTCTTTGTAACTTTAAGTAAATATACTTTTTCCTCCCTTTCACCTACCTACCTATTAGTAAACCAGTATTCTGTTACGTTAAAATGTTTACATTTCTCTATTGTGTTAATATTAATATAATAGTTGAATGTGTGTAGAATAACACGTACTGTATAATATGCTGCTGTAACTACGTTCTTCCATGTTTGCACCACAACCTGATAGAATGCTGGTAGGTTCCAGGTTACATACTCTGATGCAGGTTTAAAAAGTTTATGTGGTAAACACATTGCATAACTTTGTCCTCTTTTAACCTTGGTATGCAATGTAGTTACAGAATGGAATTTGGCTCACATGTTCACACACAACTTTACAGAACTGTCAGAAAAAAAGGCTAAAAGTGTGTATTTTACAATAGTAATAATTCATATTCCGAAGCTTATTGTATGGTTTCGTAACAAGCTGTTTTTTTATGGTAATGGGTTGTAGCCCTTCGCCCAACTCCAAGCTGGAGGACCACTCCTTATCGGCTGTCCACGACTGCTTATTCAATATATTCGCAGCTACCCTCCACATCTGGAGGACACATAATAACTCGAGTGGGCTGACAAGACGCCAGAAACTCTCACAAACTCTGTGCGACTTGAAATTGTGGTTTTCTCTTAATATACTACAGTAATGTATTAGATTTGCGGAGGTTAAAGGCGTTTGAGATTAAGGTACTTAGGAAAACATTTGGGCTAAGAGGGATGAAGTTACAGGAGAATGGAGAAACTTATACAACGCACCTGACATAATTAGGAACATTAAATCCAGACGGGTCATATGGGCAGGGCATGTAGCATGTATGGGCGAATTCAGAAATGCATATAGAGTGTTAGTTGGAAGGCCGGAGGGGAAAAAGACCTTTGGGGAGGCCGAGACATAGATGGGAGGATAATATTAAAATGGATTTGAGGGAGGTGGGATATGATGGTAGAGACTAAATTAATCTTGCTCAGGATAGGGACTGATGGCGGGCTTATGTGAGGACAGCAATGAACCTCCAGGTTCCTTAAAAGCCATAAATAAGTAAGTAATAATTCATATTAGCATTAACAATGAAATCATCATTGAGTTTTCTAATGAATACTGAAGTCCTTCAAATTAAATTCAACAAGTGGAACCAGTGTCATCAGTTTAAATTTATATGTTATGTGATGTGTTCTAATGCCACTTTGTTTCTATTTCGCTCTTATTTCATTTTCATATATTTCTGTTCGTTTTCTTTCTTTTACATAGATGGCAGTCCTACTGGCTTATCATCTTTGCTTTTGATTATATCAATTGGCACCTTGAACGAGAGTAGAAATTCGCGGGTGCTCATGTAAAGGGGATTAAGTATGAATTTGCTAAAGTGGGATAAGTAAAGATTTAAACCCTCCACGATTACGTCTGTTAAATCATGTTTCCATCCAAGATGCAGTTACACTGCTCCATATTTTGTGACAAAGGGGTTTGTTCAGTACCAAAGGAGAGAAGTTTACATATCTTACAATTTGACTTAACCCCCTTTACACGAGTACCCGCGAATTTTGCATGTTGGATAGCCAGTGTCTTGTGTGATTTTTCTACTATGGGTGTCTTTTCAAATTTGTCAGTTAAAATCCCTACTCCTGTTTTTCGGACATCATCCATTGGAAGTGACTATAGGGCAGAGAGTTAGCAAGCAGCGTTCGACTGGAGTGGTGGTGCATCATGGGAGAGTGATCTGTGATGTGCAGTCAAGCCTACATCGGAATTTGATGTCTGACAACAGTGGTGGTTGTTTGTCCACCGAGTGAGGGGTCAATCGACGAGATGTGTAGCTGTACAGCAGCAAGTGATTAGTAACTACACTATAGTTTCGCCTGTGTTAAACGGGTTTTCAATCTGCTGGAGATGCCTTGGTGACTCTTCCTTGGACTCGCGGATATTAATTCAGTGGCTGGAGTGGTCCGCAAGTAATGCTTGACAGTGCAAGTTATAAGTATGACTGTGTTTGATTATATGTTGACTTAATTCGTATTGGTTGTCTGAAATTTCTTTATCGCTGTCCAGTAAGCGCACCGTCGTTTGTTGACAACTGTATGTAGGCACTGCAGGGACTATGCAGAGCAAGAGGGAGGGTATGTACATTCCACTTCAAAGCGTTATTAGCACTAATGTTATCAGCACATATAATCACATGCTCTCCTGCACTTGGTATCAATATAACAATAAAATTATTATATTGATACCAGAGCCGCTTGTAATGTCAATTATTACTTATCACTAGAGCCCGGATGTTTAGGAACTTGAAAGAACTGTGAGGACATTAAAAATGTCCTGTCATCAATGCAGACAGTCACTGTTAAAGGCTAATGGCACTTCTTTATGATCAATCCAGAGAATTTATGCAAAAGGGAGACGAATAGCAGTAAAGCAATGATCCTATGAAGCCTAATTTTACATATATTTATTTAAAGAATACATGGACAGATGTAGATAATATGGAATTTTACATTTAAATTAATAATATTTTTTTTTAGATATTGTAACATTTTATTTTATGCTATATTAAGTTGTTTATTTAAGACATTAACAATGGAAAATTGTTTCATTATTTAGATTGTTGAAAATCATTATTAAGTTAATTTATTTTTTTTTTAGAAATTGTTCACGGAATAAAGTAAATTTCTTAATTGATATGCTAATTATATCTCTGTCAAATGGAGTATTATATTGTAGTCTACTACCAGGGACGGACGCAGGATTTTTTTTCGGGGAGGGATTTGAGGAGATAGTAAAAATGGAGTAATGAGAAATAAGTTTATATACTCACAATTTGTTTCCGAGTCACAAACATCAGTCGATTTGCTGGCATGTAAAAGAAGTCCTGAGGGGAAAAAATTCTGGCATACCGGGGACGCTGATATGACCTCTGCAATTGCGAGTGTTGTTAAATAAAACATAATTTTTTAATTTTAACATTTACAATGACTGCAATACAAAAACAATAGCAGGATGACATGCACAGAAGAAGGCGACGAGGCTTCTTAGACATTTCATCCAGTACTTCATGAGCTTTTACTTCTACATTTTTATATATATATATATATATACATCAAGGCCAGTCCATTTAATCTGTCTGCTCCCATCGTGCTCCTCAAGTAAGTCTTCAAATACCGCAAAGTTGAGAACGGCCGTTCTGGTGTTGCTGTAGTTACAGGCAACATGCAGAAAAGTTTCAGCGCCTTGCGAGTGCAGGGAAAAATAATTTCATTGCACCTGTTCAAAGATGATATAAAATCAGTAGGTATTAGGTGAAGATTTTTCTGATCAAGGAAATTTCTTCTCTGCATCCTCAATTCATTGAAGAAAGACTCTGGTGATGCATCAACATCATTGGGCCACTGATCACTATAGCCTCAATAGCAGTTTCTAAATCTTCATCTGATGCTCGCACTATGTTTTTAGGCAGCAAAGTTTGTATGGACTTTAGGATTCCCTCATGATTTAAAAACCTGTCCTTGAGCTGACTAATGAAACAGTCTCAGAAGAGAAGGAAAATTAAAAGACTAAAATACTCTTCATTACTCTCTGTCTTGAACTATGTTTGTCTTCCTGCAGTTCTTGGAATTTAACATTTTAGCAAAGAGAATTTACATGGAAAACTCTCTAATTCCTATGTACATTCACGAATTAAAATTAATATTATTTTTGTTTCTTGTTTCGTATTTTTCTCAAAATTTCGGGAGGGGATATATCCCCTTAATCCCCCCCCCCTTGCATCCGTCCCTGTCTACTACATATTCTCTACTGCTAAATTTTTAGGAGCTCCAGTGTTAGTTATAATTAGGTAAAATACATTACGTTTGGGAATAAAATGTTATTAGGATCATAAAATTAAATATTATTTAATAACTTGTCAATAATACATTAACCTGAGTAGATGTAACTGTGACTGGTGACTATTTTATAGACATTTTTCATTGAATATATGCTATTTCAACACTTCTTGTATTGAATTGTTGATGGACTTCAATAATACAGATGCATAAACAAGACTGAATGAAACTTACCGCATAGAATCAGAATAGTGCCAAGTGCCCAATTTATAAAACAATTTTTTGTGTCATACTTATTATGTTATTTATTTTATTAAGCTAAGCATTCGTAAGTGTGCTTTCATTACGAAACTCGTTCATGTTATAATAATATCCATATACCACAATCAGTAAACATACATTAATATTTTGTACTTTAGTGTTTAATTTTATCGTGATTTATAAAGTTGGTAAGTATACAGTGCATAAACATTATTTAGTATTTACTATTTCAACACAACATTCAGAAAATACAGAAATACAAAGTATTTGTGTAATGATAAATATTTGATTTATATTAGGTTTACATTACACTTTATTACATTTGTGAAATGACTTAACTTGCAAAATATTATAATGATAATTTTGAGTAAAGAATGTAGGCCCTATTTGTA
Source organism: Periplaneta americana (assembly GCF_040183065.1). Lineage (NCBI taxonomy): Eukaryota > Metazoa > Arthropoda > Insecta > Blattodea > Blattidae > Periplaneta > Periplaneta americana. The sequence continues at coordinate 178,496,961 of NC_091131.1, forward strand.
ATTACTACAAATCACGTTATTATTTTATTTATTTTCTAAGTTTTCCTGCAGTGAAAAAGTATCAGTGGAGTTATTTGGAACAGGACCATACACCAAGCAAGTTCTGAGGGATGTAGGAGTCGGGGTAGAGAAGTAGGGGTTCGCCAGACCCGCCGATTTCTTCTGCCCCTAGTATAGTGTTGAGTATCAGGACCCAAAATCCTTTGTCTAATCATAATTAAAGGTAGGAAGCTCGTACCAAAACACAGATTTCAGGTTGAGTGCAGCCACACACATAGATCACGCAGGCTCTATTGCACTACTTGTCTTCTGTGTATAGTATAATCTGTTCACATAACCAACTCACAGTATATCCTCAAGTGTGGAATGATGACTGTCATAACTACATTACATCAATATGCACAGTAGAGTTGTGCAGTTTAGTGAGCAGTTTTTAACATTAAATCTTCCAATCACACGAAGTTGAATGAATACTCGAAGATTCACTGGTAATCATACAAACCTATCAACAAATGGAGAAACACATTTGCTGAAAATTATGTAATTTGTATGTAATTTGTATACGTAATATAGAGAATGAATATTATTTCAGGGACACTGTGCTATGAAATCTTTACTAAGGCATTCGAAAAGTAATGGTAACATAGTTACTGTTTCACACTAAATTTATTCAGGTTACTTTTGACATGATATAATTCAAATAGAGTCCCCTGCCATGTCAACAATATGTTGCCAAATCCTTGGAAGAGATGGTTGACTCCATCTGCAGCATCATTTCTGGATATCTCTGGCACTGATCCAACTAAGGCTCTTTGGATACCAACTCTTGATTGATTGCTCTGCTTCCATCCAATCTTGCAATAGTTTGGTCACCCTAGCATTACAAAAAGCTTGTAGGAGAGAAGCTTTTTGTAATGCCTAAAGCATTGAATTGCATTTTTTCCTCTTGCAACTTGGATTTTATGAAGCACCCTTGTTTGTACCTACTGAACAATTTTTAGGACTGTATTACTTACTTCTAATCAGAAATAGTGACAGTATTGATAAAATATGGTTACTTCGAGGCTTTCAATATGCTAGGGTGACCAGACGCCCTCTCTTATCCAGACATGTCCTCCTTTTTAGAACTTTGTCCAGGGTCCAGGCGGATTTTTAAAAAATCAAGAAACAGAGGATGGGAAGTACATGAGGAGATTCATTGTGTGTCTGAAGATGATTCTCATAGAAAAGTTGATATAATTGCCATCAATAGAAGAACCCAGAAAGCGATGGTCTTAGACCCTAAGACTTGCTTTGAACGAGACACAAATCAAGCACTGCAGATAAATGATTACAAGCGAGCTAAATATGTACCTTGTCTTCCATACCTCAGTGAAAAATATGGCATTTCGCTTTACAACTGGGATGTTACAGGCTTACTATTTGGAACGAGGGGTTGTTTACCAAAATTTACATGTAATATACTTAAATCCTTTCAAATTCCCTTTTATGAGGTTCAGAAGATTGTAATGGAAATTCTGAAGGCCTCTCTTCAAATTCTACACTATCATCTATATGTTAACACGTAAATTTTTGTTTTGATGTACAAATCGAATCATTATTTTGCTCGTTTCATTTCCCTTTATCTTTTATGTTTGTTAATTCCGGATCCCAGTGATCAACCTCACTTGAGGACGGATGATTTGAAAGAAATCTTAGTAGTAGTAGAAGTAGTAACTTGAATGCCTGATATTTTGAAATTATCTGATTTAACGCCTTTTTCAAGTAATTTGTCTGTAGGTGGCAGCAGCATCAATGGAATATACTCTTTGCCAACGATCATATCATAACTCTCTTTGCTAACTCTAAATAGATATTTTCTGTCCTTCTTTAATAATTATAGTTCCCTTGACTTTCATATGTAGCTAACTGTAAAATCATTATTATTAAGTTTTATCATAATTATTTTGTAATAAAAGAAATATTAACATACCTTCGGAATGTGTATTATATGTCTTTCTCGTGTTAAATTCTATCGTACCTGGTTAACATGTTTCGGCTTTGTATGGGCCTTCTTCAGAACTGATTGTTGCTGACCTTTTGTTTTGTTTCCTGTGGGGGTGTGTTTGTATAGTGTAATGTGGAGTCAAAGATTGTGCGAGTTCTGAAATTGAGTTATGTTGAGAATTTCATTTGGATGTGTTTTTGTGTGTTTGTATATTTCGTATTGTTCTAGTGTGTTTAGTTTCTGGCTTTTTGGTTGGATGTGTAGAATTTCCATGTCTGTGTTGATCTCTTTGTAGGTGTGGTTAGCATTTGTGACGTGTTCTGCGTATGTGGACGTCTTTTGTAATTTTATTATGGCTGTGATGTGTTCTTTGTAACGTGTTTGAAATGATCTGTCTGTCTGTCCCTATGTAGAAGTTGTTGCAGGTGTTACATTTGAGTTTGTATAAGCCTGTGTGGTTGTGTGGTTAACCAGGTACGATAGAATTTAACACAAGAAAGACATATAATATACATTCCGAAGTGACATAGTGTTAAAAGTTGTGTAATCAAGATGTATATATATTAACATACTTTTAAGTATGATATAAGCCTAAATCTGCACTGTAAATATTTTGTAATAAAATAGATATTGATGTAATTTAAAGTTTAAATTATAGGCCTAAGCCTAAATCTAAGTACATATTGCCTGTCCTCTTTTTTCGAACAATGTCCTCCTTTTTTAAACTTTGTGTCCTCTTTTTTATCAATGTGAATCTGGTTACCCTAAATATTGCAGGTTTATGAAAGAATTGCTGCTCTGTTACATGCTACAAGATTCCAATGGGATTCCAATGGTCACAGCTAGGAGCACTGATTTACAGCATTGTTTCCATTACTTATCAAATGCCCTGGTAATACTTTTCTTTGCATGGGGGATACAGCAAGTAAGAGAAACATTCTAGATCAAAATTTGACTCAAAATAGTCATAATTTTATGCTTTTTCGACCTATGTATAATGTTGGTATGTTTCAGTGTCCATTCAAATAATTGTCTACAGCAGTCACTCTCCTGCAGTTCAAAAATATGGAAATGACTCATGTCGCGAGATGTGGAAGAATAATTATTGTTCAAATATATCAATCCACAGAAGTCCCAATAGTCATTAAAGCAAAAATGAAAAGTGTTCTTGAAACGAATTATGGGTTTAATGTGATGTGCCATATACGAAATATACTATTAGATTCACAAAGCTGTTGTTCACTTGGTGATATAGCAAGAAATACTGTGTCATATTTCAGATTTGCTCTAGTTACGTCTTGCGATGGAGAACGAACATTTTCAGGGTACAAAAATACTATTTTTCTGAACATATTTGATATATTTTTGATACTGTATTGTATTGTATTTATTAACATTCTATGGTATTCATACATTGCTTCACAGCTAGAATATGGAACAAGTCAAAAAGCTTAATATAGTCTTAATTTATAGTCAGAGTCTAGGTCAAATATATACAGATGTGGTTTACAATATAGTCTACTAGTACAACACAAAGTTTCAGTATCAATTTCATGAAGCGTTATTGAATGTCATGAATTCACCTACAGAATAGAAGGTGTGAGAAATTAGGTACTTCTTTAATTTGGCCCTAAATAATCTTATGTTTTGGATTTTGATTTTTTATATCGATAGGGAGGTTATTACAACTTTTTACTGCCAAATAACACACTGAAAATGTACATTATTATTAACTGTAACAAGATTAGACACATATTATTATTATTACGTATTTTGTTTGTTTGTTATATGGGTAAATTATTTTATATTGAAAATTAGGAAGAATGTAAGTGCCAATTATTCTTTTTCACATAGGCTAATTGTTCATTCTGTTTATTCTGAGGCCATGAATCACTGGCACAAAGATAAGTTTGGTTACCCCTCGACTGTACATGTTTGTTTTGCTGGTGTGTTGACATTGAGAGCTGCATCACTACTGTTCATTCGGTAGATATAGGCTACAGTTCAAGCTCACACAACTTGACAGTTTCGGTATGAACTTCTTACCTTTGATATCATAATATACTGCTCTCTTAAATTGATTGAGCATATTGGGAATTAAATCAAAGACTCTCCAAAAACATGCTATGAAATGTTTCATATAAAAATTGTATTAACTTTTTTGTTTGAAATATCTCAAAGAATAACCCCTTGAAATTAATGATATTGGTCATAATTTATTCCTTACCCAAAGTAACAGGTCTACTTTTATATTTTCATGAAAATTTCCCAGATTCTTAAAAAAAGAAGAAAAACTACCACTGCTTCTTTGGATTGTTTTTGTAAAATAAAGTATAAAACATTAAGGGGAGAGAATGGTATTTTTTGGTGAAAAATGAGTAAATTTTCAAAAAAAAAAAAATAAAATAAAATCTTGCATAGCGTAACATTTTGTGGGTATTTGTGCCCTTATCGGATGTTGAGTCGCCATTTTTAAACTTCTGCGTTAAGGATTTTTAAATCAGTCGCCCACTTTTATTGTTGTTTCCGGTAAATTAAATTTTCAAAACAATTTTTTTTTCTTTAAAATACCCTTTGATATGTGTGGAATGCATTGCATAACATTTTGTGGATGTTGAGACGTCATTTTTAAACTTTCTGCGCTATGGATTTTTAAATCGCCCGCTTTTATCGGTTTCCAGTAACTTCATTTTTTTGCTACATTGCCAGACAAAAATGGATATAATTTCTGAACTATTAAAGATACATGCATGAAATTTAGAACACACATTCTTTAGACTATTAGGAAACTTTTCTCTGTAACAGAATTTTGTTAATTGATTTCATTTAAAAAATACGTCCGTTTGTTTGCAAGAAAGAAAATCAGAAAATTGTTATTAAATTTTAATTGTTTATTTTACAAACGTAGGGACTAATATCAAAATTCTGTTACAGACAGTTTGTAGAATATGCTTTTGCAAATACATTGCAAAAAACTGTTTGAATCTATCTTTAAAAACGGTTTAGATACATCGGTTTTACTACAATCCTGCATTAGGTATATTTTTTTTCAAATTTGGGCCCCCAAATAATTTTTTTTTTTTTCAAAATATTTTTATTTGGTTGAGTTGCCACAGCTATGAGCTCTCCACATACAAAAAATTAATATTTTACACCAAAAAGGAAAAAAAGTTTAAAAAAATACCATACTCTCCCCTTAATACATGACTGGATGGAAATGCTTAAAAAATTTCTTTAACTAAGAAATTTAAGAATTAACAATAACATTACTACTATGCTTAACTTTATCAGAGAAGAAACAATTTGTTTAAAAGGACTCAGAACAAACCAAATATATGACAAAAGAAAAATAACGTACATGGTCTCTCCTTTCTTGTCCCTTCCCTGTAACTCATTCACTCTCTGTCTATTCTCTCTCTTTTCCAATAGGGAGATTATTAAAGCAATATTATCAGAATCAAGTACATTTTAACCCATCAGAAAATTAAAATATTTCTGTGCCTTGCAGAAAGACATATGTGAAGAAAGTAAAACGGTGTCAAGTCTCCTGAGCTACATAAGAAGTATAGCTACTTACAAAGATGGTGAACAATGTCATAGGACGTTCACAAATACAATTCAAAATCAATTCTCGAAGAGTTGTAGAAATTGCCATCTGTACCATATTTACGTACGTATACAGGGTTTTTGAAGTAGCCTTGCTCTACCCACTCCTGCATCTGAGTTGTTGTATGTGGTCCATGTACGTCCGCACTCTTCTCGTCCCATTTAAATTCCCACATTACTTCTGTTAAAAGAAATGCATACATTTTATTTTATTGCTTCGTCAAATTTCGAGGTTGTCCATAGACAAAGCATACTAGAGACATGCAAATAATAAATTAAGATAATGCATTAAATACAATGTTAAGTTCAAGTAACCTCAAATTTACAACACTGAGAAATTCTGATAACAGCCAGCTTCCAGGTTATAAGGTCCATAACAAAATGTCCACAAACTAAATTGTCCAACATTTAAAGTCCTACATACAATTCGTCCATGGAATGAAAAAGCCCAACATCTATGTGGTCCACCATATTATAAAGCACATCATACGGAAAAGTCCATCATTCGAAAGGTCCAATATACAAAGCTGTTCAACAGAAATGAGTTACTAACTGTAATAATAATTAGGGCCTACATATATTACTGGTCATCCGGCAAGAGGGCGAAGGCGAGCAGTTCCCCCTAGATTCTCTCCTGAAACATGGAAAGTCTATGAATTAGTAATTAATGGCAGACAGCATACGAATAATGTGGTTGAAGAATTCCACTCTCAATTCCAACGACTTGTAGAGACACCACGTGAACATTTGGCGATTCATTAGCCATTTGCAACAACAGCAATCAGAGACAGAACATTTAGTAACAAAGGTCTTTGGTGGGCATACAAATATTAGGCAACTAGTAAATAAACGGTATATCAATAATTAAACCAGAATTTTCAACATTGTTGGTAATTACCAAGATTACAAAGATAGGAATGAAATATTTCGATATCTTAGAGCGATATCATACGATTTGAAATTATATAGTGACCCTCAAGATGAACAATAGATATATCTTTTGTATAACATAATTGAAATGACAATAAATTCCTCGGCACTTTCCTTGCAGTTTTCCTTGTTGGACATTTTAGGGAAATGGACGAATTTATATGTAGACATTTTCAAACGTATGACATTTTTAAGGAGAGGACTTGCTGACAGTGGACCTTTTCAGGTAAGGATATTTTTATGGCATGGACGAATTTTCTATGTGGACATTTCTAAACAAGGGCATTTTCGTAGAGAGGACTTATTGCACAGTGGACCATATCTCACTTAACCAACAGCCATTCCAGTTGCCACGGATGCTACATTTTTACTATTTTCAAACTCTATATATTGAAAATGAAGTGACTTTTGTCAATTTTTATTATTAGAATCAATTTAGAAGATCACTATCATTTTACAGAAAAAAAGTTGTTGAATAATATTTATTATTATTGCAGAAAATAAAGAAAAGGTTCCGTCACAGATGTTAGAAGATTTGTGAACTCACTTCACATCTCATTAATGAAAAGTGTAAAACTCAGGTCTCTACCTCAAGCAAAATGAGATTCATTCTCATAGTGTCGATGTGAAAGCTATGCAAATCTCACGGCATCCAATTAGTTCACAAAATCATAATCGCTATATATTTTATAGGTGTTTCTTTCATGTCACGGAAGTTACACACATTTTGTCATGAATGTTACAGATGAGTTGATGTCCTTAATTTTTCAAGTTTCAAAACAACTGTGACATTTGTAAGTCAAAAAAATATTCACTTGAACTCTTAATTGTTATTAACTCAAACTACTGAAAATGAATGGCAGAAAGAATGTAGTACAGAGTAAAAAGTTGATCCTGGAATTAACAGTGCAGACTTTCTAAATATTTCTTCAACAATAACTCCTTGAAAAACATACATTAACAGCTGATCTCTCTATGAGTAAGTGCTGCAAACTTTAGGGAAACAAAACAGTACCTATTACCTAGCCAAGGCAACTAAGATTCAATGCCCAAAAACTTGTCAAATATTTTCCTTTTGAAAATAAAACATTAAATCATATTAATCTACTAATTATCAACATAATGTGCGAGAGGTCCAAGAGAAAAATATACTCTTTCACAAATTATTGAACCATTTACAAGACACCTCCCAACATAAAGATGAGATGTGGTACATGAGCACATAAGCAAGACATCGTTACTGTTAATACTATATTATTATTATTATTATTATTATTATTATTATATTTTATACTGAAGCTTTTGATCGAAAAACATAGAGAATTTAATATTGAAACCCACCTGGCATTTATTGATATGAAAAAAGACTTCGACAGAGTAGATAGAAACAAATTATTAAATATTTTAGCACATGATGGTATTCCAAATCAATAAATAACAGCTATTTACAATATTTATAATAATAATTATATACAGGTTAGGATTGAAAACAAATATTCAGAATGGAAACGCATAAATCAAGTGGTGAGACAAGGTTGTAGTTTATCTCCTCTATTATTTATAATATACATGAATCACATTATTAAGGAATGGAGATTGAAACCACATGGAAGTATACCGATAAGACGTTTGTCCCAAATGGATACCTTATTATTTGCTGCTGATATTGTGTTTATGGCAACTTCAGAAAATAATTTACAACATTTGGTTTACAACTTTAATCAAATGGCACAAAGTTTCAATACGGAAATTTCAACTGACAAGTCTAAAGTGATGACTTTATTAGGAAAGGAATGACAAGTCTAAAGTGATGACTTTATTAGGAAAGGAATCAGTCTGTAGCAAAATTTGCATCAATAATAAGATCATCAAACAAGTTAAAAATTTTAGATATCTCGGCTACCAAATTTCATATGAAGAAGAAAAAGATTTGAATGAGAAAATTATTAAATTCAACAGAGCAATGGGGATAATTAATCAGATATTCAAACCAACCTTAGTACAAAAACACACGCTCACCAGAATTTATAAAACATTGGCCAGACCTATACTCTGTTTTGGTAGTGAAGCTTGGACGATTCGTAATATTGATTCACAAAGATTAACGGCAGCAGAAATGAGATTTATGCGTCGTACAGCGGGATACACGAGAATGGATCACATTAGAAATTTTGACATTATGAAAGAACTGCAGATTGAACCAATTACAGAATACCTACAGAAATACAGACAAAACTGGAGATCACATGTCATCTGAATGCCTCGTTCTAGAATTCCACGCCAAATTTTAAATTACCATCCTGTGGGCAAGAGATCCTTGGGCAGGCCGTTCAACCGTTGGCAAGAGACCGTAATGGGCCACTAGGTCCAATACAAGCAAGGATGATAATGATTATTATTACTTCTATAGTACATGGCATTGTGATTTTACCCTCTTTGGTGATATCTGGTATTAATTGGCAACACTGAAGAGACAGCCAAATTAGTCCTTTAGGAACTGCTCTTACATGATCCTCACTATGATATATGCTGTTTTTTTTTTTTTAATTAGTGCCTCTAAACGTTTCCAACAGATCTTAAGTACTGACAGCAGTTACAGCAGTTAAACAAAAGAAAACACATGCACACTCACATGTGGATGTATATATACACCATCACTATCACTATAATTATTATAAATTTGACTGCCTGATTACAGCATTATAATTACCTTCGCTTTCTTTGTGTGCACTTCTGCATGTATCATCAACTCTATTTCCATTTTCTTCTCCTGTACCAGCACTAGATACTCCTTCCTTTTTCTTTTCAAGTCTTGCTTTTTCCTTTTCGTCAAAGTCTTCAGCATACATATCCAATGCATCATCATAATTTATTGCTCATCTACTCTCTTTCTTGACATTTTTACGTTCTGAATCCTCAATCTGAAATGGACATAAATGCAATAAATAATAATTACAAGTTACTAAAATTCTAAAAATAATTTAAAAGTTATGTTTTATTTAACAACACTCGCAAATGCTGAGGTTATATCAGGACCACTGGTGTACTGAAATTTTGTCCCACAAGAGTTCTTTTCCATGCCAGTAAATCTACTGACATGAGCCTACTGCATTTAAGCAACATCAGGCACAGAAAACCAGCACTCTACCGACTATGTCACCAGGTCGACTCTTAAAGTAATTAAAAAATGTATTTTTCAACTAAAATTCTTCCAATGTATTGTTTTATTTTAATTGACAGAGTTAAGGACATTCATCCTTCTTTTCCACTCAATCAGTATGATATAAAATTAGTACATTGCTATAAACAAAACATAATATAATATAATATATAATATAATAGCTACATAATACATCATTAATGTAATACAATAAAAACAGTTTCTTTTGTCATCCCAAAATACCAATAATGATAATAATAATAATAATACTACTCATTATTAGACCTACAATATAATGAAATGATTAAACTCAATTATGATTAAGATATCTTCAATTTGACTATGTTCGTAAGAAATTGCTTAGCCTATTCTTGAAAGTAGTTATTGTCTGGTAGTCCCTAATATTCTGAGTAGAGAATTCCATTGACGAGGGACTGAGAGAGTGAAAGAGGATGAATAGTAATAATAAAAATAATAATGGTTTTATTTAACCAGGCAGAGTTAAGGCCATAAAGCCTTCTCTAACACTGAACTCAACACTTTATGACAGGAATTGCTAGGATTTGGCTCTCCTGTGACCTGTGGCAGTGACTAGACGACCAAAAGTGCCTATAATCAGAAATAGAGCTCGGATTTCTATTACTAAAAACTCTGGAAATATGTATGCACATATGCCATAAGAATACTAAAATATGGTAAAGAAAAACTGGAAATATGACGCAAAACAAATTAAATATAGTCTAAAAATTACTTTAAAAACTCTGTATTGGCTATTCTGCAAAATTGTTTTTGTGAAAATTAACTCCTTGTACTGTCCATAGCAAACTGTTCAGCCTATAAAAATAGCAGGGGTAAAAGACGGGTGAAAAATATCCAACATCTGTCCTCTGCGTGACTAATTTTATTACAGCTATGTTAACAGGGTCACTGACTGTTATGGCAACAGGGTGAAGAGATGAAGGTGAGACCGATCAGCAACAATTTGACCATAATCCTAACATCCTTTTGTCCTTTGTGTTTTGACAACTTATTGCTGGCGAATCCAATTACCTTCAAACTTCATTTAACCACAAAATATTTCTTAGGGAAATAAATCCAAATAAATAGCCAAATGTAAACAAAATCTCTTGCCATTATTGACACAAAACATGTTTGGAGAACTGTTAAGATTGTTGTAATATAACTAAAAATATGCTTTTCTGCCATTTTTGATCAAATATGACTTAATGGTAAAATATGGATTTTTATAAACAATAAACAATGATTTTTGGAGGAACTAAAAAATTCTGAACGGAAACTCAAAACACAATCTGGCTTCTTCCAGGATATTTATAAATTACAAAGTAAATACAATGTACAAACAACTGATAATATAGAAAAGCTTCTACTCTCAGTATAGCCACTTTCTTAGCCTGAAATTAAATGTGAAAATGATCTGATACAATACATCACTGCAAAATGTGACGTCGACCAATCAGTATTAAAATCACTAGCTGTTGAAAGCATATGTACAAGATATCCAATATCTGAATGGCTTCATATTTATACAGATGGATCTCTGCTTGATAAACATAGTAATGCTGGAGCATGAATCTAAGTGACATTTTTAGCTCTCACATATCTTTTGGAATACTGTCCACTCATTATGATGGTGAATTAGAAGCCCTGAAACAGATTTATCATCACATACATAAATTTAACAAAGTGGTTATACTTAGTGATTGTAAATCTGGACTCCAAGCACTAACATCAAGTCCTCCAGAAAACAGACAAGGAAGAGAAATTCTTTCTGCTCTTAAAATGCTACAAGGGTGCGTAAAGAGGTAGTTTTTCAATGTATACCCTCACACTGTGGAATAGTAGATAATGAGAAAGCTGACTTCCTGGCCAAAAAAGGAACAAACATCAGACAAACTCAAAATAATACAATCTCTTTTCATGCCTCAAAAGTCAGGATCAAACACATAGTCCAGTCCATTTGTAAACAGGAATTCCTCAAGAAAAGCGAAGGCAAACATTGGAATATTCTGCTAGACAGTAATAACATCCCAGATTTACCACGAAAAAAAGGCTGTTGCTATATTTCGCGTAACAACTGAACATGATTGTCTCGCCTCTCATCTACATCGAATTAATATCTACCAGCATTCACAGTGCACCCTCTGTAGAAATCAGAACTCCATCATGGATAAAGAACATTTGCTACAATGCCCAGCAATAAAGAAATTAGATGCTGATTTACCATTGCAGCTCACCAAATACTATTGGCACACCTGCAGGAGAATGGAAGAAATCTAAGATCCTTAGTATTGGTCAACAGCAACAACATAATCAATAAACACTGTGATATGTTTAGAAAAGCTAGAAATATGTTTAATTTAACTTAAGCTTATAAAAAGAGAATGGGATAAAAATATGACATGTCACAGAAATCCAATCCCTATTCATAAATACTAAGCACTGAGTTATGCATATAGCTTGGCATTATTATGGTTGAGAGGTACAACATTTCAGAATCTTCTTTTCAGGAGGTGTGAGATGAATCTGATGTTTTATTCCCAGACAGCTAGAGCACAAACTTTCCAATCCAGGCAATCTTAAGTAAAATTTGTAATGACCAATGATGATGATGTATCAAGTTTTTCCAGAATATTCCCCTTTTCTGTGCTGTCATTCGACCACTGCTTCATAATTGACACAATCATCCTTATGGTTATTGCAGAAATCAATGGAAATCTACTGCATTGTACCCATCATTTTTCCAGGAGACCAATGCCATGAGATTTTTGTGATAAATGGTCTATGGAACAAATAACTGAAGAAATCCCTGGTAGCTAGCACTACCTGAGTTGTCAGTTATGGTACATTGAGAAACACAAAGTGAACCTACTTTACACTACATACATTAAAGCCTCTTTTACACAGTGACAGCTCTCTCGTGAGAGTTGCTATAGTTCACTCTCATGATGGGAAGTGTTTAATCAATCAATTATCTTAATGTATCCAGCTGTTTGCTGACAACATAAAGTCCACTGTAGTAAATTCAGTTTTTGTTTTTCACGAGAAATGAGGGTATTTTGATCGGTGTTCATTATAGATGCCTGTTGCTAGTAGCCAGAGTTGAGGTGTAGTCAATATATACTGCAGGGCTGTGTCTTCTGCAACTGGTACTGATGATTTTAATTTACTTCTTTTGTGGTTTATGGATGGACAGTATAGAAGAATGTGTTCCAGATCTTCATCATGATTATTATACCACAGGCAAGTAGGATTATCAGAAATGTGAAATTGGTGTAGGTACAATTGAGTGACAATTTGACCTGTTCTGGCTCTTGTTAAAAATGTTTGAACATATCTGGGCAAGTTTTTGTACATTTCCAGGTCATTTGGTTTCTTCTGTACAGACTGTAAAATTTTTCCTTTGTCAGAAGAGAGCCAATTGTTGATCCATAGGTTTGTAAAATGAGACTTTACTGAAGCAAAAGCACTGGATAGATATATCACTTGAAGAGGTCTTGGTTGCAAATATGTTGCCTGTTTTGCAATATTATCGACTTTCTCGTTTCCAGGTATACCACAATGACTAGGTATCCATTGAAATGTTATTTCCTTTTGGAGTTCTATTGGAAGTGTTTACATGAGACTCAGAATGAGACCATACTATCATAAGAAAATGTTAGAAGTGGGAATAGTTGAAGCCATGGCCAGAATTGTTAAATTAAGGGGGAAAAAAAATTAACATTTAAAATTTTTTTAAACTTTATGAAAGTATGGTTCATTCTGCTTAATTTGGTGTTCGGTTTATTAAAATATTCAAATATTAGCTATTTAAAATATTTTTTAAAAAATATTAGTGTATTTGTGTTTTAGAGAAAAAATTTACCACTTTTCACAAAAAAATTATTATCTCAGGAACTAATTGTCTTAGAAGACTGTGGTTTGACTTGTTTAATAGTAAAATTAATGCTTCGTAAGCCTGTGTTTCAAGATTTTTCCCATTCTGATGAACTCACAATATTAATGAATCATTTAATAACGTTGTTTGGCACTGAGTCCCAATTTTTATATTTTTTTTTTTATTTTTTTATTGGGTTATTTTACGATGCTGTATCAACATCTAGGTTATTTAGCGTCTGAATGAAATGAAGGTGATAATGCTGGTGAAATGAGTCCGGGATCCAGCACCGAAAGTTACCCAGCATTTGCTCGTATTAGGTTGAGGGAAAACCCCGGGAAAAAAACCTCAACCAGGTAACTTGCCCCGACCGGGATTCGAACCCGGGCCACCTGGTTTCGCGGCCAGACGCGCTGACCGTTACTCCACAGGTGTGGACACTGAGTCCCAAAAAAATGTGTCTGTTGGTACGTCAACGTTGGAATTTAGTATACTAGATGCTGTACTCACATTTAATGATGGATACATTGCAAGAATACAGGCATCGAAGGATCTAGGTATTCAAATAGGATATAATACCTCAAAAAACATGGCTAACTTGGACACATTGCGAATAATGGTAACAAACACAACCAAAGGGGCAAGATCCAAGAGAAGGAGGGCAGTATTAGTTGAGCAGGATAGAGAAGAAGACGAGGACCACCAACCAGAAGGGTTTTAAAATATTTTTTTCTGTAATAGGTGAATTTTTATAGAAATTTTTACTTCAAACATGATTTACTTAAAACTACATTTTTCAACATAAATGACCTGTTTTCTCAGAAACTACTAGGTCTATCTGCATGAAATTTTTACGATACATTTCAGGTAACAATGTGATGATATGGAATTCCTTTGAGTTTGCTATAATAGTTTATTAAAAAATAATAATAATAATAATAAAAATAAATAAAATGTCTAATTCTTGTTTTTAATTTTAGAAGTTTATAAAAAAAATATTGTTTTTCTATTAGATATTTTATCATCAAAACGAATCAGTGCACTCAGAAGGAATGCATAAACATCCTGTAAAATATCACATTTCTATACCTAGTATGTTCTGAGATAATGGGTCATTAATATTGCTGTTTTAACATTAGTAAGCTAGAGCTTGATGACTCCCTTTAATAAAAGTGAAAAAATAAAAATAAGAAACGGAAAAGAAAAGTGTGGATTAGAAAGTGGATAGGGAGAAGTGAGAATTGTGCTTGATGCTTTCAGCACTCTTATGTTAGAGGTGGCAAATAAAGATTCAAAATCGCTTTGCAATTTCGTTGAAAATTTTCAGTTTATAGTAATTTACAGCAGCAAATTGTATTATACACCATATTAGTATGGTGTATGGTTTAACCTCTTCCCTTACTATTTATTTTACCAGTTTTGTGAAAAAAAGTGTCATATTTTTTTATTTTCGTAAAGAGGTCATTTAATATTGCAGAATCACTGTACATCACTAATTTTCTTACATACTTAAAAAATCACTATGAAGTAGATAATGGGACTCAAACGAGTTAACTCGGGTTAATAAATTTTGACACATGTTAGCAACCCGAGTTAACTCGGGATAATAAGGGAAGTGGTTAATACATTAAGAGAGAGAGAAATAAATCGTCCGGCCTTAATTAAGGATGACCACAAGGATCCGGAAATTAATAGCAAATAAAAATATAATTAATTAAATATGAGTATTGTTATAAAAATAAAATGTAATAATTAAGCACCACTGATTATCAATTATAAAATAAAATCTTAGAAAATTACTTTAAAATTATACTTATAAATAAAAGATTTTATTTAAAATTACCATATCCTTAATTAAGGCCTTCTGAGTGGTATAAATGAAATTGTATAATCTGCAGGGAATCTTTAAGAATTTGCGAGATGATTTATTTGAATTTCAAAAGATATTAGTAATTGTTTTAAAAAATTATATGTAAATTTTGGTAAAGTACTCCGAGCACCAAAAAATAAATGTCACTGACCAATTGAAGAGAGGGATGTTATACTTGGCACTAAGGTAGGGAATACAAGGTTCATTAGTAAATGAGGACCATTTTTGCAAAACTTGCTAACTGCAAAATTTGCAAAATTGAGATTTTGATGGATTTGTTAATACAAGGCAGATCTCTACATGATGTTCAAAGCATCTTAGTAAAATTGGGTTATTTCTCTTCATTGTAGTGTGTCAAAGTGTGATCGTTTTTTCAAAACTTGCTTTCTGCTATAAGTGAGACATACAGCAAAACGTGCTTACTATAGTGTTTTGTCTCTCCTGTAAAATTTAGTTTTTTTCAGTTAGCAAAAACGGTCCTCAAATGTTCTTGTATAGTATTGTGGAATATAAAGTTACAACTCTACTGTTGTAAATATGGAGTAATAAAGTACAAATGTACAAGAAATCTTTGTCACTAATAACTAGAGCTAGGATTTATATTAGTAAGAGTTAAGAATGATGCCGAAGTTGAGTCGATGTGATGCCAGTTAAGAAGGTTTTAAGCCTGGTTGACAAGACTCGAAATGCAAGAAAAGTCACAAGGACTAGACAACGCAGCTTTTAAACCCCCTGCTGTTTTGTAAGTGGTGGTTAAGAGGATTAAAGATCCTTAGTGCTAACTAATGGAAGTACTGAATGACAAGAATGGCAAATATAAGGACTGGGGAGCATGGCTTGTATGTTTATAAACTATACCGACTAAAAATATTAGCTTTTACTACATACGAATCCTAGCTCTAGTAATAACTATTAGTTACAGCTCAATCAACTTGTAATGTATTAGACCATACTTTTGTAGAATAGGGTCCATGTTGGATGCTGGCTGAAAGCTGGTCTCTTCATTGCACTTTTGGTCGTCCAGATCTCTCTCTTCCCACAAGGATTGTAGTGAAATAGCCTCTGAGGCAGCCTGTTATTGGGCATCCGTGATACATGTTCATACCCGTTGTTTCTGTATGTTGATATGGTACCAGTGATGGCAGTTATGTTTAATTCATTCCTGATGTAGACATTCCATTTGTGATCATATAAAGTATATCCAACCAAAGGCCTTAGGAGTTCTCATTTCTGCACTTTTATTCTTTGAAGTTGCCAAAATGTTAAGGTTCATGTTTCTGAGCTGTATTACAAAGTTGGAATTGCCATGAATTTATAACATTTCAGAATTGTCTCTGGCAGACATTTTTAATAATGTCTTACTAATAAAAACTCTTATACAGACGTTTAACTGTCTTATACTTACACAATGATAGCTCGTTTATAAGTAGTGTGTAAATTTCTTACTAATAATCACTACATACATAATGTATAACAGTACAACTGTTTACATAACTATGTCATAGTTTCGTCATTACTTCATTACAAAAGGTGATAGAATAATAAAATTGTGGTTCTCTATTGCATCCAATAGTGAGCGCTAGTGTGCCATGCTAAGTATTGATAGTAAAACTGGACCTAGTCGATTACCACACTATATTTTGGTCAAAGAGTATGAGCTACAGCAATATTATTCTAATTCTTCTGTGCTCTTTGGTTTGTTCTTCTGTAGTTACATGGCAACCATCATCATAAAATGACACTCTATACAAACAGCTGATATTTGGGGCTAAGAGGGATGAAGTTACAGAAGAATGGAGAAAGTTACACAACATAGAACTGCACGCATTGTATTCTTCACCTAACATAATTAGGAACATTAAATCCAGACGTTTGAGATGGGCAGGGCATGTAGCACATATGGGCGAATCCAGAAGTGCATATAGTGTTCATTGGGAGGCCGGAGGGAAAAAGACCTTTAGGGAGGCTGAGACGTAGATGGGAAGATATTATTAAAATGGATTTGAGGGAGGTGGGATATGATGATAGAGAATGGATTAATCTTGCTCAGGATAGGAACCAATGGCGGGCTTATGTGAGGGTGGCAATGAACCTCTGGGTTCCTTAAAAGCCAGTAAGTATACAAACAGCTGTTGGAGGGGTGCCCATTTTTTTTTATCTCTGTACAACATTTAAACAAGGGATTTCGTGTACATAACTACTGCAAAGCAATTCCCATGTATAGTTACAGGCTTCTTATACATCCAACACTTATGCATGATTTATTAGTAACGTTTTACTGTCCCAACTCTACATAAGTTTCGTATAAAAACTATATATGGTTTATTAGTAAGACCGTATATCTCTGAAATTTATGTAAGAAAGCCATTCTAGATATTTATCTAAATGAACTTACCAACTTCGATATATGTTCATAGCTTTCCTGGTAAATATCCATGTTACCAGTTTCGGTAAGGAGACGATTAGCCAGTTCTGTCAAATCCGTTACTTGCTGCTGGTTTCCCTGCTGACCATCATCTTGTCCAGCTTTCTTTCGCCGCCATCACTCTGATGCTGACATAGTTTTGTTGCCTCCTGAGGAAGTAACAGTTCTAATTTTTATTTTGCATTAAAAAATTTAAAAGACCATAAATTAGTGAAGAATAATAAACACATCTACCTCTGATTGCAGTTCTGGCTGATATGTACATCTATTATCAGGCAGTACATCACTTGATGATATGTATCAGAGAAAGATCAATTGTTTGTATACATCTGAAGTCTGATTAGTGTAATATGTAACTAGTCAGCGATGTATGCAATGGCCTAGTTGCCTCATGAGTGATACTTTATGGTGTCACTTATGAGATTCAGACCTGTCTTCGGACAGTTGACTAAACAACAACAATAAGCAGATCAATATTAAGATATAGAGATTGTATAGATTGTTTAAGAAGTAGGAGGAAAAGAGGAAAGATTGGAAAAAATTGGATTTGGACTGATAGATCTGCCCTTGGGCAGACAATTACGAATGAATGAAATAAACAGATACATAGAAATTGAAAATAAGGACTGCATTAATAAACAAGGCAAAAGAAAATATAGTAATGAATTATCTGCATTATACAAAATGAATTCAAACATGATTTGAGAATATCTTAGAGAGAGAAAAGTGCCGCTTTAAGAAGAGCACAAGTTGTATACGCAATATTGTAAAAGAACGACTTTTATCACCATATATCATATTTTGTTGGTTGTGAGAAAGCTTAAGGTAACATGAACAGTAAGTTATTAATAGGCCTAGGCGACTTTTAAAAAATTTACAAAATAATATTCCCAATAATTCTGAGAAACGACATATAAATAAGTTAAAAACAGGAAAACAGAAGTCCGTAAGGAATTTAAGAATAGCATGATAATAGCAAGATTTCAGAACCAATAAAAATGAAAAGAAAAATGTGACTGAATTGTGATCTACAACGGATATAAATGTTACAAATCTTGATTACACAACTTTTAACACTGTATCAATTCGGAATATGTATGATAAGAACTTTCGTGTGTTAAATTTTAACGTATCTTGTAACATGTTTCGATCTTTTTTCGGTCATCTTCGGAACTGGTCATTGTTGGTCTTGGCGCCTCTTGTTTCCTGTGTGGGTGCGTTCGTAGTGTAGAGTCAAAGGGTGTATGTGTTTTGAAATTGAGTTGTGTGCTGAAAATATCGTTGGGGTGTGTTTTAGGCATTCGTGGTTAAAATGTAAGTGGTGTGATGTTTTTATGGCTTTTATCCATTCCGATCTATATTTGTGTATTAAATGACTTGTATTATCTTGATTATACATCTTGATTACACAACTTTTAACACGAACGCACCCACACAGGAAACAAGAGGCGCCAAGACCAACAACGACCAGTTCCGAAGATGACCGAAAATAGGTCGAAACATGTTAACAAGGTACGTTAAAATTTAACACAAGAAAGTTCTTATCATACATATTCCGAAGGATATTAATGCTTATTATATGAAAGAGAATACAGCACATAGAATTATATTCATGAACAATACAATTAATACAATATTGTATGATGTTACTCTTACGAAATTATGGAAAAATTTAAGATCATAACACATTATATAACTACTGTACCACTTGTCTGGCTTATAGGTCTAATATTACGACCTTTTATAACTTTCACTGTATTAAGATTCCAATTCGAAATTGTTGTAAATATGATGATATCTGTGACAATTTATGAAAAATACCATACTCTGGTGCTGGTGTGATGTGCATGATCAGAATGAGCGAAGATATGAACACCTCAACAGAAATTGTTCTGCGTTCTTTCACTGATGGAAGTGAAATCCGTGAAGTGTAGGCAATGTGCATTTCGGAATGAATTTAATTTTAAGCATCACAAAGATGTTTCTACCTAGATGTGAGCAAATTAAATGAGACAAGCAATTACGAGAAATGGGCTTTATTGTGATAGTAAAAGGACGGTGTTTGAGGAAAAAGTGGAAAGAATTCATCTTTGCAAGAAGCCTGAGGAAGTCGATTTGAGCCGAAGCATTCACTTGTCCCCATGTTCACTGGATCTTACTCATCTGAATTTTTTCCTGTGAAATTTTGTGAAGGACCAAGTGTATCATGTACCTCAGGATAACTTCAACGATTTGTGACACAAAATTCGTCAAGCTATCGACAGCACAAATGTTTCTGAATATCTGGTTGGAGGTGGAGTGCAGGTTGGACATCTGCCATGCCACTGTGGGGGAGTTTGCACATATGAAGAGGAGGATTCCAAAGTGTCCTAAGTCTTTTTTTTAAGATTTTAACTTGCTTTATTCAAGCTTTAATTAATCCTTTTCAAGCCTATATAGGCTATAACCACAGTCTAGTATATACAGTCACGAAGCTTGAGTTGTTGTGGGTACTAGGAACAACAGACTGTGCCGGTACTATTTCACGTTGTCTGCGATGAGGTGATAGTAGCGATCCTAATGGTTAGCAACTATCTAGGGATGCATATTCCCTATGTATTGAACTTTGTGACTGTATATACTAGACTGTGCTATAACTGTCTAAGTTTATTTAACAGATTCTCCTAAGTCTTAACTTAGTGTCTGCATATGTTTTTTTCAAACGGATCTAAGAGCGTTAAATTTATTTTACCAGTTTTCGTCATTTCTCTCATAACTTGTCATTTGGACTTATGCCAGTTTGGAATCCACCTCTTCATATCGAAGTTCTTTGAGCGTGACACAAAATGCTTGAGTCTCTCTGCCAGAATACACCAGGTCTGCCATTAAATTATGGTAACTTTTAAAATTCTGTCTAAATCGACATTTTTGTGCATTCTAATCACGCACACTACGCCAGTGCAACGATGTGGTATTTTTCATGAACTGCCATAGATATCTTCATATATACAAGAATTTCGAGTCGGAATCTAAAATCTAATACAACTAAAGTTATAAATATCTATGATGTTAAACCTAGTTGCTTCTCTTCACTTCATCGTAATGTCCATGTTTCTGCCCCATACAATGATATACTCCACACAAAGCACTTCACTAGTCTTTTCCTTAGTTCTTTCTACAGGGGTCCGCAGAAGATGCTCCTTTTCCTATTAAAGGCTTCCTTTGCCATTGCTATTCTCCTTTTGACTTCTTGGCAGCAGCTCATGTTACTGCTTATAGTACACCCCAAGTATTTGAAGTTGTCCACTTACTCTATTGCCTCATTTAGATTTCGCAAGTTTACCTTCTTTATTTTTCTTCCTATGACCATGGTCTTCGTCTTGTTGGCATTTATATTCATTCCATACTGCTCACAGCTGTCATTTAGCTTTAGTAGCATATCCATCAGTATCATCTCCTCTTCTGCTAACATTGCCGTATCAGCAAATCTTATACACTTTATTCTTCTTCCCCCTACTACTATTACTCCTCCCATGTTCTGAAAACAGTTCTTCACTAAATCCTCCAAGTAGATGGGTAGGTGATAAAGGGCATCGTTGACTTACTCCTCTTCCTATTTTGTTTCCTTCTGACATTTCTTCTCCTATCCTGACTTGACTCATTTCATATAAAGGTTATTAAACAGCCTCCGCTCTTTCCAATTCACGCCAATTTTCTTAAGATCCCCATATATTTATTTCAATTCACTCTGTCAAACTCCTTTTCTAGGTCCAAAAATACTATAACCACTTCTTTATTCTTCTCTAGGTATCTATCGCCGATTGTTCGTAGCAGTCCAATTGCATCTCTCGTACCTTTTCCCTTCCTGAAGCCAAACTGCTCTTCTTTCAACTGTTCTTCCATTTTCTGATTATATGTATAACCTACTTACATACAGTAAAGTACAAAATGTTATGATGTAGTACAATTATCACAAGAGACCATACTTTGTCCAACGAGGCTATAAGGTTAAGTATTACTGGAGTTTTAAGTAGACAATGCGCGTGCATCTAGCAAGCGAAGTACTTGACTAATTGCTCACATGACTGTGGTCAAGTTCGGCAGAACAAAACATGGACCACTTTAACAATTATTACACTAATATTTACAATATAAATTATTTACATTATGTATACTAAACTACGCTATCTATATATATATAATTTGAACTGGTAATGGAAATTACGGGACAACAGCTCAATGGATTTTAATAAATGACCCCTCATTTTGAAGCTTGGAACCCAAAGTTTTTTTCAGAAAAATAGTAGTTTTCAGTGAAATGTCAGTTTTCCTACATAATTTTCATATTTTCCAAAATCCATCTTTCGTCAGTTTTGAGAACTAATTACATTACAAAATAAAACAAAACACATACTACAATAAACAATAGGGTCATTCCATGTCAAAGGACCCTGAATGCAAAAAAAATAAAATATTTCAAAGTAATTGTAATATTCATATTTCTAGAGTAGATGAACCTTTACACCAGATAAACAGTTAATTTCATGAAAATATTAAATTATTTAATGTCTATGCATATTTGACTTTATTATTAATAGTACTGCTGACAAAAGGAAAAATACACCTCATATGTTTCCTGCTTTGATCATCTTTGCTTGTCTTCTGATTTGTTGTTGCGTGAGAAACTTGCTGTGTAGATGTTCCACATTCTACTGTGAAATTTTGAAGCAAATCAGATGAGTTTTTCAAGTACATGGACTAAATCAAAATATTAAGATCACATGTCACACCCGCAACACAAAATATAATTTTATTTATGCCCATAAGAAAGTAATTAACTTAGCAAAGTGAAACTTTCAGAAAGTGAGGTTATCCACAAGATCTAAATTTTAACATATAACAACTTTTTTTGTAGCGTGACTATTTTGCTCTCAAAATTGCGTTGTGTGTGTGACATTAGCCTCATATTATCAAATGTCACACCCGCAACACAAAACATGAAAAAACAGGGAAAGACAAAAACAAGCTCTTGAAACTGATAAAATAAAGATAAAGCTAAAGCGCAAGCAAAATAGAATAAGACAGAGGCGGCATAGAGAAAAAGTAAAGTGAGTACCTGAGATAAGTAATGCATCTCCAACAAGGGGTTCATACAGGAGCAACAGATCACTAGGGAAAGCAGTTTCTAAAGTGAACAGAGGTTTATCGAACAGCCTAAGGAAAAGGAAAGCAGTGGTATCGAAATTTATATTTGAGGAATTGCCGGAATTTGCAAAAAGACAATCTGCTACAAAAATTAAAAAAAGAAGATACGTAAAAGACAGGGGCGTATTTTGCGGACTACCGGGGCTACTGGCAGTAGCCCAAGGAAATTACAAAAGAAAAAGTTTATAATATAACATAATGTAATAATTTTGTATTATTAGTTTTACCATAGTAATTAAAATTAAAGTAATTGTTAGATTTATATGCACTCTCTGCTCTCGAAAAGAAACAAGTTGTCAAGGCGGCATCGCTGGAGAAACCACTTGCTATGTGAGGTAGCCTGTGACCGTACCGCGCACGCTGTCCTGTCGCACAACTGCCCGTCCCCACCCTCTCCCTTCTGTTTCCATCGTGCAATGTAGGCCGGGCGAGTTGCCGCTCTCGTGATCGGTTTATTTGCAGGCACGAAGCAGCAATACGCTTAGTACGCTAGCTCATGAATGTGATTGTGTTCTTGCAGTACATTATTTTAAATCTGTGATTTGTTCGAGTGTCTAAGAGTTATATTAATTGTGAATTATTAAGTTTTTAATTTCCCAATTAAGTGATATTGTGAAAAATATGGCAGAACAAGTTTCTGGAGAGGTTTGTGTTGAAAATGACTGTGTAATAGAAGGTTTATTAAAAGTGCCTTTTAACAGTCGTACATAACAACGAGAAAGTTGAAATTGTGAAAATGGAAAGACCAACTCCTGAGTTAAATTTGTCCATGGACGTAAAAGAAAAACAGCGAGAGTACACACGCCATTTCACTTCAACATCATATGGTAAGTGGAATTGGTTGTGTGGTAGTTCTAAACTGTCTAAACTATTTTGCTGGCCATGTTTGTTATTTAGCCGCGAAACTAATGTGTGGTCAAAAGAGGGGTTTTCTAATATGAACTCCCTTCGAACGGCAGTCCTAGAATACGACAAATCAAAAGCTCATATTTGTAGTAGCATGAACTATGCAAACTTTGGGAAGACAAGAATTGATTTACAGCTAGATAAGCGAAAAGCTCTACACATCAACCAACACAATGCTCTTGTGAAAAAAAAAATCGGGAGATTTTACTGCATCTTATTAACGCAGTCTGCTTTCTAGGAAAACAAGAATTGGCTTTTCGGGGTCATAACGAGAGTGTGGAATCAGACAATATAGGAAATTATATTGAATATTTAAGTTCCTTAAGTGAATTTGACCATTTACTGGCCAATCATCTTGAGAGTTCAACAGTATTTCGTGGTACTTCTCTCGCAATTCAGAATGACTTAATATTTGCTATAAGTGGGGTTATGATAAAGAACATAAAACCTTTTGTGGCCATTGTTGTTGATGAAACAAGTTACTGCTCTAATCAGAGTCAATTGTCCACTGTTTTAAGATACGTCGACAGTACTGCCAATGTTCAAGAACGGTTTATAGGATTCACAAATGTCAGTTCGGACAAAACTGCTGCTGCTTTGTTTCAGCATGTGGAAGGTGTTATAGCAGAATACAATGTCAGCGATAAGTTAATTGCACAGACATACGATGGTGCTTCAGTTATGGCGGGAAATATTAATGGCTTAAAAACAAAAGTTCAAGAAAAGTATCCTCAAGCACTATTTGTCCATTGTTACAGCCATGTTCTCAATTTAGTTTTGCAACAAACTACTTCATCCATTCCAAAATGCCACATTTTTTTCAAAACACTGTCGGGTTTAGCTGTATTTTTCTCATCATCTCCTAAAAGATCAGAAAACTCAAGGAATTTATGAACAAGAAACTCCCAAAAGTAGCACCAACTAGATTGAATTTTACATCTCGGCTTGTAAATACAGTAAAGGAATACAGAGAAAAACGGACTGCTTTCTTTAAAAATATCATTTGTAATGACTCTGAAGAAAACTGGGATGATGCTGTAAATGTGCAGGCTCAAGGATATTTGAATTTTTTCACAGTTTCAGAATATATTTCTTCTTGAAGTCTATGCTAGAGTGTTCGCACATACAGATGTGCTCTACAATATTCTTCAGACAAAAAGTCTAGACATAGCATACTACTTGCAAGAGGTATCAAAGTTAAAAAAAAATACTATATCCGAGTTCAGACGTAGTGGGTTTCCGTCCATATGGAGTAATATGGAAAATGAAAACTCTTCAGCCAATACAATGGAACCACCATTAAAGCGAAGAAAAGGAGATGATGAATTGAAATACAGGCAGCTGTATTACAGCATACTAGATCGTATGCACATGGAAATTACTGACAGATTTTCTGATTATGGAAAGCTTCAGTTCACACATCTTCTAGATTCTCAAAAATTTTCTGCTTATAGAGAAAACTTCCCGAATGAGGCACTAAACAAATTATTTCAGTCCTATAACAGTCACTTTGATCAAGTACGTTTGAAAAATGAATTAAGTGTAATATATTCAGCAGCAGTCTTTGATTTTTCGAACAAACCTATCCATGAAATATTATCTGCCATATATGAAAACCAGCTGAACAAAGTTATTCCTGAAGTCCTTAAATTGGCAACATTAATTGTGACAATACCAGCTACGTCAGCATCGGTAGAAAGAACATTTTCTGCGTTGAAGAGAATAAAATCCTACTGTAGATCAACTCATACACAAGAACGTTTATCCGGCTTGGCACTAATATCCATTGAAAAGTCATTTCTACAGAAACTTTGCAAGTGGCCCAACTGTAATTTCAAGGACGAAGTCATCAACGTATTTTCGTCCCAATCAAGACGTCTGGAATTCACATAAATATGTAAGGAATTTTATTATAGGGATTTTAAAATATATTTTGTGTAATAATAGGGTCAGTGGTAGCCCAAACCCTTTAACCAGTATACGCCACTGGTAAAAGATTGAATGATGAAACAAAAGATAACATGGCGCAGTTTTATCTCCGTGATAACATAAGCAGGACTGAGCTAGGTAAAAAAGACAAAGTCACCATAAAGAATGTTCAAACCAGCAAGAAAGAAGTGGTACAGAAATGAACTATGATGATGACCATTGCTGAAGCCAATAAAGAGTTTGTGTAGGAATATCCTGATTGTGTGATAAAGAAATTCAATTTTTTCGAGCTTCGCCCACCATTTGTATTTCCCGTTTCCTCTGTGGCCCATAACATTACCATGGGAACATGCAGTTTTTGGTGGAAAGTGTAGGAAAGAAATTGATGTAGCTATTTCCACGTAGTAAACAAGATTTATTAGCCATCCTTGTATGTGACATTGAACACTTTGAATGATGTCAGATATATGTGAGAAATGCAAGTCGGCCTGCAATTCTATTCAAAACATCATTAGTGATGAAGAAACAGTTAATAATGAAATGAAATGGCCTCAGTGCAGAGACGTGGAAGGACAACCTCAAATTGTCCTGGAAACTGGAACTGTATCTATGTGAAGAAAATACAAATGCAGTTGAATGGCATTCAAGCTCCATAGTTACGTGAAAAGAAAACAGTCCAAACACTCTGAAGAGGTGAAGAAAAAATTTCTAATTCATGATGCAGTCATCCAAACTGATTTTGCAGAAAACTACATATCTTTGAGCCAAGATGAAATTCAAAGTGCTGACTGGAGTCAGTGACAAACCACCATTTTCACTGCTGCTGTTTGGTTGAAATGTGGGAAGAACTAAAATTATGTCATTATAAGTGATGACTTGTCACACAGCAAATATTCTATTTAGGTATTCCTTAAAACCCTTCTCTAAGACTTGAAACTGAAACAAGTTCCGAATATTCAACATGTGAAGATATTCTCTGGTGGCTGTGCTGCACAGTTCAAGAATTGCTTCGCAGTGTTGAACCTCATACATATTCAGTCTGACTTCAATATTTCTGCAGACTGGAATTTTTTTGCCACTTCCCATGGCAAAGGAGCAGTTGATAATGTTGGGAGAACTTTGAAAAGAACTGTTTGGCAAATGGTGAAATCACGCCAAGTGATTATAAATTCGTCTTCTGAATTCTATGAATGTACCAAACATAGTGTAAAAGGTGTAACAACACTATTTACTCTGCAGAAGAAGTGAATTCATTATCATCATTCCTGGATAATCGTTGGAAAAATGTGTAGCCAATTCCAAGCCTGCATAAAGTTTACTTTGTGTCTCCTATTAAAGAAGGTGTGGTGAAGGTTTCTGTAAGCTCTCAACAAGAAGAATTAGCAACAGTCTAATTATTACATCTTGAAGAAGAAGAAGAAGAAGAAGAAGAAGAAGAAGAAGAAGAAGTCTAGATCTTCATGCAACAAGGACAATACCAAACTTGAGCCATGGGACTTTGTACTTGTATCTTTAAATGCAACAGGTAAGTCTAACAGGAAACAAGACGTCTTCTTTGCTATTTTTTTAAGTTGACTGTTTAACGACGCTGTATCAACTACTAGGTTATTTAGCATCGATGAGATTGGTGATAGCGAGATGATATTTGGCGAGACGAGGCCGAGGATTCGCCATAGATTACCTTGCATTCACATTAAGATTGGGGAAAACCTCGGAAAAAACCCAACCAGGTAATCAGCCCAAGTGGGGATCGAACCCACGCCCGAACGCAACTTCAGACCGTAGGCAGGCGCCTTAACCGACTGAACCATGCTGGTGGCCTTTCTTTGCTATTGTGATAGAGTATGAGGACGAGACTAATCAAATTTTGTTCAAGTATATGCATCCCAGTGGAAAGTGTTGGTTGTAGGCAGTAAATGAGGACAAATCTTGGGAGGACTTCTCAGTGATCCTGAAGAAAGTGAAATCTCCTAATTTGCTTAATAACAGGGGTCAATTTGCCTTTAGGTGACTATGCTTGCATTTTAGCCTACATGAATGTTTGTAAAAAATTTGAAATTTGTATGTTTTTTAAAATTAATTTCAATAGCAGTGGTATTTTTTTGTTTCCTTTGTAAATAAAAAATATCTATGTCGCATTGCTGCTGGTAAAAATATGGAAACTTAACATGTCTTCAAGTGTCACACATGCAATGGTCACACACGCAACATTTTCAAATTGGAATTTACGTGGAATGTTTAATGTTCCTCAGCAACTTCTATTATATCATCTCAAAAGTATACATTTTATTTATATCACCAACAAGTTACAATCATATTCATAATCCAAGAGAACAGAATTGTAATAAAATCTTCACTTGCATGAGAAGGAGTTGTATCATTTTGTCACACACGCAACAAAGATTGATATTTTATTTTTAAGTGTATTCTTCTTAACCAACTCAAAACTTCATAACTGAATTAAGTAATTGATGGTTAATATAATATATAAAAATAAAAATGTTATCTCTTAAAACATTTAATCTACAGTATCTTTTGTAAGTGAATCTGCTGTTAAAATGTCACACACGCAACCATGGAATGACCCAATGGGCTATTACACGAAGACCATGACCTGCAGGATTGCTGACATATTTAGAGTTCAAATTCAATTGGTTATTAAAAGCTTCAAGAATTACTAAAAATAATTTACAGGTCTGATTCTGCAGTGTGTAATTTTCTTAATACAGCTGTGTATTGGATATTAAAATCTACAAAACTTGAGGTGGTTTGATGACATCATTACCATTAGAAATTAATTATTAATATAGTTAATGCCATGCTGTTAATATATAAACTACAAAACTTGCGTAAGATAATAATATTATTATTAAAAATCAAATATTTTATAGTTATTAATCAAGTGGGTTGGGTCTTTTTCATATATTTAATGGTTGTGTGGTGTAGATTCAGTATTGGCTTGAGAGAGCGCAAAAATTACAGTTCCTAAGGAAAGACGATATTACTTACTGATAAAATAAGAGGCCTAGAAAATCCGATAATTTCAGCAAGATCTCTTAGCAGGACTATTACACTTTTACTACGTCACACTACTTTTGACCGATAAAACTGTACGAAAGGACGTCTTTCAACCAATCATGGCTGCTTATCGTTCAATTTTATCACGTCCCTTGAATTTGCTTAATTTTATCGCGTCCCTAGCATTTGTTTATTTTTATCACTACCCTAGCATTTGTTTCTTTGTGTGCCAACATTTCAAACTGCACTGGTCTGGACGTCAAAAAACAGAAAATTACAAACCACTCCAGTCAATGCACAGCACTTTCAAATATGACTCGCATTGCCATTCAAGAACAAGAATTAATAAAGATCGCTGGTCATATATGAAGAGCACCATTCGGAAATCCTGAATAAGTTGAGGGATACACCATGCACATCAACAAGTTCACTTCTTTTACGCACATGTCCAATATAACATCAACTGAACCACCAACCACTAAAACATTCAAATTTGAAAATTGTACTTTCAATAATTGTTTCTTTTAAAATTATTCATATTTATTTTTTATTTCATCATTGTTAATTAAAACGTTTCTTGTTTATTTCATCATCCCTAATTAAAACTTTTCTAACACTTGTTTATATTATTTAGGTTATGTTTGTCATAGCTTCTGCTATATGATATTATGGATAGTCACGTATCAGAGATTGCTTAATACTAAGAGTTATTGAAAATCATCTGTCAAGTGATGTTGATTACTGGGATCCGGATGATTGAAGTGGAATGCAAATGTTTTAATAAAAATGAAACTGAATCAACAAAGCCTTCTTGACTAGTAACCTTCCACAGATTTCAATTAAGATTCCATAGTTGGCACAACTGATACCGGTAACAAGAAAACATAATCATAAAACACTACTGCCATCTAGCATAATGTTGAGATGGTACAATAATACATTTGAAGACAGTTGTATTTTTGTAAGCCAATTAATATTTTATCGTATTGGAGTACTTTACTTCTAATCTTTATATACTTTCTTGTAATAGTGTAATAGTCAATTAAATCCCACTCGAGTTTTGATTTTTCTCTAGATAAATCAAAACCTCTAGTGAGATTACTGTTGATAAAATGATTTTACCCTCTACATTTCAAGCTCTACATGCGGCAGCTACACCAAGATGCTATGTCTATTGTTCGAAAGCATAGCAAACCTGACTTTCTTTAATTTTCACCTACAATCCACAATGACCTGAAATAGCTATTGCTTTTCTCTCACTTGAAAAATGTACTGATCGTCCTGACATTTTTACTTACGTTTCCGCGTTGAAACTCAAAAACTCAAGGTGGATAGGTTCAAGAAAAAGTATTTGGCATAAAAATAACATTCAGAGGGAGTATGTTTCATTAATATGGAGGCAAATAACTTTCAAAATGTCTGGTATTTTTCATTGAAAATAAATCTGAAATATTTTTATTTGAACGTCTAATGAACTTCGTTTGCAGCATTTGATGCACAAGCCACTAGTTTTTACTATTTACACTATTATGAAGAATGTAGGCCTACATTGATCAAACATTATTTACACTATTATGTACAGTGTTGTGTATTCTAATGCAAGGTATTTTATTTAATAATACTATAGCCTACTTACTTTTTAAATAGTGTGTAATAGTGTAAATACTCATGTTTAATGAATGTAAGCGTATGTTCTTTATAATAATGTAAGTAGTAATTCTAGTGTAGGGGCTGTCAGACATTGACTGTTTTCAAAATCAGACTGTCAAAAAGACTGCTTTTCGTCTCTAGAATAAGATATTTATTCAAATACTACTTTTGTAGAACATGATTTTTATTTTTAATGTATCAATTTTCCTTCATTATGTTAATCATTCCTTCAGTCCAAATTATATTATTTAATGCTACACTGTAATTGTTTAACTCTTAGAATTACACGTAATTAAACTAAACACATCTGCATTTTGCTCTTACTATTATTATAATTGAATCGGTCATTGCAGAAAGGGGATAAGTCATAAAATCTTACTTTTGAGATAATCAATAAAAACTGTTTTCTTCTTCCAATACTGGGGTAATCATTATGAATATTTTTTCTTACTTTGTTTATGAATAGTGAAGTATAATACATCATGTTAGACATCTGACATCTCAAACAGTTTTGTTTAAAGTTGTTTAATCGAACCATGACTTATCCCCTTTCTGCAAGGAATTGTTAAATATAAAAGAAAAAATATATAATTTACAATTTTGGGCTAATGTAATATTTGAAAATAAACTAAAAGTTAATAATTACAATGATAACGATGTTTTTATGTGTAATTACTACATTACTGTCACCATTTACATAATTATTTTTGCATTTTAGTCATTATTCCTACTACAGAAATGTACCAATATGTGATTTTATATCACAGTTTTAAATCAAAACTCTGCTTTAAACTCGTACTTAAAAACTGCATATAGGAGAGCACAATAAAAATACACTAAAGCACTACACAAAGTCATTTGTTTCAATTGTTATAAAATGTATTGTTAGACGTTGGAAACCATATCATTTGTAGATTTCTTGTCACAAGGTGGCCAGTTCAGGATCTCTTCGTAAAAGAAAGTGTGTTCCAATGGAATTTATTGCGTCACTTTCGATAAGTCTCCAAGTTCTTTCGTATTAATGGGAATTTTTCCATTGTATGCTTTTGTGTAGACATTACTATGCGTCCAGAACCTGGTTTTTTCATACAGAATCTGTGTTTCCTCATTTCACTACCAATGAACAAACTGGCAGTCACACATCCTGGATCATCTATAGAGTAAACAAATTCACTGAATTGTGCTGAAGA
This sequence comes from Periplaneta americana, assembly GCF_040183065.1. NCBI lineage: Eukaryota > Metazoa > Arthropoda > Insecta > Blattodea > Blattidae > Periplaneta > Periplaneta americana. The sequence continues at coordinate 178,528,711 of NC_091131.1, forward strand.
AAACATATTGTTATCTTTCCCTTTCTTTCTCAATGTGTCTAATGAGCAGGTGGTTTTCTTGTAATACTCTGGCGACTAGTATTTAAAATTCAAAATATCATCAGTAGTAACTGATTCTACAGAAAATCTGTTGTTTGTGTTTGCCTGGTGGATCAAGGTATTATATTGGTCTGGCACATATACCCTGTCTGTCTTTCTTAGTTTGCGCTTCACTACACCAAAGTTGCGGTCACAGGGAAGAAATGAATGGCCTCGTTGTGGAAAATAATCTCCCCATTTGGATCAATGCAAGCAACAATCGAATTAAGGTATGATTTTTATTTTGCCCTCTACAGTTATAAGAGAAAAGATACAATTCCTGGACTGAAGAAGGGACATTATTTTCAATGTAGTTAAGAAGGAACACACTTCATTTGAAGATTTGTGGCCTATACCTTCATGATAGGAATAGAAGTGCGCCGTATGGTATTTGAAATTGTGAATGTTGAAAATTGATGACCCAAAGTTGCGGCTAAACAAACAATGAGTAGTTTCTTACCCACATTGTTCTCCTGTCGTACGGGCTGCTACAGACTTCCCAATGGAATTGACGTTCCAATGCCTTCAGTTTATTTTTCTTATTTACATTTCTGCGGTAGTTAATTTCATTGCGTTTACGCTTACCACTAACAACACAGTTTTCTTCCCCTGGGCCACTTACTACTTCTAGCTTATCTGTCATTTTCCTTATCAGCTGATGGGCCGTAACTTATTAGATCCGCGGCACCCAGTTGCGTCACGTCGTCAGTCAGTGCAGAAAGAAGGTAAGTCGCTGACTTGTCCCCTTTCTGCAATGACTGCGCTGCTTATGGTACTCTGCTTTGCGTTGAGAATGAGCAAATTTGTCCCATTTCTGTATGTAAATGTGTGTCTAGGCTTGGAGAAAGCAATGGCACTCTTAACTCATTTTCGCGTTTTTCATGACTTATCCCCTTTCTGCAATGACCGATTCAATTGTGTGTGTGTGTGTGTCTAATGCCTACCTACTTCACTTGCGTGATTTGGGTTCCGTATATTACGGATAGATGGCAGGACTGTGACTCATTTTCACTTTGTACACCACTTCGGTGGGCTACACTGTACATGATGTGTATCTGTTAAGAGTTATGTATATTATGTACTAGGGTGAGTGTATGTGTAAGTTTATTATAATTATTATTATTTTTATTATAATTATATTGTTTTCTGTATTGCTGTTATTTATATTTGTAACATACTTTTATACTGGTTGAGTGGAAGAAAATACCATATGGCACTAACTCTACCAGTAAAAATAAATAAATGATTTAAATAGTAGGTAAGGTCATCATAATATCAGTTTTTATCACTATAATGCATTGTGAACAGTCAGCGGAGTCTAGTTTTGAATCATGAATAGAACGGCAACTGCAGCACAAACAAGATGCAAGTGTTTCATTATAATACATGTGGCACGAGTCAAACATGACATCACGTCAATATAATCTATGAACAACTAAACTTATTTCTGTATACCCTGGGCCAGAATATGGTCCATAATATTATCACTAAATTTCAGCAACTTACCCAGCCTTCGTAAAGATTTCGCAACAGTTTCACCTGGCTTCATCAATTCTAACATTTGCCTGTAGACAGCAATGTGATCAAATGGAGTTCCAGGGTTTGAATGATCACTGTCGCTATCATTTTCGTTACCTTCTGCACCTTCTGGCTTTTCATCCTTCTTCTTAATCTAATAGAAAGAAACAGACTGAAGTAAGATGTTATCTCTAATATTTATTCTATTTTTTTTAGAAAGAGAGAACAATTCATTTAATCCATATCCATCCTCAGTATTACACACGCACAATGAGGCAGATTTTAAACTTTGGCTGCTCTAGTCTATAAAGCACAAACCACCATTTTCCTGAAATAATTGGAATTTTTCTTGAGAGCTAAGACAATTAATTTAAAAAGGATCAGACATAATTGATGACTATGTTTATTACTTTAATGTATAGAATTAATAAGAAACTAACAGTTAAATTTATTTCTAATGTTGTTTCACGTCATCAGTAAAGTACGAAAAAAAATTAATAAATAAAAGAAACCCTTTCAAATCAATAGGAACTTATTAAGCTCTTTTATTTGTATATTTAAGGTATATGTACACCCACAAAACGCAAAAAATGATGAATAATTAGAATTTTCAAAATATAACTATTTTAATAGACAATTTTCTCCCCTTTAATTTGATATAAGAATTTTCGATTTATGCCTTATGGTTTTTCAGATAAGTCCCATTTTCCAAAATGCTGCATCATCAGCCACGGTCACTTACTTTTGGAGTGCATTACTTTTGGAGTGATCTTCGTAGCAGTCAATCCCCTCGTCCAGCATTGCTTGTAAAATAAACTTCTTTCTAGTCCCGAAATAGATGCATAGATATCTAGGCATGATCATGAGATTGAAAAAACTCTTTTTACATATTGAAGCAATTTATAATCTTTTACTGTTAGTCATAAAACTGTAAATTTGTGTGTCAATGATGTTGTACGTCATTTTAATAAGAGTGTAAAAGTAGAAATTACAATTCTGAGGAGGATGGGCATAAACTCTGGGACAAACACCATCACAGGATTTGTTGCATCAATGGAAATAGGGACAAAAATACCAAAAAAAAAGAAAAAAAAAACATTCAACACCTGAAGTTAAAACAAGGACGAGGTATTTGAGTGCCAGAAAGAAGCTGAAACTGGACCGACATGAAACTGCTTAAGGGGTGACATATGATGATGCAGTCTTCTAGGCTCTGAAAGTTTGTGGCTCCATTTCCTGTAAATAGTAATTTTAGAATATTTAATTCTTTCAAACATGATATCTCAGCCAAATATGGTGATACCAAGAAGATATTGGTGTCATTTTGAAGCTTGAAATGTCCCCCAGTGCCTGACAATGAGTAAAATAACATTAATATAGTTAATACATATCTATGGATTTTTTAAATGACATATGCAACATAAAATATTAGTATAAGTTACATATATGCTAATATTTAATTAATGTAAATGAAAATAAAAAATAGCTTTATGTCAGGCACTAAAGAATAGTTTTAGCTATAAAACAGTGAAGAAACTGTGGCTCTATCTTAAAAACTGCATGAGCTATCATGTTTCAAGTTTTAAGTCAAAATTATAAACAAAATAATTTTTATAAACAATTTAGACCTAATTTCAAGGGATCTGGTCACTTCATTCTCGTTCTGATACCATTCTCAATTGTATAAAAATTTTACAGAGCAAAATTATACAAAACAAAATTTTTTGTACGTAAATGTGTACATATACCTTATCACCATAATTGACACAGCCTATGGAGAGTGATTCAGGACCTCTGCAACAAAACTCACATCAAAGTTCACTGTGCTATGCTATGAGTCAAGTCATACTCGCTGCCTACAATCCCTGCTGCTAGATAGCACTGCGAGTCATTCGCCACTTTTATCATAAAATTTCCAATATTATTATTGGACAATATTTGATCAGAGTATGCACCACTGTGCAGGAAGGAGAGGGAGAAAACTGCCTTAGTTGATGTAGGTGATTGACCAGTGGAGAGTAGTCAGTAGACATTTGTGAGTAGCATGTGTACATGACAGCTGAAAGTTCAGATAGTGGTTTACAAAGGCCTTCTACCCCTATGTTGTTAACACTTCATACTTCAGGATTCAAATCCTGGTTGGAACAAGTTACCTGGTTGAGTTGAATAATTTGAATAATTTCGAGGGAAAAATTGTTCTGGGGCCGGGCATCGAAACCCGGGACCTTTGGTTAAACGTACCAATGCTCTACCAACTGAGCTACCTGGGAACTCCACCAGACACCGATCCAATTTTTCCCTCTGTATCCACAGACCTCAAAGTGGGCTGACAACTGTCAAGCAACCAACAATGAGTGCACACTAACTCTATGTGACTTAAATTGTGGTTTTCTGTTAACGAACAGTGACGTGTATTATGCAAATCAAGCTTTCAGGTATAACTCCCTGTAACGTTGATTTGAATAATTCTTCTTCTTCTTCTTCTTCTTCTTCTTCTTCTTCTTCTATGGCGCATCGGCCCGTTTTCGGGTCATGGCCTCCCCAGTTGCACTCCACCAAACTTGTCAATCCTGTGCTGCGACTCTCCAATTCGGATTTTGAGGACTTGTAGTGCATCCTGACATACACCATCTTCCCATCTGTTACGTGGTCTTCCCACAGGCCTTCCTCCTCCGAAATCTCCTGAAAATACCTTCTTTGGAACTCTATGTTCTTCCATCCTAATTAGATGACCTGCCCATTTGAGTGTCTTTATCCGAATAACATGCGACAAGGGTAGCTCTCCATACAAGTAATACAGTTCGTTAATATATGTAATTCTCCATTCCCCTTGCACACATACAGGTCCGTAGATTCTCCTCAGGATTTTCCTTTCGAAAGAATCGATCTTTTCCATGGCTTTCTTTGAGAGGGTCCACATTTCACTTCCATACATCACTATACTCTGAATGAGTGTTTTATATAGCATTACCTTTAATCTCCGGTTTATATCCCTGTTTCTGAAGATGGGAAGTATTGAGGATTTGAATAATTTCGAGGGAAAAATTGTTCTGGGGCCAGGCATCGAACCCGGAATCTTTGGTTAAACGTACCAACACTCTACCAATTGAGCTACCCAGAAACTCCACCAGATACTGAGCCAATTTTTCTTGATTTGTACCTGGTTGAGGTTTTTTCTTTTTTCAGAGTTTTCCCTCAACCCATTAACGGGTAACTTTTGGTGCTGTAGACTACCCTGGACTCACTTTGCTGGCATTATCACCTTAATTTCATTCAAACACTAGATAGCCATCACAGTTGATAAAGCATCGTAAAATAAATCGGGCGCACTTCCGATCAGGGGCAGCGGTATTTCCTCTAAGGTTAGAGCTCAATTTAGGTGTGTGTGTATTAATCGAAAATTAGGGGCTAGAAAATATTGAGAAAAGGACGCATGTTTATATGACATTTTTTCGATTAATACACACACACCTACTGTCATCCTCTGAGGAGTTTAGTGCTGAGAGGAATGCGGTTCCGACTAGTCTAGCGCGGTATTGGAGTGGGAGGGAACAGTGACAGCGGCAGTCTGGAAGGAAGTACAATCATACTGAAAACATTCGCCCAATTTACGAGAGCAGTATGCCTATTAGTTTCCTAACGTATTTTCGGCGAGATAGAGATACAACCATTCGCAGTTACGTGTTCAGAGAAGGAAAGTATTGTAGAAAATTTTATTTATTTATTTATTCTGGTGAAGTTAAGGCCATCACACCATCAGAAATACAAATACAATAAAATAAATAAAAAGAAAAATCATAATAAAACTACAATAATATAAATGAAAAGAAGAATCATACTATAAAATTTAGTGGTTAGTAGAATTGAATTAATTTTTGTAAAGTAATCAATTTAAATATACTGTACTGCTAAACTCACTTCAGAAGTAAAATTATTTGATTTGTATTTTAAGATATCACCAACAAATTATTTTTGCATGACATTATAGGAATCTGTTTTTCACGATACCAATCACACATATTCTAAAATTCCAATAGAATAAAACTAAAAACTTTTCCACAGCATGTTTCCTTATAAATGAGTTGTAACAGTGAAATATTTAATATGAGTAATTCATATAATATTAACATAGCTAACATCAGGGAGATGTTTGAGCAAAAATTGCAACAACATATTTAATATATTAATAACAAAACCATACAGGCCTAGGTAAACAATATGTATATGAAATATTCACACACTACTACAAACTGAAGACTGCATATTTTTAGACGATTAATACTTCCCACTCCGCTCAGCTCGGCTTGTCTGTAGCAACAAAAGAATCTACCTGCAACCCCCCTGCACCGATGGCAAGAATACCTCAGGTCCCAGTGCTAAACTCGTTGGAGGAAGACAGTAAACTGAGCTCTAACCTTAAGGGAAATGCCGCTACCCCTATTCGGAAGCACGCCCAATAAATCAATTAAAAACATTCATGCGAGGAGGCATTTTTTTTTTACAAAGTTTGAGAATGTTTCGAGATATTTAATTTGCAAGAAGATTTTCAATATGATGAGAAAATATAACCTGCAGTGCCACTATGACATGTGTCATGCTAATGACAAATTAAAATACAATAAAGAAACGCAATGTGAAGCAGCACAGCTGACCCTCAGTGATGCTTTTAAGTTCTCATCCACGAGTATGTTATGGTGGCATGGCTTAATAAATTTCATCATGGAAAATAGTCTCTCACAAACATATATTGGGCCAAACATACTCAAAACACCTGCTGCAAGATGATGCAATTTTAGCTTTAGTTCCCTTTTCCATCAATTTTTGTATAAGTTATTTAACATTAATGAAAAAGTCGATCATAAATACAGACTATTTATTTTGACAATATCCATATTTATGTTAATTTTGAATACATATACACTTCTTACAGTTTTACGTCATGGCATTTTATGTTTCTTTATTAATTTATTATTGCTTTGCATAAAGGATTGACACAATTTCAGAGGAGATATAACTTAAGTTTTTCAGTTATTGACATTATAAACGAAAATGTTAAGTATTTATTTGTGAACATCGTGTGCTCAATTTAAACTATCATTGCTAAATTTCACTAACAAGTTACATTAATTCTGGTATGAACGAAATGACACAACTGCAATATTTTTTACCCATCTGCAGCTATAGGCTAGTATTCCAACCGTTTTATACAAAAATAACAAAGCTGAATTTCCAAGGAAAAGTACTCTGCCTTCATCAACAAATTTAACCTACAGTAAATAAACCTAGAGAACCTAACCTAGTCTAGTCTGGTTCAGTTTTTGGATGTTTGGTGAGGATGGGCAAGATAACTTTCCTTGGGAACTAGCCTACCAAGAACTTTAAATAGCTCTAACATTTCACATATAATGAATATAGACCTCTAAAAATCAATAGTTTTGCATTACACCTTAGGGCCATTAAGCATCCGACATTTCGTAAAATAGATAGCCTAGACCTATAAGTTTAAGCATGTCAGTCTCAAACAGCATGCTATTTTGACAAAAGCCAAAATTACTCTACTGTAACAACGAATAATTTAATTAAAATTACGTATTACGGGTAAATAAATTGTACTGCTTATTACCTTCACTCAGTCAATATTTTCTAGCCAATTATCCCTTATGTTTCCTTCTTACTTCCAGTGATAATTGCCATCTGTATCAAAATGCCCTTCTTCAAATTCTTCCTTCATGTTGAATGGCGTAATGTGAACCTCACCATCAAAACCACCAGCTCCATCTTCCTGACCTGAACATATATAAAAAAATAAAATTAATGGGAAGAAGAATAGGCCTATCGTACAGATTGATTCCTGGGCTTCAGCTTCTTTTAGTGCTCCAAGTAAAGAAAGATATCGATTGGTGCTAAAATCAACTGTGGACAACTTTAATGAAGCTGTCATAAGGCGAACCATACACGAGTTCTATATTTCACAGAAACAGAAGCCCAGAATTTAAAAAAATATTATTGAAATTGAAAGACTATCGACTTTCAGGGAGGTATCTCGACTTTGAAGAAAGTCATTTTAAAATTAGGATTTCATTGGAAATAAAAACACAAAATAATCGCCAAATTCTGGTGGAGCATCACAGCATTAGGGCCAAAAATTTGCAGTATTGGAGGAAAATAAAGAAGTACAGAGAAGAAGGCCGCCCCCATCATTTACATGGATGATGATGATGATGATGATGATGATGATAATGATGGGAAAAGTACAGTGAAGCACTGATGAACATTACCGGTATTTCTGCATGAGTATATTTCATTGTTAATTAGTGATTAACTGTTGTATATAGTGATTCGATTGCTGCTCATTGTATTTCCACATTAGTGTTTATTAGTGACTATTGTTCCGAACTGCTGCGCATTGTATTTCCACATTAATTTACTTCTTTATTGTTTATTATTGTTCCGAACTGCTGCACATTGTATTTCCACATTAATTTACTTCTTTATTGTTTATTATTGTTCCGAACTACTGCACATTGTATTTCCACATTAATTTACTTCTTTAGTGTTTATTATTGTTCCGAACTGCTGCGCATTGTATTTCCACATTAATTTACTTCTTTATTGTTTATTATTGTTCCGAACTGCTGCACATTGTATTTCCACATTAATTTACTTCTTTATTGTTTATTATTGTTCCGAACTACTGCACATTGTATTTCCACATTAATTTACTTCTTTAGTGTTTATTATTGTTCCGAACTGCTGCGCATTGTATTTCCACATTAATTTACTTCTTTATTGTTTATTATTGTTCCGAACTGCTGCACATTGTATTTCCACATTAATTTACTTCTTTATTGTTTATTATTGTTCCGAACTACTGCACATTGTATTTCCACATTAATTTACTTCTTTATTGTTTATTATTGTTTCGAACTGCTGCTCATTGTATTTCCACATTAATTTACTTCTTTATTATTATTGTTCCGAACTGCTGCTCATTGTATTTCCACATTAATTTACTTCTTTAGTGTTTATTATTGTTCCGAACTCCTGCTCCTTGTATTTCCACATTAGTGTTTATTAGTGACTATTGTTCCGGAGTATGAAGGGAGCACAGTGATAGGAGCTCAAAATTATGCAGACACTGCAACGTGCGAGATAGCAACGTGAGACTTCATTTCTAATAAGACTGTATTTCCCTCCCTCCATCTAGAAAACGTGTCGCTTCGTGTCGGATCGGTCTCCCTCCCACAGTCGAAACTTCTCCTCTCTCGCGTCGATGAGCTGTCACCATAAAGTAACTGGGCTGTATGTATGTCTATGTAAGTTGTAATGGCAAATTACTTTTAGTTTAAGTAATTAGTTACTTTAAAATATTATTATTATTATTATTATTATTATTATTATTAAATATACATAATTATTCTGTGTAATTATGTCTTATGACTATTAGAGAAAATACAAAATCTTGCCTACTAAATTAAAAACACAAGGATTTATGCAGAAAGGTAAAAGATTACAAACGCATCTCATTCTCAACACTGAAATGTCACAAATCCGACAAAATCCCTTGGAATACATAAATATTCAAACTGGAAACAACTTATTGGAACCAAACCAAACCAAACCAAACCAAACCAAAGGCACTTTCCTTAAACACATCCAAAGCAACTGTTGTTCCATTTTCACTAAGGTCCAGTGGTCTTAAATCTCCTCAATCTTCTTTTAGGCTCAAAATTCATCATTCTGATTGTTCTTCTCAAAATTGTGAATGTCTCATATTAACCGAACCCTCAGAAATTAAGTATTTAGGCATTACAATCGACCAACACTTACGATGGAATAAATATATTAAATATTTATGCAATAGATTACGTTATTTATATCTTTGTTATACTTCAGTCATTTTATTTACCAGTTAATATTTTACGTCTCATTTATTTAGCTTTATTTCAATCCATTCTCCAATATGGAATTTTAGGATGGGGAAATGCTTGTAATTCTAATCTCACTCTACTAATACTTATTCAGAAAAGAATTATTAAAATATGCCTTAATAAACCAATTGATTACTCATCTGAGCTTTTGTTCACCGAGTTTAATGTTTTGAAAATTAAACAGATGTATTATATTGCCTTATTAATCTTCATACATTACAATCGTAATAAATTCAAATTGTATCATCATAAATATGGAACTAAAAGATCCGATTTTATACGACTAGAGGACCCAAAGTATTTCACAAGCACAGCTCTGAGCCATGGTACCTACTTTGGTCTAAGGTTATACAATAAAATAATTGAAAAATACCCAAAATTGGAAAATTTTAGTATCAGAAATTTCAAAAGTAGCATTAGGAATTTAATTTTTAAAGAATATATGTACATGGTCTCTCTGTCACTGGCAGTACACAGCGCATAGATATAATAGCTTTCAAGGAATCTACAAGATCTAGATTCATAAATGATTCCACTGTGCGTTTCGAAACGAATGAGGAACAGCCAGCAGAAGTGGATAAGGAAAAAAGAATATCTACAATCCTACCATTCCATATTACCTCCTAAAGTACCAGCTAGAAGAGCTTGAAGTAATTGGACTTCTGGTTGGAGCAAGAGGTACCGCTATTCTCTTCATGAAAGATGTGTTTAAGAGGCTTGGAATACCTACATCTATTAATCCGATTGTAACTTTAGCTGCATTGAAAGGATCAATTGCTCTCCTGAAGCATCATCTATATTCGAAATGAAACCAAGTTCATTAACATTCTTTACTTTTTTTGTAACACTTGCCTCTCTAAAACTAGGTATACTGTATTTCCACCAATCACAAAATGTATTTGCAGCTATGTACTTGTAGGAGTTAATGGTTCATTGAACTTGCAAACATTTATATGGTTAGGTACTCTTTCTCCCTTGTGGCATCTCACAAATAGTGAGAAGATTTCTAAATTTTTATTTAATATGTGTATGTATTTGTATGATTTAAATTTTTAAAATTGAAATTGTATTTTTAAAGTTAATTTATTCCTATAATTTTTTTTTTCTTGACCCACTTTGTTTGTGTTAAGTATGTGTTTAGATAACTCCCTGAGCACGAGTTTTTTACTCCTTCAGGGAAGAATTAAGACTGTATTTTTGTACATGTTATTTTACTAACAATAAACAATAATAAACAATTGTTAAAAATGATACAAATCCAAATGTAGCAAAACAATTAACATTAGAAACATTTAATGGCAAATATCGTTGTGAAACCTGGCTACACATTTACAGTGATGGATCTTTACAAAACGATTTTGATACTGCAGGAGCTGGAGGAATTTGTAAATTTTTCTCGTTCTATAAAGAAGTCAGGAAGGACTCCACAAACTTTGATGGAGAAGTTGAAGCTGTATACACTATTCTAACCAATTTACTTCAAATAAAAAATAAATTTTCCAAAGCTGTAATCTTCATTGGCTCAAAAGCAGCTATACAAGCTACAGCTAATAATAGTTCACAGAAAGCTGACGCAACTTCTCAGTGCTGCACCCTGATCAAGCAGTTCCAAAAACTGGCAAGAAAATAGTTCTGCAATAGGTTCCAGCACACTGCGGCATTACAGATAATGAATTGGTGGGTCAGCTGGCTGCGAAAGGCTGCACCCTAATACAAAAACATATTACTCAAAAATAATTTATTTCTGTCACATTTAATAAAAAATTTCAATACAAACTACAACTTTGAACAGAATAAAGGAATCAGCTAAAGATAAATCATGGGAACCCGTCCTCTAAAATTTAAACATCATCCATGAAGAACCAAGAAATTCAGCAGTGACAGCCTTCTGCCTTCTGACCGGGCATGATTGTTTGGCAGCTCAATTATATAGAATCGGCATCTCCCTCTCACCGATTTGTGTGTAATGTGGAAAGGACGTAATCATAAATAAGTCATCATCATCATTGGCTCAACAACCCATTGAGAGTCTTAGCCTACCTCAGTATTTTATTCCAGCCGTCTCTACTTCTGGTCTTGACTGTCCACATTCGTGCACCAATAAAGTTGGCATCCTCGTATACATTATCCTCCCATCTGCTCCTTGGTCTTCCTTTGGATCTGATTCCTCCAGGATTGGATGTAAAGGCTCTTTTAGTGGGTCTAGTATCATCCATTCTTACCAGGTGTCCAGCCCACTGCAATCGACCAATTTTAATAACTGTTATAATATCTGGCTCCTTAAACAGATCGTATATTTCTTTATTATATCTAATTCTCCATTCATTATTTATTTTGACGGGTCCATAAATTGCTCTCAGAATTTTCCTCTCGAAGATACTAAGTCTTCTGATGTCCTGTTTGTTCATAGTCCAAGTTTCCGAGGCATACGTCAACACCGGCCTAATAAGTGTCTTATATATTCTTATTTTAGTTGAGATGGTTAAGAATTTCGATTTAATATATTTCAGTAATCCAAAGTAACATTTATTTGTTATAGATATTCTTCTCTTAATTTCAAGACTGATGTCGTCATTATTGATCATGAAGCCAAGATATGAAGACTTCCCTCAAAGAACGTTGTATATCATATGCAAAGCCGTTGATATACAACGTTCTTTGAGGGAGGTCTTCATATATAACATTTTTTACATATTCAAATTTGTAATTTTCAATTGTAAGATATGTTGGTGCTTTATTAATAATGTTTCCTTTGCGGCTGGAAATATCATGGATAAGCACCACCTGGAAAATTGAGAAGCCTTGCCTGTTAACCTCAACATCACGGAAAAACATTGGACTGCAAGACGGCTGATGGCTTCATTGCCATGATACCAGAACTTTGGCTACCTACCAACCAACCAACCAACCAACCAACCAACCATATTGATATTCTCTAAATGAGCTGCGTTTTGAGTATTAGTTTAATCATTCGCGAATATGTGTTGTGTATTGCATATTAATTTTGTGTAAAATGGCACACTGAAGTCATTATTTGTAGAATTAAAAGAGAAACTGTTTTCAAGTTGGACGTATGAAACAAAATGTGCTTACAAAACAGAAGATCGACACCGAATTTACATATTAAAAAAGCACATGGAGGAAAGCAAAATATAAATTTTCAATTTTCATGGTATAAGAAATATCCTTCGCTAACAGAATGTTATGAGACATATCGTCGTTGTTCCTGCAATAACTCCTATGTGACATATTTATCGATTTTCAGGTTTTTGCTCTATTAAATAACTTAAATAGTGATACAGCAAATAATAAAATCTCCTATATGCAATTATATTAAATTCTTTGTTTCGAAAATGTAAGAATTCACAGTCTCCTATGTACGGCTGCCATAGGATGAATAAATGTGTTTTTTCTTCCTACTGAAAACTTTTATATTTTGCACATAGGAGTTATTGCAGGAACAACAACGATATATCTGTATTCTGTTCTGGGGTGAAAATGAGTGGACCTCACCTTCTTGAGGGGTCTGTCACAAAAAAAAAAAGTAAGCAAATTTTTTCAGCTTAGGCTACCCAATATTTATACCTTAGCTTCATTACTGATATGTAGAGCCCGGATTTTATGTAATTACATATTTTGTTCCTATATACGTAGCTATAAGGAAAGCAAAAATATCGGCGGATCATATCAAAGATATAATTATTCCAAAGTTTTAAGTTATATATTTTTACACATTTTGGTGCATAATAAATATTTTGGCATATTTTACAAATTTTTACATATTTTGAAAGAATACAGTACACATTTTTTCACCAATTTTCCCTCTACTTAATTCTTAACTTATACATTTTAAAATTGTTTATAAAGCTTATTTCTTCGTCTGTAGTGCGTAAATATAATTTAATAATTGAAAATGATAATGTATTCTGTGAAAAAAATAGACATTTGTTTGCAATGCTAATAGTGTATATATCCCTTAAGAAGTAACGGTAAAGTAGAAACAAATACCACTGCGAAGGGTGGGTCATTGTACTGCTAACACGGTGAAGGAAAAAGTGAAAGTTACCCTGTGGGTATGACCATTTCGCACAAACATCGCCAATCAGGTTGCTCTAAAAGAAAACAATAGTTTTTTCTGTTTTCTTAAGAAGCTTATTTTTACATCAGGTGATACAAATAGCTAGTCTACTGTTATTCACATCCAAGCTTAAAGATTGGATTTCAATTGACGATTCCTTTACTACGATGGTAAAATCGTGCTATGCAAAGTGTGTGACAAACACATTGGGTGCTCCATGAAGTCACAATTAGAACAGCATTTAGAAACTGAACTTCACATGAGAAATAAAAATCATGCTCCGTCGAAAAGAAAGAAGTTCTTCTTACACAAGTGGTGCTGAAACATTCTTCGTCTTGTACCAGTGAATTCAATAAAAATTTGTGCATGGCAATGGTTGCTGCAAACATACCATGGTATAAACTTGGAGCTCCAAAGTTTTAAGCTTTCCTACGCAAATACTACAACTTCAATAGCTCGCATGAATCAATACTCCATAAAAATTATTTGAACTCCTGCTACTCTGACACAATGGAAACGATTAGAGCTGATGTTGATGATTCCTATGTATGGGTTGCCACTGACGAGACGATCAATGACAGCAAAAAATATGGAAAAATATTTAATTATTAATTGTGCCACCGAACAATAATTAATTGAGGTTGAATCACATGTGCACCTGTAATTTTTTATTAGTGTGCAAAAATACATCTAATAAAGTGTTCACGCCTGTGGAGTAATGGTTAGCGCATCTGGCCGCAAAACCAGGTGGCCCGGTTCCGATTCTCAGTCGGGGCAATTTATCTGGTTGAGGTTTTTCCGGGATTTTCCCTCAACCCCAATATGAGCAAATGCTGGGTAACCTTCGGTGCTGGACCCCGAATCATTTCACCGGCATTATCACCTTCATCTCATTCAGATGCTAAATAACCTAAGCTGTTGATACAGCGTCGTAAAATAACCTACTAAAATAAAAAATGAATGTAATAAAGTTTAATTTTTAAATTACATTTTTTTTTATTTATTACATATTTATCTACATATTTTGCCATTTTTAGCCACATATTTATGTACATATTTCTCATTTTCATATTACATAAAATCCGGGCACTACGGATATGTGTGTCAATTTATTATTATGTACTAAAAGGAAGGTGAGTATAAAGCAGATAATAACAACACATACGTATTTCCTTGTGGAAGTGGAATAAAATAAAGTTCTTAATGGAAAGCTTACAGTCCAAAAGCTGATATGAATATATCTTCTCTACAAAGTAAAGAAGTATGTGTTTAAAAATTGATTTCAATAAATGTTTATCACATGAAGATCCAGTGTTATAACAATTATAAAAAGTCTGTCGGCAACATTCCGGTACATTTTGATTTATGTAACTTATGTATATTAAAGTATTACTTACTTTCAATACCGGTACTTTTCTCAGTCTTAGAATCGTCTTCTATTCCTTAGCAAGACTGTTGTGCAGAATATCTTGTAGGAGATCCTCCTTTGAATCATATAACTGCAATGCACCACTCGGCAGCTATGAAGAAAAACAGAAACCTGTAATAATTATGCTGGAAAGAGTATGAGGCGTTGTGGATACTTTGTATCAGGAGCAAACTTGAAATCGTGATTCTTTGTTGAGTCCACCCCTAGTATATGCAGTGCCTCATATATTCCATTGCTTTTTTTAAATCAATTTCCTGTATTTTTCCTTATACAGAGTGAACCGTAAGTAATATCATTAATTTATCGTTCTCGTTCTGCAAAAGAATTTTACAGTCTAGCAGGATAGAAATGGAGATGCTCCAGGAATACTTTAAACACTACATACAAAATGTTTATACAGCCAGTGCTGACATACTGCGGAGAAATTTTAATTACTTTACCTTCCATAAACGAAGTAGAATATGTTCAAAACCAAGCTCACAGGCCCATTACTGGTGGAATCAAAACAACTCCATAGATTCTATGAGATTCCTCACTAATATTAACAGCATCAAAATGACAATAGAAGAAAAAGCACTGATTCAATATGAAAAACTTATCAGATTACCAGGAAACAATTGGGATTCATACAGTCCTCTCTGTAGATTGAAAACTCAACAAAGTTTCATATCCATGGTTCAAGAATTAAAACAGAAAATCAATATCCCGAATTTAAAAGAAAACTTAGAAATTAAACCAAACCCTTTAACTCTATTAAATATAGAATATAATCTAAATTTAACAGAAGAAATACTGAAATCAGAAGTAAACACTGAAATAATGAAACAATTGTCTTTAGAGACAATTAATATTAGGTACCCTCCACAAAACTGGCTTCATTTATACTTGATCTCCAGAGAACAAGGTGCCGGTGCAGGTGTTACGTGCTGTCTCTTCTCACTTTATAGATCTCTTGGATATGGAACAACAAGTTTTGGTGGAGAAATCATTGCAATAAGTGAAAGTCTCAGGAATCTTCTATGCCACATCAATAAATTTAAGAATGTAGTTATATGGTCAGACTCCAAAGCAGCTGTTCTATCAATAGTCTCTAAACAGACACCTTTATCTCAAACAGCAGAAATAACTAAAATTCTTTCTGAATTAATATCACTCAATAAAAGAATTGTATTCCAATGGATACCATCCCATTGTGGAATCCTGGGAAACGAGAATGCGGATGCTTTAGCAAATAAGGACAGCACTGCTACTTACAGACCTGCTACTAAATCTATGTATTACTCTGTGAAAAGATTTATTAAATCTACATACTTAGACTTCAACAAACAAAATTTGATATCACAATCTCAAGGAAAAAAAAATGGAACTCTCTGCATCATAATCCACAGTTAATTCCCGATTTACCACAAAAATCGTCAGTAGCTGAAGTTAGATTGGCAACAGACCATGATTGTGTGGCCAAACACCTGCATAGAATAGGAAAATATCAGTCCCCTAACTGCCCATTGTGCAACTCAAACCAAGAAATGGATTCGGAACACCTCAAAATCTGTGCTTCAGTGGCTGACCATGATAATATCTTTAAAAAATATTGGAGTGCAAGAGGTCAAATGACTTTATTGTGAAACACCTGCCATTAGACAACTACAATAACAACAACAATCTTACATTTATCCGGATTAAATTTCTGCACATTTAAAGAACAAAACTAAAATTCTTTCAATCATTCATTATCATAATTCATTGCTCTCTTAAATTGACGGAGTATATTGGGAATTAAATCAGTGGCTTTCCCAAAACATGCTATGAAATGTTTCATATAAAATCATTTTTATCTCCAAAAGGAAGCAAAAACGAGCAAAATTGTATTAAACTGTTTTGTCTGAAATATCTCAAACAACTCCCTGAAATTATTGATAGTACTTACGGTTCACTCTGTGAATATTAAGCTCTGGTAGACTCATTGTATCATTAATGATATTGAATTGAATATCTGTTCCCTGTGTTTCTTCTGGTCAGTAACAGGCTGAGAGGATATTAATAGAGCCTACTTTCTGATCTCCTATATGTTTAAGCCAGAAAATTTATAGTAAAGCAATTCTTATTTTTTTTAACGTGTGTAAGTTCTGTTCAACACAAGGTAATATAGAAATTTGGTCGATACATTTTCAGGCCAGTTTTGTCGTGCATATAATTTCTAAACTACACGATACATTCCAATAAAGTAAATGGAGACCAAGAGAAGGATAAATGTATCCAACATATCATTGAGTTGGAGTGAGTGACATCATCTATCTTCACTGCGGTAAGGGGGAAGTTTAGGCACGAATTGGCAGGTCCCATTGTAGCCTTGGCAGTGTAACTCGAGAATGCAAAGCGATAGAACATTCACAATTGAGAAGCGTTTTTGCTAAACTCGATCGATGCACAAAACTACTTTTGTCAGAAAACGAGTTTTATTGTATACACAGTTTATGTTGTGGGAAGGAGATATTTCTAATCATCCTCTACGCATGGTATGAACCGAGTTGTGCAAAATCTGACTGCATGGGTGATACAGAAGCTAAACATCATATGATTGTGATATATAACTCATTTTCTCAAAATTTTGCATCTATCAAGTTTAGCAAAAACGCTCCTCAATTGTGTAAATGATTCGTAACGAACCAGGCTACAATTCCAATTGAGAAACAATCAATAGTCGACAAGTTAAATTGAAAATATTCCAAAGTGCAATTGAATGAAGAGAGAAAATTCACAATGTCGAGACATATGCAGCGCAAAGGGGAGTGGGAGTACAAGCAACGGGTAGCAAACGATACAGTACAATGGTTAATGTAGCAACCGACATATTTACTTTCAATGCATACAAGGTTAGGACAGAATTTCATGTAATTTCGAAAATGTTGAATTACATGACAAACAAAACTCTTTATCCCTCGCCATCTGTTGCACATGATTAGCTTAGAACTGCAGACCTGCTGTTAAAAAAAAAAACAATCCAAGCATCCCCTGCTTTGTAAATATTAATATTGTAACGGTATATGTATGAATGATTTGTCTTTGTAATCTGGCAGGATGTAATTATATGTATGATTGCTGTTTATTTATAATTTTAGAGCATGTGTGTTCAGGAAAGGATTTTCGATTTGGTAAATTCTGATATGTTTTCTCGTTTCTACATGCATGTGCCAATGGCCCTTTGGCCGCCAGTTCAAGGGTGCAGGCTGGGTCAATCTGTAGTTGACTAGAGCTGCAGCCATCAGCTCAGACCAGAAAGGCTTGAGAGAGAGAGAGGGAGAGAGAGAGAGAGGGAGAGAGGGAGAGGGAGAGAGGGAGAGAGAGGGGGAGGGGGATGGAGAGGGGGAGGGGAGAGGGAGGGGGAGAGGGAGAGAGAGTGTTTTTTTTTGAGAAGCCTCCTGAGGAATTGAAAGGAGAGAAATTTTAGCAGTCTATATATATTTTTGGGGAGGCTAAAAACAAACCATCATCTTCCTTATCATTCATCTCGGGGAAGGATTACAGCAGAGAGAGAAAATACTGCAATGGAAGAAAACTGGATTTGCAAGAATTTTACAATGGACACATATTTAACATACCTTGCTGTATAATGGCAAAGAACATCATTTTAATGACATTTTTATTTCATATTTGGAATTACGTTGGTAATTTTAATATTCTTATTTCACAACTTAATACAACATTAGCCAATATTTTAAGAACTTTCATTGAGTCATATTGTAAAATGTTGGTCATACCTGACTATATTCATCAGAAGTCAATATCCGGTCACTATTATCTGGTATTTCATGAGAAGTCCCGGTACGTGAAGTATGATGTTCAAGGTTAGGTTTCTGAAAATATACAGAATTTCATATTATAAATTTAATAAGAGTAATTACAATACTCATTGGCCACTCCAAAAAAAGTATTTCACATCTAGGTCTACAATATTTTAATAGATATTATTGATCGTCCAGCACTGTAGCACTATATCTATGAGAAAATAAATAAGATAACAGTAAGTAAATAACAAGGAGGTGAGCCAATTTTATAGGTCCATCTGTGCCAGAAAAAGAATGTTTGAAAACAGTTATTCGATAAATTTATAAAATTATGTATTCTTCATCAGATGAAGTGGATGAATCTGAAGGGTCTAGTACAGGGATGAGAAACTCGCAAGTAGGGGTGAGATATACTTTGACTCACCGCTGGCTATGTCGACGCCAGTGGCGTATTTGAAGATGGTTTGTAAGTAACACAATGCAATTCAGAACACTATAATAATATAATAGAGACAGCCGCATAATATTATTATTCGTGTTGGACATGTTCTGAAGAGGAATGCTGATACCTGTTAGCTTTCACCAGTTTGTCAATATCGGGGAGAATATCTGAACATAACTTCAATTGGCACACTAAAGAAAATCAGTTAATCTGCTGCATATTTATATACTTGGTTATTTAACAATGCTGTATCAACCACGAGGTTATTTAATGTCGATGGAATTGGTGATAGATGATATTTGGCGAGATGAGGCCGAGGATTCGACATACACTACTGTGCAAAAGTCTTAGGCACCCGATGCAATATGTTTATATTGTGTTCTAGTTCCTAGAATTCAGAATGAAAGTAGTCTAAAACAAGTTAGAATGAAGTCTTACTGGTGAAATAAGTACAAGAATTCGTCTCCGTCATCAAAACCGAGCTTAATGTAAAACCATGGAAACACCACATTCCTTTATAGACCCATGACACAACCCTCAATCGGGTATATTGACTGCTGTGTTTACAAATTGCATATAAACAGAACAAGTTGCAGTCAATACTGTGTGCTAAATGAAATGAATGTGTTTCTTTAAAGAATAGAACAACATTGAAGTTAGTAATAGACTGAGTCTCTTCTTAGCAGGTTGAACAAGAAAAAAATGCAGCTATGGTAAAAATTTCAGTTGAAATGACATACAAAGTTTATTTTTTGAGTGAGCGGTATCATTGTCAAGCAAGTATTGCGCAGTGCAGGAGATTCTGAGAGAAAAGCTACAGTTGGGGACAATAGATGATCGAATGCGGACTGGCAGGCCCAAGAAATTGACTGCAAGGGATGAACAATATCTGAAAGTGACAGCCCTGAGAAGTAGAGCAGCTTCAAGTGCACAGCTGGCAGCAGAACTTTCTGAAAACAATAATACTAAAGTACATGCATCTACAGTATGACGGTCACTCATCAAAAATGGTCTTCATGGACGTGTTACTGCAAAAAAACCTCTCTTACGGAAGGGTAATAGGACAAAGCGATTATCATCTGCAAGAGAACACAATCTATAGGGAGCCAATAATGGAAACAAGTCCTTTGGAGCAACGAATCAAAATTTGAAATCTTTGGAAGTCATCGAAGGCAGTATGTCAGGTGGAGGAAAGAAGAATGATTAAAGGAGGCATGTCTGCAACCAACTATGAAACACGGGGGTGGTAGTGTGGAAATATGGAGTTAATGGAGTGAGTGATTAATAAGAATTGAAGGTAAGCTGACAGCTGTTAAATACAAACAAATATTGATTCATCATGCAATGCCATCAGGTTCGCGATTAATTGGAAGAGATTTTGTCTTTTAAAAGGAAAATGATCCGAAGCACACAGAAAATATAGTGAAAACCTACTTGCAGCAAAAACAAGGTAGAGGAGATGTTCAGCTGTTGGACTGGCCTCCTCATAGTCCAGATTTAAATATTATCGAGTGTCTTTGGGATTATCTAGGCAAAGAGAAGGTGAAAAAGCAGCCAAAGTCTGCAGCTATATTGTGGCAGGTGGAGGAATATTCCTGCCTCAGTTCTCCAGAAATTGCAAGAAAGTATATCTAAGAGAATTCAAGAGATATTGTTGTCTAAAGGCGGCCACACATCATATTAGTGCCATGAACCTACTCTGTGACTCTTGTGTGTGATATTGCTTTTTTCTGTGTTTTCTAAATACTTTGGTAATAAATACTTTATTTTTCATGGTATTTTTGTTCTTTTTTTTTTTTACAATTTTTATTACCTGCCTAAGACAGTAGTGTAGATTACCTGACATTTGCCTTACGATTGGGGAAAATCTCGGAAAGAACCCAACCAGGTAATCAGCCCAAGCAGGAATCGAACCCACACCCAAGCGCAACTCCGGATCGGCAGGCAAGTGCCTTAACCGATTTAATCTGCTGCGTATGTGCTTTTAATGATATCATCTTGGAAAATAACTTGATGATTCAGAACGAGACTGTTACAACTCAAAAATAGAGATTTTTCAGTACAGACATTTAAAGTTTTCCATTTTGATTACACAACTTTTAACACTGTATCACTTCGGAATATGTAATATATATCTTTTGCGTGTTAAATATTACAGTACCTAATTAACTAGTGTCAGCCTGTTATGGGCCATCTTCAGAACTCTAAAACTAGTTAAGCAGGTACTGTAATATTTAACACGTGAAAGATATATAATACATATTCCTAAAGTTTTTCATTGTAGATGGTAAATCAGATAATCATCTCACAGCAATGAAAATTGGTATATACATTCATTATTTTTATAAAAGTATATTAAAATATTAATTTTGTCGGTATTTATTTTATGTAATTTGGGATGCAACATTTCATGAGCTGATTTTAACCATTTTCTCGAAGGACGCCATGTTTTTAAGAGTTGGTGGTTGTACTGTCCTTTCTCAACCCCCTATATGGAAGGAACACAGTCTTTGGTCAGCGGGTCCTTCGGACCTAGCCGGGAGGGCTTACTTGAATCCACCAACCGTTCCCACGTCTGCCTCCTGTGGGACGCATCTCTATGCCATGACAGGCTAGCATAGATAATTACCTGTTGGTCCACGGGAGATATTTTATTTCTCTCCTACCACTAATTTCTGAGAGGCATTCCCCGATCCGCCACCTGGGGACGCGCCCTCTAGGTCTCGATCTAATCCACTTCAAATAACTTCAAAGTAGACTGCTGCCTTGATTTTGATGAAGTCTTCAACAAAAACGATATAAATCCAGAAGTAGCAAAATCCATTGCCCTACAAACAATTAATAGAAAATATCCACAAAAAGACTGGTTGTACATTTACACTGATGGATCTCTCATGGGTCAAAATGAAGGAGCTGGAACAGGAGCTACTTATCAATACTTTTCTCTTTATAAAAATTTTGGCAAGTACACAACAAATTTTGATGGTGAAGTTGAAGCCATTTATACATCACTTCAAAATGTATTTGTTTGGCTAAACCAGTGCAAAAACAGTCATCCTGTCTGACTCCAAAGCTGCAATCCAGTCCATCAGCTCAACTACATCCCCTAAAATGGAAAAAGTAAAAGAAATTCATTGCATGGTAAAACAAATTCAAATGCTAAATAAACAAATGATCTTCCAATGGATCCCGGCCCACTGTAGACTGAACGGTAACGAGAAAGCAGATAAGTTAGCAAAGAAAGGAACTAAAATCAACTTAAAGACAAATTTAAAGTTCCCATATGAATAAATAAAACGAGTCATAAAAAGAATAAGTAACAGCCAACAGGAAAAACATCAAAATTCAAAATGGAAAGAATCACTCAAAGATCCAAAACTAATTCCTGATCTACCTCGCAAATCTGCCTTGACCATGTTTAGATTGATTACTGGTCATGATTGCCTCAGTAAACACCTCCATCATATTGGAGTACTGAATTCACCTAAATGCTTACTGTGCACCAGAGAAGAGGACATGGAGATGGAGCACCTGGCTAATTGTGAAACTCTTAGGACATTTGTGGACCTTCCATCAAAATACTGGGAAGCAAAAAGAATGATAACTTCATTGTTAAATACAGAGCATTAGATATACACACACACACACACACACACATTTTATGTAATTTTTATGTGACTTTTTTTTAGTTGCATCACTTTCGCATTAAAATATCCAGACAAAACTTCTCAGATATAACTGTATATCATAATATTTTGTTATTTGCAACAGGTTTTTCCTTATATGACTATGTAATAAGTTCAGATAATACAATGGAAAAATATGCCAAATATAGATTTAGAAACAAAATGAGATTGATTGGTATCAGGATTATTACAACAATAAAAATAAATAAATTACACCAACCAGGATGACTACAACAACAATAATAATAAATAAATTGTATCTTGTAGTCAGAAAAAGCATATGTTTATTTGTTAGTCAAATGTAGCTCTATTTTCTAAGATGTCTGGTGTATCTAGTTCATTGACTTTGTACATAGGGTATTGCCTTTTCTCTTGACCAATTTCAGTACTGGTATCTATTGTGTTTGCAGTATAATAGATCCTCCTTTAAGAACTCTTCCTACCCCCACCGTTCAATAGTAGAATGCACAGTCATTCTCATTCTGGGTATGACCTATGATTAAAAATTTCTGTGCTATGACCAGGGAAAGGAAGTTCATGCCCTGAAAACGTGAAGAATATGTATTCATTTATGACGTAAAAATAGATAAATAGGCTACAAAATATGCATTATCAGTCTGAGATTATTTTAACAGAATAATAAGGTTTATGTAACTTACGTTTAGTCTATGGAGTTTGAAGTGGTTGCCTCATTGCTGAATGCTCCATTTATGCTGTTAAAGTTCACAACTAAGCAGTGACGTATGTTTTCTGTTGTCATTCTTCGCCTGTCGTTTCTCAGCATAGCTTTGTAGCGCGAAAAACTTCGTTCTACGTCACAAGAAGTAAGAGGGGTTTGCACAAAAGCTGGGAGTTGTTCTATAGAAAATTTTGTTGGTTTTTGGGGCGTTTTCCTTCGAGAATATCTTGAATTTCTTTAAGTTGATAATAGCCAGGGTTTTTGGAAAAAATATTTCCTGTGTTCTCGTTCACTTTATCTCCTACATTCCCTGGAACTGATGTTAAACTGAATATTGTTCTATCGAAATCTGCTAAAGACTGCAGTAAAGGAATACCAATTGGTAACTTGAGAGGCTCCCTATGAGGGCGTCATCGTTATGTTTAAAATTCATAAACATAAATTAGTCGTGTTTACGAGGTTACACACTTTTAAAAAATGAGGGAAAGACAAATAAACATACATGATATGCAGTTTCCCTGTATAAATTTTAAAATATGATGCTTTTATAAATAAAGACAAAATATGCACTTTTATGCACAATAAAAGTAATATCATTGTATTCAGAAATTTGTGATTCATGTAGATAATCTTTCAGCATATTCACACAACGATAGAGAACAAATATGCAAATGCATGAACTTCCTTCAGGTTAGTTACGCAGTACAAAAGTAATGAGGCAATGAATTTGTTCTTGTTTTGTCCAGCACAATTGTCTAAAAACAAAATTACCTGGTTTGTTACTGTGTTTGGCAAAGAAGTGAGAAATTTATAGAGACATGTGTCAATCTGATTTGAACCTCTTTTGGCCAAGCCCTCATGTCAAAAATAACAATGGCCCTGGCTGTTTGTGATGTCATTCATATATATATATATATATATTTTTTTTCCCCCGCTGTTATTTATACTCGCTTTAACATCTTTGGTCACATCGCGAGTTAATCTTCTGGGTGAAATCCAAAGGCCTGTGTACTATTGTTGAGACTGGTTCTATTGTTGTGAACTAGATGGCGACTGTACATGTATTACTGATTTGTTATAGATAAGATTTCGATGATGAATGAGACCGGTGATATTCAGAAACATTGTGGCCCGAATTTCCTGGCATTTGCCTTACAGTTCAGGGAAAACCCTCACCACAGAGGTGGTCATATTCATATATTGTGAGATTGTAACAGGACAGTTTTCTTTTATAATATAAAGATGAACACTCACCACAAGATGAAAGAAGTAGCCTACTACCTGAAAATCAGAGTAGCACAAAACTTTGCTTGGAGCCTGTTTTGCTGATTTCATATCTTTAGTCTTTGTAGCCCTTGATGTTTCTTTCCTTTATATTTCTATTATAACTTTCTTGCAGGTTTATTTTCTGTACTATTTTATATGCAGTATATACACAACATTGATCTTTCTTAGGGATATAAAATATGAAACATTAAAGTGAATTAAATACTGATGTGTAAGAACATGCACGATGATTAATATTTCAATACTACATCGATGGTGAAGACAAAATTAATAACAACATTATGTTTAACACAATGCAGGCAGCATTATGCTACCATTATTTTAAGTACTGCAAGGTGTGCAAAATCTAAACTCGAAGCATGGATATTTTCAGTGCGAAAGTGTTACAAGTCAAAATGGAACATTGCTTTTAGCAACAGTTGAGAATGGAAAACTGTTACAACGTAAAATATAACACTTTCCAATTGAAAAAAAAAATAAAATAAATAGCATAACTTTAAAACTGTTATATGTGCATTTATGTCCTAGTAGGAAATTTTTAGAGTTGTAACAGTTACCCTCATCTAAAGATTAAGAAGATTAAAATTGAGATAAAACCTAATAATTTTACCCTTCTAGGGAGAAGATCTAAAAATATCAATATTCATGCACATACAGAAGAATTATAGAAACACATACTTAGTGCTCAGTAATAATAATAATAATAATAATAATAATAATAATAATAATGATATTAAAAATAATAATACATTATTCAGCGTGGCAATTAATGTTTCTATATACATACTCCTAATTGAACCATTGAGCAAAGTAAACATAATAGGCTATTACATTTTGTCCGAAAGAACAAGAAAAATGTTTCTTCATTCTTTACGATACCACCTCTTATTGCTTGTAGAGACAGAGTTTGTAGAGCGACATGATACTGCCACTGCTTGCCTTCAGTACGTGAATGAAACACACAGCAATGTACAGTAAACTCCTCGTACCCGTTTGAATGTCTATGTTACACAATGTAATCACGACACCCACTTTGGTCACCGCTGTTCTAGAGGAAGAGAGGAGAGGATGCATTACTATTTTGTATACCAACGTACCTGTACCTGCGCTGTGACGTCACATATACTGTACTTTGTATCAGACAACCACATTCCAGTTTATAGGTAGCTGAATTACAAAGCCTAATTATTATTATGGGGTGTATACAGGAGTAGCGGCTCATACCTGAAAAAGTAGGTGAAGCACAAAATTGTTGCAAGGTTTTCAAAGCCCATGTAGGCTAGTTGCATTGATACTCGGAACTCTATGTACGAGTAACTAAAGTAATTCCCTCCCATAAATTCCCATGATATTCAATTGTGAAAGCGATTTCATTGCATTTATTTCTGTCAGTTATCAATGCACTTACCGGTACATGTAAATTAAGATATGAAGAGTCCACTGCAAGAATGATGGATGTCATTTGGAATAATTTTTCAGGAGAAGCAATTGAAAGTTTGAAATGCTTAGCGCTCAAAGCTTAACTGTGATTTTTCTGATCATTACTGGACAATAACTATCAGTGTTAATGTCATATAACTCTCTATGTACAGTCTATATGTCTTAAGCTATACATTGACAGTCTTGTTTCATTTTCGAAAAGAAAGTGACATCCATCATTCTTGCAGTGGACTCTTCATATGCTTATTGCCTACCTATCTTGTACACTAAGTTGATTCTTCATTCCTTCAGGGCTGCGAACCTGCCAATAACGTTCTCATGGAGGACCTGTGATTCCATCATCTTGTCCAACATATCTTTTTGGAGCGAAATATTCCCTAACGCTGACAGTCTCTACTGTGACATTGAGTTTCTTTGTCTTGTTTTTATTTGTTTTAAACATGAGAAGCTCCTCTCGACTGGTACGCTAGTAAGACGGTAGTATTAAAATGAGGGAATATAACTTATACACTTCTCCAAATACATCTTTGTGTCATGAAGAAGTCTAGCACTTTCTTAATTGGTATATTCCTGTATTCACTGTTCTGGTATAAAACTCAAGTTCACTTTTTGGAACCTGCGCCTTTTTTAATATGTTGAAATAGCTAGCTTATAGTGAAAAAAGCGGATCATGTGGGAAATTTCTACTATGGGTAATTGTCAAATTTGGAAGTATCAGCAAGGCTGACGAAACGAAGTTTTTCTAAATCCCCAAATCTTTTACCGATCTACATGATGATGTTGTCAATGATCTCAAAGAACAATATTGTGTAATTACGATCATGTTCTACATCACTTTTTCCACTGAAGCAGCAGTCTGTACTTTCTCCCTGTGAATTCACTTCTACTTTTTGCTACATTCAAAATTCTAACATAGTGCAGTAGGCTATCTGAAATTTCCACATTAAGCGAAGAAGTGCTTTCGTCATGGCCCCGAAATGATAATTCCTGCTTGCTTAAATACAAAGCAGTGTCGATGACTGCCAGCATAACATGTCTGTTTAAACAAACATTTTCAATATATTGCACTAACAATAGTCTAGCATTTTTTTCAGGTTATTCCCAATAGTGTTCATATTTTTCTGTAAATTTTTGAAATGCAGCACGCACTTTAAAAAAATGTTCTGCCGAATTTTCATGTTTTTGTAGAGCAAGACTAACATTATTTTAGAAAATCACTGAATCCAGTTTCATTCCACACATGTTTTTTTAACTCCAAGTAGTAGGCATGACTAATAATATAGTATTTCAATGTAGTGGCTCCCACACAACCACTCAGTGATGCTTGCAGTACCATGAAGTTTTAAAATTAAGTTCGTATGATTTACCAGCTTGTGAGTTTAACTTTTTACAGTTTATGTCTAAAATTGGTTGAGTTCTGTCTAAAAACAATAGATATCTCTTATACTGCTCACACCAGCGATTAAATGAGGTTTGAATTAAGGTACACACTATGTTATTGAACGGATTCATTTTCACATTGCAACATAACAATACAAAAACTTATAGGGTAGGGCCTAACACACTTATTAGAAATTAATTAAAAACTGAAATGCACTTAATATCTTCACCTAATAAAGTGATAAGTAAAATAAATTATATTTTAAAAATTAGGCCTATCACAACTGAATAGCTCGACATATGCCTACCGACACAAAACACGACGAAAAACAGACTGAGGAAAGGCAAAAATTCATTCAAACTTCCACTAAAAAGGCTGTGTTCGGAATATCAAACTTTCTTTCCATTGCTTTCATAGTATTAATTTTTAATAGAATTTTCCTATGAGGAACAGTAAAATTGTGGCCAGAAGAATAAAAAATGAAAGGAATGAAGATATCAGCACAAAAATTAAAAACATAATAGGACCTATATGGGAAGAAGAATTGACGAAGCAGAATTTTTAGGAAAGAAATTTCTTTAGGACGGGCCATGTTACTGGACAGACAAATAGTCGTAAATTTCCGTGTCGCCCATTATAGAAAGCGCATCAGCTGGGCTGAAGACCAAATACGTGTTCGTCACAGCAACACCCGTTTCTTGAAGAATGTGGAAGTGCGTGTCGTTGTCATAGCAACCACCCTAACATAGAAGAACAAAATAATATTTTAAATCTGAGAATCATTGCCTCGTCGCTGCAGCTCAAGGAACTGAGACGTGAACAGCGGGAATATTAAAACAGCCTGGTGATGCTGTACTTGACATTTATTGATTTATAGCGCTATAGTTTTTAAATTGAATAATTTAATACATGAAATATAAATCAAAAGGCTCGCAAATTACAAGTGAAATGTTTTTCACCTTCTTCATTTGAATAGCCGCTACTGCTATACAGTAGAACCTCACTAGTTCGAACCAATTGGAACAGGGACCTGTTCGGATTATCGATATTTGATATTAAGTGAGGGACAGGAATGCAAGCAGGGAAACCACGCCTTATCCATCCCCTCCCCACCCCTCACTGATCACCCTCTGTTCAGTTTCATGGTCGGAAGAAAAAAATGTTATGTTTTATTTAATGACGCTCGCAACTGCAGTGGTTATATCAGCGTCGCCGGATGTGCCGGAATTTTGTCCCGCAGGAGTTCTTTTACATGCCAGTAAATCTACTGACATGAGCCTGTCACATTTAAGCACACTTAAATGCCATCGACCTGGCCCGGGATCGAACCCGCAACCTTGGGCATAGAAGGCCAGCGCTATACCAACTTGCCAACCAGGTCGACCTGGTCGGAAGAAGCTTAGGCTACAGATTATCATAAAATTATAGCAAACAAGAACTTATATTCATTCATTAGTGATAAAATAAGTTGTAGTACTGCATATACCTGTATAACCTGTTTCGTATTTACTTTTAAACATTTACGAAGACTTTCGGTATTTTTTTAGTTTTCCATTGTTCTCTTCTATTCTCTGTTCCATTCCAGCTTGGGCTGATTAGTTGGTTGGTTTTGTCCGAGATTTTCCCCAACCATAAGACGAATGTCAGGTAATCTGTGGGGAATCCTCGAGCTCATTTCGCCAAATACCACCTCGCTATCACCAATTCCATCTACAATAAATAACCTAGTATTTGATACGGCGTCGTTAAATAACCAAATAAAACGAATATTATATTATTCCTTGAACTTCATATCGCCACCGGCGCACAGTGGTGAATCACCACCTAATTAAAGCATAGTATGATGCTGAGGATTGAAATGAATTGCTGTAGCTCATAACAATATTCAAAGTAAAAGTTGCACAATGCCAAATGGGCTACGTATTTACTTTGAAAACACACAATGCTAAGCTCTTCTGATAAATCTATTTGTAAATATTAATCTCTTTAAATAGTTGAATTCTTTTCTAATGAATAACAAACTGAGCATAATATCTTGCCTAAGTCTAAGCTAATTATTATTATCATTAAGTGCAGGTTATTAGTGCTGTAACTCTTCATGTATTAATAATGAGGCTTATGTGTAAACATAGTAAATTATTTTTGAAGCGATGTTGTTAATTACTTAAAATAACACATTAAAAAATACACATTTATGTAGGAACTAATGCGCAAATTAAGTTTAAATGAATTACAAAGGAAGGCAAAAACCCATTTTAATAAACAAATCTGATTTCGACAAAAAATTCTCACTTAAATTTAAAAATCACTACAGTTTATCAACCCTGACTATTTACTGAAGATATATAAGGATATCTTTGCATTGAGCTTATGCCAACGCCATTGTTTACCTTTTAAGCTGTGTGCTGCATTACTCGGCATAGGAAACAGGAATAACCAGGTCTTCTCATTACTATCCGATTTCTGTCAGTACACTGCAGCACATTCACAGTGTAAAACTCCGTCATTTGTCTTTCTATCAACTGAAACAAACCAGCAGTACGCTAGTATCATATAATGCATTAATAACACTACATTTCATAGAACAATTGAAGGATTGCAGTATAATCGACGTTTGTGAAATATTCCTGGAAGAATTCTATCCACGAGTCTATAAAAATAATAAATATCTCCGGCAATTTAACTCTTTTTATTTTATCAAAATTATTCGAGTAAAGGTACTACTGTTAACTGTAAAGTCAAATTTTCTAAAATATGTCTTTTCGGGAACGACACTTCTTTACTATTGCGTTCCCAAGCTAGGGTACGTCGCCATCCTTTGGTAACGCAACTGTAAAGAATTAAACCGGGAACAACATATTTAGTCATATCAGATTCTGTCCCATGAATTTTAAGATATCTGACCAACTTAACTTAGCTATATGCAAAAATAAGATGTTCGTTCATACCCAAAGTGCATATTAACTCTGTTAGCTTACCTTTAAAGCTTTTGGCGTACTTGCAGTTAGGCCCTAATACACTCTTGTAATTCAACACAGAAGTCAATTCATCATGTGGTAGTGGTAGAAGGAAGGTAATCGCGTTCTGAAGTTTATCCCTTAAAACAATTACAGTTCTCAGTTTAATAAACGTTTAAGATATGATGGAAGAATTCACTTTAAATTAAAAAAAAAAAAAAAAAACATTACGGTGCAGTTAAGCTGCATCTACGTGGTTCAGTTTTTCATGCTCGTACGCACGCAGTCTGGGAAGAATATTGAAAGAATCAAGTTTAAAGCGCATGTTGAATTAAGATACATTAAGATTTTCTACCTACAAGATACGCCATATTAGTATTAAAATACCTATTTTGCAGGCATTGCTTGAACGCGTGGTGGAAGAATATTCTTCCACCATGGCTTGAACGTGTGAAGTTGAAAAAAAAGTTGTACCGTGTAGATGACGTGAAGTCTTGTAATCTCAAACGTATTTCTTTCTTACCTTTAACGTTGCGAATTATTTCTTGTTGCAGGAAGGGGTGCGATGTTTGCGGAGATCGCCAGCGGCCGCCATGATGTTTCGAGGTGGCGCGTGTCTCGGACGGAGCGAGATGAAGCGTGAGAACGCGAGAGAGGGAGGAGTCTGCAAGGAACGAGCCCCTACAGCCGAGGCTGCGCAGAAGTTTAGAGTAGGGACAAATTGAAGCTTGCGTCCGCCGCCATGCTTTGGGAGAAGCACCGGCTAGCAGTCAGCAGACGGCTGCACTATACAATGCTGAATGTTTAATATGTATGTTTGGTTTCTCTTATAAATCAATCTGAATGGATAAATGAAAAAAAAAAAATCTTATTAACATTTAAAGCGACCACGTTAAAGACATAATCAAGCTTAGTTACCGATAGTTTGACATGAAACGAAAGAAAACTGTAACAATTTGATACCGTAACTAAAGATGTTGTATAGTTATTTGACAACAGAAATACAAATGCATATTGTAGTAATAGTTCAGATGAAAAGAAAATTATTAGTATTAACTATTATTAACAAAACACTGCCTGTATAAGACGTTACTTTGATGTGGACGATAAATGAACAATTTCGCTTCCATATCACATAATATAGACCTACACCTGTAAAATAGAAACATGTACCTAATGTTTTAGTTTGAAATTTAAGTAGGTCTACCGTGCAATACCTCATTATCACAGCTGTAGTATGAAATAAACGTCACATGCATGAATTAGTCAATTAGTCATATACGGTAATAGAACTCATGCCTAGTGTACAGAACATTTTGCCTATTGATTTATTGTTATTATTATTATTATTATTATTATTATTATTATTATTATTATTATTATTATTATTATTATTATTATTGACTCCGTTAAATATTGTCTTACAACATTTTATGTAAAGTCGTGTTGTACTGGTAACCTTAAGCTGTGTGCTAACATCTGCTCTTTATGTAGTACTTTCTTTTATTTGGTTATTTAATGATGCTGTACCAACTACTAGATTATTTAGCATCGATGGAATTGATGATAGCGAGATGATATTTGGCGAGACGACGCCAAGGATCCGCCACAGATTACCTGATATTCACCTTACGGTTGGGGATATAAGAAAAAACCCAACCAGGAAATCAGCGGGTATCGAACCCGTGACCGAGCGCGACTCCAGACCGACAGTCCTTAGCCCACTGAGCTACGTCAGTAGATCTTGATGTACTTTTATGGTCAGTTTAATAAGTTAAAAATATGATTCTCGGGAGGAATCTGGGATCCATTTTCTAAAATATGTTCCTATAAGTGTAGAAATATTGTACAAGTGTTCTACTTCTGGAGCACATTGTTTTCACACGATGTAAGAGTGGGTGGTAATATGCCATTGAACTGTCAACATCTGTATAATCGCTCTTTCACTTAAGCGGCATATTTCTATAATCTCAGATGATGGGATGACAAGACTCCCATTATTCTTTCGTTAAAAAAATAAAAGAGATTTTGTTTACTGCTGGTAGGCTACGTACCATAAATTGAGTCTTTAGGTTTATTACACCATATTTTTCTTAATTATTTAACAACTAAGCCAGCAATGAACACAATCACATTTTGACAATATTGTGTCATTGAGAATGATGTAAGAATAAGGGAATTGCAATCAATGTCTGCAGTAGAAGAGTCATATCGCCTCTGATTCTCAAAACACTTAGGATTATTATTACAGTGCGTTAGGTGTCTGGAAAATACCATTGGGTATAATTATAGACATTTTTAGCGGACATCCCTCTCTTTGTAACATAATTTAAATAAATTATTTACGTATTTTCTAACGTATATAAAATAACATAAGTAAAAATATTCGATGTATTCGGTCATAGGAAATAGAAATAAACTAATGTCTATTTATGAGCAATATAAGGCGTTTGTATTTAAAACAATGCTTAGTTACAATATTTAGATTTACTTCTGTTATTTTATATTATACGTTAGAAAATACGAAAATAAGTTTAGCTATATTACAGTGAAGGAGGAAATCCACTAAGAAAACGCCTATATACTCAATTGTATTTTCTAAACTCCGAATGCTTTATAGAAACAATCATTCGTGCTCCCCAAACGTGGCGTCGCGCGAACCTGCGCGAGAGGTTTCAAATTTGTACACGACACCAACGCCAATTGTGTGTCTAGATATATAACTACAACGTCTTTGGCAAGGAAAGTAGCTAGTTGCACGGTAGGTGCGGTGAGGGTAGAGGGGAAGGGTGCAATCCATGTTCTGGAGTTTAGCCGAAAATTTTAGAACACGGATTGCACCTACCAAATTGTCTTATAATACTAAAAAGAGCAGATTTGTCTGCGTTTGTAGAATGCGCATCATTATATTTACGAAAAGGCACTTTTCAGTGCCAATAATTTATTTTGTGTGCACAAGGTTTGAATTTTGAAGTAAGAGGGAAAGGGTGCAATCCATGTTCTGGAGTTTATCCCAGGAAAGCACCAGTAACTTCTAAATTAACTGGATCTGTTCAAATTTCTTCCTTAAGCAGCCATGTTCGTCCATTCCATAATTTATTCAAGATTTAAACAGAATAGGAATGCCAACATCCAACAATTATCAACTGAACAAATGAGGTTAATAGGTCATACACAGTAGACTAATATGACTACTTTGTCCTCGAATGAAAATTCAAATTGGCTATATAGTAATAGTAATAATACTCCGAATGTTATAAAACTGATATACACCGTGTTCCGCTTATAAGTATAATAAAAGAAATAGTTATAATTTCATAACAATGCATGCAAATGGGTTAAGATTGGTACCATTGTAAAGAGGAAATTGGGAAGTTTTAATCCATTGTTGTTACTTATTTTTAGAAGACTCACGCATGCGCAGATCATTAAATAAGAGAATTCGTATCGTATCTTTAGTCAGTCAGCATGTGGACGCCACAGCAGAAAGCCTTTTGTGTGCTGTCATTAGCAGAACATAGATCCATAATTCGTGTACAGCGCTTGTTTCGCTGTCAGTACAATCTTAGACCGAGGGAAGCTGTACCGACGTACGTCTCAATAATGAAATGGGATAGGCAGCTCAGAGAAACAGGAAGTTTGTTGTCTAATGCAGGTAAACATTCCAAGCGTAAAGTGTCTGACGAAAATGTCGAACGCATTCGCGAGGCATTTCAGAGAAGCCCGCGGAAATCCATTCGACAGGCTAGTGTGCAGTTGAACATCCCACCAACAACAGTGCATACAGTGCTCCATAAAAGATTGCGTTTGCGAGCGTACAAGCTGCAACTTCATCAGATGATTACGCCGAATGATAAACTGGAACGAAAACGCTTTGCAGAAACAATGTTGGATAAAGTGGACGATGACGACACATTTCTAACTCGAGTCTGTTTCTCAGATGAGGCAACCTTCCACGTCAGTGGAAAAGTAAACCGACACAATTGTCGCATCTGGGGGTCGGAAAATCCAAGTGTCGTAATTGAACACCAACGGGATTCCCCTAAATGGAATGTTTGGTGTGGAATCATGCGTGACAGAATCATTGGTCCCTATTTCTTTGCTGAAAAGACAGTCACTGCAAACACGTACCTGGATATGTTGCAACTGTATGCTGTGCCACAACTCCCAGATGGAGCAATTTTCCAGCAAGATGGGGCTCCACCACACTTTGCCAACATGGTTCGCACATTCTTAGACGAACAATTCCCTGCAAGATGGATCGGAAGAGGATCACCGTACATCACATGGCCTGCCAGATCACCAGATCTAACACCACCTGATTTTTTCCTGTGGGGGTTTGTTAAGGACCAGGTCTACAGGACGCCAGTACGTGATTTGGCAGACTTACAAGAAAGAATTTATGCTGCTGTCAACAATGTTACACCACAGATGCTTCATAACACTTGGGTCGAGGTTGAATACCGGTTGGATATTTCCCGTGCCACCAATGGAAGCCATGTTGAGGTTTATGGAACATAAGGTAACAAAAATTCCCAGTTTTCATTCTTTATAGCAGTTGGTTTCAACTATATACTTGTATTAATTCAGAAGTTATAGCTATTTCTTTTGTTATACTTATAAGCGGAACACTCTGTATTCTGAAATAATGGATATTAATAATATGTGTTTAAAACTGTCATATTGGCAAAACCAAGCCCCTACAGTCTCGGCTGCGCGAAACGAGGAAACCGGGGCAAATTGAACGCTGCGCTTGCCGCCATATTGTTGGAGAGCAGACAAATAATAGCAGTGCGTAAATCACGCAATTTAACGCTGTGATGATCTAAAATTGACATATTATGGCCATTTTCGACGTTTAACGTAAAATTAGGACGAAATAAACATATTCAAAGTTTCATTGATATGTGTTAGAACATTAAAGAAAAGAAAATACGTATGCAGCAATTTATAGAAAACATACTGATACATCCATAATTAGGCCTACACAATACACATTATAGATTGTATAATTTTACGATAATCAGCAAATTGTTAGGTTTCAGAGAATCTAAAATTATATTAACATATTAACTCTTAGATCACAAGACATAAATATATGCACCTTGATTACACAAGTTCTTGTTATAATCAAATTCTTAAGTGAAATAAATATGCGATAATCAGTATAGACTTGTTAAGTTTTAGAGAATCAAAAATGAATTATATTACCGGTACTTTTAGACCACAGGACATAGGTAATCTGGCAAAATATAATATGCGAAGGTAGCCAAATTACATTGAATTCATTCTTCAATTAATAAAGGGAATGCTATCAATTACAAAAAGTATCGGTACCTAATACATTGCAAACAATAGGTAACGTGAAGGTGAAGACCTAAAAACTAAACAATCACTTTATGCAAGATAAAAAACACACATACTTTTTATGTGTGGATTTTTTACATATTGTATTTTTATTTTAAATAAATAAAGTAGATATATTATCATTGCTTGCGGAGTGATGGTACATAATTTTTATGCACATATGCAATATCAATAAGATGCCATTCCTTGCTTTTGTTAATAAAATATATCCGGCAAAATGTAAAAGAGTTATTTATAGGTGAACTCTGAATCATAAATTCACAAAGGAGGCTTAGCTATTATAGCTATTTATTTATTTATTATCTGTATATTTATTTATCCATATATGGATCTTGAATGAAAGTTTATTATCTTGCAGATAAATTCATTTACATAATAAAAACAAAAAGTTATCTTTCCACTAATGTTTTAACATCTGATGTGTAAGTCTAAATAATTCACTCAGTGGGATTTCTCTACAGTATGATATACTTTTACTAACAATTAAGTATTCTTTATTGTCGTAAACTACTGATTGATTTTTAATGATATTGATATTGTAACAATAGAGATAATATTATATCGTACCTTTTGCAAATAGCTTGGAAAATTAAACAGGGATGGTATTATCGCCGCGCTCTCATGGTTAACATTCGGCAGGTCTTTGAGCGGCCTCATGCGTTCGGCAGGTCTTTGAAATTTAATTGTATTATTGTTTTCAATTTCTTGTGTCGCCGCTCCAATCACTCGCCTCAATTTCAATAATGCAACCAATAAGCTGCTTCAATTATTATTAAATGACACTTACTTGTCTAATCCACGTAGACTAAACCCGAGGTTGCAATGTCTTGTGCTGAGGACGAACATTAAGGTATGTGATTAAAAATTATTATTAAAGAGTTATTATTAAGAGTTAAGAAAGCCAACGTACTCGTATATGAAATAATAATAATAATAATAATAATAATAATAATAATAATAATAATAATAATAATAGCCATTTAACAATATAACAAACTAGTGCTTATTCTTATCGAGAAAGTAGACGTGACAACGTGACGCTTAGAGTGAAACCTACAGAGCAACAATCGGTCGGCAAATTTTTTTTTTTTAAACCACACCGCACGTTATTGTATAATGCCGGCATGTTAAGCATGAGTCCGCGGCGATAATATATCATCTTTCAAAATTATATTGCCATTACTTTCACACTATTCACTAAAAACACCCGAGACAAAACAAAGGACAAGTATGACAATCGTGTTTACCGCTCTATTTCTACCAGTAGTATGGAGGCGTAAACATGCGCAGACTGGTTTCAATTTTGGACAGCACACCAGCGCTCTGTGTGAGTCTAGTATACTATTATAACGTCTTTGGGAAAAACTTATAACCAAAGAACTTTCGAAACCAAAGAGTTTTGTACTGCTAATTTTACAAACTCTGTGATCGTAATACAGCACTGCCTGCTGGATCACATCCTATGGCTGTTTACACTGCCTGCTCAATCAACGCTTATGTGCGAGTCTTGAAAAAAGTTATTTTGCCGCTAGGCGGCAGTTAGTGCCTACCACTATTAACATTATCAATATATGCAAAGTACCCTAAAATAACTATTATTACGAAGTCTTAGGTGCCAGAAGAGACAAGGGCTTATGGAAACGATGGCCCAGAGTGTCCGAATCCTCCCGCAATGCTTAATATGTAATACTATTAATACTGAAATTAAAACTTAATTTTTTTTTTCTAAGTGATACTACATCCAAATAAGTAGGCCTATACTTGCTTTAGGCGTTTACTAAAATTATTATTAAAATCAATTAACGTAATAGAAATAATATTTGAAACTTATATAAAATATTTCAAAAAGTTTAAATATATTTACGAAAAAATATATGCTTCCTTTAACCGAGCTACGAGATTATTGGAAATCACGGTTTGAATTAACGACAGTATGTGGTATCTTCCTGCAATATTTTCCAATCCATGAAATTGTTATACGGACGCTTGGTCTACTGTTTTATTAAGTTCAGTATTGCCAAAAAGTAACTTCCCCATATATAAAAGGCCCATTTGAAGTGTGATAAATTTTGCTTTCATTAAGAAATTGTCCCCCGTCCCCGAAAAGAAATGCCGAGTAAAATACTGTAAACAGATAATTTATCGCTTATGTCGTGTACAGTAAAAAAATTTGTACACATTTTTCATAAAACGTATTGTTGGTCCTGCTTCTGAAAAATTTACCCGAGATGTCAGACGTAAATGATTGTCCTTCATATAGTCCAAAGTGCTTGTAACTTCCAGTGAAAATGTCTGTACAGCATAAAGAACTTTCATTTTCTCAAAGGAACTGGGTTCGACATGCTTCCTCATTAGAAATCGAATGGGTTTCACAGCTAAGTCCTTTTGTATCCTGTATATTTCCTTCATGAATTTTGAACTGATCATTCCTTCTCTGTCTGCTATATCCTGGTCTAGAAACTGTGAACGGATGTTTTTGATGATGTGACAGTAATCAAAACTTAAATATAAATTATGTTGCAAGTTACATGAGTGTACTACGCAAGGCTGTAGATCTCCGCCGCCTAAACCCTTAAACATAGCAGTATTAGTTCTATGGTTATCAGTTACAAGCCGAAGCACATGAAATCCACAGTCTTTACAGCTTTCAACACTTGCTGAACTAATAAGAGCAGATCATTTCCTTGCAAATTTCGTACCATGAAATATGCTGCCGGTATTGTGTACTTGGTAGATAATCCATGAATAACTAAACACAGAAGTTTGTTGGCTAAGACGGGATTTATTCCCATTTCTTTATTATAAACTCCTTCAGCTTCGACTAAACCAAAAATTTTATCCTCTTCTTTATTATAAAGCAAGCTTTCTTTTATTGCTATATCATCGCATATAAGAGAAACTACTTTCTCAATTTCATTCAATTTTGTGGCTTCTAACTTTAGTGTCTGTTTAATTAAAGGAGAAACACCAACGGCATATTCCGTTGAGCCCATATACCTATCTAATATGCTGCGCGACGGTGCTTGTATTAATTTCAAATTTCTTCTAAAGTCGTAGCCTTTAAGAGACGATATTCGCCAACATAAGCAGTACCGAATAATTGGCTCGGACCATTTTGGACGATTTTTTTTTTTTAATTTCTAATTTGATCCAGTATATATATGCAGCCATTTTGTAGCCATCATGTGCTGATTTCTTTATGCTATCTACTGACTTTCTCTCAGGTAGCTCAGTTGGTAGAGCAGCTGGCTACGGACTAGAAGGTCCCGGGTTCGACCCCAGGTGGTGACAGGATTTTTTCTTGTTGCCAAACTTTCAGAAAGGTCCCGAGGTTCACTCAACCTCCTATAAAATTGAGTAACAGGTCTTTCCCGGGGGTAAAATGCGATCAAAGCGTGGTGCCGACCACACCACCTCATTCTAGTGCCGAGGTCATGGAAACCATGGGGCTATACTTCCATGTCCCCTAAGTGCCTTCATGGCATATTACAGGGATACCTTTACTTTTTACCTTTTACTGACTTTGTCTCAGTATAGCTATTAATTTCTTCCTTCGCCTCTTGAAGTTCCTTCTCTATTTCCACAATTTTGTTTTCGAGTCTGTACACTTTCGCTCGAATATTTTTATGGTATTCCAGTTCACTTAATCTTACAGTATTTACTTGAACAGCAATATGTCTGGAATATACGTTTACATCTGCCTTGTCTTTTATAATTTCGGCTTCTATGTCTTTCTCACGATATTCGGCTTCAATGTCCTCCTGACATTGTGCAGCCAATCTTGAGACGTTGTTCTTCTCGGAATATAAACTCCTAGTCATAAGATATCTCACGACAATATTATGAGGAAGTATTTTAAAAAGATAATCATGAAAGCGTGTTTTGCTGCTGTTCGATATTTACCTTTCGCTGTCAAAATGTAGGCTACGTCGAGCAATGTTATATAAAAATAACAATTATGATCATGGATGGGTAACTCGTGCTCCCAAAGTGCTAAAAAACCTTGAAAGAGAGAAAGACAGACGGAGCCAGCCGCAGCAGTTACAAGTTGTTTGTAGTTTCGCTGCAAAAGCAGTTCATTGCCACGGTGCGCTCTGGCGGCTCATGCAGCTGGTCGTGATATCTACTCCATGATTTGAATTTCAGAATGACGCATGGTACAATAATTACAGTAATTTTATAAAGAATGTACCCAAGCATACATAACAAAACTATATTATTTCCTAGTTTTGTAAATTAGTTTAGTACTGGAAACACAAACTGAATACAACCTTTTCAAGATACAACAAACATAGCTGCAACACTTATTTATTATTACACTATTTATTAATATTTCTTATTATATGTCTTATTTGAAACATATAACACGAGAATTTACAAGTCTTTATACATTAAAGAGTATTCCTCTGTTTTCAGAAAAGTAATAGTCTGTAGTCGCAAACAATCGCAAATTCAAGTATTTTTACATGTCACGGCAGATGAACTAAACTTACTTCTAAGCACTTTCTGTACATTGAGGGCTGTTACATTTCTTTCTTGTATTAAACTCTGACTCAAACACATACAGTATATAGGCCTATGGAATCAAAGAGTATATATATTTGGATATTCTGATTTAGGCAGTATTACGAACAGTTCGATTCCCGACTTCGCTGGAATGTGAGTGGCGTGCTGTTCTGTAGATTTATAAATTCAAGCTATAAACTTTCAGGATCTTCTATCGGCTGTAAGCCAAAAGGATTTCAGAAAAATCTCGATTCCTTGTCAATTGTCACTGCTTTTCCAAACTTGCCAATAAATTCTGCTGTAAGTCTTGAAGTAGGGTCCTATATTTGATAAGAAGATTTTTTTAACACACTTCAAGATAGTTTATAGTAAAGTTTTCTATGTTCTACATAATACTGTCACATTTCAAATTTATCCATAAATGCTCTTAGCTAGTCGATCATATGTCGTGCAATTCTGTAACTCGCACGCACAATGTGGTAACGATATTTGATATCAGCCTCACCTTGTTGATGTCCCATTTTTACTTTTAGCTATTCTAAAGCAGATCTAGACAGTATTTCTTTACTAAAACCTTCACTGTGTTTATTTGTAACATTAAATGTCGTGTGTAAGAAAGCATAATACAAGCGTTACTTCCCTTCTTAATAAAATAATCTTTCTATTTCGACTCATCACTGAAGGGAAATGATCTGGAGATTATATTGTTTTTCACTAAAAACGAGCCACCACTTACTGCAGACGCGAGCAAACTTGCTAGTACAGAGTCCGTTCTACCTGCACTGACGTTGTGTTCACACTTTGAGAGCACGAGTTGTCCACCCATGATTATGATATAAAAATTTTCCGCATATCTGTATTACATTCGTCATATGAAGTCTTCACGTTTAGTCAGGTTTTTTTTAGAAGAGTTCTACTCCTTGCTTTGCCATTTTTTAGTCTGTCAATCGTGCCTGTGTGTAATGTGTCATGTTTATGTACACTGCACGCGAACATTAATATGGTTGTTTCATAATATTGCGCCACTCAATATTATCTCATAGGCTATTTCCACGTAAACAGTGAAGAGAATAGTGCAACCTACAAAGTAAGACTGTTCCGAATTGCTAACAAACTATGAAAACATTTGTAGAAAATATCACATAATAAGACAGAGGCATTGAACTTCTACACATCTATCGTTAATAGTGGAACATTGAAATAGATTGGAATAATCTTATTTTCATATAAATGCTGAGGTAAAAATTTAAACAAGAGTTAATAAATCATGCTAAGAATAATGTTATTAAAAATATTCGCCGCTTTTCTAAAACGACTAGCAACGTGTTACATGTGGAAGAAATAGAATGCTTGGTTCTAAATCTCGGACGCAATATCTATACCTACAGAGTGTAAGAGGTATGAGTTCTGTCCTTTTCACAGTCGTTGGGGACAGTTTACAGCAGTGGTCGTCAGCACTCGCTGAAATGTGCAAAGGGTAAGCGGTGCCGTCCCGTGTGCACCGTCGTGCAGCAGGAAAAGGTAGAGAGCATACCCGCTAACAGCTACGAGTGCACCATGGAGCACTGTGTTTCCCGCGGGTAAGTGACGCTAGCCACAGGGTGCTCTGCGCTGAGGACCGCTGGTTTACAGGATCAAAAAATGTCCATACAACATAGGGTCAAAACTTGATAGTTTTTCCAGAAAAAATATTTCTTTTTTATTTTATTTGCGTTATGCTGCTTATATCGTTGGTAAAATTATGAAGATAAATAGGCTACATCAGTAGGTATATCTAGCAAAGAGTTAATATCAGTTTAAATAAATATTTGTGTGTTACATTACGTTTTCGTGAAATTAAATAAAATTGCATGCTTAAATTTGTTAATATTCTGGCGTGAGAGACGTGGCAACGTGTTCAGCAGGCAGTACTCTGCACAGACGTACGTACGAGTCAGCTGAGTTCAAGCTCCCTGTCCATAGGTCTACTGCCGAGCGGATGACAGTTCGGTACAGGATATTCCATAAACAACTTACAATGTCATTCATAGTTTAAGAATATCATATGTTATTAAATTATGGAGAAACTCGTCGTAATTCAAGTAAGGCAAGAAGATGTACCGTCAACGTTTTCCTCAAAGAAGGTTACCTAATCGGCGAACTTTTGTAGCAGTTTCTCAACAATTTTTCGAAACTAAGAGTGTCTTACCCCGTTTCGAAAGTCACACAACCAGGAATTTGTTTAAAAATGATACCGATTTACGAACCGGGAGAGATTAAAATGTTGCATTAGAAAAAATGTTTGTGTGATTTTGTGCAGAAAACCATTATTGTTTATTTTTTAGACGTACAATAAAAAACGGAGCAATATTGTTACATAAAATGTAAATTTACCATAATATTCTATTAATGAGATTGAAAGTTTATATTTGCTGCTCGTTTTATGTAAACAACAGTATTGTCATGGTCGCTCCTGCATTAGAACAGAGCATCTGTTGGACCCCCTCCTCCTCGCTTGAGCTGTACTGTGTACTTCTAAACCACCTTCCACCCGCTAGAGCTGTACTATGTGCTTCTAAACTCCCTCCTCACCATCCAACAACGTTGTAAAACGTCTATTATTGTAAACTTTAATAATTAGTTAAATATTGAAATTAGAAAAAAATTGTAAGGACATCTTTTCTTCCTTATAACATGAATAATCATCAGTTAAAATAATGACACAGTCTTTGTTTACCGCATAAACGCGAACATTATTACTGTTAGGTTTCATCACACCGCGCTACCAAATATCTCATATTTGCACGTAAACAGTGAAGAGAATAGTGCAACCTAACAACGTAAGACTGTTAGGAATTGCTAACAAACTACGAAAACATTTGTAGAATATATCACATAATAAGACAGAGGCATTAAACTTCTACACATCTATCGTTAATGATGGAACATTGCAATACATTGGAATACTCATCTTATTTTCGTATAAATACAGAGCTAAAAATTTAAGGTCAATGTAGAGTATCCACCACCCACTGAACGAATATTCGTTAAACGAGCGTTGAGCGACTTCCGCCGATTTTGGAACAGAATAGGTTAGGTTAGGTTAGGTTAGGTTAGGCTTTTGTTATCCCGTCAAGATGAAGGTGAAAGCGATTGAGTGTGATTTTTTGTTTTCTATGTTGGCAGTTCTAGTGCGTCGGTGCCTATTCCAAAATCGGCGGAAATCGCTCAACGCTTGTTTCACCCGAATATTTCACACTTTTATCACTGCCAATGTTGCGCTATAAACCAATTTTCACAAATCTAATGTAAAAGACTGCCTACACAAGCAACAAGTTATAGGCTACTAAATGTTTAGGATTAGTGTAAAACTGGCCTATGTCTCCTATAGTGGGCGGGACATAAGTAACATTCACCAAATTGAAACAGAAGTTAATAAATGATATACAAAGAATTATATTATTAAAAAAATATTCGTCGCTTTTCTAAAACCACTAGCAATATAGCTATTACATGTGGAAGAATTAGAATGTTTGGTTCTAAAATTCGGACGCAGTATCTATCTATAACGCAATATACTAAAATTGCAACGTACCTGTTTTTTTTTTTTCAATTATATTATTTACGATATTCATGAACAATACTACACATCACTATGTCCTAATGACACTTAACATTTTTACGCTGTATTTTAACAATCAATATAATTTTTATATTTAAGCATTATGATCAAGACATTGCATTATTACCTTTTAAGATCCGGAATCTTCGTTCCTTCCATTTTCAAATATTAATACATGTGTTATCTAGCACATAATAAATCAATATCTCTTATGGCGACACACGCATCATAGCTTGCTACAGGATAATTTTACTTACAAAATTAACAGAAT
Organism: Periplaneta americana; assembly: GCF_040183065.1. NCBI lineage: Eukaryota > Metazoa > Arthropoda > Insecta > Blattodea > Blattidae > Periplaneta > Periplaneta americana. The sequence goes on from NC_091131.1 coordinate 178,573,147, forward strand.
TTAAATATTTACAAACACATTTATTCTAAGAATAATGAAACACTCCGCGCACCACATCGAACACGCTACAGATGTGAGGACAATGCCAATATAATTCCTGACATACGAAACTCCCTTCCTGCCTTTTAGTTTTTATGGGAAAAGTTGACCTTGCAGCGTCACAACTTGGATTCGTCTTATTTCGCTCTCTGTGGTGCAACCAGAGAATAGAGATTATAAAGAACGGACACTCCGCGTCGGTACCTTTGATGTAGACGGACTGATTTCAATGACCTTCAAGCCAGTTAAAGCGTGAGATTCTGCTTTCTCCCTAGAGTTGGCGCTGACATCACACCAGCTAGCAGTCGACACAGCGGAAATATAACACATATAATTCATACATCTAGGTACATTATGTACTCAAATAAAATAAATTGGATCCATAAAATAATAAATCCGTCATTAACTTTATAATGAGAGTTGAGACGTTTACCCCAACAACAATTAAAATATGTAATGATTTCATAGCACTGAAATGGAAAAAAAAAAAACTCTTACGAGAAGTAAAACCATATACCTATATTATATTATATACACATATTAAACGAATTCGATACTTAATTTTATAATATATTATATTATTTTATAATATAATGTATTATATCTGAAATATAAAATATTATTATTACAACTAGTTCGTTACTGAGAAATAAGGAAAAGCTGTTAACTTGAATTTATTTGAAGCAAAGCGTTACTGGATTATGCAATAAGATAGGCGATGTTTGGATCCTGTGTCTCAACTCTATTCTCAATTATTATCTTAGCGTATGCTCGATTACACCACCTCTAGCGCTTGAAAGTGGAACTAACCGCTGGCGCACAGAGAAACAAAACACAGGAAAATTCGCTCAGTGTCCATTCTTTATAATCCCTATTCGCTGGTGCAACTTCTAAATTACTGGGATAGAGATAACTGCCAGGCATTTATTCTTCATCGCAAGACGATAACTTGGTAAGTTGCATTATATTTCTATTTTCAGAAATAAAATTCTCACTGTCATCGTACACAGAAGTAATTTGTTCGTTAATGCAGATTTAGTCAAATTAACAAATATGATTATAAAGAGGTATATCACAATAACGTAATGTATTTATTTGCATAGGTTACGGAAGTTGTATTGAAGTAAAAGACACATATCGGCTGATTCATCCCTGATAGTTACTGTTATTTTACTTCGGTTTCCTTCAAAATTTATTAACATCAATAGTGATACTGTACTTGCTATTTGGGAAAAGGAAATTGTACCAGAACAATGGAAGGAATCCATAATTGTAGGTACTTATCTTTAAAAAGGAGGACAATATCACTTTTGTTGTCGTCATACACAATTTTGTCGAATATTCTTTTGTGGAGGTTAATTCCATATGTAGATGAAATTTATCGGGGATCATCAATGTGGTATCGATTAAGAGAGAAGTTTTATATAATAGTTCGATTAATTAAAATGTGTCTCAGTGAAACGTACAGCAGAGTCCTTATAGGTCAATTTCTATCAGATGTGTTTCACTGTGGACTAAAGCAAGGAGATGCACTATCACCTTTACTTTTCAACTTTGCTCTAGAGCAGCTGTCATCAGCACAGAGCACCCTGGGGCTAGCGTCTGTTACCCGTGGAGAACACACTGCACTATGGTGCGTTCGTAGTCGCTAGAGGGTATGCTCTCTACCTCTTCCTGCTGCACGACGGGGCACACGGGACGGCTCCGCTTAATAAATAAATAGGCCTAAATAAATAAATAAATAAATAAATAAATAAATAACCTAAATAAGTTAAACGCTACTGAGAAAGTCATGTCCGTACAGAATACTGACGTCGGCACATTCGGCGGAATAGAAAATTTCGTGCCTCTCCTAGCAGGTAGGAGTGTAAGTTCAAATCACAATCGTTTATGCTTGATATTAGATCTAATTATATAGGCTGTATACAATAGGGTAAACGGGGGTGAATCGGATCATTTTTAAAATAATTATAAATAAAAGTGGTAATAAGCTGTTAATTCTTGCGTCTCTTCCTGTCCGCTGCAAAATAATTTCATTAACTTTAAGTCTGAGCAACACTCTGTCAGAAATAGTTATTATGTTTTATTTTTCTTCAACTTAATTGGTTGTTAAAATTGATCCGAATCATCCTCCAGTGGCGGGTGAAAAGGATTGGTATTGCGGGTGAATCGGATTGAAAGAAAAACCAGTGGAAACTTATTATTCATGCTGTAAGATACAAAATCAGAAGCTCAGTAAGAGCAAAATCACATTTCTTAGTTTCTCTGTTTTCAAACACATTTTCCACAGATAAACGTTTTTCTACCCTTAGCTCCCACACACACCTCGTAGTACCATTCACCCTTACGTTGGCACTGGATCCATTCTCCTTTCTTCACAGACTTGGGATCAGAATATTTCATCATACAAAATTGGCAAATGTCATCACTCCCTTCATTGTCTATTTCTATAACCACATCCTTATTATCATCATCATCGTCGTCGTCGTCATCATCACTATCGTCAATCTCAATCATGTCTTCACTTTCTCTTTGTACATTTTTTCTGTCCATTCTGCATCCTTTCTTACTATTTATCTTCTCGTTTTTTAATTCTTACTTTTTCTTCATTTGTGCTATGTTCTCTGGTGAAGTAAGAAGACAAGCAATTTGTCTGGGTCTTCCTCGTGCTGAAGTCTTCCTTGCTTTTGTTGAAGTAGGAAGCAAGTCATGGAAGCTTCTGGATGAACCACTACTTGGAGCAGAGACACTCGTACTTGGAGCAGGAGGATTTGATGGTGCTTCTGACAAAGTGGGGGTATACTCGTCTTCGCGAACGACATCAGCATCATATGGATAAATCCAACAAGAGGAGAACCTATTTTGAGCATTTCCAGTTGTAGCAGCTTTGTTCCAAGCTTTCTTAAAAATGTCCCCAAAATTGATTTGAGATATTTTTCTATCTCCAGAAGGCCTTTTCTGTATAAACTAACCACCATTTACTGATCCGTTTCGCACACACATACAAAGAAATACATATTTGCATGTTGGCACCACTGGCAGTAAAGAAATTAGAAAAAAAAAGTTGCGACTATAGCATCAAGAAAACTGTTCTTTGCTGTTACAGTACGTAACTTCTTGTTATTTACCCATCCGGAATTAAAAAAAAAACAATATTGCCATTTCTATATAAAATAAGCAATTAAAACTACTCGCCATTCACTGATCCGTTTCGCCCGCACATGCAGACATATATATATATATATATATATATATATATATATATATATATATATATATATATATATATATATTAAAATTGGCAGCACTGGCAGCAAATAAATGAGAACATCAGGTGAGGTTATAGAATCAAGACAGACTGTTCTTTCCTACTACATAACTTGTTGCATCAGTTTTAATAATGTGTGTTCAAAAAATTGTTTAATCCAGAGCTAGAAAATAACAAAACGGCAAATTCAGAGCATCTACGTACCTCAAACTTATAAAAAGTAGTCTATTTCTCACTAGCAGATCGTACACACGCCAACTTCTTATGGTCATCGAAATCAAGTACTTGCATTCTTTGACTTCAGAGGATAGTATCACCATGAACTGACTAGCGCACTCTAGGACCAGCAATTTGTATTAACTGATCCGATTCGTCCTCCAATCCGATTCACCCGCGTTTACCCTAATTGAGGACTCAATATTGTAAATGATTAAAGTACTGCAGACAAAAAGTGTGGGAATCTTGCCAGACAGTATTTTTCCATAATTCTGGCACTTTCACCATTTCCACATATTTTATTAAGATACTTTCACCGTTAACCATTTTCACATATTTCATTAAGGCACTTTCATCGTTCACCATTTCCATATATTTCATTAAGGCACTTTCATCGTTCACCATTTCCACATATTTTATTAAGAAACATATTTTATTGCACTGAAATAATAGGCTATAACTTATAGGCCTGCTGTATATTGGTAGGATTAGGCTAATGAATAAGCTAATCGTTATGAAGAAAATAATAAGCATTAGGGATAAATGAATTAGGGCCTACATAGCCTACTAAGATTTATTCTACAAAATTTTGTTATTTTACTTTTCGAAACCTTTATTTCATCTTATTAGGCCTACAAGTTTGTATTTTGTATTAGACTTAAAAATTCTGTAGGCAATTAGGCTACATTAAAAAATAACGGAAAACCCTTAAAACAAAACACGACAAAATTTGGATAAAGGATGTAAGAAAAGCTGGATTTTTTAAAATTTAAACTTTGACCATTTAAATAGAGAGTGTAGGCCTAAGAAAAACTGGATTTTTTTTAATCAATCACACAATTCGCATAACGCCCAGCAGAGGCACTTCCAGCGTTCCCCAGTGTTACTCGATTAAGATAGGCCTATTCATCATTAGGGAAATCTTACTACAAAAATTATGACTAAAACGGATGCATCTGGCACATTCCAGTTTATCAGGTTACAAAGCACGGCACATAGGTAGGCCTACTATCATTTGATGCAAAGAAACATAAATTGACATTGTGACTCTTTCATCGTTTACCATATTCAGTCCTCAATTACTCGATGATCAAGCCTATCTCGTTGTTATGTGGAAATACATAGGCTATTAGTATTAGAGCTTTTAATCCCTGATCACAGACGTGTGTGTGTGTTTTAGAAACGTAATTAAACAACATGTTCCATTACAGTTTGTAATACTACATGTTGTGGTTTACATCTGTATTGCCTGGGATGAATAAGTTATTAAGTTGAATTTCAGTTGTGTTTAGTTGATGATTGATAAGCTACCATAGGCCTATACCTGATAGTTGACTAATTACAATATAAGCTTGTATTGTGCCGCTATTTGTATGGAATGCCTGAGTTTAGTAATGTTGTCCTTTGTACAATTTGGCTTTTACTTCTTAATAAATTCTATTCTGTCTTACCTAAATCTACGTTTATGTATTTACATTATGTACAGATGTATGCTTATTACTAGGGAGCGGATTTTTATGTGCTAAGAAGTTAGATATATTTATTTTTTACGTTGTAAAATGTACGAAAATATTTGCTAATATATATATATATATATATATATATATATATATATATATATATTTAAATATGACAAAAGTACCTTACTTAGCTTGAAAAAAAATTACTATGTACTCACCAACCATACTTGAGAGCTAGTAGTTGACCGAGAATTGCAGTGAACAACAAAGATCATCTCCAAATTCTCCATCACAAATGCATGTCGATTATCTCTGAACAACGACTTATACTGTGAAAACGATCTTTCCACATCACAGAACGTCAGACGTGCAAATTTAAAGAGAGGAATGTCACAAACACAAACACTGTCAATTTCACCTACAGACACACCCTCCAATACTTGAGCAACTTTATACATTTTTTTATATCCACTATTTTTCCCAAACACATTCTGGAATTTGTCCCTTAGTACTTGTACTTCTGAACCTGATAGCGAGTCTAATGTAATTTCCACGGCATGCACCTCCCAGTTTCAGACAACAGGTTTTTGGATGTTTCGAGTTTTTTTTATGGTGTCACACAAAAAGCTTAGATTTGCTAATAAGAAAGCCAAATCGTTTTTTAAACAACTATCTTTCAGTATATCTTGAAGGATATCGATTGATAAAGCCCGATTACAGGGACTCTCAACAAGATATATTGCCTTACTTGACAGACATGAGCGAGAGGCGAGAGATTTGTTTAAATTAAATAATGTTCATACCTGAGCTCTTATCTGTTGTGTTTCACAAACAAAACGTGGAATGAAATCGTCTTCAGCAACAATAAACATTCCTATTTATAGGTGCTGCAAGATCTCTCCTCCTTGTCCATGTTAATTTATTCTCTGATAATAACACTGATATGCTGCCTAGCAGTTCTCAGAACTTGAGGCGAAACTAAGCCTATTACAAAAATGGATCACGGATACACCACACAGCGCTTAGAAACACGAAGCAACCAAGAATTCGTAAAAATATTACGTACTTCTGAGTGATATAATTGATTTAGTTTTAAAATATTTGAAAGTACTTGTAAAAAATTATTTAAGTAAAAAACTCCAAGCTTTATGCGTTTATAATAGATTTCCTGAAAATATGTATTTACATAATTTTTGTGAAATGTGTGTTTTTATTTGAAATAAAATTCGAATTTTAAACTTGAAACTTCATGTTCGGAATTTTTAACTTTGTTAATTGTGTTTTATCACGCGCAAAAATAATATTTAATTAGGCCTACATAGGAATCCGCTCCTTACTTGTTACTACTCTGTGTTCTAGTCTAATTTAATTGTTTGTAAAGTCAATTGAATTAAAGTTAATTGAATTCACAATTTTGCACAAGTCTTTTAAGAATCTTTTCGTTAGGTCTCTTCTATCTGGTGGCCAAATTCCTCGCTTGGTTATTATGTTTCTCCGCAGTGTTTGCCTTTCCATGTATTTGGAGCATTCGAGCAAAAGATGGTCAACTGTTTGATCTCCACCTTCACAGGGACAAGTTGCATCTGGTGTTATGTGGAATTTATAGAAGTAGGCTCTTATTCTTCCGTGTCCTGTGAACATGGTCGTCAGTCCCGATGTAATTGGGATTTTCGTAACTAGTACCTCTGCGATGCTTGGAAATTACTTCTTTGTTTCGGCTCCGTTGTTTGTTAGCTCGCCATTATCATTCCCAACTCCTCATGCTCTCTTCTCGTAGTGTCTTCAGTACTTCGGTCTTTGTGTGTGTGTGTGTGTGCGTGCGTGCGTGCGCGCATGTGTGTGTGATCAGGGCATTAACGTGAAAAAATTGTCTTTCTTGATTTTTACCCTACAATCACTTTTAGGATTTTGTCTAAGTTTAACAAGCTCCAGATAATTTTCATATCCAATGGACAGAATAAAATTATGAGATTGTTGAAACTTTCTTGATGCATTATTGATCTCAAATAATTTTATTCAAGTGCTCGTAACATTTGATTTTCTTCTTTACTTTTCTAATTTGCAATTAAACATCTGCGATTTTATTAAGAAATTTTATTTTCTGAAATGTTGAGAGCGTGCAGTTCAGTATGTGCTGTAAGTTCATGGTTGAAGTACAGCATAAGCCCCAATTCCGAAGAGATACGCTGACAAAGACTTATGTCCAGTTATTAGTCTGAAGATATCTGTTGCTCTTCTTGGAGAATTACGAAACACAGTTTGATTTTTTTTTAAATTTCGCACCAAGATTTATGTTTACTAACTTTATTGTTAAGCTTATTATTATTATTATTATTATTATTATTATTATTATTATTATTGTTATTCAACAGTAACAAATATAAATGATACTCAGTAGGAAATTAAACGCAGAATAAATATGGGAAATGTCTGTTATTATTCGGTTGAGAAGCTTTTGTCATCTAGTCTGCTGTCAAAAAATCTGAAAGTTAGAATTAGAAAACAGTTATTTACCGGTTGTTCTGTATGGCTGTGAAACTTGGAATCTCACTTTGAGAGAGGAACAGAGATTCAGGGTGTTTGAGAATAAGGTTTTTAGGAAAAGTTTTGGGGTTAGGCCTAAGTGGGATGAAGTTACAGGAGAATGGACAAAGCTGCACAACGCAGAGCTGCACGCATTGTATTCTTCACCTTACATAATTAGGAACATTAAATCCAGACGCTTGAGATGGACAGGGCATGTAGCACGTATGGGCGAATCCAGAAGTGCATATAGAGTGTTAGTTGGGAGGCCGGAGGGAAAAAGACCTTTGGAGAATCCGAGACGTAGATGGGAGGATAATATTAAAATGGATGCGAGGGAGGTGGAATATGATGGTAGATACTGGATTAATCTTGCACAGGATAGGGACCAATGGCGGGCTTATGTGAGGGCGGCAATGAACCTCCGGGTCCCTTAAAAGTCAGTAAGTAAGTATTATTATTATCGTTATTATTATTATTATTATTATTATTATTATTATTATTATTATTATTATTATTATTATTATTTACTATTGTCTGTTTGTAATTTTCTTTATAATTTTGCTCAATAATACGATATATCAAAATGATATCTTTGTTGGATTGTGGTTCCTTTCTTTGTTGTCAAATAAGTTTTGATCCATATAACATGGAAAAGCTTTTCTTCTGACGCAACAGTCACTAGGATTGTCAGGAAGATCCTGAGGACAATGAAAAAAGAAAATTGGAAATGTAGTACCAAACCTATTGCAAGCGAGAAACTCAAATATTTTCATGTGGACTTTAATTTCTGCTGGAAGAATTGTCTTCAGTACCTTACTCCACAAGGTGTAATAATTTAAATTAACAAATTTATGATATTCACTTATTCTTTTAAATAAATTATGGTTTATTTAACGACGCTCGCAACTGCAGAGGTTATATCAGCGTCGCTGGTGTGCTGGATTTTGAACGGCAGGAGTTCTTTTTCTTGCCAGTAAATCTACTGACATGAACCTGTCGCATTTAAACACTTAAATGCCATCGACCTCGGCCGGGATCGAACCCACAACCTCGAGCATAGAAGGCCAGCGTTATACGAACTATGCTACCGAGGGCGACTTCACTTATTCTTGTTTCTCTTCTATCGTCACATCTGTCATTGCCATTTCCAGATCTGCTACGCATTTTCCTATAGTAGCCATAGATTGGGTTGGCCTGGTTAGCGTAGCCGGTGTAGCGCTGGCCTTCTGTGCTCGAAGTTGCGAGTTCGATCCCGGTTCAGGTCGATGGCATTTAAGTGTGTTTAAGTGCGACAGACTCATGCCAGTAGATTTACTGGCATGTAAAAACTCCTGCGGGACAAAATTCCGGCACATCGGCGACGCTGATATAACCTCTGCACTTATTTATTTATTCATTTATTTATTTAACCTGGTAGAGATAAGGCCAGCAGGCCTTCTCTTCCCCTCTACCAGGGGATAACAACTACAATATTAAGAATACATGTGAGAGTTGTTAAATAAACCATAATTTAATTTTCCATAGATTGGTCCTGAAAATAAAAATCAAATGTGCTTAGGTACGAGGGCTCCATAGGCGTGGAGCCCAATTGAGATAAATTGGTCCAAATGGCTTAAAGCCCGTCCAGGTCATTTTATTTTCTAGTTACTTACTTTATATTAGTTACTTTCTACTCTGTACGTAAACAATACTGATATATCTTAATATTTCAACTACGAGAATTTTGCTTCACGTAATAATATTATCCCATAATTGCATTTTGCACTGAAACAAGACTGACAGACAGGCGGTTTTTCACCTTTCAGTCTACCTGCAGTGCCTGCTGTCGTGATTTGGTGTAAAGAAGTGGCCTATCGAAATTCGCGGAATACGTTCACTTAGATAAACTTATTCCTTATTCTGCTAAACCTCCCTTTTATCCGACTTCTAGACCACTGCGGGTAGGTTCACAAATTCGGACCTTCCTGAAAACGGTATTGGCGTGACGCAGGGCCACCACCGCAGAGATATCGCAGAGCAATCACAAGACGAAGGATAAACACCCAGTCCTGTGTTGGGAAGCACATGCGCTATCGATATACACAACGGCAGACACTTAGTGATAATAAGCGATAAGAAAGGTTTGTATTATTTAAGCATAGATTTGAACGAATAAATAGAATGAAACGTTCATAGTAAATTAAATAGCATATAAATATACTACTTATATGATTGGTCTATCATGTGATATTTAGAAGCTGCAAACAGTTTAAATGCTGCACGCTACAGCTGATTCTCCTCTCTCCCATGCTATGATTTGACGCTCGTTGTAACAATCGTCGCTGTGGTAGCCACATATGTTTCATTAATTGCCTCCGCAATGTATCTACGAAACAATTTTCTTTTTAAACTTATAAAACTAACGTAACAAATGAATGCCCAGCTATTACATTTTAATTTAAAGTTTGTGTATTTACTGGGTTAATCTATTAATGATGTGCTTAAGTTTCACTTCTTAAAATATTGACTGTAGGCTATTGCGTATGTTTTTACTTGCAAAAAATCAGAACGCAGAGCGAGTATAAAGTTGCTCCTCATTGGATGATGGAATGCAGTAGAGGAAGTGCAATAATATGGCCAACTTAATATATTTGAAAACAACTCAGACAGTAGATTATCAAGTTTTCTTGGATGTCTAAAGAAATAGGAACATGCATAAATGGAATTAACTGTGCTAATTATACTAATTTGCTTCAAATGGATTTTTTTAGTTAAGCGCAGTGTCCTTTTATTATTATATTCCAAGCATGACACTATTGGTACTTCTGAATGATGTTATACCGAGGGAGAATCGCGGATGTGCAGTTCGTGATTATTTGTGACGTGAAATGTTGTGTGCGTCGTTTAATTTTTGTGTTGGATAATGGAGGATGTGAATAAATGTACGGCCTGAGAATGTCTTCGCGAGTTGAAAGGTTAGTTACACATTTTATTGTACACTATATTTGATATTTTCTGAAGATGAGTGTTCCTTAAAATCTCCCGAAAACTGTGATACGGTAGAATGGTAAAGGTAGTTTCAGTATCACGTATTGCATTACTTTTCATATAATGCAACCGTTTAAAAATAGAGCTGTTTGAAGTTCAATGAAGCGGTATAATATATTTCTTTCTTCATAGTAAAATGCAACGCGGTATGATTGAGTTATTTCCAGAACCAAAGATAAGTAGAACTGCATTAGATAGTGCGTACAGTTGCCTAGGAATTACATTCGGAATGTCACCCATATCAAACAATGTAGCGTTTAAAAAATTTCGTTAGCCAGTTTTGCGTTTGTGTAAGAGATGGTAATAGTATTATGAAATACCAGTTATTTGGTCAGATTATTGTTCCAATTTGGCTCCCTCAGGTGGGTTATATTAGAATCTCCTTTCATCACGAAAATAGATGAGCCATAATAAAATTAGGCCTATATTTTGTACCAGTTTTCATCTTGTTATATTTTTAAAAGATACACATTGATACCAACGAGTTTGTTTTAATTATTGTAGTTTTGGCCTACTACTCGTGTATATATGTAGTTAACATTCCAGTTGTAAAATAGGCAATAATGCGATAGTTATTCGGGATTCCTCTTCATTATGTATTGTGTAAAAGTACTGGGTGAATTTTTATTACTGTACTGCCAGTATAGAAAATTAAAAACAAACACTGAAAATACCTTGGTTTTGTAGTGTGGAGTATTAGAAACTCGATGTGATCACTGGAAGAGCTGTGGTCCAACCCTAAATAGGTTCCTGACTTATATAGGAAAATCGTCGTACATGAAGGAAGAAGGCGGCCATATTCCGTCGTTGTGACGTTATTTGAGGTGGAGTGGGAGAATGATTGCAGTATCGCCAACTGTAGCAACCATTCATATTATCTTTTTTTTAGTAGGTTATTTTACGACGCTTCATCAACATCTTAGGTTATTTAGCGTCTGAATGAGATGAAGGTGATAATGACGGTGAATTGAGTCCGGGGTCCAGCACCGAAAGTTACCCAGCATTTGCTCATATTGGGTTGAGGGAAAACCCCGGAAAAAACCTCAACCAGGTAACTTGCCCCGACCGGGAATCGAACCCGGGCCACCTGGTTTCGCGGTCAGACGCGCTGACCGTTACTCCACAGATGTGGACTTCATATTGTCTTACACACGTAACAAAACCTAATCTAACCTAACCTAACCTAACGTGCTACACACCTATTGTAACATTCCTAACGTTTAGCACACCTGTTGTAACATTCCTCACAGTTTCATTTCGTTTTCCAATATTGGCATCCCTGCTTCGCCTATAGGCTGGAACTCAAGAGTCATCTAGTGGAAGTGAAGTAAAACTGTGACTGTTAATTACGTTTCCGAAGTTGTTTGTGTTATCTGCAAGAATTATTGTGTCATTGTAGTGATAATTGCATTTATACTGTGCAATAAAAATTGAAATGCGTCGCGGCTGAGATAAAAGTGTTCTAAATTGATTTCCAGCGCCACAATCATAAGATAAACGTGTGAATATTCGCTAGGAGTCCGTTGGAAGTGGTAGTAGAGTAATAAAAATTGACCAAGTACTGATTGTGGATTCTTAACAAAAAAAAATGGTTCATCCGAGTTTAACCATGTCTTAGTGAAGTGAAGTGACGTCAAAAACTGTTTCCTTTATTTTTAACTGTGCCTTGATTGTACTTATGCAGTGTAAAATATTACCATGGCAACTAAAACTTACGATTAAGCAAAGCCTGCATGGTATAGTAAAAAAACAAGGTACAATAAAAATGTAAGCAAAAGGTTTCTTATGTTGCTGTATTTCGTTCAACCGTACTAAGCGTCATTCCTCGTAATGCAAGGTTTATTTCATATTGAATTCATTCATTTAGTGTTCTGCCAAATGGCAGGTCTTTCACTGTAAACACAGCTTTCTCCAATCTTTCCTATTTTCTGCCTTCCTCTTTGTCTCCATATGATCCATATATCTTAATATCGTCTATTATCTCATATCTTCTTCTGCCCCGAACTGTTCTGTTGTTCACCATTTTTTATGAATAGAAACCAGGTTCTATTCTATACAGAACTAGAAAGTATTGACAGTTAAACGGCTTCAAGGTGTCACCCTGGCAACCGCTGAAACCAGCCACCCAAACAGAGTCCATGCTGACAAGTCGCGACTTTTTCACGTTAGCACGTGATAGCCAACTGTTTTGTACGGAAGAATCGAATCATCGCTACCGGTACTGTGTTATAGCAAGCGTTGGTGTTCTGTCAAGGCTATTCTTTTCGTAGTTATTTTGTGTTGATGGAGGTGAATTATTTTGAGTTTAGTTTTAAATTTAATTTAGCTGTGTGAGTATTTCTAACGCGATTTATATTGTTCGTGCATTTATAAAATGTCGCAGGGCAGTAAGTGTTTACTCCCTCAGTTAACGGCAGTTTCATAGAACAAACTTTTACTTCATTATAATAATGATCCGAGCCACGACAGCCCATTAAGAACCATGACCGACCAGCCGGCCGCTGGTCTCACGTCCACATGCCGAAGCAGAGGTGGACGCTCATCCAACCAGAATGGAGGTATCTTGTGGTTAGTACGCTAATCCGCCAGCCATTATAGCTGGCTTTCGTAATGAATTATATCTCGAAAAAAAATATATATATATATTACATGCGTGAAATTTTAAAATCACTCTCCATATTTTGGATTACGTAATTTTATTTGGCGATGTGATCGTGAAGGGATTAATTTGATTATGCATCTTGTAGAATAGTCAGAAATAGGACCACTATCATCTTTCGCCACATCAACGTCATTAGGATAAACTGAAGTGTCCACGCCTGTGGAAAACGGTCAGGTGGCCCGGGTTCGAATCCCGGCCGGGGCAAGTTACCTGATTGAGGTTTTTTCCGGGGTTTTCCCTCAACCCAGTACGAGCAAATGCTGGGTAACTTTCGATGCTGGACCCCGGACTCATTTCACCGGCATTATCACCTTCATTTTATTCAGACGTTAAATAACCTAGATGTTGATACAGCGTCGTAAAATAAATAAAATAAATAAAAAAATAAACTGAAGTAGGCCTGATTCCGCGTCGTTATTAGGTCTACTGATACTAATATCTGAAACGCCTAGCTCAGGTAAGCCACACGTCTCACTATTTCAGCTTGTCCGTAATCTTTAAAATTATTTGCAAAACTCCAAACTATTAATTAATGTTTTCTATATTTATAATGCCAATGGATTTTGCTAACTAGGAGAGGACACGCTCTGTATATCACCGAATGGAATAAGATTGTGTGAGATGAAAGTACAAGAGGTACTGTTTAAAGTCATACCTGGTAAGGGTGGCCAATGACCCCTCGTTTTGGAAATATTGGTATTGTTTGTGACATACTTCCGTTAGGTGCTTAATAGGGAAGCATTAGCCTGTGTAACAGCGTAGCTGAGTTGTTATCCAGGCAACCTAAGTTCGAATCTTAACTGGTCCTATTTTCTTCTTTTAATAATGATTAATATTGTGATCACAGTAATCTATTTACATATATCATATTTCTCAATGTATTGAAAGCTTCATCATGTTTTAAACAAATTATAATTAGCTAACATTGTATTATAAAGGATAAACAATGAAATATTGCTCATGTGGGCAGGTAAGATGTGTCACTGGTGTCTGTTCTGTTTCTGTAGCAGCTATTCCACTTCATTGTGTCCCTTTCATTATGATAAATGTCATAAAAACACACAAAACATATTTCCTGCACCATGCACAGCAAATGAAAGAAGGTTGTCCAGTCACACACATTTTTCCGCACTTCTACTGCGAAACAGATATCATTCACATTCACAAACACTTCTCATTCGTTTATTAATTTTGATGCATACCACGCATATTTCAACATGGCTTTGAATATAGGAGCTGACAACTGAAAGTGAATAAAAAAAGTTAAAAAATATTAATAATAATAATAATAATAATAATAATAATAATAATAATAATAATAATAATAATAATAATAATAATATCAAGCTTTAAAAATGAGAAGGCATTAGGATTCGAACTCAAGTTGCCTGGATGACAACTCAGCATCCAACCACATGAGCTACGCCGTTACACAGCCTAATGTTTTCCTATTAGACACCTAACGGAAGTATGTCACAAACAATAGCCAATATTTTCAAAACGAGGGGTCATTGGCCACCCATACCAAGTATGACTTTAAACACTACGTCTTATAATTTCATGTCACAAAATCGTATTTAATTCTGTGATATACAGAGCGTGTCCTCTCCTTGTAAGTTATCAGCCTTGGAGTAGATGAAATCACAAAAATAATATCAATAGGCCTACCAGTACACAAACGCAGGAAAATAACATGGCTTCTAATGAAATATTGTCTACGAAACCTAGCGACGCCGAATTCGACTCCCAACAGAGTTTAAATGAACTGGATGTCAGTTTCATAGTATTTTAGTACCGTACTATGTTATCCTCTGGGAAAGACCTGGCGTAGTGTTTACACGGAAGTCTTAATGTAAAAATATAATATTAAAAAGACAGTGGTATATGCAGGAAATCTTTTAAGGGGCATGGGGTTTGTACCTATATTGTTCTTTCTCTGACACATCGTCAAGTGAGATGTACTGCCTGATAATAGATAGGCTATAGGCCTACTGTACATATAAGATAGAACTCAATCAGAGGTATATAAACTGTAGGAGAGTCAATAATGTAATTTTTTTGTTTACAGATATTTACATTGCCAATTTAATATCATTAATACTAATTTGAGGACGAGTAAGGTTTCAGGGTCAATTAATTTTGGCTAAACTAGCGCAGAGGTTGTTCCATTCGTACAAAGTTAATACATCCCTATTGTTTTACAACTGTTTCTTCAGTCTTGCCAACATAACTTAGCGTGACATTACGAAAGTTTCACGCTAGTGTACACTGGAATTTTTAAAGTTATGTTTTGTTACGTTACTAATTTTGATTAGATTTGCCTTCATTAGGTTTGGTTAGGTTAGGTATTTCTGTATTATTGCGTTATCACGTTAAGGTGCAAATGTATTTACATTCTTGGCTTCTAGTCGAGTCATACGTTTTGTAACAAAAAAAAAAAAGAAGAAGAAGAAGTGCCGACGCCAATTTCATACCGAAAATGAGGGTCGAAAGTTGCTGTGAAAGTGTGGAGGCCGGCAGAGAGATGAGGGAATTTGAGACTGGTTAGGTTAAGCCAGTTTTGTTTAGTTTAGTTCATGTTTTTCATATGCTTTGAATATACGAATCTGTTAGGCTTTTGGTATGTCTTACATGTTGCGTTACTCGTAACTCTGAAAATCAAAATTTTACAGGAGAAGCAAAAAACTATCTAGATAACCAGGTTTTCAGGTAGGCCTATTCTTAACGAAACACTGCTATGTTGCAATAAAATCAGTCTTCTTGATGATGAGGTATCTGATTTTCTATTGCTGTTTCATTTTGAGCCTAATGGCCATACCTCTACCAGGTCTTCTGTGATGAATGATGGGCGTCCGGGTCGAGTTTCATCGTGGACATTTGTTCGCCCATTGTTGAACATTTCGCATCATTTTCTCACATTTCTTTCATTCATTACAGTATCACCATACACTTCTTTCAATTGCCGGTAAATTTCTGCAGGTTTCAAATGTCAGGCATTCAAAAATCGAATCACACTCCTCACCTCACAGTCGGCGGGATTATCAATCACGTCGTTCTTTTTGAAGGAACACAAAATGCACAATGGCGGCTTGTTGCAACCAGTACTCACAACATTATGAGAACACATGTTAAGGAAGCCAGTTGATCTTCAAACAAGGGAGGGGAGTCAGCTGCGCGGCGGGTATGCGCGAACGGTCGTTATTTCCAGGATCCCCCTCGTACCACCTTTTTCGTCTGTCTCTTTCCTTTCCGCTGTAAAGCGCTCAGGCTCTCCTGGGCTTTAAAGCGCGCGCTTGCTCCTGTGGGCTTAATTGACATGCCTGACATAGGCTATTAGTATTATTGTCTTTAATCCCTGATCACAGACGTGTGTTTTTTTAGAAACTTAATTAAACGTGTTTCATTACAGTTTGTAATACTACATGTCCTGGTTTACATCTGTATTGCCTGGGTTGCATATTAAGTTGAATTCCAGTTGTGTTAAGTTGATGATTGATAAGCTGCCATAGGCCTATACCTGATTATTGACTAATTACAATATAAGCTTCTATATTGCCGCTATTTTTAAGGAATCCCTGAGTTTAGTAATGTTGTGTTTTGTACAATTTGGCTATTACTTCTTAAAAAAATCCTATTCTGTCTTACCTAAATCTACGTTTATGTATTTACACTATGTACAGATATATGCTGATTACTACTCTGTGTTCTATTCTACTTTAATTTTTTTTGTAAAGTCAATTGAATTCACAAATTTGCAAAAGTCTTTTAAGAATCTTTTTGTTTGGTCTCTTCTATCTGGTGGTCAAATTCCTCTCTTGGTTATTATGTTTCTCCGCAGTGTTTGCCTTTCCATGTATTTGGAGCATTCGAACAGAAGATGGTAGACGGTTTGATCTCTACCTTCACAGGGCACGTTGCATCTGGTGATATGTGGAATCTATAGAAGTAGGCCCTCATTTTTCCGTGTCCTGTGAACATGGTCGTGAGTCCCGATGTAATTGGGATTTTCGTAATTAGTCCCTCTGCGATGCTTGGAAAGTATTCCTTTGTTTCGGCTCCGTTGTTTGTAGCTCGTTCCCAACTCCTCATGCTCTCTTCTCGTAGTATCTTCAGTACTTCGGTCTTTGTGTGTGTGCGTGCGTGCCTCTGTGTGTGTGCGTGCGCGTGATCAAGGCTTTAACGTGGAAAAATTATCTTTCTTGATTTTTACCCTACAAAGACTTTTAGGATTTTCTCTAAGTTTAACAAGCTCCAGATAATTTTCATATCCAATGGACAGAATAAAATCATGAAACTGTTGAAACCTTCTTGCTGCATTAATTGATCTCAAATAATTTTATTCCAGTACTCGTAACGTTTGATTTTCCTCATTACTTTTTTAATATGCCAATAAAAATCTGTGTTTTTATTATTAAGAACATTTATTTTCTGAAATGTTGAGAGCGTGCAGTTCAGTATGTGCTGTAAGTTCATGGTTGAAGTACAGCATAAGCCCCAATTCCGAAGAGATACGCTGACAAAGACTTATGTCCAGTTATTAGTCTGAAGATATCCGTTGCTCTTCATGGAGAATTACGAAACACAATTTGATTTTTTTTTAAATTTCGCACCACGAGTTATGTTTACAAACTTTATTGTTAAGCTTATTCAGGGGGCAGGCATACCGATGCTCAGTTTGGTCAGCTACTGCGCATTGCGTCATGTGGAACACACTTCACTGCAAGTGAGACCGCTTGCCGCTTAATCGCCACAACACGAGTTATTGTTTCGGGATCAAGTAATAAAAGACATCTGATGATGCCATTGTTCTGTTTGGTTCTGCAGCGTAGGGAATGCTATTGAGAGAGATGTCGGTCAAAATAAATAAATACATTCTCAAAACAGTTAAAGAATATGAAACTGTTTAATAAGGAAGAAATAGTATTGCACTAAACTTTAAATATTAAACATCAAGTTAATATATATATAATGAACATTGCCTACGATTATTTCAACTATACATTCTTTTGTATTTTCAGTTTACAAAATTCAACATACTATACTAAATTTAGAAAATTGCTCCATAATTGAAGACCTCCCCGGAAGAACGATTAACATCAAATCTTTAAAATATGTGGTTTAGGTGGGACGAGTAATTTTGAAGATTTCATATTTATAACAATTAATTATTGCATTCAATAACTGAATAAACTTGTATGCTTGATTAGTCGAATTGTTTTGCTAGTAATTATAATAAAATATGCCCCTGATAGTAGGCTTATGTTTCTTTCTTCTGAAAAATTATAGTTTTGTTGGTTACATCCCGGCAGGTCTTCAACTGTACATTTACGTGACAATTTTCCTCATCTTATTTCTCTGTCTTCTTTTCTCTTCATTCAGATTTTGTGCTACCCTATTAAGATGCCGCACTCGTATGTATGTCCTTGTTGTAACAAAACATCTGACAGCTTCGCGCGGTATTTTTTCATCTACTGCTTCCATTATTTTGTCTGTCACGATATTAAAAATATTTTGTGACTTACAATAATAAGTGCCATGAATGTCTTTGAAAATGTTCTC
This sequence comes from Periplaneta americana, assembly GCF_040183065.1. Classification (NCBI taxonomy): domain Eukaryota; kingdom Metazoa; phylum Arthropoda; class Insecta; order Blattodea; family Blattidae; genus Periplaneta; species Periplaneta americana. The sequence goes on from NC_091131.1 coordinate 178,591,904, forward strand.
ACCTACTATCATAGCATTCACAAAATTCTGTGAGGCTTTCGTTAAATTCCCTCTGGAAAGGGAATCAATCCAAGTGTTCCCTTTAGTGGGATTAATTTCGCAAAGTTCGGGATGCTTTCCTCTCAATCGATGGGCAACATAACCTGCGAGATAATTCAGGCCTTCCCGACTTGCTATGTCGCCGTTAAAAATCCGTGAATCACAGAGTTCGGGAATATCCGCTACATCGGAAGTAGCTTCATCTATTGCAGCTGATCCCAAGCTAATGGTAAGTCTGAACTCTTTCTCAAGCAATACATTTTCATTTGCCCCTTCCTGGTGTGAAGAACGTCCTTGTATATCTGTAACTAAACAGGTTTCCTCAACTCTTTCGTCTACATTACGTTTTGTGGAGAAAACCGCTGCCGAACGTTTGCCCATCACATAATTTCTCATTCGATATTTAAATTCTACAGGTGTTGGATGGGTGTTTTGATGTCCCATGCCTCTTATATAAGAAAAAAAGCACTCTAGTACATCTTGATTTAATTTGACAGTAGTTATGTAGCGGACTGTATATTTTTGGCTTAGATATTCAAACAAGTCTTTTAGGGATTTGACGCTCATAAGAATACCCTGCTGAAACGGTAATTTCATTCTAAGTCCCCTGGCTCTTATCGTTTCTATTATGTCGCTCATTTTATTTAAGATACTGTCTTGCTCATCTTTGTGCACACCGTATGCACTTAAAAGTACAGTCGAATTAAAAACATCGAACCAATCGTTAACAGATTTAATAAAATTTGCCGTGGGAATGGCGTCACCAGTAATGAGATTATTTTCCTGTGCATAAATTAGAGCCTTTGAAACAGTATTAGAAAATAGTTGTGCTGCTGTTTTTACCTTTTGCCTTTCAGACCCTACTACATCTAAATATTTTTGTGAAAGCTTGGGCAGTAGTGTAAGTTCAGATGTTGATTTATCAATCAGTTGTTGCACAAAACTTTTGTCTATAATGTCACCATTGGAAGTAATGAAGCCTTTGTCTAAGAAATGGTTTCTTACTAATTTCAGGAGATGTGGAATATCGGCGAATACAAACACTTTTGTGGTGTTGTCATACGGGTTGAGAAAGTGCGTGTTTTCAGAATTTACGCCCGTTTTTTCCACAGTGCTCCATTCGTCCCACCCATGTCACAACAGCTACCGTATGAAACCCACTTTCTTCAAGCCTTATGATAACATCACAAAGAATGTTTTCAGTCATCGGCTGATCAAAACTATAATAAATCGGCTGCTTTCAATTACCAAATAAGCCACGAGCCATGATAACCAGTGCATATTTATGAGGACCTACTATCTGACCTAGTTTTCTATCTACACAAATTGTATTATTTATTTTCATTTCATCAAACGAAATAACTGTTGTTTTTTTAAACTTGTCTAGATCTTTACCTTTTGCTTTCATTAAGGAAATAACATCATTCAAAATTCCATTATCACAATTAAAATTTTGGGCCCATTTCCTTAAAGTGATTATGTCCGGTAACGGATATTTAAGTTGATTGCGTAAATATCGGTATGCCTTTGCACTAACACATTTCAATGAAATTGCGGAAGCGATGTCTTCTGCTGACCAATGAACTTTTCTTTTCCTCCCCAAGACGCAACTGATTTGGCCCGGAGTAAAAAAATTTGAGAGTACTTCTTTTATCTCGTTTTGATTCGAATTGGCTGCTTCTAGTTGCTCCCTTAATGAACATTTTTCTTTTTCAACCATTTCAGACTTGATTAAAACTTCCGTTAATTTAGCTTCAAGCTGCTGGACTCGCTCCTGCAATTGTTTAACTGTTTCCTGAGAAAATGGTTGAGGTTCATTTGATGAGACAGATTCATAATTTGTGTCACTTAGCTGTGCATTTGAGGATGGTCTGAAATAAAAGAAAAGCAGCCTATATAATTTGGAAGTGTGTTGAAAACTATGCAGGCCTAATTACCAATTAAAAATAAACTTAATTTTTCATTACACTGTTTTAACAATTTGAATGTATTACTTATCACTGCATTGAAAATAAACTGTAGCTTGTGACAAAATGAAGAAAAAATAGAAGGGAAAGTGAATGTTTTGTTGCTTGAGCTAAATACGACAAAATACTATACAGTATAAAGTTTTTTAAAAACAAAAATATTTGTGTGTACTTTCTGCTTACAATTAACTTTTAAATTAAATGTATGTTTATTAGGATATCTTACTCTGCTTGGTTGGCTTGTTGAAACAGTTCCCGCACGAGATTTTTTTTACTTCTTTTGTTTACCCTATCTTCCCTTTCAGTGTTTTTGATGACTGAAGTTGTCGGAAGATTCAAAGTAGGAAGTGCATCTTTCTTTAATTTTCTCACTTTAATGGGGGAGTACTTTAGAAGTTTTTCTTGTAGTATGAATCCTCATCAAAATGAATGGAACATATTCGAGCTGTAACAGAATTAATTCTTAAGTTCGCAATGCAATGGAAACCGTACAATTGAATCAATATCCTAAATATTTTGTTTCAATTACCTGTTTTGACGTTAATTTTATCTGCTCTCTTGCACAAAAATGTCCACATTTTGGCAGTCTTCGTCTCTAGGGAAACGAAAAAACTTAACACCTTCTTTCCCCGCAGTATTCCTCCTTCCATTGTTACAACCAAACACTGAACAATGCGACATAACAGTTCAAAGTTAACTGCTTGGCACAAACAAAATCAGCCCTCGTAGGAATAGCATTGCCGAATGCTTTGTTCCCTCGGCAGCCACATCAGCCACATGTGTTCCAAATGACGTCATGCGCTTAGGAGGAAATGCGCACACTTTTACCATCTCTTCTTAGTACCATGTGTCAGCCTGTTATGGGCCATCTTCAGAACTCTGAAACTAGTTAACCAGGTACTGTAATATTTAACACGTGAAAGATATATAATACATATTCCTAAAGTTTTCCATTGTAGATGGTAAATCAGATAATCATCTCACAGCAATGAAAATTAGTATATACATTCATTATTGTTGTAGAAGTTTATTGAAATATTAATTTTGTCGGTATTTATTTTATGTAATTTTTATGTTACTTTTTTATAGTTGTAACACTTTCGCATTAAAATATCCAGACAAAACTTCTCAGATATAACTGTATTACATAATATTTTATTATTTGCAACAGGTTTTTCCTTATATGACTATGTAATAAGCTCAGATAATACAATGGAAAAATATGCCAAATATAGATTTAGAAACAAAATGAGAGTGGTTGGTATCAGGATTATTACAACAATAAAAATAAATAAATTACACCAACCAGGATGACTACAACAACAATAATAATAAATAAATTGCATCTTGTAGTCAGAAAAAGCATATTTTTATTTGTTAGTCAAATGTAGCACTATTTTCTAAGATGTCTGGTGTATCTAGTTCATTGACTTTGTACATATTGACTTTTCTCTTGACCAATTTCAGTACTGGTACCTATTGCGTTAGCAGTATAATAGGTCCTCCTTTAAGAACTCTTCCCACCCCCACGTTCAATAGTAGAATGCACAGAGTCAATCTCATTCTGGGTATGCCCTGATTAAAAATTTCTGTGCTATGACCAGGGAAAGGAAGTTCATGCCCTGAAAACATGAAGAATATATATATATATATGCATTTATGCCGTAAAAATAGATAAATATGCAACAAAATATGCATTATCAGTCTGACATTATTTTAACAGAATAATAAGGTACCGGTACAGGTAACTTACGTTTAGTCTATGGATTTTGAAGTGATTGCCTCATTGCTGAATGCTCCATTTATTCTGTTATAGTTCACAACCAAGCAGTGACGTATGTTTTCTGTTGTCATTCTTCGCCTGTTGTCTCTCAGCATAGCTTTGTAGCGTGAAAAACTTCGTTCTACGTCACAAGAAGTAAGAGGGGTTTGCACAAAAGCTGGGAGCTGTTTTATAGAAAATTTTCTTGATTTTTGGGGTGTTTTTCCTTCAAGAATATCTTGAATTACTTTAAGTTGATAATAACCAGGGTTTTTGAAAATAATATTTGTTGTTTTCTCGTTCAGTTTATCTCCTACATTTCCTGGAACTGATGTTAAACTGGATATTGTTCTATCGAAATCTGCTAAAGACTGCAGTAAAGGAATACCAATTGCTAACTTGAGAGGCTCCCTATGAGGGTGTCATCATTAAATTCAAAATTCATAAACATAAATTAGTCGTGTTTACGAGGTTACACACTTTTAAAAATGAGGGAAAGACAAATAAACATACATAATATGCAGTTTCCCTGCATAAATGTTAAAATATGATGCTTTTATAAATAAAAAAAATATGCACTTTTAAGTTACGCACAATAAGAGTAATATCATTGTATTCGGAAATTTGTGATTCATGTAGATAATCTTTCAGCATATTCACACAAGAATAGAGAACAAATATGCAAATGCATGAAATTCCTTTCCCTAGTTATGACATTATATGACTCAGGTTAGTTACGCAGTACAAAAGTAATGAGGCAATGGATTTGTTCTTGTTTTGTCCAGCACAATCGTCTGAAAATAAAATTACCTGGTTTTTTACTGTGTTGGGCAAAGAAGTAAGAAATTTATAGACATGTGTCAATCTGATTTGAACCTCTTTTTGCCAAGCTCTTATATCAAAAATAACAATGGCCCTGGCTGTTTGTGATGTCATTCGTATATATATATATAAATCCCCCCCCCCCGCTGTTATTTATACTCGCTTTAACATCTTTGGTGATATCGCGAGTTAATCTTCTGGGTGAAATCCGAAGGCCTGTGTACTATTGTTGAGACTGGTTCTATTGTTGTAAACTAGATGGCGACTGTATATGTATTACTGATTTGTTATGAATACGATTTAGATTATGAATGAGGCCGGTGATTTTCAAAGACATTGTGGCCCGAATTTCCTAGCATTTGGCTTGCGGTTGAGGGAAAATCCTGAAAAACCTCAACCAGGAAATTCAACCCGACCAGGAATCGAACCCGGACCCTCTGCGTAAGAGACCAGCATGCTGACCCTTACACCACAGAGGTGGTCATATTCATATATTGTGAGATTGTAACAGGACAGTTTTCTTTTATAATATAAAGATGAACATTCACCACAAGATGAAAGAAGTAGCCTACATCCTGAAGATCAGAGTAGCACAAAACTTCGCTTGGAGCCTGTTTTGCTGATTCAATATCTTTAGTCTTTGTAGCTCTTGATGTTTCTTTCGTATATTGTAAATTCACAGGGCTAACGGCTTCGAAGCTGGGTACCTGGTTCAAATGAAGTGCACTGGTAGCAATTTAAAACTTGGGGGCATGAGATAGTTACTCTGCCTGCGATTAAAATTCACTTCAATTAATTCCCAGAGGTAAAAAAAAAAACTTTATGTTTCTTTCTTTATATCTCTATTATAACTTTCTTGCAGGTTTAATTTCTCTGTTTCTGTACTATTCTTATTTGCAGTATATATATATATACACAACATTGATCTTTCTTAGGGATATAAAATATGAAGGATTAAAGTGAATTAAATACTCATGTGTAAGAACATGCACGATGATTAATATTTCAATACTACTTCGATGGTGAAGACAAAATTAATAACAACATTGTTTTTAAACAATGCAGGCAGCATTATGCTACCATTATAAGTACTGCAAGGTGTGCAAAATCTAAACTCGAAGCACGGATATTTTCAGTACGAAAGTGTTACAAGTCAAAATGGAACATTGCTTTTAGCAACAGTTGAGAATGGAAAAATTGTTACAACGTAAAATATAACACTTTCCAATTTGAAAAAAGACTAAATAGCATAACTTTAAAACTGTTATATGTGCATTTATGTCCTAGTAGGTAATTTTTAGAGTTGTAACAGTTACCCTCATCTAAAGATTAAGAAGGTTAAAATTGAGATAAAACCTAATAATTTTACCCTTCTAGGGAGAAGATCTAAAAATATCAATATTCATGTACGTACATAAGAAGTAGATGAAGCACAAAATTGTTGCAAAGTTTTCAAAGCCCATGTAGGCTAGTTGTATTGATAATCGGAACTCTATGTAACTAAAGTAATTCCCTCCCTTAAATTCCCATGATATTCAATCGTGAAAGTGATTTCATTGCATTTATTTCTGCCAGTTATCAATGCACTTACCGGTACATGTAAATTAAGATATGAAGAGTCCATTGCAAGAATGATGGATGTCATTTGGAAAACATTTTTCAGGAGAAACAATTGAAAGTTTGAAATGCTTAGCGCTCAAAGCTTAACTGTAATTTTCCGATCATTAGGCCTACTGACAATAACTATCAGTGTTAATGCCATATAGGCCTAACTCTCTATGTACAGTCTACATGTCTTAAGCTATACATTGACAGTCTTGGTTCATTTTCGACAAGAAAGTGACATCCATCATTCTTGCAGTGGATTCTTCATATGCTTATTGCTTACCTATCTTGTACACTAAGTTGATTCTCCATCCCTTCAGGGCTGCGAACCTGCCAATAACGTTCTCATGGAGGGGCTGTGATTCCATCATCTTGTCCAACATATCTTTTTGGAGCGAAATATTCCCTAACGCTGACAGTCTCTACTGTGACATTGAGTTTCTTTATCTTGTTTTTATTTGTTTTAAACACGAGAAGCTCCTCTCGACCGGTACGCTAGTAAGACGGTAGTATTAAAATGAGGGAATATAACTTATACACTTCTCCAAATACATCTTTGTGTCACGAAGAAGTCTAGCACTTTCTTAACTGGTATATTCCTATATTCACTGTTCTGGTATAAAACTCAAGTTCAACTTTTGGAACCTGCGTCTTTTTTTAATATGTAGAAATAGCTAGCTTATACTGAAAAAAGCGGATCATGTGGGAAATTTCTACTATAGGTAATAATTGTCAAATTTTGAAGTATCAGCAAGGCTGACGAAACGAAGTATTTCTAAATCCCCAAATCTTTTATCGATCTGCATGATGATGTTGTTAATGACCTCAAAGAACAATATCTTGTAATTACGATCATGTTCTACATCACTTTTTCCACTGTAGCCGCAGTCTGTACTTTCTCCCTGAGAAATCACTTCTACTTTTTGCTACGTTCAAAATTCTAGCATAGTGCAGTAGGCCATCTGAAATTTCCACATTAAGCGAAGAAGTGCTTTCGTCATGGTCCCGAAATGATAATTCCTGCTTGCTTAAATACAAAGCAGTGTCGATGACTGACCGCATAACATTTTCAATATATTGTACTAACAATAGCCTAGCATTTTCTTTCAGGTTATTCCCAATAGTGTTCATATTTTTCTGTAAAGTTTTGAACTGCAGCACGCACTTAAAAAAAATGTTCCGCCGAATTTTCATGTTTTTGTAGAGCAAGATTAACATTATTTTAGAAAATCGCTGAATCCGGCTTCATTCCACACATTTTTTTAACTCAAAGTAGTAGGCATGACTAACAAAATAGTATTTCAATGTAGTGGCTCCCACACAACCACTCGCTGATGCTTGCAGTACCATGAAGTTTTAAAATTAAGTTCGAATGATTTACCAGCTTGTGAGTTTAACTTTTTACAGTTTATGTCTAAAATTGGTTGAGTACTGTCTAAAAACAATAGATATCTCTTATACTGCTCACACCAGGATTAAACGAGGTTTGAATTAATGTACACACTGTGTCATTGAACGGATTCATTTGCACATTGCAACATAACAATACAAAAACTTATATGGTAGGTCCTAACACACTTATTAGAAATTAATTAAAAACTGAAATGCACTTAATATCTTCACCTAATAAAGTGATAAGTAAAATAAATTATATTTAAAAAATTAGGCCTATCACAACTGAATAGCTCGACATATGCCTACCGACACAAAACACGACGAAAAACAGACTGAGGAAAGGCAAAAATTCATTCAAACTTCCACTAAAAAGGCTGTGTTCGGAATATCAAACTTTCTTTCCATTGCTTTCATAGTATTAATTTTTAATAGAATTTTCCTATGAGGAACAGTAAAATTATGGCCAGAAGAATAAAAAATGAAAGGAATGAAGATATCAGCACAAAAATTAAAAACATAAAACATAATAGGACCTATATGGGAAGAAGAATTGACGAAGCAGAATTTTTAGGAAAGAATTTTCTTTAGGACGGGCCATGTTGCTGGCCAGACAAGTAGTCGTAAATCTCCGTGTCACCCATTATAGAAAGCGCATCGGCTGGGCTGAAGGCCAAACACGTGTTCGTCACAGCAACACCCGTTTCTTGAAGAATATGGAAGTGCGGGGGGAAATGTCTCAGTCGTTGTCATAGCAACCACCCTAACATAGAAGAACAAAATAATATTTTAAATCTGAGAATCATTGCCTCGTCGCTGCCGCTCAAGGAACTGAGACGTGAACAGCGGGAATATTAAAACAGCCTGGCGATGCTGTACTTGACATTTATTGATTTATATCGCTATAGTTTTTAAATTGAATAATTTAATACATGAAATATAAATCAAATGGCTCGCAAAATAACAAGTGAAATGTTCTTCACCTTCTTCATTTGAATGGCCGCTACTGCTATACAGTAGAATCTCGCTAGTTCGAACCAATTGGGACAGGGACCTGTTCGGATTATCGAAATTTGGGATTAAGTGAGGGACAGGAATGCAAGTAGGGAAACCACGCCTTATCCATCCCCTCCCCACCCCTCACTGATCACCCTCTGTTCAGTTTCATGGTCGGAAGAAGCTTAGGCTACAGATTATCATAAACTTATAGCAAACAAGAACTTACATTCATTCATCAGTGATAAAATAAGTTGTAGTACTGTGTATACCTGTATAACCTGTTTCGTATTTACTTTTAAATATTTATGAAGACTTTCGGTATTTTTTTAGTTTTCCATTGTTCTCTTCTGTTCTCTGTTCCATTCCAGCTTGGGCTGATTAGTTGGTTGGTTTTGTCCGAGATTTTCCCCAACCGTAAGGCGAATGTCAGGTAATCTGTGGCGAATCCTCGAACTCCTTTCGCCAAATACCATCTCGCTATCACCAATTCCATTAACACTAAATAACCTAGTAGTTGATACGGCGTCGTTAAATAACCAAATAAAACAAGAGTATTATATTATTCCTTGAACTTCATATCGCCACCGGCGTAGCTTAGACGGCTGAGACGCTTACCAGCCGATTTGGAGTGCGCTCGGGAGTGGGTTCGATTCCTGCTTGGGCTGATTACCTGATTGGGTTTGTACAGAGATTTTCCCCAACAGTAAAGTGAATGTCAGTTAAAATCTTAATTTTGTTGCATGTTTTTTCCTTTATATTAGCTAAATTCCAGGATGTTGCCTCCTCTCTCAGAGATTTGCAAGGCAGTCATTTGAAAGAAGGTGACTAATTTTAAGAAGTTGTGGTGCGAGTACGTTGAATAACATTTAAATGTCATTTTCTTTTAATTTCATGTCATTTTTCCAATAGTTTAAGGGCATTTTAATGATCATTTTAAGTAGATTTTCAGGTAATCAACATCCTAAATATAAGGTTACGTTTAGTGAAAAAGTTAAGAAGCTGTTAGTGGTGAACAGGTTCAAATTCTGCTTTGACAAACGGTTACGTGATGATGTGGAACGGTACAAATACACGAAAAGGACATGTGAGTGTTTTTGTAATTTACATTCAGTGAATGTCATTATTGGTTCTCAGTTGTGCCATTCCGACGAATGTGATGATCAGACACTTAACGTTGCTACACTTACGTCTCACAATGTCGAACGTATAAGAAAGAACATTCACTCCAGTCGTAGTAGATTTCTTCCGAAGTTGCCTAAAACCCTAGCAGAATTACATGAATCATTGAAAAAAAAAAAAAAAAAAAAAAAAAAAAAAACATTGTCTTATTAACATGTATAAGCAATGTGGATGTTCTCTCGAAAATGATAACCCTATTTTTACATGGAACGTTCAAATCCTGTCCGTCTTTTTTTTTTTTTATCAGATTTTCATAGTGCATGGATCAAGGAATAATCATTACGTCCCTCTAGTTTTTTCTTCCTGCCAGGTAAAACTGTCGAAATATACTAAATGTCTCCTCAAGTACTAAAAAATCATATAAATCCCGATGCTGTTTTAGCTGATTTTGAGAAAAGCATTCACTCAGCAGTTCTCTGTTTGGCCAGAAGCTATACTACGAGTAAAAAGCTGCAGGTTCCATTTGGCGCAATGTTCCATTCATTCATTCATTTATTTTATTCCATAGATCTTACATGAGCAATGAAGCTTTAAGATGTGGAACATGTCAACATTTTACAATATTACAATTACAATTTTTACAAATTTTTATAGTTTTACAATTTAGTAATTTTCTACAATTTTTACAATTTTGTACAATTTTTTTATATATATATTTTTTTTACATTTTGGCGAGATGTAGTGAGATGAGATGAGGTCCGAGGATTAGCCAAAATATTACCCGGCATTTGCCTTTTCGGTGGGGGAAACCTCGGAAAAACCCAACCAGGTAATCAAATCAAAGGGGGTAATCAAATCAAAGGGGTTGATGCCAAGGACTCGCTATAGACCATCCGGCTTCAGTCCCACGGCTGGGGAAAACCTCCGAAGAAACCAAAGTCCAAAGGGGGATCCAACCCAAGCCCGAACGCAGCTCCGGATCAGCAGCCCAGCGAGTCTGTCGACTGAGCAACATCGATGGCTCTACTAAAAGTATACAATACATAGCCAATCAGATTATTAAATTTACAAACGCAAACGATCATTCATAAGTTGAGCTATATTATACTACAAAACAATTTAATTAAATTTAAGGCATAAACAATTCAACCAGTTGTGATATACAGAAATTGATAATACATATCATGCAAACTACTTCAAATTACAAACACAAACAATTTATCAGTAGAGCTATATAGATTACTATTCAATTTAAAGCATATACAATTCATCGGCCAAATCTATACAAATATATACAATACAAAGTAGTATGCTTTCATTAAGCTATACAAATTTGTGCAATTAATATCAAGTAGATTAATTCAATTTATAATCATAAACAATTCATCAGTTGAGCTATACATATTACCATTCAATTTACAGTAGGTCTATATACAATTCATCAGTAGAGCTACACAGACTAGTAATCATTTTAAGAACACATACAATTCATCAGCCAAACTATACAAACATATACAATCAAATTAGTTCAATTTACAAACTTATTTTCGTTAAGCTATACAATTCATATGAAGTAGATTAATTCAATTTATAAGCTTAAACAATTCATCAGTTGACCTATACAGTATACTATTCAATTTACAGTACATACAATTCATCAGTTATGCTAAACAAAAAATACAATACATAGTAAACAGATTAAGTCAATATAAAACATATTTTAGTTGAGCTATATAAAATTGTACATGTCATTTAAGTAGAATAATTCAATTCACAAGCATAAACAATTCATCAATTGTGTAGAAGGTATGAGTATGTAGAAATTTGGTTAATTCTTTTCTGAACCTTTTCTCGTTGTTCTTCAAATCTTTAAGATAATTAGGCAGTGCATTGAAGATTGTTATACATGAATAGCGAACTCCTTTTTTAAAACAGCTTAGACTAACAGAGGGTAGATGAAGATCTGATTTATGTCTTGTATTAAAATGATGAATGTCTTGATTAGTACATAATTTATCTTGGTTCTTAATATACAGCATCATTAGGGAAAGAATGTATTCACAAGGTCAAGTCAAGATTTCTAAGTTTCGGAAAACATTTTTACATGAGGTCCTTTTATGCACACCGGCCATTATTCTTATAGCCTTCTTTTGTAAAACAAAAACGTGTTTAGCTTCAGACGAGTTACCCCAGAATATTAATCCATATTTCATTACAGAGTGAAAATATGCAAAGTATGACATTTTAAGTAAGATTATATCACCAATAGTAGATAAGGATCTTAATGCATAACAGGCAGAGCTCAATTTACGAGTAATACATTCTATATGCGTTTTCCAGTTCAAGTGATTATCCAATTCTAAACCAAGAAACTTTGTGCTTATAGATTCTTTGAGATGAGTTCCATTTAATCGAATACTGTAGGAAACCTGAGCACTATTGTGTGTACTAAATTTGACTGCACTGGTTTTATCAACATTAAGTGCTAGTTTATTTGCATGGAACCATTCATTCATTAGATTCAGCACTGTATTAGAAGTGTTTATAAAATGATCGTATTGTTTGCTTGAAATAATTACACTTGTATCATCTGCAAATAAAATTACATGGGATGAATTGTTTATGGTCAAGGCTAAATCATTAATATAAACTAGAAACAACAATGTACCTAAAATTGACCCCTGCGGAACACCATGTTTAATATTTCTAAATTCTGAATAAGTATCTTTATGACTATTTGGTACATTTATTTCTACTTTTTGTTTTCTATTTGATAAGTACGATGTAAACCAACCCAACATCTCATCTTTAATGCCATAAAACTTCAATTTTTTTACTAATATACTATGGTCTACACAATCAAATGCTTTAGCCAAGTCACAAAAAATCCCACCTACATGTAGTTTCGAATTTAATGAATTTAGTATTTCATCCACCAAACTAAAAGCAGCATTCTCTGTCGATTTTTGTTTTCTAAATCCAAACTGTTCTAAAACTAATATATTGTTGGACTCCAGGTAATGATATAATCTATTATACATAACTTTCTCAAACACTTTTGAAAATGTTGTTAATAATGATATGGGTCTGTAATTAGCAATAGTACATTTATCTCCCTTTTTGTATATTGGTTTTACTATTGAATATTTGAGTCTTTCTGGAAAAATACCACATTGCATTGACAAATTGCATAGATAGCTTAACGGAGGGGATAATATTTCAGAACAAGCTCTCAGAACTTTACTTGGAATTTGATCATACCCAGAGGAATATTTTGTTTTTAGTTGTTTTATCACATGCATGATTTCTGCTGCGGTAGTGGGAATAAATTTGAGACCTAAAAACTCAATGTTAAATGCATCAGTTAGGTAACCAAGTGCAGCATCTTCGGCACAATCTTGAATGTTTAAGTTCTGAATAATATTTATATAGAAGTCGTTAAAATGATTTGCAATTGATTTTGGGTTATCTATTTTACTATCATTGATTTTAATGCAAGTAATATTTTCACTCTTTGAATATCGATTAGTTTCATTTTTAATAATATTCCAAATAGTTTTAATCTTATTATCTGAATTTTGTATTTTTTTCATTCAGATACATTTTCTTTGCATCTTTTATAACTTTTGTCAAAGTTTTACAGTAATTCTTGTGGTAATTAAGAACATGAGGATCATCACTATTCCTACTCATTAAATATAGATTCCTTTTCCTAGCACATGATATTTTAATTCCCTGAGTTATCCACTTGTTTTTACTTTTACATTTTTTCACCACCTTGACTGGAAAACATTCATTGAAATAATTCGTAAATGTAGTGAAAAATGCATTAAATTTAGTATTAATATCAATGGTATCGGTACTATATACATTTTCCCAAGATTCATTTTGTAGACATGTATTTAAATGATGAAGAGATTCAGCATTTATAATCCTTTTTTTTTATTTTTAGATTAACACTTTGGAATTTTTCACTCATATTGAAAACACTTAGAATTTGTGCATCGTGATCAGACAGGCCATTGACTAATGGTACTGTTGAATAGGAATTCAATCTACTTTTATCTATAAATATATTATCAATAGCAGTACTACTTCCAGCTTGTGTTCTGGTTGGAAAACTTACTGTGTGACTAAGATTATAAGTTTCAAGAAGTGAGTTTAATTTTCTTTTACGTGAGCTTTCTGATAGATAATCTATGTTTATGTCACCACAGATTACAAATTCGGTATGTGGTTTATAAAGTCTTTTCAATAATGAATCTAAGTTAGTTGTAAATTTCTTATAATTGGCGCCCTATAAACACATAAGATAATTAAATTTGATATCTTATAACCAATTGGTATTCCACAGATTTCAATATCTTGTTCAAGGCAAAAATCAGATATATCAATTTTACTAAATAATAGATCCTCTCTGATAAAAATACAGGCACCCCCTTTTTGGAAGATATGTCTACAGAAATGAGAACCTAATACATATCCATGTAAAGACAGTTGTAGTATTTCCTGTTGCTTCATATGATGTTCAGTTATACATAATATCTGAGGTTTATGCTTTTGAGTTGCTAAAGAAGTGATCAATTCATCAGTTTTTTGTTTTAATCTCCTAATATTTTGATGAAAAATAGTGAAGTTACTGTGTTCATTACTAGAAACATCAGAGCATTTACAATTTAGTTGAACTTGTTTCAAACACCTTACTGGTGGGAGGTTTAACCTAAAAAAGGAAAAGCCCTAGCATTAACTAACACAGGAATATTACAACTCTGCTTTTTAACATGGCTGCCTCTGATGCTATTAGCAATAAGAACCGAAAGGTGCTCCTTGCCTCTACCATTCAGATGCAGGCCATGTGACGTATATTCATACCTTCTTATAGGGCTTACATCTATCAAACCAATGTATGATGCCCCAGGTCTCATCAGAGCCCGCTCAAGCCGCATATTCACGCTCCGCACCCTCCTATGAAGATACGGCTTGTCGTACCTGCTGAAAAGACTGAGAAATCCCACATTGGTATGGCTGCTCATCTCAATTATGTTGTTGACATCTTTCTCAATAGAGTAGTTACAATCGTTATCAATACTATTACCTGGCCCACCCACTATAACTACATGATCCCTCTTAGAAAATTCTGAACTCAATTTCATCATATCCTCAACAACATTCTTGAGAGGAGCATTAGGCTTACATACACTAGATACTTCAAACTCATTGGTGGAGGAAAATAAAGGCTGTGTGCTTGTCAAATGAGTTTAAAAATAAGGACTCTGAGATTGGGAGACTTTTAAATTGTATACAGTAAAATCCCTCGTATCCAGCACCCAAATAACCTGCAATACCAAAACAACGGCACTTTTGGCTAGGCCAAAAATAAATAGATAGATAGATAGATAGATAGATAGATAGATAGATAGATAGATAGATAGATAGATAGATAGATAGATAGATAGATAGATAGATAGATAGATAGATAGATAGATAGATAGATAGATAGATAGATGGGTGGATGGATGGATGGATGGATGGATGGGTGGGTGGGTGGGTGGGTGGGCGGGCGGGCGGGCGGGTGGGCGGACGGACGGACGGACGGACAGACAGATAGATAGATTTATTCGTTCCATAATATTCTTACATTTGCTTTATAGCATAGAATAAAGAACATATTCAATTCTTACGTTTAAATGTAAATGCAATACATATACAGTAAAATGCAAATATGAAATATGTACAGAATTAATACCTTAATAACAATAATATTTAAACAATGTAATATGTTTACCATTTAATAGTATTATAATATTTACACAGCACTGTGAAATGTCAAGAATTGGTCTACAGAATAGAAAGTGTGAGATATTAAGTAATTTTTTAGTTTTACCTTAAATAATGCAGGGTTTTGGCTATGATTCTTAATGTCTTCAGGAATACTATTGAACATTTTTATCGCCATGTAACGTACTCCCCTTTGATAGCATGATAAATTTGATGATGGCGTATGAAAATCATTTTTCTGCAGGTATTTATACTATGTATGGCTGAGTTAGTTGGAAAATTTAGAATTTTATCAGTTAAATTAAACGTCGCTTGCTCAGTTGATTTATTCTTTCCGAATCAGAATTGTTCCGGAATGAGAATGTTGTACCTATCAAGATGATGATATACTCTCTTATGTATAACTTTTTTTTTCGAAGACCTTTGAGAAGACTGGTAGCAGGGATATAGGCCTGTAGTTTTCGGGCGTGGTTCTGTCCCCTTTCTTGAATAAAGGAATAACAACTGAATATTTCAGTCGCTCTGGAAATACACCATTAAACATTGAAAAGTTACATAAATAAGACAGGGGCTTGGCTATTATTTGTGAACTGGCTTTTAATATTTTACTAGTAATTGCATCATATCCCGAGGAATTTTTAGACTTTAATTGCTTTAGAATTGTAATTATTTCTCGTGTATTTGTTGGAAAAATTTGAATATTTGGCAAAGTTACAGGAATAGATATTTTCAAACAATCGATGTCATTATTATTATTATTATTATTATTATTATTATTATTATTATTATTATTATTATTCTGTGGGATGTTTAGGTTATCAGTTATTGAGAGAAAATGTTTGTTGAATATGTTCGCAACTTCTGTTATATCTGATGTTTTTCTATTATTTGTTACAAAAGTGTAACCTTGTTCTTTACTTCTAAACTTTCCGCTTTCTTTTTTTATTATGTTCCAACTTGTTTTGTTTGTATTACTCGAGTTTAGAATAATTCCATTGTAGTAAAGTTCTTGGCTTTTAAGATTACTTTGTGCAATATTTTAGAGTACTTTTTAAAGTGAGCTATTAATTTGGGGTCATTACTATTTCTACTTTGAATATTAGAGAGACCTCTCAGTTTTACATGAGATTTTTATTCATTCCAAAAGGGAAGAGTCAGCCAAAGATGTGAGTGGTTTTCGTGGATTGCACATGCCGTATAATGTGTTTACTGTTTATATTGTTCACGCGTGAAAACATAGACAAAAAACCCGTTATGTCCTTGGAGTACATCGGGTATCATTGGTAAGCTGTCACTTGGACCTTGCAACAATGCGCAGAGACGATATCTTTAAATTTACCACTTGAACTCGCCCGTTTCGAAGGGGTGTTGGACGAGTCTAAATAGGAAAGTGTGAAATTCTCTGTTCCTACAGCGCGTAAAAGTTTCATCGAGTGATAGATAGTATCATGGTTATTACCGCTAAGCGCTGTTGTTGCACAATGGATTCTGCGAAACGCAAGTGAAATGTTCTCACACACAAATCATCGAACGCTACTTCATACTTGCAACGTTGGTTACACTGCTCTTCATGTCACGTGGCCGCCATTTAAAATTGTCATAAGGTTACGAAAACGTTTAGTATTTTTTACCCTATTATGTATTACTGTATTACAATAATTATTAACTGATTAATGTACTTTACCGTATTCAGTACTACAAATAAACATTGTACGTATTTCAAAACTTTACTTTTAAATATCTCTTCGAAAATAATAAATTTCAACAAGGAAAAAAATGTTTGTGCACTACAGCATGTCTTTACATAACCTGTAGGCCTAAACGTATTTTCCAATTATCCGGCACTGGCTTTGTCCCACAGTTGCCGGATACGAGGAAATCTACTGTATTTGGTTTACCCGTAGGCCTACTTCTACCGGTTGAAGTGGCAGACTGTTTCACTTTTGATCTTATGGCTCGTAAACCCGTGAATGAAAAGCTGGATGAGTTTTTTTGATTACTTACTGGATACTTTCATCGAAGAAAATTGCGAATTTCCACCTGTAAGAGGTTTTCCTCAACCGTAAGGTAAATGCCAGGTAATCTATGGCGAATCCTCAGCCTTATCTCGCCAAATTTCATCTCGCTATCACCAATCTCAACGACACTAAATAACCTCGTAGTTGATACAGCGTCGTTAAATAACCAAGTAAAATAAATCCACCTGTAATGTAGGCAGCATTTAGTTCAAACACGGAACGCACTACAAATTGTGAAGCGTTTCTCAGTAAGTTGAATGCGGAATTCTATTCACTTCATCCGAACATTTTTCACGTCATTGAGGTTCTAAAAGAAATTCAATGTGACATTTACGTGGAGCTTCGAAGTCATGAGAACATCCAGAAAAGAGTCCACACCTGTGGAGTATCGGTCAGCGCGTCTGGCCGCGAAACCAGGTGGCCCTGGTTCGAATCCCGATCGGGGCAAGTTACCTGGTTGAGGTTTTTTCCGGGGTTTTCCCTTAACCCAATACGAGCAAATGCTGGGTAACTTTCGGTGCTGGACCCCGGACTCATTTCACCGGCATTATCACCTTTATCTCATTCAGACGCTAAATAATCTAGATGTTGATACAGCGTCGTAAAATAACCTAATAAAATAAAATAAAAAATCCAGAAAAGAAAAAAAAATAAGAGGAAGAGCAGTAGGTCTATGTTGACCACGAAATGATTAATTACAGTAGCGGAGCAATTAGCCGTTTTGATTATTTAAAGCTTATGTGTTGGAAGTTCCTCAAAACATTGTTATTATTTTTAGTCGTTTAGTTAATTTTATTTACAAATCTGACGCAACGGAGCAATTAGCCTTTTTGATTATTTAAAGCTTGTGTGTTGAAAGTTCCTTCCCTACATTAAGTTATTATTTTTAGTCGTTTAGTTAATTTTATTCACAAATCTGATACAACGGAGCAATTAGCCGTTTTGATTAGGTGACACATTTTTAACCATGCCTGTTTACAGTATTGTCATGGTCGCTCCTGCATTAGAACAGAGCATCTGTTGGACCCCTCCTCCCCGCTTGAGCTGCAATGTGTACTTCTAAACCACCTTCCACCCGCTAGAGCTGTACTATGTGCTTCTAAACTCCCTCCTTCCCATCCAGCAACTTATAAATATAGCAGTGGCGGCTGATTGACTGAGGCAAGTGAGGCCGGGCCTCAGTCACTTGGCTTAACTGAAATCAAATTTTGTGTTTTTATATAATGTATTAGTTATTTGAAAGAAAGCATATATCGCTGTAGAAGCATTTGAAAACTTTGACGTATATAGAACTGTTTTTCAGTAAAATTTGTTCCTGAGGCCAGGATCGCTCTTCCCGGGTCTCGCTTGTGATGTATATAGACCTGTTTTGCAGTAAAATTTGTTCCTGAGGCGAGGATTGCTCGTGCCGGGTCTGGCTTGTGATGTATATAGACCTGTTTTGCAGAAAAATTTGTTCCTGATGCCAGAATCGTTCGCTTAATGCATTTCATGTCCTTTCGCGGGCTTTGAGTTTGCGCTTAAAACGTTGTAGCTGAGGCACAATTCGTCTGGCCTGGTCAGGTTTCACTCGTCCCATCCATGGGTCGGCCTCAAGGGCAGAGTGGGGTGGGAATAGCAGTGGTGACTTGTCTTCCTAACTAGGCCATAAATAACAAAATTCCAGCTCTTAGGCAGGCAGAGACCCACTCGATTCTCTCCCCTTATGTCTCATTTTATGATATATAAGCGAGGGTGTAGTACAGTAGTGAATGTGGGCCAATGTTGTTATGTATTTCGGGAAAATATAAACAGAAACAAATGAGAGAAGTAATGCTGGTGCAGTTAATTCATTGTTAGAGTGTCCTTTTTTGAGAAGAAATAATACTGAAAGAAAGGAAGTTTTAAATAAAGAGAGAGACTACCGAGATACCTACGACATCGCTGATAATTTTTCTCACACATAATCTTAAAATGCGAGTTTCTATTGCATCCTGGTATGGGAAACATAAATGGTTATGTGGTAATGTGATGCAAAATAAACTTCTCTTGGCCTTGTTTGTTGCTGTCAAAGAAAAAAAATAGAAAGAAAAGAAAGAAAGGGGGATTTCAACACATATGGGTTGCTTCATCACACTGAAACAATCACTGAAACTCAGAGCATAACAGCTTATTTGGTGAGTGAAATTATTATTTTTCATTGATAATAATAAGAATAGACTAATAATAATAATAATAATAATAATAATAATAATAATAATAATACAGTAATAATGATATTAATAATATAATAACAATAATAATTAATATCATAAACAAACATTTCCTATCGGAGGCAATTAAACTAGTTGCATCTGGCCTCACCGAGGATTTCGATCACCGGCCGCTACTGAAATATAGAGATAAAAATTTAAGGTCATTGTAGATTATCCACCGCCCACTGAACGAATATTGGTTAAACGAGCATTGAGAGACTTCCGCCGATTTTGGAATAGACACCGACGCGGTTAGGTTAGGTTAGGCTTTTGTTATCCCGTCAAGATGAAGATGAAAGCTATTGAGTGTGATTTTTTGTTTTCTATGTTCTAGTGCGTCGGTGTCTATTCCAAAATCGGCGGAAGTCGCTCAACGCTCGTTTCACCCGAATATTTCACACTTTTATCACTGCCAATGTTGCGCTATAAACCAATTTTCGCAAATCTAATGTAAAAGACTGCCTACACAAGCAACAAGTTATACTAAATGTTTAGGATTAGTGTAAAACTGGCCTATGTCTCCTATAGTGGGCGGGACATAAGTAACATTCACCAAATTTAAACAGAACTTAATAAATGATATACAAATAATTATATTATTAAAAAATATTCGTCGCTTTTCTAAAACCTCTAGCAATATATTACATGTGGAAGAATTAGAATGCTTGGTTCTAAAATTCGGACGCAGTATCTATCTATAACGCTGTACTAAAATTGCAACGTACCTGTTTTTTTTTTTCAATGAAATTATTTACGATATTCATGAACAATACTACACATCACTATGTCCTAATGGCACTTAACATTTTTACGCTGTATTTTAACAATCAATATAATTTTTATATTTAAGCATTATGATCAAGACATTGCATTATTACCTTTTAAGATCCGGAATCTTCGTTCCTTCCATTTTCAAATATTAATACATGTGTTATCTAGCACATAATAAATCAATATCCCTTATGGCGACACACTCATCACAGATTGCTACTGGATAATTTTACTTACAAAATTAACAGAATTTAAATATTTACAAACACATTTATTCTAAGAATAATGAAACACTCCGCGCACCACATCGAACACGATACAGATGTGAGGAGAATGCCAATATAATTCCTGATATACGAAACTCCCTTCCTGCCTTTTAGTTTTTATGGGAAAAGTTGACCTTGCAGCGTCACAACTTGGATTCGTCTTATTTCGCTCTCTGTGGTGCAACTTCTAAACTACTGGGATAGGGATAACTGACAGGCATTTAGTCTTCATCGTAAGACGATAACTTTATCAACTTGCATTATATTTCTACTTTCATAAATAAAGTTCTCACTGTCATCGTTTACAAAATTAATTTGTTCGTTAATGTTAATTTAGTCAAATTAACAAATATAATTATAAAGAAGTATATCATAATAATGTAATGTATTTAATTGAATAGGTTACGGAAATTGTATTGAAGTAAAAGTCACATCAGCTGATTCATCCGTGGTACTTACTGTTATTTTACTTTGGTTTACTTAAACATTTATTAAAATCCATAGTGATATTGTACTTGCTATTTGGGAAAAGGAAATTGTACCAGAATAACGGAAAGAGTCCATAATCGTGGGGGACAAGACTAACTGCAGTAACTTTCGAGGAATTTCACTTTTGTTGTCGTCGTACACAATTTTGTCCAATATTCTTTTGTGGAGATTAACTCCATATGTAGATGAAATTATTGGGGATCATCAGTCTAGTTTTAGGAGTAATAGATCAACTAGCCTATTGATCACAGATTTGTATTCGACAGATATTGTAGAAAAAATGGGAGTAGCCCATAAGAGTACAGTACATCAGTTATTCATAATTTCAAAAAGGCATATGACTCGGTTATGAGAGAAGTTTTATATGATATTCTTATTGAATTTGGTATTCCCACGAAGCTAGTTCGGTTAATTAAAATGTGTCTTAGTGAAACTACAACACACTCCGCATAGGTAAATTTCTGTCAGATGCGTTTCCAATTCACTGTGGGCTAAAGCAAGGAAATGCACTATCACCTTTACTTTTTAACTTTGCTCTAGAGCAGTGGTCATCAGCACAGAGCACCTTGGGGCTAGCGTCTCTTACCCGCGGAGAACACATTGCAATATGTTGCGTTCGTAGTCGCTTTCGGGTATGCTCTCGACTTCTTCTTGCTGCACGACGGGGCACACGGGACAGCTCCGCTTACCCATTACCCATTTCAGCGAGTGCTGACGTCCACTGCTGTAGAGCATGCCATGAAAAAGTCCAGGATAACAGAGAGGGTTTGGAATTGAATGGGTTATATCAGTTGCTTGTCCATGCGTATAACATGACTATGTTAGGAGAAAATCCACAAACGATTAGGGAAAACACGGAATTTTACTTGAAACAAGTAAAGAGATAGGTTTGGAAATAAATCCTGAAAAGACAAAGTACATGATTATGTCTCGCGAGCAGAATATTGTACGAAATGGAAATATAAAAATTGGAAATTTATCCTTTGAAGAAGTGGAAAAATTCAAATATCTTGGAGCAACAGTAACAAATATAAATAACACTCGGGAGGAAATTAAACGCAGAATAATTATGGGATATACGCGTTATTATTCGGTTGAGAAGCTTTTGTCATCCAGTCTGCTGTCAAAAAAGCTGAAAGTTACAATTTATAAAAGAGTTATATTACCGGTTGTTCTGTATGGTTGTGAAATTGGACTCCCACTTTCAGAGAGGAACAGAGGTTAATGGTGTTTGAGAATAAGGTGCTTAGGAAAATATCTGGGGCTAAGAGGGACGAAGTTACAGGAGAATGGAGAAAGTAAGACAACGCAGAACTAGACTAGGCCTAAGTATTGCATTCTTCACCCAACATAATTAGGAACATTAAATCTAGACGTTTGAGAAGGGCAGGTCAGTAGCACGTATGGGCGAATCCAGAAATGCATATAGAGTATTAGTTGCGAGACCGGAGGGAAAAAGAGCTTTGAGGAGGCCCAGACATGGATGGGAGGATAATATTAAAATGGATTTGAGGGAGGTGGGGTATTATTGTAGATACTGGAGTAATGTTGCTTAGGATAGGTACCGATGGCGGGCTTATGCGAGAGCGACAATAAACCTCCGGGTTCCTTAAAAGCCGTAAGTAAGTAGGTAAATAAGTGATATTGTTATGCTCTGATTAGACGTAGGTATTATTAAACTAAGAATTTCTATTTTTAAAAAATCACAGGTGGCTAAATTATAAGATGATGTGATCATTGCATGCTATATGCGATGTCATTGGAATATTGCAGGAAAATTAATTTTCTATCGCTAAAATTGGAGGAGAAAGTATTATGGTTTTATCACCACTCGTAGGCCCTACATTTCGTTATATTCGATCTGACATAAAACGTGAAAAAATCAGTCGTAGTCCAAAGTAACAAATATTTTATCACAAGATAGATTAGGACAGGCCTGGGCATAGGTACCTCAACTCAGGTACTGAAGACTACCCCTTAACTGTCCCCGGTAGAGACAGTTATATATCGAACCGATACGAGTAGACCTGAAGTTAAGCAATGCTAAGTGACGTATTGTATATAAGGCCTGCATCATAGCTTTCCTCTCGCTCCTCGCCTAAAATCCACCACTGATGCACCGGGATATGTAAACTGGTCCCGATCATGGAAAATACGGTAAATTGGTCCGGGTCGAAGAAAGTAGCGTAGTAGGTTAATTGGGTGCCAGCCTATTAGCATTACCCAGAACACCGCTTGGGGTTTGGCTGGATCGTCCCCCCAAAATGTTTGATGTTATAAATTTAAATACACTGAGTTCACAAATTCAAACGTACTAATTTTTCTCGTTGTCAACATTGTCATTTGTTATAAATTTAAATACACTGATTTCACAAATTCAAACGTACTAATTTTTCTCGTTGTCAACATTGTCATTTGTTCTGCAATACAGTAAACTGTTCCTTTTTCTTTCTATTTTAAGCCTGCTTTTCTGAACTTCTACATAAAATGCAAACTTCGGGTTTAAAATCATTCAATAGACTACGTCAATTAAGTTAAAAATTGATGGATGAGCGTTAGAAAAATAGGATTTGAGGCGAGAATGAAAGAATTCACGTGCATTGGTAGTTCTGTTTGATGAGGCAGAAAATTCACACCACATAGGAACAGGGAGCAATGTAGTCTATGTTTCGAACTCATAATCCGTGAACTCTTCAATTTTTTTCATTACCAACTGATAGGATCGACATGAAGTCGTCGACGAAACAGTTTTCGACATCAGGAGATGAAAAACTGTAGCACAAAAAATATTTTTAGATACTTGAAACACTATGAATTAAATTTATAAGTGTTTAACAATCCTAAAGACTGCATTTTCCTCCACAAATTTTTTTCCGAGATGGAAACGAAACTTCTTACGTTAATTGACTGCGAAATTATTTGGGCCACAGAATGTAGGTCTATGAATGTTTCAGAATCTACAAACATTCGCTCTGGCAGCAGGATTAAACCTCTGAAAACACAATGTTCCACAACGTGTCGGAATGTATTTACTGCATTGCCTGTAGCTCTCGGTGTTTTTGTTACGAAGTAAACAAACACAAGAGGGATGTAGGTCTACAGTTTTCAAAAAAAAAAAAAAAAAAAAAAATGGCCGCTCTCTAGAAACTAACGATCCTTCGAGTACAATTCGGAGACAGGCGATGTTACATGTTGTTGGACCACGTTGCCTGACATCTAGGCCTACTTTATAATTAAAGTGTTTTTCGTGTTTCTCTCCCCAGCTGTTATAGCTGGCTTACATAACCGGATTTCGCTACCTAGGTCTATCGTAGCTCCCCAAGTGCATCACGATGCTGGATGGGCACCGGTCCCATACACTGGCCAAATTTTATGAGAATTTCTTCCCCATGAGAACTCGAACCAGCGTGCATTGCGTAACGCGAGTCCTAGGTAGGATGCCTTAGACCACGACACCACGGCTTGGGACAAATCTAGTTATTGGCATAATATCATTTCAGCTTTATGTTGAATGAAGAATCCATCCATTTCATCCGAAGATTCGTACCCATGACACTATTAACTCCTTCTTTCCTTCCTTCAATCGTTCATACGTGGACGTATACAAGCTAAATTTCCATCAAAGTAGGCCTACCTTCTTCAAATAAATATAAATGGAGAATTAATTTAATATAGGTAGTATAATTGAAGAGTATTATTTAAAAACTCACTCAGTCCATTTGATCATTTTAAAGATTTATACATATTATACAGTGTATAACAGAATAACTATTCCTAGATTTCTTGTGTGATAGGGGGCATGAAATTAAACATTTTTTCTTAATAAAGTAGGCCTAATGTCAGGAAATGCTTCGTTTTCAAGTGATAGTGATATGAAGGAAAGAACGAAAGAAACTCAAATTGAAAAGTTACTTTATTTACTTTCTGTGGTTACATAGTAACTTTTATGTAATAAGTTACAAGATAGCCTATTAAGAAAAAGGTAATGACAAACTGTATGAACTGTTCAAAATTGCTACCGCCATTGTTGACACACAAAGTACGTATAACTTCATATGATTAAACGACGAATCCTTCGAAATATCTGTAGACGGTTACGAAGATCGTCAAAAGCAAGAATAATTCTATCAACTAATTCTTCCGCTGTATCGATGGGCGTTTCATGAACAATTGATTTAAGGCCTAATATGTCCCCAAAGACAAAAATCAACTGGAATTATATCTGGGGAACGTGCCGGCAAAGCAACTGTACATTAAAATAATTTCGATAATTTAAGCTGTCTTGTTGAAAGATCATGTTTCTCCCAATATTAATCGGGACATCTTCAAGTAACTCCAGAAGAATTTCCGCAAGAAAAATATCATAAAAATGGTCATTCAATCGCGCAGGCATAAGCTAGCCTATAGACTACGATAAGAAGCTACCATGATAAGGATCACGATATGGACCACGATAAAGATTACGAAAAGTAGCTACCAAGACCAGGGTAAGGACCATGACAAATACAAGGCTCATGATAAGAAACACGACAAAAAAACAAGAATCAAGATAAGGACCACCACAAAGAAAACAAGGACAACTGTATGGATTAGGCCTATGACATGGTCCACGACAAGCACCGAGATAAGCATAGATATCACGATAAGATACACAACATAACTGACTTATAGGCCTACCCCGATAAGGATCACAACGATCACAACCACGATAATTACTTAGGCTACACGACATGGACACGAAATACGGATCACGACATGCCCAAGATAAGGACCACAAATAAATAAATAAATAAATAAATAAATAAATAAATAAATAAATAAATAACTAAATGAATAAATGAATAAATAAATAATAAATAAATTAATTAATTAATGAAGAAATGAATGAATGAATGAATAAATAAATAAATAAATAAATAAATAAATAAATAAATAAATAAATAAATAAATAAATAAATAAATAAATAAATAAATAAATAAATAAATAAATAAATAAATAAATAAATAAATAAATAAATAAATAAATAAATGAATAAATAAATAAATAAATAAATAAATAAATAAATAAATAAGTCATGTCCGTACAGAATACTGACGCCGGCACATTCGGCGGAATAGAAAATTTCGTGTCTCTCCTAGCAGGTAGGCCTAGAAGTGTAAGTTCAAATCACAATCATTTATGCTTGATATTAGATCTAATTACATAGGCTGTATACAATAATTGAGGACTCACTACGGTAAACGATTAAAGTGTCTCAAACAAAAAGTGTGGGAAACTTGTCAAACAGTATTTTTCCATAATTCTGGCACTGTCATCGTTCACCATTTACAGATATTTTATTAAGGCAATTTCATCGCTCACCATTTCCACATATTTTATTAAGAAACACATATTTTATTGCACTGAAATAATAACCTATAACTTATAGGCCTACTGTATATTGGTAGGATTAGGCTAATGAATAGGCTAATTATTATGAAAAAATAATGAGCATTAGGGATAAATGAATTAGGGCCTACATACTAAGATTTATTCTACAAAATTTTGTTATTTTACTTTTCGAAACCTTCATTTTACCTTATTAGGCCTAAAAATTTGTATTATGTATTACTTACTTACAAATGGCTTTTAAGGAACCCGAAGGTTCATTGCCGCCCTCACATAAGCCCGCCAGCGGTCCCTATCCTGTGCAAGATTAATCCAGTCTCTATCATCATACCCCACCTCCCTCAAATCCATTTTAATATTATCGTCTATATGCATTTCTGGATTCGCCCATACGTGCTACATCCCTTGCCCATCTCAAACGTCCGGATTTAATGTTCCTAATTATGTCAGGTCAAGAATACAATGCGTGCAGTTCTGTGTTGTGTAGCTTTCTCCATTCTCCTGTAACTTCATCCCGCTTAGCCCCAAATATTTTCCTAAGCACCTTATTCTCAAACACCCTGAACCTATGTTCCTCTCTCAGAGTGAGAGTCCAAGTTTCACAACCATACAGAACAACCGGTAATATAACTGTTTTATAAATTCTAACTTTCAGATCTTTTGACAGCAGACTAGATGATAAGAGCTTCTCAACCGAATAATAACACGCATTTTCCATATTTATTCTGCGTTTAATTTCCTCCCGAGTGTCATTTGTATTTGTTACTGTTGCTCCAAGATATTTGAATTTTTCCACCTCTCCGAAGGATAAATCTCCAATTTTTATATTTCCATTTCGTACAATATTCTGGTTACGAGACATAATCATATACCGGTACTTTGTCTTTTCGGGATTTACTTCCAAAACGATCGCTCTACTTGCTTCAAGTAAAATTTCCGTGTTTTCCCTAATCGTTTGTGTATTTTCTCCTAACATATTCACGTCATCCGCATAGACAAGAAGCTGATGTAACCCGTTCAATTCCAAATCCTGCCTGTTATCCTGAACTTTCCTAATGGCATATTCTAGCGCGAAGTTAAAAAGTAAAGGTGATAGTGCATCTCCCTGCTTTAGCTCGCAGTGAATTGGAAAAGCATCAGATAGAAACTGACCTATACGGACTCTGCTGTATGTTTCACTGAGACACATTTTAATTAATCGAACTAGTTTCTTGGGAATACCAAATTCAATAAGAATATCATATAATACTTCCCTCTTAACCGAGTCATAAGCCTTTTTGAAATCTATGAATAACTGATGTACTGTACCCTTATACTCCCATTTTTTCTCCATTATCTGTCGAATACAAAAAATCTGATCAATAGTCGATCTATTACGCCGAAAACCGCACTGATGATCCCCAATAATTTCATCTACGTACGGAGTTTATCTTCTCAAAAGAATATTGGACAAAATTTTGTACGACGTCAACAAAAGAGATATTCCTCGAAAGTTACCACAGTTGGTTTTGTCCCCCTTTTTAAAAATATGTACAATTATGGACTCCTTCCATTGTTCTGGTACAATTTCCTTTTCTCAAATAGCAAGTACAAGTTTATAAATTTCGCTATATAATGCACTTCCACCCTCTTGTATTAATTCTGCTGGAATTTGATGGATACCTGGAGACTTGTACTTTTTCAGATTTTCTATCGCAATTTCGACTTCTGAAAGCGTGGGTTCGGGTATAAATGGCTCAGCAATTTGTATTTCAATTTCGTCCCGGTCATTTCTATTTGGCCTATGTACATTTAGTAGTTGCGCAAAATAGTTTTTCCATCTGTTTAGGATTGATGGAGAGTCTGCAAGCAAGTCACCATTCTCATCCTTGATCACGTTTACCCTTGACTGATATCCGTTCTTAAATTCTTTTATACCCTTATATAAATCTCGAATGTTTTTATTCTTACTATTTGTTTCTACCTCATTCAGTTTTTCCTTCAAGTAACCTCTCTTTTTATTCCTAAGTGTACGACTTGCTTCCCGTCTTTCATTGAAATAATTATCTCTCTTCTCCTCAACTAGATCCTGTAAGAATTTCAATTTTGCCTGTTTCCTTCTTTCTAGATTAGATTTATTTATTTAACCTGGTAGAGATAAGGCCGTCAGGCCTTCTCTGCCCCTCTACCAGGGGATTACAACTATAACATGAACAATAAGATTAAAATTAATATTAAATTTACAATTACAATTACAATAAAAATTAAAGTACGACAAGAATACCTGATTAATGAAAGCTAGACATTTTATCATAGAAGTTAAGAACAAAGAATATTTTTGTATTTACTAAATTATAAATTAAATCTACAATAACAAAATTCTATAGTGATGAAATTACCGGATATTGAGATATTTTGTGGTAGATTAAAAGAACTATTTACAAGAAACCATGTCTGAACGAGTCTCAATTACTGACCAAGTGCCTAGTAAGTTTGCGTTTGAATTGAATTTTATTTCGACAGTCCCTGATGCTAGCAGGTAACGAATTCCAGAGTCTTGGCAGGGCTATTGTGAAAGAGGATGAGTATGAGGAGGTGCGATGGGATGGTATTGTTAGTATTGTTTCATGGCGAGAGCGTGTGTTCAGATTGTGGTGGGAAGAAAGGTAAGTGAAGCGAGACGACAGGTACGAAGGAATAGAAGAGTTCAAGATTTCGAAGAGAAAGAGAAGTGAATGTAAATTTCTTTTCTTATCTAGTTTAAGCCAACCTATTGCTTCCAGGGATGGGGTAATATGATCATATTTACGAACATTGCTTACAAAACGTACACACAAATTATGAGCACGTTGAAGTTTCATTTTGTTGTCGCTGGAAAGGTCAGTCAGTAAAATGTCAGCATAGTCAAAATAGGGAAATACAAGGGTCTGCACAAGGGACTTTTTTAAGCAAGAGGGAAGATGAACATTTATCCTTTTTAGCACATGAATAATAGAATATACTTTTCTGCAGGTTTCTGTGATTTGCATGTCCCAGTTGAGATTATTATCCATGTGAATGCCAAGATTTTTTACCGAAGAACTGAAAGGGATATGCACTGTACTTACTTTAACGGGGGAAATGTCGAGGTGCTTTACAGCGTCGGTTTGCCGTTTGTGTCCTAATATGATTGCTTGTGTCTTTCCAGGATTGATATTAAGATGGAATTTCTTTGTCCATGTCACAATCGAGTCAATGTCTTTGTTCAATTTATCTATAGCGTCATTTATTCGATCTAAGCGGGAAGAGATGTAGCATTGAAGGTCGTCAGCATACAAGTGATAGTTACAATGCCTTACATGAGATGTAATATCACTGACATATATTGTGAACAACAATGGTCCGAGTACCGAACCCTGTGGTATACCTGATGTTATGTTAAGCCAGGAAGAGCTTCGATTCCCGGATACAACACATTGTTGTCTTTCCCGTAAGTAGGATTCGAACCAACTCACAGCAGTCTCTGACAAATGCAGATTTCTCAATTTATGGGTGAGCAGGTCGAAATTTACAGAGTTGAAAGCTTTGCTAAGGTCAAGAAGTGTTAGTATTGTTACTTTATTAGAGTCGATTGCTTCACGAATGTTTTCTGTCACTTTAAGTAGAGCAGTGCTTGTGTTGTGTCCAGCTCTGAAACCTGACTGATACTTGTCGAATAGTTTGTGTTCGTTCATGTAGTTAGTAATTTGTCTGTGTACGATTCTTTCCAGTGCTTTTGATATGGCTGGCAGGATAATGATTGGTCTATAGTCGTTCGGGTCGGTGGAAACTTTGACTTTTGGAAGAGGAAGAACGAAAGCTTGCTTCCATATTTTAGGGAAAGTTGAAGTGATTAAGGAACTATTGAATATGTGTGCAATTGTAGGTATTACTATGTCTTGTATTTTCTGTATGAGTAATATGCTAATGTTGTCTGGCCCTTGAGCTTTCGTCTTGATGCGTCGGATGGCTTTCATTACGTCAATAGGAGTGACGTCAGTAAAATAGAATTTGTCTCGAGTTGGGGGAGCTGAGTCAGGCAAAACTGTGTCTTGTTTCGTTGTGTTGTTTAAGGTCGGGTCCTTTACAAAGTGTTCGTTCAATCGGTCAAGTGGGATGGGTATGTCTGCTTGTTCACTAGCCCTTCCAAGTCCAATGACCTTCAGATTTTTCCATAACTCGGAAGGGGTTGTGTTGGGCTCTATAAGTTTGTAAGAGTATTTGAGTTTAGCGTTT
The DNA here is from genome assembly GCF_040183065.1 of Periplaneta americana. NCBI lineage: Eukaryota > Metazoa > Arthropoda > Insecta > Blattodea > Blattidae > Periplaneta > Periplaneta americana. The sequence goes on from NC_091131.1 coordinate 178,622,787, forward strand.
CTTATTAGTTGAGTCGTTCTGTTTCTTAGGTGTTTATATAAGTTAAAATATTCGTTGTTTTTATTGCGGGTGTATTTCCTATAGGCTAAGTCGCGTTCGGACATCAGGCTACGTATTTCAGTCGTCATCCAAGGGGCTGGGGTCTTTCTGGTATGTTTGGTCTTTAATGGTGCGTGTTTGTCATAAAGTTGAAGTATTAACGTATTGAATAAGTCTACTTTCTCGTCTACAGTTCGTAATGTCCAGATCATGTGCCATGGAAGTTGCGCAGCGTCTTCTTTCAGTGCAATATCATCTATTCTTTCGATATCCCTGTAAGTAATTACTCTAGGAGTCGCTTTAGGACACTGCAGATTAAACGATAGATAAATGATATCATGCCCTGATAGTCCTGGTGCAGGCAACTGTCCATGCGTCAGTATTTTGTCTATTTGTCTATTTTCTACTACCATGCAACAATCTTCATCAAACCACGGTTTCTTTTTCTTAGTTTCATAATAACCTATGCTCTGCTCAGCTGCAATTTTGATACTATCTCTGATATATTCCCACACACTATTAACATCTAATTCTTTCTCAACTTCGTCGGAACTTTCTAAAGTGGCAAACCTATTCGAAATTTCGACCTGATAATTTTGCCTAGCTTCCTCGTCCTTTAATTTCAAAATATTGAATTTAGTAATATTAACTTGTTGCTCTACTCGCTTGGCTACTGATAATCTTTCTCTTAATTCTCCAATCACCAAATAATGGTCAGAATTACAGTCTGCACCCCTGAAAGTTCGAATATCTATTATACTAGTATGTCTCCGTTTATCTATCAAGATGTGATCTATTTGGTTGTGTGTCAATCCATCTGGAGAAGTCCAAGTATATTTATGTATATCCTTATGGGGGAATGTTGTACTTTTGACAATTAAATTTTTCGATGTGGCAAAGTTGACTAATCTAACTCCATTGTCACTACTAAATGCGTGTAGGCTCTCTTTTCCAATAGTTGGTCTAAAAATATCTTCCCGTCCTACTTTAGCATTGAAATCCCCCAATAAAATTTTCATGTGATACCTAGGCAACTGATCAAAAGTATGTTCCAATTCCTCATAGAAGCTATCCTTTATATGGTCGTCTTTCTCTTCTGTAGGGGCGTGAGCATTTATAACTATGATGTCGCACCATCTACCCTTAAGTACTAAAAATGATAACCTGTCACTGATAAATTCGACCTTTTTTACTGCTGATTTTATTCTTTTATGAACAAAGAATCCAGTTCCTAATTGGTGATTATTGTTTCCTTCCCCATAATACAACAAGTAATCTCCTATTTGTGATATGCCATTCCCATCTAACCTAACCTCTTGTACTCCTACGAAGTCTATTCTATATCTAGCTAGTTCTTTTGCTACTAATGTTACCCCTCCTGTTCTATAAAGACTAGTTACGTTCCAAGTGCCAAATCTCAAAACCTTATTCCTTTGCTGTGGTCGTGCCAGAGAATCAGTCCTATTCCGAGGCTTATTATAGGGATACGTAACAAGCTGTTTTTTACGGTGATGGGTTGTTAGCCCTTCGCCCAACCCCCAAGCTGGAGGACCACACCTTATCGGCTGTCCACGACTGCTTATTCAATATATTCGCAGCTACCCTCCATATCTGGAGGCCCTCTCCTCTATCCGCAACCTGAGGACGCGCCATGCCGTGGTGATAGGGACCCACAATACATGGTTGTATTTTGTATTAGACTTAAAAATTCTGTAGGCTATTAGGCTACATTAAAAAAATAACAGAAACCCCCCAAAACCAAACACGACAAAATTTGGATAAGGGTGTAAGAAAAGCTGGATTTTTTTTAAATCAGTCACACAATAAAATAAGAACAAGCCGGCCGCCCCTTTCAACTACAGATGGCATCACGCCTAGCAGAGGCACTTCCAGCGTTCCCCAGTGTCACTCCACTGAGATAGGCCTATTCATCATTAGGGAAATCTTACGACAAAAATTATGACTAAACCGGATGGATCTGGCACATTCCACGTTTATCAGGTTACAAAGCACGGCACATAGGTAGGCCTAAGCCTACTATATCGCTTGATGCAAAGAAACAGAAATTTACATTGTGACACTTTCATCGTTTACCATAGGCTATTCAGTCCTCAATTACTCGACGATCAAGCCCATCTCGTTGTTATGTGGAAATACATAGGCCAGTGATGTCAAATCAAGCGCATTTTTCTGACCTTGACGCCGTACGCGGGCAGCAAGCGCTAAGTATGGAAAGAGGAAGGGTTGTGTATATGAATAGGCAACCTGTTGGATTAAGAAAACAGTGGTGCACAAACTTGAGACGGAACGTGAAATTTTATGTCGTTATTTTTATATGGCTTCTTTCTGTTTAATATTAAGTTATCTATAGTGTCTGTAAAACAAAAGTATTAACACTGATTTCTTAATATTGCACTTGTGTTTTAAATCTTAATAACATAATAGAGAGTTAAAAATGAATATTCACTTAAATTCCATAGTAGTATAATATTATACTGTATTAAGTGGATGAAACACATCATTCATAAAGAAAGTGATATTCCAAAGAAAGAGATTGAGTATGACATGATAAGTTGGAATTTATATTGATAGTATTTTTAGCCTTAAAAAGTAATCAATAAACTGATCAAAACAATATTACAGTACAAAGCAAAGTTACCTAGGTACTGTATCTATTTTAAGTATAGGCTAACTAATATTACATAACAAAATTCTTATCGCATTATGCTCTTAAGGTGATATTTGTGAGCAACTTCCTATCATCAGAATATTAAATTATTTTCTCGAAATCTGCTGAAGCTATAGAGCTGACATTTTTACAACACATGGGCACGTATCTTTTGCTTATGATGTAACAGTAGTTGCTTTGTTAATTCATTCCCTTACAAAGAATTTCCATGCGAACATTTTCAAAATTTTCAATACACTATCTTCAGTAATACGTATATACGGTATATTAGATTTACGAAAACATTCTGTAAGACTACTAAATAAATAGGCCTATACCTGAAAATTTCACTTTTCTGTACGAAAAGTTGAGAAAATATTTCTTTTGAATAAAAAAAATCAAAGTTGTGAAAAATGAGCATTAAAATTAAAACTTACATTCTTATAATGCACTTATACTTCTCAGGGAAATCTAAAAATTAACATGGATACAGTTTTAATAAGTTCTCTTCCCTTTGTCTATTGAATCAGTGCTGGCCATCCTTGTATACTATAGCTCGACCAAGCGGCATATAAACTACTGTCTCTTTCGTCTGTCTCTTTCCTTTCCGCTCTAAAGCGCGCGCTTGCTCCTATGGGCATCAGTTGACATCACTGACATAGGCTATTAGTATTAGTGCCTTTAATCCCTGATCACAGACGTGTGTGTGTGTGTGTGTTTTTTAGAAACGTAATTAAACAACATGTTTCATTACAGTTTGTAATACTACATGTTCTGGTTTACATCTGTATTGCCTGGGACGCATATTAAGTTGAATTCCAGTTGTGTTAAGTTGATGATTGATAAGCTACCATATACCTGATTGTTGACTATTACAATATTAGCTTGTGTTATGCTGTTATTTGTATGGAATGCCTGAGTTTAGTAATGTTGTACTTTGTACCATTTGGCTTTTACTTCCTAAAGGAGCAGTCCGCGATAAAATTAAGTTACCTTTAATCAAACACGTTTTTCAATCTAAGTGGAATGTAATTTGTCGCATGTCAATGCGAGGCATGGTTCTTAAGTTACTGACTCCGCACAAAAACTTATGACGTCACAGTCACTGAACTGGTGTGATTGCGTAGTAGACCGAGAACATCGGCGAGTGCAGCGCAGCGCTTTGTATTAAAATAAATAATCTTCTCTCGCCGTAGTAAACGTGAACAGAATTTCGGACTTAGTTATGATTGTGTGAAGTCGTGTTTTGCTTTTCATTTAATCATAAAACCAGCACATACTAATGTTGTGGTTTTATGTAGACGTATTTTCTTTTATATGAACGATTTCGAACTACAGTAGACTAAACAGAAGAAATTGTATTGTAATACAGTTTAAAATGCCGTGGTGTTGTGATTTTTCGTGTTCAGAGGGAACAACAAAAACAGAATATGAAGAAGGGGTATCATTTCATGTATTTCCGAACAGAGAAATGTTACTGGAAAGATTTAAAATATGGGTGAAGAAAATCAACAGAAAAGGTTTTACACTATCGAAAATTACTGTTGTGTGTTCCAGTCATTTCCGTGAAAGTGATTTTGAAGAATCGTCTTTACTAAAAAGACGTTTACTGGAAGACAATAGAACTCCTATGAAAATTATGAAAACTTCTGTCCCTTCCTTACTTTTGAAAGGAGAATCTCCGCAAGATAGTTCTGATCTACGCGCTCCTCTGCTTATAAATGAAAAAAGGTCGTCGAAGAAGCAATAGCAAGTTGCAGTGATGCACCTATAGCTGAAAATATTGACATGTGTGTAGTTCTCGATGAGGCTGAAAATTCACAGGAACCTAATATAAACAAAGCTGTGAGACGCTAAGAAATGTGTGTGGTGAATCAGATGTGGGAGAGCAGAGACATATTTTCAAATAGAAGAAGAACTTCAAATTCTAATTCATCAGGTTCTGAGGACGCTGCACATGAAACAGAAAGTAAATAGAGAGTCAAAAAGTTTTTTTTTTTTTTTTTTTTGTATTCTGGTCAGCGTTACAAATTTTGTTTTACTTCTGTAATATTTGTCATTTCTCTTTTACAAATATTTGGTAGAAACAATAGGACCATTGCTGAAAGTTAATGCAGTGTGTCAGAATGCCCGTAATTGGGAGTAGAAGTCCGAACAGAGGTGAAGCATAGCAGTGAGTTCTGCGTTATACTTGTGCGATATAAAGATAAAAATTGTTTGAACAATTTTCAAAAACTTTACAACTATGTTTCATCGGCAAGACAACATTTTATAAAAAATTTCAAAATTCGTAGAACCAACAGTCAGATGTACTTATTTTCAGATTCATGAACAACTTATCAATTCCCTAAAGGATAAAAACGTGGAAATCGCTGTGATGGCCAATTTGACTCACCTAGTTACAGTACAAAATATGTGACTTACAGTGTAATGGACCTCGATTCAGATAAGATTATAGACTTCGTAGTTCTGCAAAAAGGTCTAATTGTAGGCGAAGCAGCATGCGAAAAAGTTCTAGATCGCCTAAAAGAAAAAATGAACATTACCCTCTTTCTATCGGACTGCCATTGAGGAATTAGGAAATTGATAAGGACCAAATATGAATGGATGGGCTATCAATTTGACATTTGACACGTGACAAAAAGCTTAAAGCCGCCGCACAAATGTGAAAAGAGAGCATCATAAATCATCTATGTGGTCTTGTGCTACATGTCAAGGTGATTCTGACGACTTAGAAGACAGATTCATTTCTATATTAAATCATGTTTGTAATATACACGAATGGGGAGAAACAGAGACATAATAAAAAATGTGCACACATTCACCCATACAATAGTGAGAGGGAATGGATCGAACCTGGATCCAGCGATTACAATGCTCTGAAAAAAGTTGTATGTAACCCTGCCCTTTTATAAGACCTAAATCGGACTAATCAATTTTGTCACACCAGCAAATTTGAATCATACCGTAAGGAGAGATTGCTTTACACTCCTAAGAGAAAACACTTTCCATGTGGTGGAATGGTAACAAGAACTATGATTGCGATAATAGACCATAATTACAACGTGAAAAGAGATGTAACTGGCTCCAGACTCCAGTACTCTAAAGCCACTAAACGATGGGTGGAAGACAAACATACAGCTGGAAGAAAAATGCGTGGAGAGAAGATACTATACAGAAAAATGTCCTGGAAGTAGTTCTGGTTATCAACTGCCGCAATTCGATGATCTACATGTTTTAGAGGTTCCCCCAAACATAGCTTCGTGCCTAAACCGTGTGACTCAACAACTATGACGCAATAGAATAATATAAACCATGTACTAATTTATTGTTGACGTGAGATAAACACGTATTTGCAGTCCATTCATAACGAATATTTCACGTTTCACATACAATCACTCACTCAGTGAAGGCGTTGACTTAGGTTATAATGGATCGACATATTAAACCTTTTCATTTTGAACCCCTACCAGACCCAAGTTGTTCTAATCACTATGAAGACGAAATTCAAAATGGGTAAGTTATTATTGTTATTATTATTATTATCATTATTATTATTATTATTATTATTATTATTATTATTATTACAGTACATGCATGCGATAGGTCCTAAGTGTGTTAATAATAATGACTGTAACGTATGAATATATATTTACTCGTTCTGCGCTGTATGTCAAACGGAACTACAACGCAGTCTTATGAAGCGATCAGTGGTTATGACGTCAGAGCTTGCAGTAAGACCTTTAATATTTCGCAAACTAAAAGGCGTAGAGCGATACGACAAACGCCGTTAATCCAAGGATTACTTTGGTAAACATCCCATAATATAATCGAAATATGGAATTTTATCGCGGACTGCTCCTTTAATAAATCCTATTCTGTCTTACCTAAATCAACGTTTATGTTTTTACACTATGTACAGATATATGCTTATTACTACTCTGTGATCTATTCTACTTTAATTTTTTTGTAAAGTCATTTGAATTAATAAATTTACAAAAGTCTTTTAAGAATCTTTTTGTTTGGTCTCTTCTATCTGGTGGTTATTATGTTTCTCCGCAGTGTTTGCCTTTCCATGTTGTATTTGGAGCATTCGAACAGAAGATGGTCGACGGTCTGATCTCGTCCTTCGCAGGGGCAAGTTGCATCTGGTGTTATATGGAATCTATAGAAGTAGCCCTTATTCTTCCGTGTCCTGTGTGCATGGTCGTGAGTCCCGATGTAATTGGATTTTCGTAACTAGTCTCTCTGTGATGCTTGGAAATTACTTCTTTGTTTCGGCTCCGTTGTTTGTAGCTCGCCAATCTCGTTCCCAACTCCTCATGCTCTTTTCTCGTAGTGTCTTCAGTACTTCGGTCTTTGTGTATGTAGGCTATGTGTGCGTGCGTGATTTTTCTCCCCCCCCTCCCCCGCAACACGCCCCATTACAAAAGTAATATTACATGTTTTAGTTTTCTTTTAGCCGTATGTTATAACTTAGCACAGGTGGTTAAAGTTTATTCACTTTCGAAGTTGGAGGTGATTGATTTATTTAATGTTGGTAGTGTTTTTTTGTAATCCTTCTCTAATTTATGGATGTATATTGTTACTTTTTTATATTTGTATATATATATATATATATATATATATATGTCTAATCCCAGAAAAAAAAGTAAAACTATAACATAGTTACATCAGTTATCATTTGGTATATATATATATATATATATATATATATATATATATATATATATTACTAATATGCAAGTGTGATGTTGAGTTTTTCTTTTATATTGAAATCCTAATTCTGCAAACTTAAAAAAATTATATATATACGATACATTTGCATCTCAAAAATTATATATATACGATACATTTGCATCTCATCTGACTCGCGGTATTACTGCGATTTGTCGAAGTCTATCGATTTAAAGAATCTTGAGAACGCATTTGTATATCTTGCTATGAGGTTGCTGTAAGAGTTTGGCCAATTCCCTCCGCTAGATACAATCTGGTTCTTCAGAATTCTCCGCTGTCTTTCCAGTATTTTGCATTCATGGATGAGATGGTGTGCAGTTTGCTCTCCAAGACTGCAGGGGCACAATCGATCGTTTGCTAATTCAAACCTATGAAGGTATGCTTTTATTTTCCCGTGCCCTGTACCAAGTGCTGTGAACTCTGGTGTTATGGGGATTTTCAGTTTTAGTCGTTGTTCTATTGTTGGAAAGAATAATTTGCATGTGGCATCGTTCTGCTACATTTGAAGACATTGTGTGTATGTATGTGTGTGTATGTGTGTCTGTGTGATCAGGGCTTTAATGTGAAAAAATTGCCTTTCTTGATTTTTACCCTACAAAGACTTTTAGGATTTTCTCTAAGTTTAACAAGCTCCAGAAAATTTTCATATCCAATGGACAGAATAAAATTATGAAACTGTTGTAACATTCTTGCTGCATTAATTGATCTCAAATAATTTTATTCAAGTACTCGTAACATTTGATTTTCCTCATTACTTTTTTAATATGCCAATAAAAATCTGCGATTTTATTAAGAACTTTTATTTTCTGAAACGTTGAGAGCGTGCAGTTCAGTATGTGCTGTAAGTTCATGGTTGAAGTACAGCATAAGCCCCAATTCCGAAGAGATACGCTGACAAAGACTTATGTCCAGTTATTAGTCTGAAGATATCTGTTGCTCTTCTTGGAGAATTACGAAACACAGTTTGATTCTTTTTTAAGTTTTGCACCAAGATTTATATTTACTAACTTTATTGTTAAGCTTATTATTATTATTATTATTATTATTATTATTATTATTATTATTATTATTATTATTATTATTATTCAACGGTGACAAATATAAATGACACTCGGGAGGAAATTAAACGCGGAATAAATATGGGAAATGCCTGTTATTATTCGGTTGAGAAGCTTTTGTCATCTAGTCTGCTGTCAAAAAATCTGAAAGTTAGAATTTATAAAACAGTTATATTACCGGTTCTTCTGTATGGCTGTGAAACTTGGACTCTCACTTTGAGAGAGGAACAGAGATTCAGGGTGTTTGAGAATAAGGTTACAGGAGAATGGAGAAAGTTACACAACGCAGAGCTGCACGCATTGTATTCTTCACCTGACATAATTAGGAACATTAAATCCAGACGTTTGAGATGGGCAGGGCATATAGCACGTATGGGCGAATCCAGAAGTGCATATAGAGTGTTAGTTGGGAGGCCGGAGGGAAAAAAACCTTCGGGGAGGCCGAGACGTAGATGGGAGGATACTATTAAATGGATTTGAGGGAGGTGGGATATGATGGTAGAGACTGGATAATCTTGCAAAGGATAGGGACCAATGGCGGGCTTATGTGAGGGCGGCAATGAACCTCCGGGTTCCTTAAAAGCCAGTAAGATTATTATTATTATTATTATTATTATTATTATTATTATTATTATTATATTGTCTGTCTGTCTGTAATTTTCTTTATAATTTTGCTCAATAATACGATATATCAAAATGATACCTTTGTTGGATTGTGTTTTTTTTTTTTTTTTTGATGTCAAATAAGTTTTGATCAGATGAAAGAGTAGTGGAACTGAGAAAAATTCTCTCCGGCACCGGGATTTGAACCCGGGTTTTCAGCTCTACATGCTGATGCTTTATCCACTAAGCCACACCGGATTCCCATTCCGTTGTCTGATCGAATCCTCACAGTTCAGGTTCCACCTCTTGGGTTCCCTCTAGTGGCCTGCCCTCTGCACTACGTCATAGATGTCTATGAACGTAGGACATTGTCCATATATGTGCGGAGGTGCACTCGTTATGAGGGACTAATTGGCCGGGATCCGTGCATCAGCACGTAAAGCTGAACACCCGGGTTCAAATCCCGGTGCCGGAGAGAATTTTTCTCCGTTCCACTACTCTTTCATCGTACGATGACGCAGAATATCTGCATGGAAGTATCATATGTACTTCGGTACATTAAAATAATATATAAGTTTTGATCCATTTAAGCACGGAAAAACTTTTCGTTTGACGCAACAGTCACTAGGATTGTCAGAAAGATCCTAAGGACAATGAAAAAAAGAAAATTGGAAATGTAGTACCAAACCTATTGTATTTTCATGTTGACTTTGATTTCTGCTGGAAGAATTGTCTTCAGTACTTCATTCCACAAGCTGTAATAATTTAAATTAACAACTTTATTATGTTCACTTATTCTTTTAAATAAATTATGGTTTATTTAACGACTCTCGCAACTGCAGAGGTTATATCAGCGTCGCTGGTGTGCTGGAATTTTGAACCGCAGGAGTTCTTTTACATGCCAGTAAATCTACTGACATGAGCCTGTCGCATTTAAACACTTAGGGTGCTATTCATAGACATTTCGCTAGCCCGCGCTACGAGCGTGCTAAACTAGCCCCGGCTATCGACTGGTTACTTCTACGGTATTCTATTATATCATATCGCTAACACTGGTTTATGAATACGAAAAACGTTAGTTAGCTGATCATCCACCGGAAGCCCGCGCTAAGAATGTCTATGAATACGGGCCTTAAATGCCATCGACCTCGGCCGGGATCGAACCCGCAACCTCGAGCATAGAAGGCCAGCACTACACCAAATATGCTACCGAGGGCGACTTCACTTATTCTTGTTTCTGTTGTATCCTCACATCTGTCATTGCCATTTCCAGATCTGCTACGCATTTTCCTATAGTAGCCATAGATTGGGTTGGTCTGGGTAGCGTAGCCGGTGAAGCGCTGGCTTTCTGTGCTCGAAGTTGCGAGTTCGATCCCGGCCCAGGTCGATGGCATTTAAATATGTTTAAGTGCGACAGGCTCATGTCAGTAGATTTACTGGCATGTAAAAACTCCTGCGGGACAAAATTCCGGCACATCGGCGACGCTGATATAACCTCTGCAGTTGTGAGCGTCGTTAAATAAATCATAATTTACTTTTCCATAGGTTGGTCCTGAAAATAAAAATCATTGTGCTTAGGTACGAGGGCTCCATAGGCGTGGAGCCCAATTCAGATAAATTAGTCCAAATGGCTTAAAGCCCGCCCAGGTAATTTTATTTTCTAGTTACTTACTTTATATTAGTTACTTTAAACACTGCACGTGAACAATACTGATATATCATAATATTTCAACTACGAGAATAATTCTCTAATTATTAGCTTCACGTACCATGAATAATATTATCCCATAATTGCATTTTGCACTGAAACAAGACTGGCAGACAGGCGGGTTTTCACCTTTCAGTCTACCTGCAGTGCCTGCTGTCGTGATTTGGTGTAAAGAAGTCGCCTATCGCAATTCGCGGAATACCTTCACTTAGATAAACTTATTTCTTATTCTGCTAAATCTCCCTTTTATCCGACTTACAGACCAGTGCGGGTAGGTTCACAAATTCGGACCTTCCTGAAAACAGTATCGGCGTGACGCAGGGCCACCACTGCAGAGATATCGCAGAACAATCACAATACAACGGATAAACATCCAGTCCTGTGTTGAGAAGCATATGCGCTATACCTATAGTCACAACGGCAGACACTTATTGATAATATGCGATAAGAAAGGTTGGTATTATTTAAGCATCGATTTGAACGAATAAATAGAATGAAACGTTCATAGTTATAGCCTTGAAAGGTAAATTAAATAGCTAATAAAGATACTATTTATTATATGATTGGTCTATCATTTGATATTTTGAAGCTGCAAACAGGTTAAATGCTGCACGCTACAGCTGAGTCTCCTCTCTCCCATGCTACGATTTGACGCTCGTAACAATCGTGGCTGAGGTAGCCACATATGTTTCATTAATTGCTTCCGCAATGTATGTACGAAACAATTTTCATTTTAAACTTATAAAACTAACGTAACAAATGAATGCCCAGCTATTACATTTTAATTTAAAGTTTGTTTATTTACTGGGTTAATCTATTAATGATTTGTTGAAGTTTCACTTCTTAAAATATTGACGGTGGGCTATTGCGTATGTTTTTTCTTGTAAAAAAGCAGAACGCAGAGCGAGTATAAAGTTGCACCTCATTGGATGATGGAATGCAGTAGAGGAAGTGCAGCGATATGGCCAACTTAATATATTTGAAAACAACTCGGACAGTTAGTAAATTATTAAGTTTTCTTGGATGTTTAAAGGAATAGGGACATACATAAATAGAATTAACTGTGCTAATTATACTAATTTGCTTCAAATGGATTTTCTTAGTGCAGCGCAGTGCTATTTTATTATTTTATTAGAAGCATGACGTTATTGGTACTTCTGAATGATGTCATACAGATCGCCCCTTATTTTAATTTCGAGGGAAAATCGCAGATGTGCAGTTCGTGATTGTTTGTGACTGTGAAATGTTGTGTGCGTGGTTCAATTTTTGTGTTTGATAATGAAGGATATGAATAAATGTACGGCCTGAGAATGTCTTCGCGATTTGAAAGGTTAGTTACACATTTTATTGTAGACTATATTTGATATTTTCTGAAGATGAGTGTTTTTAAAATCTCACGAAAACTGTGATACGGTAGAATGGTAAAGTTAGTTTCAGTATCATGTATTGCATTACTTTGCATATACTACAACCGTTTAAAAATAGAGCTGTTTTAGTTTAATGAAGAGGTATAATATATTCCTTTCTTCATGGTAAAATGCAACGCGGTATGATTGAGTTATTTCCATAACCAAAGATAAGTAGAACTTCATTGGGTGCGTGCAGTTGCCTGGGAACTACATTCGGAATGTCACCCATACTAACAATGTAGCGTTTAAAAAATTTCGTTAGCCAGTTTTGCGTTTGTGTAAGAGTTGATAATAGTATTATGAAATACCATTTAATTGGTCAGTTTATTGTTCCAATTTGGCTTCCTCAGATAGGTTATGATGGAATATCCTTTGATCACGAAAATAGGGGAGCCATAATAAAATTAGGCCTATATTTTGTACCTGTTTTCATCTTGATATATTTTTAAAAGATGCACATTAATTCAAAAGAGTTTATTATAATTTTTGTGGTTTTGGCCTACTACTCGTGTATATATTATGTTGTTAACATTCTATTTGTAAAATATAATGCAATAGTTATTCGAGATTCCTCTTCATTATGTATTGTGTAAAAGAATTGAATGTGGATTCTTACCAAAAAAACAGGTTCATCCGAGTTTAACCATATCTTAGTGAGCCACCGGTGTAACTCAGTCGGTTAAGGCGCTTGCCTGCCGGTCTGAAGTTGCGTTCGGGCGCGGGTTCGATCCCCGCTTGGGCTGATTACCTGGTTTGGTTTTTCCGAGGTTTTCCCCAACCGTAATGTGAATGCAAGGTAATCTATGGCGAATCTTCGGCCTCATCTCGCCAAAATATCATCTCGCTATTGCCAATCTAAACGACGCTAAATAACCTAGTAGTTGATACAGCGTCTTTAAATAACTAGAATAAAAAAAATATCTTAGTGAAGTAAAGTGACGTCAAAAACTTTTTCCATTCATTTTTAACTACCGTATGTCCTAATTGTACCTAGTATATGCAGTGTAAAATATTACCATGGCAACTAAAACTTATGTTTAAGCAAAGCCTGCATGGTATAGTCACAGTCCAGTATATACAGTCACGAAACTAGAGTTGTTAGGGTGCTAGGAACAATAGACTTTGCCGGTAGGCCTACTATTTCGCAATGTCTGTAATGAGGCGATATTAGCGACCCTAGTGGTTAGCAACTATCTATGGATGCATATTTACTACATATTGAGCCTCGTGACTGTATTCCAACAAACAAGGTAGGCTTACAATAAAAATGGTAAGGAAAATGTTTTTGATACCGTTGTATTTCGTTCAACCGTACTAAGCGTCATTCCTAGAAATGCAAGGTTTATTTCATATTGAACTGTTTCATTCATTTAATGTTCTGCCCAACGGCAGGTCTTTTACTGCAAACCCAGCTTTCTCCAGTCTTTCCTATTTTCTGTCTTCCCCTTTCTCTCTCCTGTGATCCATATATCTCAATGTCGTATATTATTTGATATCTCCTTCTGCCTCGAACTCTTCTGCTGTTCACCATTTTTTTTCAGTGCATCCTTCAGTAGGCAGTTTCTTCTCAGCCAGTGACCCAACCAATTCCTTTTCCCCTTTCTGATCAGTTTCAGCATCATTCTTTCTTCACCCACTCTTTCCAAGACAGCTTAAAGTCCTAGTACACCCGAAGTATTTGAAGCTGTCCATTTGCTCTACTGACTGTCTCATTTAGAATTTGCAAGTTTAACTTCTTTACTTTTCTTCCTATGACCATGGTCTTCGTCTTATTTGCATTTATCTTCATCCCATACTACTCACAGCTGTCATTTAGCTATTGAACTTTTTATTTTTTGTTTTATTGGGTTATTTTACGACGCTGTATCAACATTAAGGTTATTTAGCGTCTGAACGAAATGAAGGTGAAATGAGTCCGGGGTCCAGCACCGAAAGTTACCAAGGATTTGCTCGTATTGGGTTGAGGGAAAACTCCGGAAAAAACCTCAACCAGGTAACTTGCCCCGACCGGGATACGAACCCGGGCCACCTGATGTCGCGGCCAGACGCGCTGACCGTTACTCCATAGGTGTGGACTGAACTGTTTATTCATTAATTATGTACATATTTAAATTGTACCTTTTTATTAGTATTTTACACTCATTATAAAGAATATTTACTCAGATTTGGTGCTCAAGTGTTTGTTACGAGATAGTTACCCTTAATAAAGCTTCATTAAGGCCACCATATGTCCGTAGAAATGTAGGATTGCTTTCGAGCCTCAGTGTCCTGCGTTCATAAAACATTTGACGGTACAGCCAAGTTTTTCGAGGCCCATTGTAAACCTGAAGTTTTTATGAATAGAAACCAGGTTTTCGTGCATACAGTCTATTCTATACAGAATAGAACATATTGACAGTTAAACGGCTTCAAGGTGTCACTCTGGAAACCGCTGAAACCAGCCACCCAAACAGAGTCCATGCTGACAAGTCGCGACTTTTTCACATTAGCACGTGATAGCCAGCTGTTTTGTTCGGAAGTATCGAATCATCGTTACTGTTTTACAGCAAGCATTGGTGTTCTGTCATGGCTATTCTTTTCGTAGTTATTTTGTGTTGATGGAGGTGAATTATTTTGAGTTAAGTTTTAAATTTAATTTAGCTGTGTGAGTATTTCTAACGCGATTTATAGTGTTCGTACATTTATAAAATGTCGCAAGGCAGCAAGTTCTTACTCCCTCAGTTAACGGCAGTTTCACAGAACAAACTTTTACATAATTATAATAATGATCCGAGGCACGACAGCCCATTGAGAACCACGACCGACCAGCCGGCTGCTGGCCTCGCGTCCACATGCCGAAGCAGAGGTGGACGATCATCCAACCAGAATAGAGTTATCGTGTAGTTAATACAATGATCCCCCAGCCGTTATAGCTGGCTTTCGTAATTATTTAATTATATTTGGGAAAATAAATATTACCTGCGTGAAATTTTAAAATCAGTCTCCTTATTTTGAATTGCTTAATTTTATTTGGCGATGTGATCGTGAAGGGATTAATTATATTATCCATCTTGTAGAATCGTCAGAAATAGCATAACTATCAACTTTCGCCATATTTACGTCATCAGGATAAACTGAAGTAGGCCTGATTCCGCGTCATTATTCGGCCTACTGATAATAGACTAATATCTGAAAACCATCGGCGTAGCTCGGTCGCTTAAGGCGATTGCCTGCCGATCTGGAATTGCGCTCGGGCGCGGGTTCGATTCCCGCTTGGTCTGATTACCTGGTTGCGTTTTTTCCGAGGTTTTCCCCAACCCTAAGGCAAATGTCGTATAACCTATGGCGAACCCTCGGCCTCATCTCGCCAAATATCTCGCTATCACCAATCCCATCGACGCTAAATAATCTCGTAGTCGATACAGCGTCGTTAAATAACGAAGTAAAAAATTATCTGAAACTCTTAGTTCGGGTAAACCACACGCCCCACTATTTTTCTGTACTGTTTACTACACTGTGACATTCTGATTTATGTAGGCCTAACACTTCTGTAAATTACGAGACATTATTAGCTGATGTGAGGTCCGTGCATCTCTCCTTTGTAACTGTAAATTTATTAGCAGCAATTCTTGATTACGGTTTATACCATAGGCAAAGGCTATATTGTTTACACACTATGTACCATATTAGCATTCACTCATACTATATTATTATTATTATTATTATTATTATTATTATTATTATAGTCAGATTCCGTATGATACAAATTATTACGAGATTGTCAGTTGATCAGTTCCGCCCAGTGAACTCTATGTGTATACTAAACAGGAGGCACTACTCAGTGCTTTAAAAGCGTGACGCTAATTCTTCTAACAGAGATTTTTCCTTGTCCCTTTTGCTATAAATGCTACGTTATACAATATCAGCTTGTTGTAATCTTCAAAATTATTTGTGGAACTCCAAACTGTTAATGTTTTCTATAGAATGTCAATGGAAGTTACTAAGTTATCAGCCTTGGAGTAAATGAAATCACAAAAATATTAAATAGGCCTACCGGTAGACATACGCAGAAAAATAACGTGGTTTCTAAAGAAATAGTGTCTACGAAACCTAGCGACGTCGAATTTGACTCCCAGCAAACTTTAAGGCCCGATTGTATAAACCATTTAATCTTAGATCAGAGGTTAAATTGATCCTTGTTTCAGCTGAACTTGGAATTTTGTGTTGTATAAAGTCTAATCTGAGATTAATTTGTCTCAAACTAAAGTCTACTTTGACTGAAGAAATTTCTCCGATTAAGTTAGATGATCCAAGTTCAGTTATTTCTTTTCTGTTTGAAATATACGAGTGACAGATTGTGCAAATAAAATATCCAGTATTATTAATATTAATAGATATGTTAGGTACATTTATATATATTTCTTTCAATTTCTTGCCTTAATACACAAACATTCTTATATTTTATAAGGCTCTATCGTGTTCAGCAGTATCAAATAACATAACCTATAATTATATTATGTTTATAACAACCATTAATTATTAATGGATATGATAGCTACATTCATAAATGTTCAATTAACTGTATTACTAAACGAAAATTGTCGTTTTATAAAGCTTTATTATGTTTAGCAGTATCAAACACCATAACATGATAACAATTTGGTGAACAGTCAACCTTCTTCTTATTGTCCGCCATTATTTACATTGCAAAAAAACCAGTGTCTCCAACAGAGTGTAATACGGAAAGTCGCGAAAAAGTAGTTGTAAATCCGCTAGATTTCTCATTATCAACAAAGAAAGATTAAATTTTGTCACTATGGGGTGCTAAAAAGGTCACTAAATCCCTATTTAAGCAATATAAAAGTTAAAAGAAATTGTTGTTGAAAAAGAGTTAAAATCGCTAGATTGGCAACACTGAACAAACCTGTATAACATGGTCCGCGCATCACGTATTTCACCTGTTTATGCGATGTTGCCAAATCCTTTTCACGTGAACTTAGATTGCATTTGAACCAAGGTAATTTGATCGCAGAAAAGTTTTATACAATAGAAGAAGTGTCTGAACTCGGTTTACTTTTCGATCTTCGATCAAAGTTGATCTTTAGTCAGGGAGTTTTATACAATTGGGCCTAAATGAACTGGATGTCATTTTCGTATTCTTTTTAGTACCGTACTATGTTGTCCTCAGGGAAAGACCTGGCATAGTGTTTATACGAGATTCTTTATGTAAAAATACTGTATATAGAAAAGACAATAGCGTACGCAGGGCAAGGGTTTATATATTGTTCTTCCTGTAACACATATCGTCAAGTGAAATGTACTACCTGATAATAGATAGGCTGTAGGCCTACTGTACATTTAAGACAGAACTCAATCAGAGGTGTATAAACTATAGGAGGGTTAATCATGTAATATTTTTGTTCACAGTTATTTACATTGCAAGTTTAATGCCATTGATACTAATTTGAGGACAAGTAAGAGTTCAGGATCAATTAATTTTGGCCAAAATAGCGCAGAGGTAGTTCCATTCGTACTCCGCTAATACAACTCTATTGTTTTACAGCTGCTTCTTCAGTCTTACCAACATAAGTAAGCGTGACATTACGAAAGTTCCACGCTAGTGTACACTGGATTTTTTAAAGTTATGTTTTGTTAGATTACTAGCTTTGAATAGATTACATTAGGTTTAGTTAGTTTAGATATTTCTGTATTATTGCGTTACCATGTTAAGGTACAAGGTAATTTACATTCTTGGCTTCTAGTCGAGTCATACGTATTATATAAAAAAAAGAGAGAAAATCTTCCGACTCCAATTTCACACCGAAAATGAGGGCCGAAATTTGCTGTGAAAGTGGTGGCTGGCGGAGAGGTGCGGGAATTTGAGACAGATTAGGTTAGGTTAGCTTTTCATATGCTTTGAATTTACGAATCTGTGACAGGCCAGGTTAGTTTAGACCAGCGGTCGACAGCACAGAGCACCCTGGGGCTAGCGTCTCTTACCCGCGGAGAACACACTGCACCATGGTGCACTCGTAGCTGCTAGCGGGTATGCTCTCTACCTCTTCCTGCTGCACGACGGTGCACACGGGACGACTCCGCTTACCCTTTACACATTTCAGCGAGTGCTGACGACCACAGGTTTAGACTTTTGCTATGACTTACATGTTGAATGACTCGTAACTCCGAAAATCAAAATTTTAAAAGAGAAGCAAAAAACTATCTATATACCCAGGCTTTTAGGTATTCTTAACGAAACACTGCTATGTTGCAATAAAATCAGTCTTCTTAATGATGATGTGATTTTATATTGCTGTTTCATTTTGAGCCTGATTGCCGTACCTCTACCAGGTTAAATAAATAAATATTAAATACATATACTCACCTTCATTATGACGCACTTCTCATTTGAAACGTAATTTACTACACTCTCGAACAATTCTGTTTTTCTCCTAATAAGTATCGCTATGAAATGCATATATATCCAACTATATTTCCACAAAAAGAACCCTTACAAATTCCTCGTCTTTCACTTCAAAAATTAGCAGAAGTACCTGTGCTGATTGCTCTTTAATTTTTATTGGCAATAATCTATCTGAAAATTGGCATTAGCCGTTACGTTATGTCCCCCCCAGGAAATTAAAAAAAAAATAGGCGTTTTTGTTACGTATACAATCCAAATTAGGATTGAGACATGAAGTGTATTATTTAAAGGTATACAGTTACAGACACAGCCGTATCTCTCCTTTTATAATACACGTCAAATATTGTGGACACATTAGTAAAAAAAAATATGTACCTACAGGTCTCAAGTGAGTTTTAAGTGATTTAATATGTTTTCAAATAATATTTTTGTTTATTTTATTGAAATATTTTATAAAATTTATGAGACAAAGTAAATATGGAATAATGCTTTATATTTATTAGGATAAATTACGTAGCCCTACAGCCACTGCTTATTGTTATTGAACACAGTTGATCCACAGTCTAGTATATACAGTCGCGAAGCTCAATTCGTAGTAAATATGCAAACATTCGGTAGTTGCTCACCACTAGGATCGCTAATATCGCCTCATTACAGGCAATGCAAAATAGTTCCGTCACAGTCGATTGTTTCTAGCATCCTCAAAACTCAATCTTCGCGACTGTATATAGTAGACTGTGGTTGATCCTTAAAATCTTTGATACAGATAGGTAGACATCTTTGTCTGGTTATTACACTGTTATTGTAGAATAGCATCTCTGTGAAACAGGCAAGGTACGACAGCCACTCTTACAGAACGTTTTTACCCACTGTTATCAGATGTATAATAATAAGTTACAACTAAATTTTCTTAGGAATGAATTTGTCAGTGTTTCTATCTTCGACATTATTATTACTTACTTACAAATGGCTTTCAAGGAACCCGGAGATTCATTGCCGCCCTCACATAAGTCCGCTATCAATCCCTATATTGTGCAAGATTAATTCAATCTCTATCATTATATCCCACCTCCCTCAAATTCATTTTAATATTTTCCTCTCATCTACGTCTCGGTCTCCCCAAAGGTCTTTTTCCCTCCGGCTTCCCACTAATACTCTATATGCATTTCTGGATTCGCCCATACGTGCTACATGCCCTGCCCATCTCAAACGTCTGGATTTAATGTTCCTAATTACTTCAGTTGACGAATAAAATGGGTGCAGCTCTACGTTGTATAACTTTCTCCATCCTCCTGTAACTTCATCCCTCTTAGCCCTAAATATATTCCTAAGAACCTTATTCTCAAATATCCTTAATCTCTATTTCTCTCTCAAAGTGAGAGTCCAAGTTTCACAACCATACAGGAGAACGAGTAATATAACTTTTATAAATTCTAAGGTTTTTTGAAAGCAGATTAGATGACAAAAGCTTCTCAGCCGAATAATAACAGGGATTTCCCATATTTATTCTGTGTTTTTAATTTCCTCTCGAGTGTCGTTTATATTTCTTACTCATTTATTATTGTTAATATGATTTATTATTATTATTATTATTATTATTATTATTATTATTATTATTATGCAAAACACACTAGTTCTGTGTAATTCGCTTGCCTATTCCACTAGTGGGATATCTACTCTTCATAGGTTGGCAGAGTTAGAAAGGCGGCCTAATGTGTCCGAAATTTGTTATCGCGTAGCAATGTGCATGCTGTACGAATTTTTCCTATTTAAGAAACGAAATAATTTGGGAGGAAGGATCGCCACACAGCGCCTTCCATTGGTTATTATTTTCATATTTAATGATTAAATGATATTTTTCATATGCCACGATGGCGCTTACATATATTCAAGTTTCATTTTATTTACTATTGATAACGTCTGTTCAATAAAATGTTTAAATAGTACAAAAATAAAAACTAACCAAATTAAATTATAACATACTTGAATTAATAGTCATGATAAAACCAATACGTAAGAAAATTAACTAAAAATAGCGTCAATATCGATAGTAGAGATCTGAGATGTACTATTTCAGTTCTGGGGGGCTCTGACGGCGCCAAGGTACTACTTTTCAAGGTCTGGCAGCGCCAGGGCACTTTTCGGATTTTCATATTACCGTAAGATTTTGCCGTTATGTTAATTAAAAAGTCATGTTTTATTCACATTTAAACAATTTCAAAGTTGGGTAAACTACAACTTTATCTAAATTTGAACCCGTGCATTTCCATCTGACATTCCACAAGTATTCCTGGGGAAATTATTGTGGTGGTGGTGGTGGTGGTTGTGGTGGTGGTGGTGGTGGTGGTGGTGGTGGTGGTGGTGGTGGTGACAACTACCGAAATTCGAAATTCCAGAGTCTGGAAACTTTTTTTGTTTAGAAACGCCTTTGGTGGAGCCTACATTTTGAGTTTAATTAAAATTAAAATTCATTGAGAGTTTTTGTTACACTGTTTTTCGAATGTACAATATTAATTTTTTATTTGGTTGATTAACTATTGTATATCAACTGCTGGGTTATTTGGCGTCGATGGAATTGGTGATAGCGAGATGGTATCTGGTGAGATGAGGTCGAGGATTCTCCATGTATTACCTGACATTCGCCTTACGGTTGGGAATAACCTTGGAAAATTCCGAACGAGGTAATCAGCCCAATGCTGGAATCGAACCCACGTCAGAATGCAAACTCGGATGACTAGACAAACGCGCTACTGCCTGAGCTACGCCGCTGTCTGGCATTAAATTTAATGGTCACAATTTAACAATGAAGTTACTACCCTCCTTGTCTTCTAATATTTAGACTCCTAGGCCTACTGTAATACTTCAATATTTTCAGTAGGGCTACATTTCTTTTCGTTGCTGACATAAATGCAAGGGAGAGTAAGAAGACTGAGGAAGCAGACAGACACTGTAGTTTTTTATAGGCTGAGTAGCATAATGTTTTCAAGTCGCTTGTAGACTACACGGCTCTCTGATTGGTTGAATGTCTGTGCTTCGTAACTCGAGAACGGCTGTGTGGGACAGTACAAGGCGGTGTTGAAACATTCATGTGAATTCTGAAAGCTAAAAACAGAGAAGTGCCAAAATGTAATGCAAGCTTTTTAATGATGATGATAATAATAATAATAATAATAATAATAATAATAATAATACTAATGATAAGAATAATTCTGATTTTGTTTATTGCTCAGAATATTAATACACCATATTAAAGAACAGATAAGCACAGGATGGTCTAAAATCTGAGGGATGACAAATTTAAAAAATGTATTGAATGTCATTAAATATGTTGTTACTGTTGTCATGTATATTGTATTTTATCTTCATAATAATAATAATAATAATAATAATAATAATAATAATAATAATAATAATAATAATACTATTATTATTATTATTATTATTATTATTATTATTATTATTATTATTATTATTATTATTTATATTCGACAGATAATGGAGAAAAAATGGGAGTATAAGCGTACAGTGCATCAGTTATTCATAGATTTCAAAAAGGCATATGACTCGGTTAAGAGAGAAGTTTTATATGATATTCTTACTGAATTTGGTATTCCCAAGCATCTAGTTCATTAATTAAAATGTGTGTCAGTGAAACGTACAGCAGAGTTCGTATACGTCAGTTTCTGTCAGATGCGTTTCCAATTCACTGTGGGCTAAAGCAAGGAGATGCACTATCACCTTTACTTTTTAACTTTGCTCTAGAGTATGCTATTAGGAAAGTCCAGGATAACAGAGAGAGTTTGGAATTGAACGGGTTACATCAGCTGCTTGTCTATGCGGATGTCGTGAATATGTTAGGAGAAAATCCACAAACGATTAGGGAAAACACGGGAATTTTACTGGAAGCAAGTAAAGAGATAGGTTTGGAAGTAAATTCCGAAAAGACAAAGTATATGATTATGTCTCGTGAAGATTATATAGTACGAAATGGAAATATAAAAATGGGAAATTATCTTTTGAAGATGTGGAGAAGTTCAAATATCTTGGAGCAACAGTAACAAATATAAATGATACTCGGGAGGAAATTAAACACGGAATAAATATGGGAAATGCCTGTTATTATTCGGCTGAGAAGCTTTTATCATTCAGTCTGCTGTCAAAAAATCTGAAAGTTAGAATTTATAGAACAAATATATTACCAGTTGTTCTTTATGGTTGTGAAACTTGGACTGTCACTTTGAGAGGTGAACATATGTTAAGGGTGTTTGAGAATAAGGTGCTTAGGAAAATATTTGGGGCTAAAAGGGATGGAGTTACAGGAGAATGGAGAAAGTTACACAACACAGAACTGCACGCATTGTAATCTTCACGTGACATAATTAGGAACATTAAATCCAGACGTTTGAGACGGGCAGGGCATGTAGGACGTATGGGCGAATCCAGAAATGCATATAGAGTGTTAGTTGGGAGGCTGGAGGGAAAAAGACCTTTAGGGAAGCCGAGGCATAAATGGGAAGATAATATTAAAATGGATTTGAGGGAGGTGGGATATGATGATAGAGAATGGATTGATCTTGCTCAGGATAGGGACCACTGGCGGGCTTATGTGAGGGCGGCAATGAACCTCCGGGTTCTTTAAAAGCCAGTAAGTATTATTATTATTATTATTATTATTATTATTATTATTATTATTATTGTTGTTATTATTATTATTATTATTATTATTATTATTATTATTATTATTATTATTATTATTTCATTGTTGAAGATTAATGCTAGATGCTGCAGTTAATCTATGAGATTAGGAGGCGACCCGGGTTCGATTCCTGTTCAGGTCTGATGGAATTTGTGATGGACTAAAGAGATATTGAACAGTGTTTTCTCTGGGTACTCCCATTTACTTCTTTCGTCCCACCGACACTTTCCATTTCCTATAAATTCGTTTATTATCCTATATTATAATTGGAAAAATCTTTTTACAACAAATAGAAACCTCCAAAGGGTTGAGACAAGGCTGCAGCTTATCACCAATACTGTTCAATATAAACATCGAACAAACAAAGCTGTCAAGGAATGGGAATAAAAATAGGAGATAAATTCCTATTTAATTTACAATTTTCAGACGATCAAGTAGTGATTGCCCAAGATCTTTTTGTTTTGGAATTTATGGTCAAAAGATAAAAGAAATTGTATGAATCCTGGGGTCCCTCTATAAATTATAAGAAGACAGAATATTTGGCCATTAATACTAAAAGTAGTGATAATATTGTTATAGATGATAAAATTGAAATTAAACAAGTTAACCAGGCAAAATACCTAGGTACCTAAAGCAGAAGGTTTGGCGAAGAGGAATTAAAAAATCGAATTGAACAAAGTAAAAAATTATAACATGTTTAAATTCTGTATGGTGGCATAAACATCTTTGGAAGGATACCAGAAAATATAATAGCAAAATGTTAGTTGAATCTCTATTAAACTACGGAAGTGAAATATGGGTAACGAATGCATATTATAGAAAAAAAATTTTGGCCGTAGAAATGGATTATTTGAGACTAAGTGCTAGAGTCTCCCGCTTGGACCACATTAAAAATGAAGAAATTAGGCATAGAATGGATGCTGAAGAAACATGTTAAATAGAATAGACAATAAGAGTTTGGTCATCTGATGAAAATGGGCGAAGATAGATGGCCTAAACAAATTTACCAGTGGAAATCTCCAGGAAAAAGAGGAAGAGGTAGACCAAAAAGAACTTGGGACAACGAAGTAATGGAAATCATGCACAAGAGGGGGTTGAGAACTGAAGACGCAAAGACAGAAGGCTTTGGAGGATTGGCACAGGAAGACGGCAGTAGCTGTACAATCTATACTAATAATAAATCTGTAGCCGAAATTTTTCTGGTAATTTTCGATTTTCCAAAAATAATTGGTCCTAACATATATAATTAACCACCCTGAAACCGAAAATCGCTTTTTTGAAATTTTTGTTTGTATGTCTGTCTGTCTGTCTGTATGTTTGTTACCTTTTCACGCGATAATGGCTGAACGGATTTCGATGAAAATTGGAATATAAATTAAGTTCGTTGTAGCTTAGATTTTAGGCTATATGGCATTCAAAATACATTATTTAAAAGGGGGGTTATAAGGGGGCCTGAATTAAATAAATCGAAATATCTCGCTTATTATTGATTTTTGTGAAAAATGTTACATAACAAGAGTTTCTTTGAAATTAATTTGCGATAAGTTTTATTCCTTGAAAAATTTTGATAGGACTGATATTTAATGAGATAAATGAGTTTTAAAATTAAAATAACTGCCATCTAAGGTCGTGTAATGAATTAAAAAACAAATTACTTCGTCTATAAGGGGCCTTGGAAGCAACAATCGAAAGCTATGAAAGATAGCCTACAGAGAATGTTTCTGTGTTTGTATGAAGTAATATCGGAAGCTAAATTAACCGATTTGTATAATTAATTATTATTTCACCATTGGAAAGTATAGTTTCTCTAGATGGACATAATGCTATAATGTTATTACAGTAACTTCTGATATAATATAATATGATATAATATAATATAATATAATATATAATATAATATAATATAGTATAATATAATATAATATAATATAATATAATATAATATAATATAATATAATATAATATAATATAATATAATTTAAGTTATTTGAAGGGTTCAGAACCATAGTGGGCCAAGCGCCATTTACTGAATACGTAGAAAACAAGGGTTAAAATTAAGTTATTACCATAATTCAATGGAAACCTATAACAAGTAAAATATAATATACACATTAAATCTAAATGATGTCAATCTCCATTAAACTATGGTTGCATGTAATAAAAATTAAGAAACATGTTAAAGGAATTGTCATTGCACCAAATGAGTGGTCTCTGGACCAAAATGATCGCATTTTAATTATTTAAATACAATTTAAACTAAGTAACATATTAAAGGATTTATCCTTCTATCAAACACGAATGTTCCTTGGATCAAATGTCCTATTTTAATTATGTAATTGCTTTATATTTATTTCTAAGGAGTGCAGCGGAGCGCACGGGTACGGCTAGTCCTAAATATATATCTTTAAGAGAGTACTAGTTAAAAAATAGGAGTCGTTTGGGTGGCGCAGTCGGTATATTGCTGGTCTTTTGTGCACAAGTTTGCGAGTTCGATCCCGGCCCAGGTCGATGACATTTAAGTGTGCTCAAATGCGACAGGTTCATATCAGCAAATTTACTGACATGTAAAAGACAAAATTCCGCCACACCGGCGATGTTGATATAACCTCGGTAGTTGCAAACGTCGTTAAATTAAGCAATTTAAAATTGAAGTAAAACTAGGCTGGGGTGATGTCTTGGGGTAGTACGAGTTTCCGATTTTGACTGATAATTATAATTAGAAACTCTCTGGCTCACCCCGAACAAAGACGATGTTCCGAGAAGAATTAATTATTGAGTGTAGAATTTCTGTATGCAGTAGCGAATTTAGTGCCTGTTTTTATTCCAGTTCGTCCAACCAAATGACTGCATGGATAGTGTGATAGATGAGATTCTTAAAGAAGATAGGCAAGTGATGTAATATAACATTTCATTTGTTAATATTTCGAGTTTAATAACATTTGAAACAGCCTGTGAATTCGTATGTCAATTGGCAGAAGCTTCTTCGGTTTGGGAAGGTTTGGCAACGTTGAGCGGAGGCGGGATATTCTAAAGTGATATTGATGTAATTTTGCTTGCTCATTGCTTTCGATGTATGTAATGTGTACTTTTTCAACATTACTTTATGCACAAAGGTAAGATCAAGATTCAGAGTAGTGATGTAAATTATTACGGATTCGAAAATAGTGTTTTATTGCAATCAATTAGCTATACTTCAGAATACGGTGTAAGAATGCTACATACATACAAAGACTGCCACTTAAAATAATTACAAAAAACATGTTTTTTTTTGTTGATAGTACAAAGGTAAATAAATAAATAAAAAAGATATTCCATGCACCGAATATAATAAAATCAACAATGGAATAAAGACGTAAGTTCCTACGAAGTATTCTTAAGTTCCATTCAATTAACGAATTTGTGGCTAGCAAACTGACAGTGTTTTGCGACTTTATGGTGTTTCACCTGTAACGTGAAAGGTCTAGGATACATTTTAATATTATCTTACGCGATTGTCTATTGTGGTTTTCTATAAATACCGTATTTCAGATGCCCAGGAAACCCGTTTTAGTTTGAACATGGCCAGTCACTATAACAATACTGTTATCCTAAATTATTTGTTATAAACTTTTTAAAATATAATTTTAAATAAAAGTAACTGCAGAAAAGAAGCTAAGAATGTAAATTATGCAAATAAAATAAAAATGTAAATAGAGGAAACTATTGACATATTATATAATGAAGTATGAGGGTGTAAATACAGTTAGGCCAAGTATAAAGATCTATGAAAAATGAAGAAACATACCTTCAACATAATACGTAACAAAATACATCATTATCTATTAAGTATGTGGCAATTAGCGTAAACCCAGTGAACTTTAAATCCTGTAAATACGAAGTGAAAAGAAACATATTTATAACTAATTTATTACAAAAGGAATAATATTAATAAACAAACCTTGAAAACCAACAAAGTAAGTGTATGCATCTACAAATTATACAGGGACATCATTTTATTTTTACTTCAATTTTTATTGTACCTGCGTTTGTAAATGTACTTGACTCCCACCCCTTTCACTAATGTCTTTGCTAACGTCAGTCACACAAACTTACGGCCGCTGTTGCTAGCAGTGAAATAAACAGTACAGAGTACAGTGTGTTTCAGAAATATGTTGCGTTTTCTATAGAAGGAAA
The DNA here is from genome assembly GCF_040183065.1 of Periplaneta americana. Lineage (NCBI taxonomy): Eukaryota > Metazoa > Arthropoda > Insecta > Blattodea > Blattidae > Periplaneta > Periplaneta americana. The sequence goes on from NC_091131.1 coordinate 178,650,278, forward strand.
AGCTTATATTATTGAAGTTTATTTTCACACAGGTATGGTGTGTAGCATAACTGAATTTATCTGTGTGGACTGAGCACAAGTGAAGATTAGACTTACCGAAAGTACGGTACCCTATAATATGGTACGGTACTTAACAGCATTATTTAAACAAGAGTTTTGTTTTACTGTTTGTAGGTATGAAGGACGATGATAGAAACTGGAATTATAATATAACCGAATGTGAACAACAGTTTTTTTACAATTTCCTGATTATATCATTACGGAATATTTTCGTAGAAATGTCATTAATCTGGTAGATAAATTTAAAGCAAAAGAGTGTACAGAAAGAAAGAAAAGTGTAATATGGCCAACAAAGGTGACAGAAGATGTTGTAGAAGATGCTAGAGAAAGGATGCAGCGAGGTCCTAATAAGTCGGTCAAGAAGCTAGCTGTAGAATTTGGGGTTTCTTACGGGAGTGCTCACAAAATTTTCAGGAATAAATTAGATTAGTAATATGCTGAATGAAGTAGACATTACATAATGAATATAACTGCCTGAAGAGTTGAGTTTGTGAAAAAAAAATTACTATTCTACTGTTTTTCGATAAAATACTGTAAAAGTAATGATCAAACTGAAAATCGTAATACTGTATTTCCCTGTAACATAAATGGATACACTACTTTTCTCTCCTCCTATAGCTAATAAAATGATTTGTTTACATATTGCACTAGTAACACAAAACTCCTGTAATGGAAGGGGGTAACAGTGTTTCCGAGTATAACCAGGTCATTGTTAAAAATGTTGGTAAAAATAAAGTGATGTCCCTGTACAAACTTCTAATATCAGCCAGGGAATATAATATGTTACAAATAAATTTTCTTAAAGACGCAATCCTGTTGCCTCAAGACAAAATATGATGCCATTTTTGCAGCCTTTCAGGAGCGAGAATTTAAAGTTTGAACGATTGTATAAAATCATAGTATCATGTTTCATACCAATTGATTAGAGAGAAAATTATATAAATACCAGATACTCTCGCGCCTGTTCGCTCTCGCGCCTGTGGAATACCCAACCCAGTGACATCAGAGACTGTCGGAATTTAGTAGCGTTCAAAAGCAAGCTTATTAAGCATTTTCTTACTGCGTAGAGTAGGTTTACTTTGTACCTAATCAATAAAAGAAATGCTTCTCTCTTCTTAACTTTTACAATAAACTGTCTAGCTTTCATTAATCAGTTAATCTTTTAGTCCTTTAATTTTTATTGTATCTGTAAATTTAATATTAATTCTAATTATAATTGTAATTGTTTTATTAATATTGTAGTTGTAATTTCCTGGTAGAGGGGAAGAGAAGCCTGATGGCCTTATCTCTACCAGGTTAAATAAGCAAGCAAGCAAGCAAGCAAGCAATTTGCCACAATAGAAATAACATTAGAATGCACAAAATACAGAGAAATCTCATTTTCACCAAATATTGATTCATCACATTTGCCTTGGAATCACAGAATTTCTGTGGAGCCTATATATAGAGGCGTTTCCTCTTAATCGAGTATTTTCTGAGGGTTTTCTATAGCACACTGAAGGTTTTATTGACGAAAAAAGTGAAACAAAAAGACTAATTTTCCGTGGGAAGGTATTTTGGAATGTGAAAAATTAGTATGGGACGTCAGTTGACTTGAAATCATTAGAAAGTAGGTAAACAGTGGAAATAATTGATCGGTACAGATAATCTAAAAGTGATTATTTAACACGTGAAATAAAGAGGTAGAACACTTAAACATAAACGTGAAACGCATATTTAACTTCACTTAGTATATACAAGGCATAAAAAAGACCTACGGATTCATATACACGAGGCTTACGAAAAGCCTAAACTAAGCTAATGTAATCTAACCTGTCAGAGATTCCTGCAGCGAAGAACTTACAAATATTCAAGTTGGAAGATTCAGTGTTGCGTGCTATAGAAGAGCCTTTTTCGTGTCCACAGTGACATGTCCGCTAGCTTTGTCTAAAGTGCGGCCATGAATTACGCAAAACGCACTAGCTTTGCGCAGTATGTACTCGCATTGTGGAATATGCTTTTTATAGGTTTACAGCTGTGGAAAGACTGCCCACTATGTGCGAATATTTATTTTATTACCGCGTAGCAAACCCACCGCTGGTCTGTTCTTCATTTAATTATAAGAAAGGACAGAATTTGGTCGGAAAGGTGGACACAGGTCTCACAGTGCCTTTCATAGTTTGTTGAAGTGATTCCACGACATTTCTCAGGTGCTGCGTTGGTGATTACGCATAGGCCTACGTATTGAACTTCCTCCTCATTATTACTATTATTATTAATTGTATTATTATTATTATTTTTATTATTATTGAATAAATTATCTTTTGTGATAATTAAATTATCGAGTCTTTCCACATCTATATATAATTTAAACAAGTAATGGAAATTACGGGAAAACGGTTGGACAGATTTTAATAAATGACCCCTCATTCTGAAGCTTGCAACTCAAAGGTTTTCAGAAAAATAGTAGTTTTCAGTGAAATGTCCATTTTTAAACATAATTTTTATATTTTCCAAAATCCATCTGCCGTCAGTTTTGAGAACTAGCTAATAGCATTCACGGCCGACTAGATATAACCTTTGCTTATTTGTAAAGGAGAAGCGAAGCGAGTATCAAGTCAGCCGTGTTGCATTTCAGAATAAAACAAAACACACACTACAGTAAACAATATTACACGAAGGCTATGATCTGCAAGAATGCTGACATATGTAGAGCTCAAATTAAATTGGTTATTAAAAACTTAACTTACTAAAAATAATTTATAGGTTCGATTCTGTGGCGTGTAATTTTCTGGGTACAGCTGTGTATTGAACATTAAAAACTACAAAACTTGAGGTGATTTGATGACATTATTACAATTAGAAATTAAATATTATTGTAGTTAATGCCATGATGTGACTATTTTTCATTAATTATACATATTAATGCTATATTGATGAAATGAAAGTGAAACGTTTTGGGGTTATATAAGTAGACGTAGAGAACAACTTAAATTAGATTTTGATTTCTATATTTTACTGAGTGGCGGCTATATAATATATATAGTATATGTTACTGAAAGCTATAAAACTTACGTAAGATAATATTATTAAAAATCAAATATTTTTATAATTATTAATCAAGAGAGGTTGGGTCTTTATCATATATTTAATGGCGGTGTGGTGTAGATATTTATATGCGTGGTTCTCTTCAGTATTGGCTCGAGAGAGAGTATCTTTCATTGTTATGGAAGCAAATAACTTTCCGAATGTCTGGTACTCTTCATTGAAAATAAATCTGAAAAATGTTTCTTTGAACGTCTAATGAACTTAGTTTGCAGCAGTTGCTGCACAAGCCACTAGTGTTTATATAATTCTTTCGTTACTTTTTCAGTAAACTGTTTATATAGGCCTAATATAAAAACAAAAATTAACAAGAAAAAAGGGTAATTTTAAAGATATGATGGAAATACCTTGCATGTACGAATCTGTAACAGGTTAGGTTTGGTAAGTTTAGGTTAACGTTATGCTGTGCATATATGACCAATTGAGGGGTTTGCCGAAAAAATGGCGTATACGTCAATATGGCGAATTGAGATACATGCAATCTAAGATTTTAAAACGCACCTGAATAAAATGTTATACACGCACTCAGCCCTATCCTGGAGATCTGTACAGTACAATTAAAACAAAATTTCGCTACTATAATTATTCATTACATTTTAAACCGTTTTCCCGAAGAAGGGCGTATAGGTCTATCCGCCTTTCTTCCAGCAAAGCCCTCAATTGCAACTCCACAAAAACCGCAACGATTTTCACTTCCGAAATCACCGGAAGTACTTCAGCCCTATTTTCATCAATCATACCTTTCCCTTGTATCTTTAAAATACCGAATAAAATTTTAACAACTTAATTCGGTAATAATTACAAAACGAAAACACAAAAATTAATAAAATAGCGAGAGTTAACGTTGATAGTGGAGGATTTTCGATTGCCATTTAGTATTCAAATTTATTTTTATTTTTTAAAATAATAATTTTTTTCGTGTGTAATGTGCAGCGTTTGACACAAAAAAAAAACGATCTCCTATAGCGTGAATTTGCCCGAGTCCACTTTGGGCAGCGCTTGGTCCACACGTCTAGGGAAAGGATGTTATTTTCGACCTAATTTACTCCTTCTCCATATGTATGGCTATAGTCTTATGCATACGACTATTTTGACTATTGTATGAGGTGTAGTAAAGGCTAATTAGCATTTACCTGTCTCTGATTGTGTCAAAAATCCTAATAGAACTGGTATTTAAACATTGTGGTGAATTTCGCTGAAGTCTGGAGGGTCTAATTAGTCAAACCCATTCTCCTCACCTCCCCATTGGAGCCTCTGGAATCTTTTAAGGTGCGAAATAGAGAGAGTGGTGTGCGGAAAGCAACGGGAAGCTACCACGTTTATCTTACCTGAAGAAATTGCAAACATAATATGCGAGTCTTTCCGCGGTAAAAAGAAAACAGGAAAAATTGGAGGATGCTGGGTTTGCAATGAAAGATCTTCCCTTGGGCAAAACACTATGAATGAATGTACGAGGTACGACCGAGCACTATGTCGAACGGAATTTTATATTTCTGTGATAATTGTTGTAGGTGTTGACTGAAATGTGTTTGTGACGTACTGTGTACAAAAAAAGTAAGATGAGAAATGAAGCCTACGACAATTGTATGCTGAAGTACGATAATTTTCATAAGTTAGTACGACGGTTACGTTTCCTTAGGCTGACACCTTTGGTAGTATTAGAAGTTGATGATATGTTCAAGAAGATGAGATCATACTTAGATTATATTTTCACCATCACACTGAAAAGACGACGATTTAATTTATGAATTTATTTCGCTTTTATAGAGTATAACAAGGCTTTTGATGATAGATTTGACTGTAATATATTATGGAAATAGGGATTAACCATGGGGTCCCGTCTCAGTTAGTGTTATACGAAGCCTTTACTAAAGAATTTAAATATTATTTTAAAATCCCGAATGGTAAAAGTGAGGTGATAGAAAGAAAACAGTGAGTTAGACAAAGGTGTTTTTTTCACAAAAACTGGCTCACAGTTCTACCATCTATCCGCAATATGAGGAACCCGAATCACGTACGTGAAGTGGGTAGGCATTGGATACACACACGGACACAATCTCACACACACACACACAATCTTAACGTATATCTGGACAAAATATGTTTAACGATGACTTAATATTTTATTCATAGTGGAGTGCATTTTACAGGTTGCAAATTATCAAGTGATAATTAGTTGGAATAAAAATGATTGACAAAACAATATATCGATTGAATGTAGTAGTCAGTGATTTTATTATGAAGATATTAGCAAAAAAAAAAAAAGATTTATTTTATCAGATCGAAAGTGTTACAGGTTAAAATTGAATTGCATAATGAAATATTGAAACAATTAGTTACTTTCAAATTCTTATGGTGTATCGTAACTAAAGAAAATAATTCGGATATTGCAGACAGAATAAAGATATTGTTTAATTGATTTTATGGAACAAGACGACGTGCTTTGGGCAGATTAGATAGTAAATAGGTAGACAGAGTGATGTTCTACCAGCAGTGAGATCTGGATATTGCGGAAGGATCGAAAATGTAAAACTGCAGCCAGGAAAGGAAGCCGTTAAAGTACTTTGCGGGTTACACATTGATGGACAAAAAATTAAGACATAAGAAATTCTTAAAAAAAAAAAAAAAAAATGTTAATTTTAATTCAAAACATTAAATATGACTGCTTGTCAGGAACAAGTAGGTATTACAAAAATAGAGATGCACACAGTGTAACAGCTCAGTAACTTGGGTTGCCTAAAATAATAGGTGCTTAGGAAAAGCATACATATTGAGTCTAAACTCCCAGATTCATACTGCTTCGGCAGGGGATTTATTGAGGTTATTACTTCGCTCGCAGTAGAACACTAGTATCGCAAATAACACCACTACGTAGACACCAATCCACAGAGTAGGAAGCAGGTGCACATTCAAGACCGCTTTCTCATCAATGTTACGAGAGATATCATAAACGACCAGATTATTGAGCCTATTTTATCGATGGAAACAGTAACGGCCCACTGTATTCGGCCTTTGTGACCCAGCATTTTGGTGTCTTACTCGATTATGTCTCTCTTAATATATGACCGAGTATTATCTTGCAACTCGATGGTCATCCAGCTCACGGAACAAGACCACCTGTTCAAACTTTTTAAATAGAAACTAATATTGTCCGTGAATTGGTCTTAACATTCCTTTACGTGAGTGGCCACCAAGATCGCCGGATTTCAAGTCCATGGATTTCTTTTAGTGGGGCAAAATGGGTTATATTTACGGAACTCTACTCGAAAACAGGGATCATATTGTGGTAAGAATTAGGTAAGCAAGTGAAAATATCTCTCCCTTCATGCTGTCGAGGGTGCAAGAAAACGTTGTGAGACATTTAGTGCTTTGTGCAAAACAGCTGGGAAGTTATTTTAAACATATTGTGTAAATAAAGGGTACACAATAACGAAATGTGTGTATATCCAATGCCTACCCACTTCAATTGCGTGATTCAGGTTCCACATATTACGCAAAGATGGCAGGACTGTAATCAATTTTCAAATTGTACACCACTTCGGCCGGCCACGCTATGTAAGATGTGTAACTGTGGACAATTTTGTTGTGTACTAGGTTATAATGTAAGTGTTCATGTTAGTGCAGTGTAGGGAATGAGTGATGATGGTGATGGAGATGAGGAAAAGAGAAGGGAAAACTGGTACCGGCACGCAGCCTACTCCTGTCGAATAGCATCAAGGCTTATTGGTGCACAGTCTAGTGCAGCGGTCGGCAAGCGGCAGTTTGTCAGACTTTTGCAGGATAGACAAGTAGTTGTAACTGGCGATCAGCATGTCTGTTTTAAACGTAAAGAGTGCATCAAAACCAATAATTGTAGAAGAATAGGAAGAGAAATTATTTTGTTGTGCACAGGAAGAAAATTTAATACGTTTATGTTCTAAAGTACTTAAAGGGTTTCATATTAGCACCACAAAGAGGTATTATACAAAACTCCATTGCCACTTGTACTTTTCCATAATATTAATACTGATTAAGAAAGAGTGCTGCCGAATATAATGTTTTGTTTTTATAAAATTTTGAAACTTTGCAAAGAAGTCTAAATAAGGGGAAAAATTGCTCAGATTAAAAAATTTCCCGAAAATTCACTACAATTCAAAATATATACTCCTTAGTTCATTTTGTGCTAGGTTTATTTCAATGTTCGGCTCGACATAAATATATATGTGAGCAATTTTTTCAAAAATGAAACCAGTTAAAATGTAAAGCGCGCTTCCGACTGACGGATCACGTTCATTTGAGCAATTACAAATTGCAACTTATGATGGAGAACCAGATTTCACCGTAGTTCGGTTAATTATTTCTAGACTATACGGCCGAGGTTCAATCCTCTCCTAACCCTAACCTACTGCTTTCTACCACTGCTTGTCTTGCAAGATGGGCTGCGTTTCATATGACATCGCCTACGTTAACATTTGCCGACGACTGGTGTAGGGGTAAAAAGTTATACGCCGTCACCTCCCCTAGTCCGGAGGTACAAATTTTAGAGGAAAATTTCTGACCCGCCGGAAATGGAACCCGCGCCGGATAGTCTGGAGGCAAATGCGTTATCAAAGAGCTAAGTCGGCGGAATCACAAAAATAAAAAGCTTTGTTTATTTAGCCTACGTTTTTCGATATGTCGTGATTCGAAGCTTTCGTCTTCAGACTAGATCGTTCCGCTGCTCACCAAAAGCAGAGAAGTTGCCGACTCATCAGGGGTTTGGACTGTAAATCTGCTTGCCCGAAGCACCTACAGTATTAGAGTACTTCAGGCAACACAACTAACAGGGCTATATTTATAGGTCATTCGGTATCTCGTGAAATCTCCTTGGGCGTGAGGGAAGGAAAAAGTGGACTGAGAAGCAGAATGATAGATGATGCAAAACTCCGAGAGCTAACCATAAGTGGATAATTAGGCCTACCTATAAAATCCTACTAAGAATCATTTGCAGTACACCACAACCGTCATGTTATTTGATAAGTGTGATGAGTGTCCCGGAACATTAGATTTAGAAACACAATCACTGTCTGTTTTTGATGAAGCTTTGATAGACTCAATTTCATGTAAACAGTGGGTAGCTACAGACAAAACATTAGAAAGCCTGGAAACGTCTAGAGATGAATTTATAAATGTGTTGAAAGTTAGAAAGGCAGAGGCATTCAAAGAACATTCATTCATTGCGAGGCAAAAGAGAATGTTTTATAAAGAAACAAAAATTAATGTAAAGCATTGGGATTTTCTAGTTACACTAGACTTCTCTGAAAATTATGCTTTCATTATTCAATATTAAGTACCTAGTTTCCATTGGAACAACAATAAGGCAACGGTACATTCTTTTGTTGTTTATCATATGAACTATGACACTGAACTATGACTCTTCTGTAGTTATATCCGATTGCCTGAAACATGATACTGTTGCAGTCCACCTCTTTCGAAAGCAATTAATTTTTTGAAACAGAAGCAAGCTTATGACAAGATGGAGAAAATATTCTATTTCAATGATGGTGCTCCTTCTCAATATAAAAACAGAAAGAACTTTATCAATCTGTGCTACCATGAAGAAGAGTTTGGCATAAAGGCAGAGTGGCACTTCTTTGCTACTTCTCATGGAAAGGGACGTGTGACGGAATTGGAGGAACAATAAAACGACAGGCAGCCAGAGCCAGTCTTCAACGTCCAACTCATAATCAAATCGCCACTCCGTTTGAATTATTTCAGTGGTCAGCAGCGAATTTGACCACAGTAACATTCTGCTACGTCAGCTAAGAAGCTGGTGCTCAAATTCGAACGCACAGTACAAGGGACTTTGTCGACACATGCCTGCATTCCTGTCTCCAAATAAAAACTTGTGACAAAAACATATTCTTCTGCAGAAGGGGGCGTGGAAGTCCACAGCAAAAAATGACATTTGATGAGTAAATGTTTGGATGCAGTCTTCTTTCTTTTGTCATTTTACTCCTATGTTTATGAAAACCTGTAATATGGTTAGCTGCTAGACGACACTTCTCGTGTTTATGTCTCCTGGCCATGCTTGCCTCAGCTAGCTCCCTCCTCACAGTCAGCTGGTTAGATCACGCGCGTACTATTTATTTGTTTATTTGATATTTTCAGTACTTCCTTATCAACGTGCCACCAGTAAAAAATATGTGTTTATTTGTACTTTCAATGAGGAATCTAATCATATATTTGTAAAATATTTTTCCGTGTACAAAGGCGTCTTAATAAGGAAGAATCTAAATTTCTCCACTTCCATATAAAGTAAGAAAATCTGTTTATATGTCAATATAAATTTTAACTTCTCAGCACTAAAATAAACACCATGATTTTGATCATTCGGTGAAAGGATTTCGGAGCTATAACAGTTCAAAGTTCCTAATTTAAAGAGTTCTTAGATAACTATAACAAAACTGTTTCCTGAATTCGTTCCGACCCGTTAATTTTAAAAAACTGAATCAATATTCTTAGTAAACATAAAGTTATTATTTTTCTTCAACGATTGTCAGTCATCAGCATGCACAGACGAATTTCTGTTTTCCATTCAATATTATGTTAAAACATGCTAATATGCCAGTTAAGCTGAAACTGGCAATATAAATGTAACATTTAGTCCTTCACATTGTCGAACACATAGCTGTCTCGCACTATATGCAAGGCCAGTTGCCTGCAGGTCCTACTTTACGTTTACATGGTGCTAATATGTCGCTGTTTATAGTAGTTTTGATTACAGATTATGAAGATTCAGTATTTTATGTTTACAATACTATATCATCAATAAAATTCACTTTCACGAGGATGACCAAAGTTAATCTTGTTCCGCTTGATTCGCGTTTCGGCCCACTGCACTGTGGACCGGTCTCCTTAGGAATTCTCTGTACACATGCGAGTGAGGGAAAATATTTTATTCACTGAAAGTTCTTTTAGTGGGTTATTTTACGATGATATATCAACATTTTACATTATTTAGCTTCTGAATGAAATGAAGGTGATAATGCCGGTGAAATGAGTCCGGGGCTCAGCACTGATAGTTACTCTGCATTTGCTCATTTTGGGTTGAGGGGAAAACCCCGGAAGAAACCTCAACCAGGTAATTTATCACGACCGGGAATCGAACCCGGGCTACCTGCTTTCGCGATCATCGTGCTAACCCTTATTCTACAAGTGCACTGATAATATTGTCTTCATGATTTTAATCATATTACTGAGGTAAATATGTAGTACATTATTTATGAAATTTGTTGGAACATTGAACAGGATTAGAATTGAAAGTTGCTTTTGAAGGAAGAGTGCGCTTGGGGTATTATTTCAGTTATGTGATATTAGGTTTATAAAATGTTTATGTTGTAATATATTGCAATTGGGGAGGCACACTACTCACGACAGCTTTCTTACTATGCTTTGTACATTCCTCACATTGATAACACATTTCCCAACTGTTTACTGCTGGACAGAAAACCAGGCAAAAAGAGGGGCGATTAAAGTTAGCTCTGCTCTGTCTTATTTCCTAACAAATTATAATTTCAAAGAAAAAAACATTTCCCTCCTGAGACTCTTCTCCGACGATTGCGCTGGTCAAAATCGAAATGCACTTGTTGTCCATGCTTTGTATTGGTGGTTGTTGAATAAATCTCCAGATTCCTTGATGGAAATATGTATGACTTTTTCTGTGCGAGGGCATTCCTTTTTACAAACAAACCGGATGTTTGGTATTTTGGAGAAAAACCTCAGGAAACATTCTGAAATACTGACAACAAAAGAATATCATGATATTTACGGTACAGTCGGTGTCGTTCATATATTGAGTAAGTAGTAGCATATTCACAATTTCAGAGATCTGTGCGATTAGGCTACGTAAAAAAAACCAGTTGGCATAAGTGATATGAAAAGAGACTCAGGAAAGTAATGAAAGGAAGCAAACATTACACCAATGTGAAATTGGAGTATACTTACACAATGATTGACCTAAGTAAATGTCCAGTGTCACTACCTAAGGGAGATCATGCCATTGAAAATAATGAGAGGATTGACCCAGGCTTAGTACCACTAAGGAATAAAATAAAAGCAGAGAAATTGTTGGATATAAAAAGTTGTTGCAACAAAGATCAGTGTGAGGAGGATGAAATAGTGGAGTGTGAGTGTATGGAAGAAGAACCTCGCTTATCTATGATCTGAGACTGACCTAACTGAACAATGACGGTTAAATTTAATAAATTAAATTGTCATCCTATGTTGCTTGCTAAAACAGGTAAACTTAATTTAATAATCGTCATTAAAGTTAACTTTGTATTTGTATAAGAGTCTTTGGAAAGGAATGTGGCCACAATTTAAAAAAATCCACTTAAATGAGTGTTTTGAATATATGTTTGTAACAAAACCATTTCAGTCCGTAATTTCGGAAGAAAACGAATTAAGTCCATGATTTTCAAAACGTCATATATAAGTATTACGCTTGGATAATTTTTTTGATTTTGCACAATAGTACTACCTAATTTTGTGTACAATTCTAATTAAGTTATTGCTTTAAAAACTTTAAATTTATCAGAAGTGTTGGAGCTTTTAGTTTTCGACTCTCCTGAAAAGTATTGATTTGTGGACACAAAGTGTTTTGATTCCTAGCGCCTCTTATTTAATCGAGGTCTTCTACTACAATAATATAAAAAATGACTAAACGTCATTGCATGATGATTAATAAGAGCTACATTTTTTAAGCCTATATAAAACAGAGATTATGCTGTCTGCCAGTATCATTGCTTACCTTGTGGAAGATTAAATTCGCCAACACATTTAAAAATAATCACATAACATTACATTCACCAACACAATGAAATAATATCACTTAAAATTCAATTTAACAATACCACTGAACAAAAAATAAAGACTCGGTACCACGAAAAAAAATACTGCACATCCGCGTGGTAACATGCTTCCGTACAAAACTCTACACCGCGCCAACAAAACAACAGTCGGTATTCAGCGCTCCATGCGGCAACATTTGTAAGTTCTTGTAATACCCAAACCGCCATAAAGGAAAGGGAAACTGCCAAGGCTGAAAGAGTATGGGATCGGAGAGGGCTATGGCTGAAGGTACAACAGTCTCCCCTATCTGATAGAAAGGTGTTTAAGAGGGTGTTTTGACATATTGCATGCACATAGTACTCTTCACAGTGTTCATATTTTATCTGAACGACAGGGCCAGCAAGATATAAATGAAGTGGAGAAAGTTCTTCAAATAATTGAACGCAGTCTCACTACTAGCTCTAGAAGAGTTGGTGCCAAACACGAGTGTGACGCACAGTATAGAACAGTGCAGCATCATTCTGGAATTCTATTATTGCTAATGACCGATTGATTCCACACATTTTGTTTATAGATGAATCAACACTTAATAATAACGGAATCAATATCGTGCGAAACTATCACCTATGAGCAGATGGAAATTCTTACGCTACTGTCGGCAGTAATTTTCAGTGTCGTTTCGCAGTTAACGTGTGATGTGGTAGTCTTGATAATGATGGCAAATCAATTGGTCCAGCTATTTTAGGCAATAGTCTTAACGGAGCACTTTATCCTGAGTTCCTGAAAAAAAGTGTTACCAGCATACTTGGAGGATGTTCCTTTAGCAAAACGAGCTGGTGTATACTTTCAACAAGATGGATCCCCTGCACATTCCAACCGGCCAATGATCTGTTATCTCAGCGAAACCTATCCTGGACATTGGATCAGTCTCGCTGGTGTCATTTCTTGACCACCGCGGTCACCCGAACTTACAGCATTACATAATTGTTTGTGGAGTTGATTAAAGACCGTTCTTTACAAGCGCAAAGTGGAAACAATGGAGCATTTTATTGCGTGCATTTTAAATGCTTGTGGTCACATTAAGGAATGTTTGAACGAGCAACACGGCATCGAGCTGCAAAGTGCACAGAGGTTGACAGTTGCATTTTTGAAGATGTTCCGTGTAGAGAGAAATGGATACTTATGCACAAAATACAAGTAACGATGTTTTAATTTACAATCACCTGCTGTCCTTCCTTATAATATACGGTAATGACCTATGCCAGAATATTACATCAAATGTGAGGCTATTTGCAGATGACTGCATTATCTATAGAAAGATTAGAAATAATTCAGATGTAGAGGCTATTCAAACAGACTTGAATAAAATTTATAACTGGGCGTTAATACATAGGATGAAAATAAATGTTTCTAAAAGTAAATCTATAACATTTTGTGAAACCCGAGAGGAAACTAGTCTTAATTACGAATTGAGTGGTGTTGTAATTCCGCAAGTACAATGTTGTAAATACCTAGGATGTATTTAAACTCCAAACTTTCTTGGAGAGAGCATGTTGATAATGTTACGGGTGAAGCATGGAGGGCACTTCACTTTATTATGAGAATCTTGAGAAAAGCTAGCCTCATATCGAGGGATATAGCATATCTAACGTTAGTGCGACCGTTAATGGAATACGGAACTACATGTTGGGATCCCTATAGAATATATAAGATAAATTCCTTAGAAAGAATCCAGTATAGGGCAGCTAAATTTGTTAAAGGTAAAAGAGAAGATGGAAACGATACGATAAAAGAACTTAAATGGGAAACTTTGGAAAACAGACGTAGGAAAACTAGCATAACATCATTGTATAGAGCACATCTAGGTCAGAAAGCATGGGTAGACATAACGGCTCGGTTAGAAAAACCAACCTACTATGGTAGGAACGATCATGATTTTAAAATCAAATGTAGGAAACAGAAAACGGATGTAGGTAAATTCTCATTTTTAAATAGAACTATAAATGATTGGAATGACCTACCTGCAGCGGTCTTTGAGGGCTGTCCTTCCTTAAGGAGTTTCAAGAATAATTTAAAAAGTTGTGTATCAAGTGTAAATTAAAATTAAGGTGACATTTAACATTTAATTTTTTTAAGGTGACATGTATTTATTTAGCCTGACGAGCTACTTCCTTGGGTTGAATTGTAAATTATTTAAAAATAGGGTGTAAGAGGGCCTTAGACTAGAAATGTTTAGTTTAAATGTAGTTCTGTTTATAAGTACGGTATGCATAAGGGTGTAATTATTTGACTTATTTGAACTGTTGTATCAGTGAAGCGAGGTGAGTCAGTGGAGTTATGGTTTTACAGTGCAGTGAATAGTTCCGATCAGTGATAATTTATAGCGTCAATGAAATATGTTCTATAGTGTCAGTGAAATGTGTTATAGTGTGTCAGTGAAATGTGTCATAGTGCCACTACAGAGAGTGAGATGAGAATAAAGTGAAAGACTATTGAAGCTTGTGTAGGGCCTATACATAATTATGTAGGTTGTAATGTAAAATTAGGTATTTTATTTATGTATTATTATTATTGTGTTAAATTGTATTGTGTATTCTTATTGTATTGTGTACAAAATTGTATTGTGTATTGTATAATTCTATTGTGTATTGTAAATTTATTGTGTATTGCTTATCATTTTTATGTGTATTGTTTATATTGTGTATACCACTGCCACCGGGTGCTTGCCCACTTGCAGTGTAAATAAATACATAAATACACACAATGTTCCCGTTCGTCATGGTTTCGATTAGTTTTCTCCAAAAAGTTGAGAATAAGATATATGTTCATATAATATGTTTCTCTTACAATCGCCCATAATTACTCTCATCAGTCAACGTATGGCCCTTTTTTCCTTAATCATTGTAATTATACACAGAGTGTCTCAGGAAAAATGTAAAATACTTCAGGACAATGTAGTTTTGGTTAAACTGCATCGATTTAACCTGATATACCTATGTCCGAAGGCTAACGGTTGGGGAGAAATACTGGAACATCTTGCGGTTCCGTGTACTATACTTGACTTGTTATTGATATCATGTGCACACGACACTATCTGGGTACCGCAAGGCCTTGCAACTGAATACACGTTCATTTAACATTTAATTCTGTTGAGTTGTGTCCATTTCTGTTACTGTTGTTGTGTTGTGTTTACATTGCTTTAAATTCTTCAGTATACGGGATTATAGTTGAGTACATTGCTGTTGCAATATTGCAGTGCTGTGTTTTGTTTCAGTCTTGCGATGTCATTCGTGTATTCGCATAGTTAATATGTAGACATGGTTTTTGCGTATGGATTTTGTGTATTGGCTGCTGTTGACCAGAGACGACGTTTTCCCAATCGAAGGGTTCCATCCAGTGGCATATGCTGTACCTGGAGTATGGGTGTTCTGTCAAAAATTTATAATTGGTCTATAGTCGCACGAGTTCAGTAGAAAATTCAAATTCATTAACTACTCGTCACTACGTGAGTAAATAAACCATCTGCTGTTCTATCAGCACTAACGTCTACAAAGCCCAAGAATCTTTCATAGACATAGCGGAGAACTGTAGATAGTTGAGATTTGTTCTCAATATCAGAAGTTTCATCAAATATTATAAGTACAAATGAAACTGAGTTAATTTCATTTTCTATTTCTTCTTTTTCTACATCAGTAAAGCTTTTATGGTATCATTTTGAATCAATGGAGAAGTTCCTGGAAACATTATGGATGAATTTAGATAGTTTCATAAAAGTAAACCATATTTTTTTAACACATTCAAAATTTCTAAAAAATTCCTTTTGTTCAAAGAACTATGATTCGTCATGTCCCCGTAGAGGGAGGTCCTGTTTACTAGAAGACAAATAGCGTCAATGATTAGTATTAATACAGCTCTATTTTTCTTTACCTCTTCGTTGTATTTATTGGTATCAGTTCTTCGTTGATCATCATGTAAAGTATCAATTTACTGGAATAATTTCAAAGAAAAAAATATTCCGTGGCCTGGTATCGATCTCGGGACCATTCGCTTAGCGTACGAATGCTCTGCCGACTGAGCTACCCCAGGAACCACACACGAACAGTCACAATTCTTCTCATTATATCTACTCAACTCATCCCCATTTAAATTGTGTGGATATAAAGGAAAGAATTGTGACGGTGTCGTGTATGGTTCCTGGGGTAACTCTGTCGTGCGTTAAGCGAAAGGTCCCGGGATCGATACTCGACCCCGGAACAATTTTTCCTTTGAAAGTATTCAAGCCTACTTCACAGGAGCTTCTATCTGAAAGTCAGATTTGCATATCAATTCACTGTTTGCAGGAAACATTGTACGTGAGTTTGAGATTTTGAATGTCTTTGCTGTGCACTACACAAGTGATTTAATTCAGCAAATCCATACTTACTGCAAACCTCATTTTTGTTAGAAAACAATAAGCATGGCAAGCAAAATAACCTGTTTTAAATTTCACAATCTCCTAACCATTCTACATCTTCATATTGTGAAATAGAGAAATGTCTAGTGTATTGTCCGATTTTTGTTTTATATTGTTGCACTAAATTCGGAAGTGGCGGGGTAGGTCTACCCCTATTCAATATTATGTAATTATTTCTCTTCTAGTGGGGGAGAAGAGAATGATTATTGCAAAATATTATTTACAGTATACATAAATTTCTTAGTGCTATTAACATTAAATAAGCAATTTAAATTGTTCACCTGCGCTGGCACACAACTATGAACTCTAATAAAATATAAACACAGTAAATTCACTCTCACAAGCAGTCAAACACAATATTTTATTAGGCTACAATTGACAAGTTGAGCTGCCTGTATACAGGACGACCTGTGAGCTTGAAAGAAGCGAGTATCCCCACCACTCCACAGTGCGCACGCAGAGAATTATAGCAGTAACTCTCAACCGGGGATGTTCTATTGTACGGTCAGGACAACCAGACCAGACCTCATTCCACTTCATCCGGCAGAGCGTAGCCCTTCTGGGGATTGTGTGCACATTCAACCAGCAGGCATTCAAAATATTTAAATGGTAATAAATCAAAATTAGTCTTGAAATATATACGTCAACATTCAATGAGATTATCGTGCATTAAATTGTGATAAATTAAAATTGTTGTAACTTTATATAAAAGAATTAAAAAAATGAGATTATCGAATTTACAGAGTATCCAGTGCACATTGATATGAATTTACGGGGAAACGGACTGCAAATGGTACAACGGAGTTCACGGCTGAGCACCCGTAGAATATCTTCAACTACTGGAGTGAGTCGTTCGCGTTTATGGCAAATCCTGCAGCTGTAGTACAGTTCATGGAATCCATAAGAAGGGCAAACTTAGTCATTTGTCTTCTATGATTCTTTATTTTCTTACTGGGTTACCACTTAATATGAAACAAATTTATTGGAAGAGCACAAGATGCAGCATTTTGAATCATGTATCATATTACAATGTTCTGAAACATAGGATGTTTATAATGCCTATCTCCATTTAAAATTCCGTCAATCAATAATGTCCCAGTCGTTACATTTCGGACATAAGTATGTCAGGTTAATGGGCGATATACAGGCTTGAGAGTGGAGCAGAGATGGTGGCTGCACGGCGTGGCATGATGGTTGGCTGGAGGAGGAGACGTGTTGGCTGCCCGGCGTGGCATGATGGTGGGCTGGAAGAACAGAAATGGTGGCTGCCCGGCGTGGCATGATTGTGGGCTGGAAGTTCAGAAATGGATGCTGCCCGGCGTGGCATAATAGTTCGCTGGAGGAGCACAGATGATTGCTGCCCGGCGTGGCATGATGGTGGGCTGGAAGAGCAGAGATGGTGACTGCCCGTCATGGCATGATGGTTGGGTGGAGGAGCAGAGATGGTTGCTGCCCGGCGTGGCATGATGGTGGGCTGGGAGAGCAGAGATGATGGCTGCCCGGCGTGGCATGATGGTGGGCTGGAAGAGCAGAGATTGTGGCTGCCCGGCGTGGCATGATGGTGGGCTGGAATAGCAGAGATGTTGGCTGCCCGGCGTGGCATGATGGTGGGCTGGAAGAGCAGATATGGTGGCTACCCTGCGTGGCATGATGGTGGGCTGGAAGAGCAGAGATGATGGCTGCCCGGCGTGGCATGATTGTGGGCTGCAAGAGCAGAGATTGTGGCTGCCCGTCGTGGCATGATGGTGGGCTGGAATAGCAGAGATGGTGGCTGCCCGGCGTGGCATGATGGTGGGCTGGAAGAGCAGATATGGTGGCTACCCTGCGTGGCATGATGGTGGGCTGGAAGAGCAGAGATGATGGTTGCCCGGCGTGGCATGATTGTGGGCTGTAAGAGCAGAGATTGTGGCTGCCCGTCTTGGCATGATGGTGGGCTGGAAGAGCAGAGATGGTGGCTGCCCGGCGTGGCATAATGGTGGGCTGGAAGAGCAGAGATGGTGGCTGCCCGGCGTGGTATGATGGTCGGCTGGAAGAGCAGAGATGGTGGCTGCCCGGCGTGGCATGATGGTGGGCTGGAAGATCAGATATGGTTGCTGCCCGGCGTGGCATGATGGTTCGCTGGAGGAGCAGAGATGGTTGCTGCCCGGCGTGGCAAGATGGTTCGCTGGAAGAGCAGAGATGGTGGCTGCCCGGCGTGGCATGATGGTGGGCTGGAAGAGCAGAGAAGTTGGCTGCCCGGCGTGGCATAATGGTGGGCTGGAAGAGCAGAGATGGTGGCTGCCCGGCGTGGCATGATGGTGGGCTGGAAGAGCAGAGTTGGTAGCTGCCCGGCGTGGCATGATGGTGGGCTGGAAGAGCAGAGATGGTGGCTGCCCGGCGTGGCATGATGGTGGTCTGGAAGAGCAGAGATGGTGGCTGCCCGGCGTGGTATGATGGTGGGCTGGAAGAGCAGAGATGATGGCTGCCCGGCGTTGCATGATGGTGGGTTGGAAGAGCAGATATGATGGCTGCCCGGCGTGGCATGATGGTTCGGTGGAGGAGCAGAGATGGTGGCTGTCCGGCGTGGCATGATGGTGGGCTGGAAGAGCAGAGATGATGGCTGCCCGGCGTGGCATGATGGCTGGCTGGAAGAGCAGAGATGATGGCTGGCCGGCGTGGCATGATGGTGGGTGGGAGAGCAGAGATGGTGGCTGCCCGGCGTTGCATGATGGTTGGCTGGAGGAGCAGAGATGATTCCTGCCCGGCGTGGCATGATGGTGGGCTGGAAGAGCAGAGATGATGGCTGCCCGGCGTGGCATGATGGTGGGCTGGAAGAGCAGAGATGGTGGCTACCCGGCGTGGTATGATGGTGGGCTGGAAGAGCAGAGATGATGGCTGACCGGCGTGGCATGATGGTGGGTTGGAAGAGCAGAGATGAAGGCTGCCCGGCGTGGCATCATGGTTCGATGGAGGAGCAGAGTTGGTGGCTGCCCGGCGTGGCATGATGGTGGGCTGGAAGAGCAGAGATGATGGCTGCCCGGCGTGGCATGATGGCTGGCTGGAAGAGCAGAGATGATGGCTTGCCGGCGTGGCATGATGGTGGGTGGGAGAGCAGAGATGGTGGGTGCCCAGCGTTGCATGATGGTTGGCTGGAGGAGCAGAGATGATTCCTGCCCGGTGTGGCATGATGGTGGGCTGGAAGAGCAGAGATGATGGCTGCCCGGCGTGGCATGATGGTGGGCTGGAAGAGCAGAGATGATGGCTGCCCGGCGTGGCATAATGGTGGGCTGGAAGAGCAGAGATGGTTGCTGCCCGGCGTGGCATGATGGTTGGGTGGAGCAGCAGAGATTTTGGCTGCCCGGCGTGGCATGATGGCTGTCTGGTGGAGCGGAGATGGTGGCTGACAGGCTGGCGGGGCAGACATGAACATTTTTGACAAGTTTTAGGAAACTATATAAATATTTTCAGGATGAAGGTGTCTCAGAGATAAGAGTAGCAGTTCAAACGTGTTAGTGGAGCATGTATTGAGTACCATGAATGACATATTAATGTAATGATGAGAGTGGAAACTGTAAAAGCTGAACATTGTGATATGGTAAACCTGAAATTTAGTTGTGCAGAGTGGCGATTTATAGAAGAAGAAAAACAAGTTCTTGAAATTGTGACAACATGCTCCAAACAGAAATTTTAAATGTGAAATTGGAGCACTGAAGGAAAATTGCTCTTTCTCAAATATTTGTATTTCTCCAATCAGACTTCCCTTTTCACCAGTGTGAATAGTTCAATAAAAAGAATTTGTTTCATTAGTCGAATCTGTATTTAGAATATTAATACACTTTTATTCATACAAACTTACAGATGTAAGATGACCGGTGTTTTTATTTACCACAATTAACAACCCTTAATCAGATATGCCAAAATGTCACTTTCACGAAACATTTGCTTTGGAACCATAAATTTTTTATGTGGGAGTTGTTTATTGAGTGGTTTTTTTATGTATATATTTATTTACTTATTTTATATTAGAGATTTTCTATTACTAAATTCTGTTTTAAGTAAAATGAAAGTTGTCAACCGTGTCGGCTGTCTTGAGAGGAGATGTCAATATTATTTATTACTCTCGTACGACATTGGGATGTGCAGATTAGCAGCAAGTAGTTGTTTTCGGAAGAATGAGGAGTCTGTTAATAATTATTCACTATTGTGCTGTAATGATAAAGTGTTTTATAAGTTTCTGTTATGAAAGTGAAAAATATAAATTTCTCTAGATTAATTACAGAAGAAAAATTGATTACTAAAAATAATGGAAGACTTAACCATTGATAAATTTAGCAGGCCTACAAAGTAGTACCTGTATGTGCAAAGGCAGGGAGCTGAATCGAAAATGTAATGTCTATGTACATTAAAAACTCTTGGATTTGAGGGTGTGAAATTACAAATAGGTTATTTTGTACGAAGTCTGAGGATAGACTTAGTGCGTTGGCCATGATAAACTTGAGGGTCATCCAGAATTTTAATGAGAAAAAAATGGATAAGTTCGCAGTAAAAGAGAAAAGGGTGAACTTTTCATGCAAGCATCCATACTAAAGCTACGGACTATTGTTTTCTTTGATAAATGTTTAAGAGGTAATATTGTAGTAATTCTTCATGTATGCTTATTTAAATGTTTAGTAATATTTAAAAAAATGAAAAAAATGCACACCCAAGACGAAAAGTCACGAGCCGCATCACTGATTAAACTTAACTTTATCATGTTCTTTGATTTTTTTCAGATTTTGGGACTATTTGTTTGCTTGTGTCAGACTTCTGACAGGCAGGGTTTAACAGAAGAGAGATCGCTTGAGGGACTTTTCTTGGCTCCCAAATCTTGCATACCTATCTGATATTTTTAGATTTTTAATTTGTATAAATTCTTTTTGCAGTGTTCAATTTTATGTGTTCACCGTTCCGGATAAATTGAAGCAAGAGTAAAGAAGTTAAACTTGTTGTATCGCTGAGTTGGCAGTAGAGAATTCGATTGATTTCCTACTCGAAGTAACTTTCTAGCAACAAATAATGATGAACTCTTGTTCGATATCGCAGAAAGTATAAAGAATAACTTGATTATTTAGCATTTAAATTAATTAAGTATTTTTCTTCTTCTAACCGAAAAAAAAACTGAGTGAAAACACTTTCTTGGTGAAAAAAAGAAAAACAGTTTGTTGGACAAACAAAAGAAGCTGTTAGAATTAACTTCTGAGTACAGCTTAAAAATGGTTTCCTACAACTAACCTTATGTAATCTTGGTTCCATGCACCATCATGGGGCCCGATGTTTTCGAATTACAATACAATATTTAAATGTCAATTGCCTACTTGTACATTTTCTACTTTGGTCTTCTTGAAAAACAAATATAGAAGTACATTTAATGTTGAGCTAGACTTACCTACAATTGAAACAGACTTATCAGAACTGACTAGGGTTGCCAACTTTTTTAAAGAAAATACGGGAAATTAAGGAATCGACAGAATTTCACATAGTAAATTGACAGATTATTCCGTTCAATTACTAAAAACGATTTTTTTCTACACTTCGATAACTAGACTTAAATTAAGAGTATTTTGAGACAGATTTCGTAATAGTTGACGTAAATTGCAGTTTCCCACTGTGATTTGATTAGATGTGTCGTGCTTCTCTTCCGAACATCTGTCCAATTATTGTTCATGAGGAAAAAACACCCCCTTTCTATGAGCATTACTACTTGGTATGCTTGGAACAAAAGCCAGTTTTTTTCTAAATTCATAATACTGATATTGTTTGATTTTAAAGTGATGGCACTAAAGCCCATTTATAGCTAGCATTACTTCTAAAAAGACTGCACATTTTAATATATCTCTTGAACAACAAAATTCATCATATAAACAATCATTCAGGGCAAAATCAAATGCTTAGAATAATGATTCGTACATTATGCAAAAATAAGAGAGGAATATGCTCGAAAAGAAGAAAAATACGGGTTAAAATTAGGGCCAAATACGGGAGATCCCTGGAAATACGGCAGCCCTAGACGTGACAGCTGTAATGCGATAACAACCATCACATTAAAAACCTTATGGTAAATATGAAACTAAATTCATTTTTCTCATGAAATGTCACGCAACGTAATAGTTATTTATGCAGCAAGTGGATGATCTTGATGATTATGGCATGAGTGCATGTTTTTCATACGAACGCTAGTGAGTGTCATAATGAGATTATCCTCCAGTTGGATACAACACTTTACGGCATCTTAGCATTATAAACTGTAGGAAATAAATTATGAAAGAAATTCGGGATCCACAGCTGACAGTCTTCAGGTGTTCGTATCGATAAGTTGCGCCTGGCAGTGACACTGAATAAAGAGAAATGGATGACCTTGCAGGCTATGTTAAAAATGTTCCTTTATTTTGTTAATAGGCTATAGATAGTTTCTCTAAACCACAGAACTGTTTTATGTGATATTACAAAAGTGTTAAATATTGGAAATAAATTATATGTTACCTTCTGTCCTGCATTTTATTTCTTGTTACGTCGCGCGTAGAAGTGGTAAGCAAGATAGCAAGCGTTCTGGTATTACGTCATAGCGAATACGTCATTGCTTTTATTAGCACGCGTGCTATAGTCAGCAAATTTCGAACGATATTGGATGTACGACAATAATACGTAATAACAACCTGTTTATAATGCTAGGATATCATAAAATATATCACATTTGTATTTACCTATGCAACTTCAGATCATATTCAAAAGCTAACACCGAAATTTAATTTCTCTACAGATTTATTAAGGATGTTTACTTCACTAGATTATGCAAAAATATGAGTAGAACACATTTTTTGGGCCTAAAATATGCAAAACATTTTAGAGGGTCCGTCAAAATGAAACATGAGACTTACGGTGTCTGTGACACTCAAAAGGCTGGGGGCCACTGGTCTAGTAACAGAGTACAGAACTGCTAGAGATGGAGACAGGAATTAATTATTATATACTGTAAGCCAAAGTTGTCAATAAGCACTGGAAGTGAACGGACGCGGCTCTGACGTTGCGAGTGGAGAGGCATTGCCCTTACGGAAGGAGATTCAATCCAAGAAAGTGAAAATGCACAGGAGTGTACAACAGGAGATATTAGCAGGGGCGAAAGAATTAGTAGATCGGAAGAAGGAGATCTAAATTAATAATGAAGGAAGAACAATTAATAATGAATCGAGTACAGACAGTAGATTGAAAGAGCTAAGACAAACGTAGAGGGACACAGTGAGAAGATTGAATTGTTGAGTCGACCTGGTTGGCGAGTTGGTATAGCGCTGGCCTTCTTTGCCCAAGGTTGCGGGTGCGATCCCGGGACAGGTCGATGGCATTTAAGTGTGCTTAAATACGACAGGCTC
Source organism: Periplaneta americana (assembly GCF_040183065.1). NCBI lineage: Eukaryota > Metazoa > Arthropoda > Insecta > Blattodea > Blattidae > Periplaneta > Periplaneta americana. Next base: position 178,674,068 of record NC_091131.1, read on the forward strand.
ATGTCAGTAGATTTACTGGCATGTAAAATAACTCCTGTGGGACTAAATTACGGCACATCCGGCGACGCTGATATAACCTCTGCAGTTGCGAGCGTCGTTAAATAAAACATAACATTTAACATTTGAATTGTTGAGACAAGAAATAGAACAAATGAAGAGGAAAATTAAGCAGTACGAAATAAGTCAAAGAAAAAGGAAATTGTTATTCTTCGGAGTAGAGGAAAAGGGACGTGAATTCGCAACAGAAACCGGGGAGACAGTACGCAGAGTATGCTACGAGATCATCAAACTGGAGGTAAGAGCAGAAGACATCGAGGAGACTTATAGAATCGGATTAGGATGTAAAATACCTATTGTGATAAGATTCTCAAATATAGTAACCAAAGAAAAAATATTAAGGAACTTACACAGAGTGCGAGGAACGGGAATGAGAGTTGAAAATGACCTCAGCTACGATGTCAAATATAAAAGGAAGCCATCATGAAGGCGGCAAGAGCGAATGGACACTTTGCAAAATTATATGAAGACAAATTAAAAATCAATGGGACATTCTATGACGTAGAATTCTCTAAACCAAATGAAGATAATCCAATATATGAATTAAGTACGAAGAAGTGAGAACATCAATATGCAAAAGAGCAGAGGAATCTGAAGACACGAGGCACAACGTACGAATTGGGAAACTGATGGAATTACAATCGTGAGGGAGAAGAATGGTCAAGAGAAAAATAAATGAAGCAACCGCAGTTATGGCACAAACTGGAAAGTAGGGAAATTGAAGAAAATCATTGGCATGGATTAATACCGACCAGCCCAACTAAACAGATATTAAGTGAAGATCGGAATTCGAACTGGGACAAAATATACGTGACAGGTAATGGGCAGTCTGCACAAACATCTGCTAATATACTGAACGCAACCCATTAGTTATTGAATGATACTCCACAAGTCGGTCATCATGAAAGCTCTCAACAAATGCCAACAAGGACAGAAAAGTAAATCGTCTACAACTAGCCGTAGAACAGCGAAGAAAATTAAGAAAATCGTCAACTATGTAATGTGAGCACAATAACATAATATTCTTCTTAGAGTATCATTCTGTGTTGTTTTCATATCCTCACATAAGTGTTTTAACGAAGTCTAAAGAGCCCACAATACTTGAAAAAGTGTTTGTGATCACAATGGTCTTTTTATGAGTGTCATAAATATCTTCGGTGCATTGCTTTCCATAGTACGGGGCATGTTAAAAGTCCAGCCATGACGGCAGATGACGTCACGAGGGGTGTAATGGCCCCTACCTTCTATTCTATTTTCCTTAGTGGAGGAGGCTAGTCAAGTACTTACTTACTTACTGGCTTTTAAGGAACCCGGAGGTTCATTGCCGCCCTCACATAAGCCCGCCATTGGTCCCTATCCTGAGCAAAATTAATCCATTCCCTGTCATCATATCCCACCTCCCTCAAATTCATTTCAATATTATCTTCCCATCTACGTCTCGGCCTCCCTAAAGGTCTTTTTTCCTCCGGCCTCCCAACTAATACTCTATATGCATTTCTGGATTCGCCCATACGTGCTACATACCCTGCCCATCTCAAACGTCTGGATTTAATGTTCCTAATTATGTCAGGTGAAGAATGCAATGCGTGCAGTTCTGTGTTGTGTAACTTTATCCATTCTCCTGTAACTTCATCCCTCTTAGCCCCAAATATTTTCCTAAGAATCTTATCCTCAAACACCCGTAGTCTCTGTTCCTCTCTCAAAGAGAGAGTCCAAGTTTCACAACCATACAGAAGAACCGGTAATATAACTGCTTTATAAATTCTAACTTTCAGATTTTTCGACAGCAGACTGAATGATAAAAGTTTCTCAACCGAATAATAACAGGCATTTCCCATTTTTATTCTGAGTTTAATTTCCTCCCGAGTGTCATTTATATTTGTTACTGTTGCTCCCAGATATTTGAACTTCTCCACCTCTTGGCTAGTGAAGTAGTGAAGTATAATATGTATAAAATTAGTGAGATCTGAAAATGAAATGTATACAAGAAACAGAACTAGTATTATTAGAAACAGTGTGTGTTCGCTATTAACTCCATATGTAGACGAAATTATTGGAGATCATCAGTGTGGTTTTTGGCGTAATAGATCGACTATTGATCAGATTTTTTTGTATTCGACAGATATTGGAGAAGAAATGGGAGTATAAGGATACAGTACATCAGTTATTCATAGATTTAAAAAAGGCATATGACTCGGTTAAGAGAGAAGTTTTATATGATATTCTTATTGAATTTGGTATTCCCAAGAAACTAGTTCGATTAATTAAAATGTGTCTTAGTGAAATTTACAGCTGAGTCCGTATAGGTCAGTTTCTATCTGATGCTTGTCCAATTCACTGCGGGCTAAAGCAGGGAGATGCATTGTCACCTCTACTTTTTAACTTTGCTCTAGAATATGCCATTAGGAAAGTTCAGGATAACACAGAGGGTTTGGAATTGAACGGGTTACATCAGCTGATTGTCTATGTGGATGACGTGAATTTGTTAGGAGAAAATCCACAAACGATTAGGGAAAACACAGAAATTCTACTTGAAGCAAGTAAAGCGATAGGGTTGGAAGTAAATCCCGAAAAGACAAAGTACCGGTATATGATTATGTCTCGTGACCAGAATATTGTACGAAATGAAAATATAAAAATTGGAGATTTATCCTTCGAAGAGGTGGAAAAATTCAAATATCTTGGAGCAACAGTAACAAATATAAATGACACTCAGGAGGATATTAAACACAAAATAATTTGGGAAATGCCTGTTATTATTCGGTTGAGAAGCTTTTGTCATCTAGTCTGCTGTCAAAAAATCTGAAAGTTAGAATTTATAAAACAGTTATATTACCGGTTGTTCTATATGGTTGTGAAGCTTGGACTCTCACTTTGAGAGAGGAACAGAGATTAAGGGTGTTTGAGAATAAGGTTCTTAGGAAAATATTTGGGGCTAAGAGGGATGAAGTTACAGGAGAATGGAGAAAGTTACACAACGCAGAGCTGCACGCATTGTATTCTTCACCTGACATAATTAGGAACATTAAATCCAGACGATTGAGATGGGCAGGGCATGTAGCACGTATGGGAGAATCTAGAAATGCATATAGAGTGTTAGTAGGGAGGCCGGCGGGAAAAAGACCTTTGGGGAAGCCGAGACGTAGATGGGAAGATAATATTAAAATGGATTTGAGGGAGGTGGGATGTGATAGTAGAGACTGGATTAATCTTGCTCAGGATAGGGATCAATGGCGGGTTATGTGAGGGCGGCAATGAACCTCCGGGTTCCTTAAAAGCCAATAATTAAGTATAAGTGTGTTCGATATAGTCTAAGTGAACTGAAAATCAAGAACGGAGTGATAAAAGTGTCAATTTTGAATGAATTAGGGGAGTGTAATAGGAAGTTAAGTAAAATGATAGAGATAATGAAAATAGGTGAGGAGTATGGCGGGGAGGCTAGCTAGGATAGTGAAGTATAATATGTAGAAAATTAGTGAGTTCTGAAAATGAAACGTACACAAGAAACAGAGATAATAACAACATATTGGCAATGGTGCAGTATGTTTTAGTAACGAGTATTATTAGAAAGCGTGTGTGTTCGATATAAGTGTACTGAAAATCAAGAACAGGGTCCTAAAAGCGTCTATTTTGAATGTTCTAAATTAAGTTGTTAGATTTTAAAGGTGGGTATACTGATCAATTTAAATAGGGTCAAAAGTTAAAATATAAGAGCTTCTACAAAAGGTATATCTGTAATGACTGTAATTGTGGCACCGGATACAATTTGTGAGGTCCACATTACAGGGATGTAAATGTTGACATTAATATATATACCCTGTAAGTTGAATGTGTGAGCTCATACCTTACTGTAGATGTGGCGGCGGAGGGGGCGAGGACGGTTGGTCGTCCCCCTTCTTCTCATCTTGGCCCTGATGTTCTGGAATTTCGTCGTCTGTGTAGACCCTCCTCAACTTCCCCCCTCCACCACCGTGAAGCGCCCGGTGTTTCTGTTCTCGTGGGTATGAAGATCCTCGGCACAGGCGTCTCTTCCGCTGCCAATTCCCCGTCCTGGCCAGCAAGGGCGTTGTAGTCTGGCTCTGGTGGTCGAGGCTTGTATTTGCTGTAATCGGTCACCTTGATTTCCTTTTCGGAGGGGGAATTGAGGCCCTCCTCCTGCAGACGCGGCCGCGTATGTCTGTCCTTCAGTATCACCTCTTTCGGGTGGACCCCCAGAGGCACCCTGCCTTTGTCCCCGGTCACGATGCAATAAATGCCGTAGCCTGTGCCCAGTAGAGAGCCTACACCGATCGATGTTATGGCGGTTGTAACCAGCCTCTCCGGCTTTACTATTTCCCGAATTCTTACGTTTTGCGTAATGAATTTCAGAGCTGATCTGAACATCTTGGCCTATTCAGAACATATGTAACATAGCAACGGCATTGCTATTGTTGCCATGCATCGTCTCCCTAGCGACCGCAGTTGTTGTTTCGCTAAGTATCGTCAAAAGATAATACCGGAAAGTTCACGGTAAATGTGGCGAATGACTCGCCAGTGCTATCTAGCGGCAGGGATTGTAGGCAGCGAGGATGATGTGACGAATAGCGCGTTGAACTGTGTTTATGAGCTTTCTTCTTCGACAAACATAAGATGTCCTAAGGATTATTCTCATTATAGTTGTAGCCTACACAATATCAGTTAAATGTGGAAATGTTTGTTCTATGTTTTGTAAAAATATGCCTAGCAAAATATACTAGATCTTTCTTCACATTTCCAAAAGATAGAGATTGGGCGTAGTCATATAAACACCAGATTGTTACTTTTCTGTTACAAGATGATGATGATGATGATGATGATGATGATGATGTTTACTACTACTACTACTACTACTACTATTAATAATAATAATAATAATAATAATAATAATAATAATAATAATAATAATAATAATAATAATGGCTTTATTTAACCTGGCAGAGTTAAGGTCGTAAGGCCTTCTCTTACACTCAACCAGGATTAAAACTAGTTTACACAGTTGAACATAAAACTGGATCGGAATTACATACAGATACAATTTAGGTACATAATGAGATCAAAAGAGGTAATTATATAAAATTTACCTCATAAAATAAAAATAAACATAGTGAAATACATATTAATCTTGTTAGAATCAAATACGAATCACATAAAAACAGAAGTCTATAATTCAATAAAAAAATGTATACAGTGAAAATAAAAATAAACACATTAGTATACATATTAGTATTAGCTTACAATTAAGTAGGATTTACATAATTAAACCACAAACCGACAATTGAATAAAATGTGCACAAAAATAAATTAATAATAAAAAAACAACACAGTGGGATACATATTGGCGTTAGTGATAAATAAACATGATTTAGATAATAAAAATAAGAACCAAAAATAAAAAATAAAAACAAATACAGTGGAACACATTCCATTAAATATTTGCAACGCGTTAGGTCTTACAACTCATCATAAGATAGTTTTCTATTTTACATTTAAAAGAAATTAAAGTTCGGCAGCCTTTGACTTCAGGCGGCAGAGAATTCCAGTGACGAGAAGTAGCAACAGTGAAAGATGAAGAATTAGGAGATGATGTGTGGAGTGGTATTTCTAGCGTGTTATCATGTTGTGACCGAGTATTTAAGTTATGATACCGAGAAAGACGGTGGAATCGAACAAATAATTAAGAGGGAGTAGAGGTGTGTAAAATTCGATATAAGAGAGAAAGGGAATGTAACTTTCTCCTCTCATTTAACCTGAGCCACAATAATTTACCGAAAGGAGGCGAAATGTGATCGTAGTAGGTGACATTACAAATGAAACGAACATACGCATTATGAACACGTTGCAGTTTCTGGGATAAATCCGCCCTGAGATCACTGAATAAAGCGTCACAAGAATCGAAATGAGGCGTAATAAGAGTCTGTACAAGCGTCTGCTTTAATTTAGCTGGATAGTGGTACAATCTTTTTAATGAGTGAAGAGTGGAAAATACTTTCTTGGGCCTCAGTCCAGGACTTTTTGCATATAACTCGGCATGTACAGGGACATCATTTTATTTTTACTTCAATTTTTATTGTATCTGAGTTTTGGAATGTACTTCACTCCCACCCCTTCTACTAGTAAACTTCCAACCCTTCACGACACAGAGCCGAGGCCGCGTAAGCAGTACTGAGTTACTGAGTATAGTACGTTTCAGAAACATGTTCGCGTTTTCCAGTGACGAAAGAGCTTTCAATATTGAATCATATTTTCGTACGGGTACTGTCGTCCGTTTCCCTATGTCGCATCCCGGTTTCCCCCACCTGCTTCTGTTCGCCCCCCTGTTAAGTCTAGTAGCTGGGCTATCTTAGCTCTTTTCAGAAAACATTAATTTCTGTTAGGAATTGGACGTCTACGTAATATTATACAAGTGTTTAAAATAACTTAAATAAAAGGGCCTCCATAAGTAATTAACTGTCACGTGATTCCTCCCCCCCCTTTCTACAAACCTGCGACAAAACCACTTGAACGGACAGTAGATAGCATTTCTGAGTGATTTTATCTTTTTCGGATCGGGCAGAAGTGAAGATTGAATTTACAGTACGTAAGATACTCTTTTATAGAGTAGGTACAGAATTATTTCAACATGAGTTACTCGTACGAAGGACGAAACTGGTAATTGGAATTAGGTACAATAGTCTATAGTGCGATAATATGCACAAAAGAACTGAAGCCTGTATCGAAATGAACGGCCACCATTTTCTAAAATGTGTTTAAATATCCATATTATGATTATTTTTCAGTTTAACTTCATTCTCTATATTGTACGCTAATTTGCTGTAACAGTACAATATACAGTACACTTTATAATTAATACTTCCGAATGGATAGCTGAATTCGTGTGTAAAACACTAAGTTTTAATACAGTACTGTATTTTGATTAAACAAAAACCTAATGAAAATTATCAAACTCAAAACCGCGATATTTCCTAGTTTACATAAATGGATGAACTACTTTTCTTCCCTCCTATACCTAGTAAAGTTATTTGTATTTTACGCCAGTATCATCGAACTCCGTCGTGGAAGGGGTAGCAAACGGTGTTTCCTGTTTCAATCGTTAATAGAAAGGTATAGACAGGTTAATATTAAAACTGTTAGTAAAAATAAAATGATGTCCCTGTATTACAGACTTAGAAAATTAAATTGCAGTACGTATCCAGTGGAAGTGAGGAAATTTAACTGGAACAATGACAACAGAATAACAGTCTGACGCTAGACGCAAAGTCAGCATCTAAAGAGCTCACAAAATAATGATTTAGAAAACAAAAAATAGTTAAAATTGTTACAAATTTTTAAAAACTGTGTTACTTCTGTGTCAGAAGTCGGTCATGCTAAAACTTGCAGTAAAAATTCCTCACTTTCACTGGATACTGGATTGCTCACTACATGTATTGAAACAAACCTGCCAACAATGGTAGCTATCAAGGAGGCCAACTCAAGTGAAGTAAACATCACACTCAAACACAAAAGTGTCACTTTCTGTCTTAGTTACGTAAATAACTATTGCTAAATGAATATTAAAACATATTGATAACTTAGGGTGTTGTAAATATATCGATGGCGTCGTCGTCTCCTTGTGAGATTAAAAGCAAAGGAATTTTTCAATGCTACATTTTGTTCGGATGAAATTTCTGTACATTTAAAGAACGAAACAAAAATTATTTCATTTACTTTTCACAATACACTGTTCTCTTAAATTGACTCAGCATATTGGGAATTAAATCAATGGGTTTCCTAATGAAATATTTCATATAAAACAATTTTTGTCTCTAAAAGGAAGCAAAAAAAATAACATTGTATTAAGCTTTTTTTCTTTGAAATATCTAAAAAAATAATACACAGAAATTAATGACATCACTTACGTTTCATCCTCTTGTAAATCTTATATTATCCCTTCTTAAGATACTCTTTAGCATAGTAGGCTGACTAGAATCGATGTTCACGTTTCGCTTGCAGGGAGTAGTGACTGGAAACAGTTTTTCGAAACAAACCGACATGGAACTACATTGTTAGGTTAGTAGTCAAGGTTTTAAAACTTAATAATAATAATAATAATAATAATAATAATAATAATAATAATAATAATAATAATGAAGTAAATGAGAGCGATATGGAATATCATTTATTTTCTAATCATATCCTCTAAAATATGTCTGTGAAAATACAGATTTTTTGTGGTAGTATGTACTACATACATATTAGGTTTGAGTACATCATAGACGTAGAAAACACACTAAGATAGAATAAAGGAAGGGTTTTTGGAATAGAGAGGGATATAATGTATTATTCCATATTATGGATTACCCATAGGAAAACCATTGGAAATAATATCACTGATTAACGTTATAACTTCTTTAATGTTAATATTATAAAATTACCTGGCTGACTGGTTTCGACGTGGTGTCCGTCACTAGGCTTCGGACACTGACGGATACCACAACGAAACTAGTCAGGCAGGTACTTTTTTTATAATATTAATAAAGTAAAAAAGTTACAACTTTAATCAGTGACTATGCAAGTGTTAAAAGAGTTTATCCAAGAGCGAAGATCAAAATATTATTAAAAATGATTCACATTCTGCGCACTGTTCATGGGCCACAACTCGCATTGATAGACATTATCCAAACGTCTCCACTGGTATCTTCAACAAAATTGACTCCCACAAAATATGTCGTCTGCATTGCTGTCTTGTGGTTTGGAACGCAGACTTCCAAAATTTTCGTCACACGAATCTTTCAACTTTACTTCACGATGGTTTGAATTTGTTGTCGAGGGCTCCGTAGCTTTCTGCTTTCTGATGTATTCATAACACCCGCCTCAACGACTTAGGATACACCCCACCGTTAACTTCGCTCGCAAAAATCAGTTTGTACGTCATTCACAAAAAAGTTTAACTGCATTATTTGGAAGCAAAAATCAAGCCCTTCAAGACAACCTATGAAGAATCAGATAATTCACAACAGTATTTGTTATATAATTTTTACAGTTTTTGGAAAAAAAAATTTCAAACCACAAAAGACATTTTCTTCTATTGTTGTAAGACCATTTTTCCCAAAGCGCACCTCCCACGTTATGACATTAACTCAAACATAAGGAAGAAGTTACGAGATGGAAGAACCAAATATTGATGATTTGCCGGCATTCCAAAACCGCCTACTATTCCATAACCCCTCGTTTAGTCTAATAATAATAATAATAATAATAATAATAATAATAATAATAATAAAGCTGTAATAAAGTATTGTCGTATAAGGCTAATATAAGGAGTTTTGTCTTGTTGCAGGTAAGCGACCCCTCCGAGTGTCCAGATCTGTCGACGTCGACTGTAAGGTAAGTTTTTCTTTGGTATTGACTGGGTATGGTAAAGGTAAAGGTATCCCCGTAACATGCCATGAAGGCACTTGGGGGGCATGGAGGTAGAGCCCCATGCTTTCCATGACCTCTGCACTAGAATGAGGTGGTGTGGTCGGCACCACGCTCTGACCGCCTTTTACCCCCGTATGCCGTGTGGAAAATCTGCTTATAGATGAATGTTTTTTAATGAGAATAATAAACATAGTAATTAAAAAAAAGTATTTCCAGACACTCTACATCATGAGATACATGTCTTCCTTTTCGATGGAAGAAACTAGCCGTATGACATAAGTATTCACGTATGACTTAATTACCGTAACACGTAACATTCAGAAAAACAGCGTCTGAGCTTACTATACTCGTATTATATAGAACGACGTATCTCGTATATCGAGCCGCAATGTATCCGTTGCAGCATTTCAAAAAATCTATTTCTGTATTTGTAGTCAACGGTGTTAATATTCTGGTATTGGAATTCGTTTGAAATATCCCCATTTAGTTGTGAATGAAACTACTATGTGACAGATATTGAAATACAGCCGTAAAATCGACTGTGTAGCCTAACCTTTTTATCAGGTTAATTGGTGTGTACTCATTAGATTGATTACAATGTTCCTAGTAGGCCTAGATACTGGCAGTGAAAAGTTTTGATCAGTGAAAAGTTTATATTTTCCGTGAAATGTGTTCCAGTGTCAGTGAAATGTGTCATAGTGCCAGTGAAGTTAGGAAGTGAGATGAGAGTGAAGTGAAAGTAGTGAAAGAGTATCAGTGCCAAAATGATATACATGTGCATTTATAAATATACATCATATATGTATAATTATATACTATGTGTACACTGAGGAGAATGAAACGTATGAAATGGAAAGACAGAATAAGAAATGAAGCTGTGTTGGAAAGAGAGGGTGAGGAAAGAATAATGCTGAAACTGATCAGGAAGAGGAATAAAAGGAATTGTTTGGGTCAGTGGCTGAGAAGAAACTGCCTACTGCAGGATGCACTGGAAGGAATGGTGAACGGGAAAAGAGTTCGGGGAAGAAGAAATCGGATGATAAACGATCATGTGCGGAGACTAAGAGGAAGGCAGCGTATAGAAAAGATTAGAGACACCTGGATTTGCAGGAAATTATGAATGAATGAAATATAATATAATGTAATATAATATAATATAATATATATAATATAATACAATACAATACAATATAATATAATATAGTATAATATAATATAATATTATATATACATATATATATATATATGAATTGTAATGGCAAATTAGATTTACTTTAATTAATGTGGTTACATTAAAATATTATTATTATTATTATTATTATTATTATTATTATTGTTATTATTATTAATTGTAATTATTGTCTGTAATTATGTTACCAGTGTCACAGGGTGTTTGAACATTTTCAGTTTGAATAAACACATACAAATAAACTCTATATTGACTAAGAAGATACAGCCGTTCACCCCTCATCATCTACATTTAATATCAAAGGACAGTGGCTTGGTCACGCCGTGGCTTTGTTCCCATATCATCATCAAAACAGGTACTGACAATACAGATATGTAGGAATTCAAACATTGCGTCTGTTTTGTGAGTAATTTACTCACCTCAATCACATGGGATGTGAATAAGTTTTTTTTATACTAGAGACGTCCTTTCGTTGTCTGCAGAAATTTACCATATAGGGCAAATATAATAATTTCTTTGGATATAAATGACTTTCAGTATCTTTGTAAGAATGGGCAGAAATATATCAAGTGGACAGTAAAGATTGAATTGATATTTGCGGATTAGCACATTTTACAGTATAATAATTCTGCTTCTAGTACATTAAATAGCCTACCGAATTCCTTCAAATTTAACCATTAGCTCAACTGATGAATAATTGTAAACTGAATCATCTACTTGCTGTACAATTTTTTGTAGAGCCACCAACGAAGCTCAGTCGACAGACTCGCTAGCCTGCGCTAGGGTTTGGGTTAGATTCGCTTTTGGGCTGATTACCTTATTGAGTTTTTCCGAGTTTTCCCCAATCATAATCCAAGTACCAAATAATCTACGGCGAATCCTCGGCTCACTTCATCTAGCAATATATATATATATATATATATATATATATATATATATATATATATATATATATATAAAAGTCCACTTGTTCCACATCTTAAGACTTCAATGCTAATATAGATATATGGAATACAATAAGTGAAAAGAAATGAATGAAAAATATGCAGATACGACCGATGTAGATGAAGCCTGTAGCATGGTTTCCTCTCTGAGAGGGAAGTAAGGCTGGGACGTCCGTGCAGAAGATTTCCGACACGTAAAAGAAATCTGTACCTGTTGGAGTGCTTTGGGCATATACATTGAATTTGGACACTGAATAGCCTCTGAAATAGAGAAGTTTCTCTGTAATAAATGAAGTACCGATATTGCTACTACTGTCGCTACTACCTGATGTCAACGACCTGAATATTCCACCTGTGAAATTGAATAAAACAATCATCCCGTTTAGCTCTACCGTAAAAAATCTCGGAGTGAATTTCAAATCTAATCTCAATTCGGATACGCATATTAAATATTACATGTAAGAAGGGATTCTCTATTCTCCATTCACTAAAAATATTGTATCATTATCCGTCTAAATTAAAACAGACGCTACCTCACTTCGATTATTGCGACGTTTTGTTCAGTGATCTCAGGATTGATTCCGCTCAGAAAGTACAGCGTGTTCATAACGCGTGCGTCCGCTTCATTTGTAATGTTCGATACTAAGATCATATCTCACCTTCTTTCGAGAAGTTATCATGGCTAAGGTTACATGAGAGTAGAAATCTGCACTCACTTTCTCTCTTATATCGAATTATGCATACTTCATCCCCCTATTATTTATTCGCTCGTTTTCATACTCTCTCTCGCCATCATAATATTAATACTCGATCAAAACATAACACGCTAGAAATTCCACTTCACACATCATCTCTGTATTCCTCATCTTTCACTGTTGCTACCTCTCGTCACTGGAACTCTCTGCCGCCTGAAGTCAATGCCGAACATTGAAATCTTTCAAATCCAAGTTAGAAAATTATCTTATGACGATTTGCCAAAGTAACTTACTATTATGACAAGTGTTGTATTGCATGTTTCCACGTATTCACATTTTTGTATGTTCTAGTGATATTTAACTTATTTTATATTTTTGTTTTCATATTTTCCGATAACGGTATATCTATAATGTGATAAGTTGAGCTATATATAATCATAATTTTCCTTATTGTGTGTACCTAAAAATGTTGTATGCTTCGTACTGCACTATTTTATCATTATTATTATTATTATTATTATTATTATTATTAGTAATCTTATTTTTATCATTATTATTATTATTATTATTATTATTATTATCATCAATAACTGTCTTAATTTTTATACTTTGTATGTCTCATTTATTTTGATTTTTTAAAATTGGTTGTTTAACGACGCTGTATCAACTACTAGGTTATTTAGCGTCGATGAGATTGGTGATAGCGAGATGGTATTTTGGCGAAATGAGGCCTAGGATTCGCCATAGATTACCTGGCATTCACCTTACGGTTGGGGAAAACCTCGGAAAAAACCCAACCAGGTAATCAGCCCAAGCGGGGATCGAACCCGTGCCCGAGCGCAACTTCAGACCGGCAGGCAAGCGTCTTAACCGACTGAGCCACGCCGGTGGCTATTTATTTTGACCTGCTATTCACATTTTATTAAGCTTTTTCCGTTCTTTCTGTATGTTATATATTATGTCTGATTTATACTTTCTCGTTGTTTACATTTTGTTATTATTATTATGTTATTCAGTTTTGTGTGTAAAATTGTAGTGTACTATGTAAATTTGCAGTGTTTTTTGTAACGCAGTTTTACTCCTGGTTGAGTGTTAGAGAAGGCCGTATGGCCTTAACTCTGCCAGGTTAAATAAATTATTATTATTATTATTATTATTATTATTATTATTATTATTATTATTATTATTATTATTATGTCACTACCACTATTACATTTGAACCATAATCTGTCAGGGAGTAAAAAGAGGTATTTACAAAAGACTTGTGATCTTATAGAAACATTGAGGTTTGATATTTGGTTGAAGCGCTTATGCAGATTCTTTTATTTTGAAAAAAAAATATATTATGCAATATTTGCATTGAGTGTTACAAATTAATGGAATCATATCACTTCATTACTTGATATTTTTCAGTTATGCAGAGCTTCTTGAAATAGTTTCTTAATTTTGTTCCGGGGTGTAGCTGTCTTTTGTAGATGTACTTTTCTTTGTGTTTAAAGTGCAGATAGAACTGATCCATCTCCGAGTTGCTCTTTGTAGGTTTACTTGAATATTGAATCTATTACAAGTGGCACATATATGTGACTTCGATAACTTAAATCCAACATTAAAATTTTCGCAAAAAATTTGCCAGAATTTGTCGGAACTCACTTGTGGTTTCTCTTTTCTTCACACCATTTATGACAGTGCGGGTTAATGGTAAGATTACAATCTAAATAAACTGTATGTGAAATCAGTTGCCTATTATATAGTGGCTTTGATATTTACGGTAGATGATCTATCAAAGTTTCTACAGATTCTGTTGAATTTTTCTTGTATCTCTTGTGCTTGCCTCGTTGGTCACTATGCGAAGCTGTGCCGCCATCTTAATCTGCTTCTTGATAGTCTTTATTCTGGTAGAGCTGGGATGTAATCTATGAAGAAGCGAACATGTGCTTGCATACGTTTGTTTCAACTCCATTTACTTTCACCGTATACATAAAGAACACACTTCGTTGCGATTTTCTTTTCTTCACGTACCTGTATTGAAAGATACAAAAAATAATAGAATAGTCATAGAAATTTCTAAGAACACAGTGTTAGAACTTGGCCTACATGTAAGTTTCAATAATGTTTACTGACAATTTCTTTATTGTTTAAATTTTCATTGCCTAAAAACAAGTACATGTTCTGAGCAAAATGGCTTCCCATATCCCAAAAAGAATTCAGCCTCTGATTTAACATATTCCAGTACTGGTTTTGGCACTGACATGGTCCCAAATTTGTTTTCTGGAATCACATTTCCGCTATGAGCTATCTTACGTTCCAGACGTAACTTTACTTTTCCTTTTCTTTTATTTCTGTGATCTTCATTCTTCTCTATCTCTCGACTCCGGTTTCGTTTTTTAGGCGAAAGTTCAACTCCTCGTGAAAGAATTAATTCTGAAAACTGAAATAGAATAGGCCTATGTGTTTGTATTTTATGCACTCACATTCCATGTTGCACAGAAACGGTTTTTCTTAATCACATACTAATTAAAACATACCTGTCGATCGCTGTCCGTAACAGCGCCTGTGGAATAATTGTTAGCGCGTCTGGCAGCGAAACCAGGTAGCCCGAGTTCGATTTCCGGTCGGGGCAAGTTACCTGGTTGAGGTTTCTCCGGGGTTCTCCCTCAACACAATATGAGCAAATACTGGGTAACTATCGGTGCTGGACCCCGGACTCATTTCACCGGCATTATCACCTTCATCTCATTCAGACGCTAAATAACCTAAGATGCTGGTAGAGCATCGTAAAATACCTACTAGAGATAAAAGAAGAAACATCGTCTGTATCTGGGTTATGATCAGCATCATCTATAGAGACGGTAAGAGGAAGAGCGTCAGTCCTCGGTGCATCCATTACGCTGAATACTGACGTTGTGTTGAGTACTATAAGAGTTAGGGCAGTGTGCGCCACAGAGCAGCTGCAAGGATACCATCTTTTGAATACTAACCAACAGAAGTCAGAAACTAGCCTTCACAAAACATATTTTCTTGTACCAATCAGGGTAACACGTAGCAGCACATAAATCAAATTACACAAAAAGGTGGGTTGGGGCAGTGTTGCACCGATTCTCTCAGATATTAACCTAAATATCGAAGACATTAAATTTGTGGATACGTGCAAATGCTCTGAAATATAAGCGTTTATTGTTTAATATATGTTTAATGAAAGCATTATAGTATTCTTAGTGCAGATGTAGTGAGATACTGGAGGGCGGTTGAAGTAACTGCACATGAGTTCGAAGATATTCAAGTTAAAGTCGTGCACAACCGGTTAGGAAAAATAGAAATGATATACTGCTACTGAACGCCTGGCGCTATAGACAGTATGCGAAGCTCTTCCGTCTCGCGGAGTAGTCCAATGTTCGGTTTAACGAATGTCCAAATCTTTCTCGGGTGGACGGCTCTAATCTAATTGCTCAACGCTTTGTTTTTTTTTTTATTTTAGTAGGTTATTTTACGACGCTTTATCAACAGCTTAGGTTATTTAGAGTCTGAATGAGATGAAGGTGATAATGCCGGTGAAATGAGTCCGGGGTCCAGCACCGAAAGTTACCCAGCATTTGCTCATATCGGGTTGAGGGAAAACCCCGGAGAAAACCTCAACCAAGTAACTTGCCCCGACCGGGAATCGAACCCGGGCCACCTGGTTTCGCAGCCAGACGCGCTGACCGTTATTCTACAGGTGTGGACTCAATGCTTTGAGGTTACAGTACTCTACAGTACATCTGTTGCTTAGTCAAGTGTTCGAAAGCCCATAAGGCAACTAATGCAAGAGATAATTGGGTAGGGTGGCCATGTTCTTTCCCCCCCTCCTCTGCAACAGAGGAACAGATGAAACCAGCGCTATTTAATACCCGGGCTATATATAGTGAAAGTAATAAAACATAGGCCTACAGCTGTTATAAAACGTGAAGTTTTGTGTATGTATTTTACTTTTTACTTATTAACATAGGCTTAATATGTAACTCAAATTACAATAATGTTAACTTCATCACTGTCATTTCCTACAACATTCGAGCCACGCCCCTTTGTTTTGACCAAACAAAACATGGCGGACTAATGTTCAATTGTCTTCAACTAAAAGGCGTTGTAGCCTCTCTATAGTTACATAACTCGTTGGTTACTAGTAACACTTGGGTTTGGAGAAAGGAATGACTCCTTTCTGTGGTTGGCTGCACCATTGAGGGCGTGTCTAGCAATATTACGAATGTTTGATACTTCTAAGTTGATGGAAGAGTTAAAGGCTGCTCACGGCTTACTGTGTGATATTTTGTAAATCACAAAGTGGAATTAATATTAATGCAGTGAACAAAACTGCTCTAATAATGTATTTTTAATTACCAGTATTGCGTTCAGTAATTTTTGAAAATATGATTATTGTGCAATGTACTGATAATTAACTTGAAACTAAATATGCTTTCCTGTCAAAAAATAAATTCAAAGGCAATATTCTGCAAGAGGGGATTATAATCTTACAGTTCTTAATGTAGAGGTAAACAAAGCATATTGCTATGTGGGACGAAACGATCGGAAAAAGAGGCTCGATAGATGTGGCTTCACGTGTATGGAATTTCCTAAAAATCATGGAGGTGGGAAAGAAGTAACCTTGTTTTCCGTCACATGTGGGGGCCAGAATAGGAATGTCAACTTCATTACTTTGTGTTTACATGCGGTGAATGTAATGGATATTCCTATAATTAACCAGTGTTTCTTCGAGCCCTGACATTCACGCATGGAAGTGGACTCTGTCCATACTAACATAGAAAGAAGATGTAGACATGTGGATGTATTCGATTCTACTGGATGGTATACTATTGTGAGAATGAGATCAGACAAACATATGGTAATAGAGATGGATAACATTCAGTTTTTAGTTTTCAGCCAACTCCAGAAGAAGATGATAAACAACAAGAAAACTGCAGAAAATGGTGACTCTGTAACCTGGTTGAAGATGGTTTGGGTAGAATACCTGAAAAAGATTCCTTGCGCGATATTTATTCCTGCAGTGACGCATTCCAGGTTCTACGAACCAAGAAAAGAGTTTCCTGCGAAAGTCATCAGAGACTGAAACCAATATTATTCTTTGCCCCACTTATGACTGCTCCATCTGCATAAGCAGAGAAAAGAAAAAGATTTTCTAGATTTGTGTCATAAGGGTATAATACTCCTTAGGTACCATGCATTGTGCCTTGTGGTGGGATAACTAGGAGTAAAATACACAGCCAGTTTTATTTAAGTTCTCATTACAGATTTAGAGTATTAAATTATTTGGAAGTATATTATTAATGTTTTAAAAACATAAAATTACTTAGTCATACGTTAAAAAGTGTTGAAATTTTAAAAAAGGTATATACCTTCGACAGACGGCCCGTTTCGACGTTATGTCACGACTTCTTCAGCGTCTCCTGAACTACTGGTGATCTTGATTCTGCGATGTGCATTTGTCGATAGGAGTGGGGGTGTGTTGCTCTTATGGTGGGGGCTGGTTGTTTATGTGTTATGACGTATCGTGACGTATTGAACTGTAATTGTGTATTAAGTATATGTTGTGGGTATGTTATTGTATGTTTATATATTTCGTATTGTTCTAAGAAGTTTAACTGTGAACTTTTTGGTGTGATGTGTAAAATTTCCATATCTGTTTCTATATTATGGTAGTCATGATTATTGTTGATAATATGTTCTGCATAATTTGATGTGATGTAGGGTTTGGTTATAGCTTTAATATGTTCATTATATCTTGTGTGAAAGGATCTTCCTGGCTGTCCTATGTAAAAATGTGGGCAACTATTGCATTTTAATTTGTAAACTCCAGTTGAATTATATCTATTTGAATGTTTAATGTGATTATTTAGATATTTCTGTGTTGTGTTATTTGTTTTGTATGCTATCTTGTATTTTAGTTTTCTGAATGAAGTTGCAATTTTGTGAGTATTGGTATTGTGATATGTTAATGTTATGTATTTATTCTCGCGTGCTGTTTGTGTTGGTTTGTTCTGTTTTTGTTTTGCCTTTTTTATTAGTGTGTCTATTATGTTAGGGTTATATCCATTGTCTTGTGTTATATATTTTTATCGTGTTTAATTCTTCAGTGTAGTTGTCATTGTTCATTAGTATATTAATTAATCTGTGTGTCATTGTATGGAAAGCTGCATGTTTATGCTGTATGGGATGATGTGATGAATTGTGTATGTGTGTTGTGGTTGTAATGGGTTTCCTGTATATTTTGAATTCGTGTCTGTTATTTGTTTTGGTTATGGTGATGTCTAAGAAATTTATAGCTTGGTTATGTTCTGTTTCTATTGTATACTTTAATTTGGGATGTATTTTGTTGAGTTGTTGATGTAGGTTTTCTATTTTTTTTGTTTCCATTATATAGAACTATTATGTCATCTACATATCGATGCCATTACATTATTTTCTCCGCGTGTTTGTTGTTGTCGGTGTTTAGTATGTGTGTTTGTTCTATGTTGTGAATAAAGATTTCAGCTAATATTCTTGATATAGGTGAACCCATTGGTAATCCTTTAGTTTGTGTATAATATTTATTGTTATGTGTGAAATAATTTTGTTTTGTAATAATCTCTGTAATGGGTATAATTTCGTGAATGTGAGTCTGTGGTAGCCTATGTTATTTTTGATAAGCATTTTTCGAAGTATTTCAAATGTTTCTGTTATTGGTATGTTTGTATATAGGTTTTCGATGTCAAATGATGCTAATGTTGTGTTGTGTGGAATGTGTTTGTGTTTTATTTTGTTAACCAGGTCTGTGTGTTGATTATTGTTGTTGGGTTTTCAAATTGTATACTATTTCTTATAATGTTGTCTATATATTTCGCTAATTTTTATCCTGGTGCATTCTTGTAGTTAATAAGAGGCCTGATTGGTATATTTTGTTTGTGAGTTTTTGGTAATGCATTTAATTTAGGTGCGTGAGATTTAATTTGTTTCAATTGTTGTTTTTTGTTGTTAGGTGAATGTTTCGATTTATTGTATTTTTGACTATTGTTTGATATTTTGTTGTTGGATCTGTTTTTATTTCTGTGATGTTATTTTCATGAAAAAATGTGTTAATTTTGTCATTCGTGTCTTGAGCATTCATTATTACAGTGCAATTAGCCTTATCTGCTTTTACAAATGTTAAATTGTGTGCTTGTTGTTTCTCTCTTAATGTCTTTATTGTTATAATTTCATGCTTATCAGTTATAGGTTTGTTTATTTTATCTATGTTTCTTAATAAATCTTGTCGAATGTGTTCTTGGTGTTGTGCTTGTGTGTTTTGAATTGCTGTTTCTGCATTGATGACCGTTTGCATTTGTTGTGTTCTTGGTGTCTTGTTATATTGTAGGTTATGTTTTAGTCCTTTTTCAAGTAGTTTCGTTTCATTTTGGCTGAATGTTACGTTGGTATTGTTGAATATCTTAGGATGGAATTTGTGTGTGGTGTTGTATTTGGTTTTTTGTTTATGTGTTAATGTTGCTAGTTTGTTTCTATGTCGTTTCTTTATCTTTTAACTTATTTGTGTTATTACTTTGTTCGAATGTAAAATAATTTCCTCTAATTGTATGTAAATATGTCTTATATGCATTTGTATTGTGTTTGTTTTTCATGTAATGTAAATGTTTTATATTGTTTTGTATGTAGATTTTCTCTGCTGTGGCTTTTCTTTTCTGTGCTGGATATGAGTTGTTTTTTATGTTTATATGTATGTATTTGGGTATTACGTCTCGTTCGAGGCATTCTTGATTGAATTTGATCTTGTGAGATGTCTTGATCACTTTCACTCGCGTAGTTCGATATTGGTGAGCTAAATTACTTATATCGTCGTAATTCATTGTTTTAATTTCTCAGTGAAGACTGTAATGTTCATTTAACTACATTCTGTACTTTATTAATGCTTATTTTTAAGTTTGGGTGAGGCATCAATGAATGAACGATGTAGTAGGGCCCAAATAATATTATTAACAAGTAACTTTGATTAGCTGAACATTCTGTAGGCCTACTATGTTCGTTAGATAAAAAGCCTCTAATGCCATTTGCCTCATTATTTATTATCTCAAGTTCAAAGTCAGAAGTAGATTACTAACATTTAGAAAAAACTGCTCTGTGTAAAAACCAACTGAATTGGGAGGAAAATCTTTACTATTTCAGCCTCTGAATCTCACAAACTCATGTTTATACAATTCATGAGCAGCAGCTGCAGTGAAATTAGATCTCTACACAGCGTTCCATGATGTCTGACAGGAAACGTAAACATTGTCGGCAGAGGTAGGGAGGCGCATAATTGTTACTCAACCTATGGCAGACGTCACAGTCCAGGCTTATCTCGACATTGGGCGGACAGAACGCTTCAGACCTTCCAACTTCAAGATAAGCGTCGGATGTGATCTCTGCCATTGGGGCCGGGTACAATTTTTCCCTTGAAATTATTCAAGCCTGCTTCACAGGGAGGTTCTACCTGAAAACCAGATTTGCATAATATATTTGTTACTATAGCTACGTTAATAGAAAGCCACAATTTAAGTCATACAGAATTGTGGGCACTTAAAGTTCGGTTTCTGGCATCTTCTCAGCCCATTTGAGTTCTGTGGATATAAAGTGAAGAATTGTGACGGTGTCGTGTGGTTCCTGGGGTAGCTCAGCCGGTAGAGCATTCGTGCGGTAAGCGAAGGGTCCGGGATCGATACCCGGCTCCGGAATAATTTTCTCTTGAAATTATTAAAGCCTGGTTCACAGGGAGCATCTACATGAAAGCCAAATTTGTACACTATTAAATAACAATTCCTGTACGTACACTTAAATTGAAAATTTTTATTTGAAAAGCATTTATTTGAAAATATAAATAAAAGCCGCTCCACTGAGTAAAACACGACTTGAGCTTCAGTCCGCCACTGCACTCATCCCCGCTTTCTGCACCCTTGCCCCGAGAGCCAGTCCGGAGCAGCTCCCTTGAACCACGGAGCTACGGTGCGTGACATATATATATATATATATATATATATATATACATACATATACAGAGTTTTTAAAAATACTGGGCCTAATTTTAGGTATGTATTTCCCACATGTAGACAATCAAAATAGTTCATTACAACATGTGTCCGGAAATGCCTTATTTCCGAGTTATGGCCTTCACAACATTGAAATTCACCTGAACGTTTTTCTTTCCGCAGGTCGTTGCCGTCAAAGGAGACATTAAGAGGGCACTCTGACAGTTCATTCCGAGGCGAAGGATACATTCAGTGTTGTGTAGGCGTTAGACTGTGCGACATGTATTCAAATCAAGAGCTGGCAGAGATACACTTCATGTACGGTAAGGCGGACGGCAATGCTGCGCTGGCTCGTCGTTTGTACCAGGAGAGGTAACCACAGAGACAATGTCCAGATCGGAAGACATTTGTACGTCTCCATTACCGTCTGTGCGATTATGGAAAATTTAACTCTCCTGGTTTGGGAAGGGGACGACCAAGATCTACAACTCCAGAAGTACAGGAGGAGATTCTGGAGGCTGCGAACGACTCCTTCTATCAGCACACGAAGGGTAGCGTTGCAAGTCAATGTTCCTCATAAGACTGTCTGGAGACTGTTGAAAGAGTACCTATAAATTGTATCCTTATCATTTGCAACGTGTACAGGCCCTGTCACCAGCAGATTAACGTGCACGAGTTAGGTTCTGTCAGTGGTTCTTGCAGCAGTGTGGTGTAAATCCGAACTTTCCTGCCTTAGTGTTATTTTGCAGATGAAGCACATTTCACACGAAATGGCATAACAAATTTCCACAATCAGCATGTATGGGCGTATGAAATCCCACGTGCAACTGTTCCATCTCATCACCAGGTGCGGTTTTCCCTCAACATGTGGGCCGGTATCATTGGTGATCGATTAGTTGGACCCTATGTACTTGTAAACAGACTTACGGGGCAGGCGTACACAAACTTCCTGGAAAACACCATACCTCATGTTTTAGAAGACACTCCACTGATCAATCGTCAACACATTCATTATTTGCATGATGGCGCTCCTGCACACTTCAGTCGTACGGCTCGCCGGTACTTGGATCGAAGGTTTCCTGATCGATGGATAGGTAGAGGTGGCCCAATTGCTTGGCCTCCACGCTCACCTGATCTGAACCCTCTCGATTTATACTTGTGGGGCCATTTAAAATCATTGGTTTATTCGTCTCCGGTGCCTGATTTGGAATCCCTTCGGAATCGAATTGTGGCATGTTCTGAGGACATACGCAATACTCCTGGAGTTTGGGATAGTGTTCGCAGGCCAATGAGACATGGATGTGAGGTCTGTATTCAAGCAGGAGGTGGACATTTTGAACATCTTCTGTAATGGCAACGACCTGCGGAAAGAAAAACGTTCCGGTGAATTTCAATGTTGTGAAGGTCATAACTCGGAAATGAAGCATTTCGGAACACATGTTGTAATGAACTATTTTGATTGTCTACATGTGGGAAATACATCTCTGAAATTATGCCCCGCATTTTTGAAACACCCTGTATATAATTTGAATTGGTAATTGAAATTAAGGGAAAACGGCTGAACAGATTTTAATAAATGACCCCTCATTTTGAAGCTGGGAACCCAAAGTTTTTTGGAAAAATGGTAGCTTTGAGTGAAATGTCAATTTTCCTACATCATTTTCCTACATCATTTTCCTACTTTCCAAAATCCATCTGTCGTCAGTTTTGAGAAATAATGGGTTTTCAGAATAAAATAGAACACAAACACACTAAAATAAACAATATCACACGAAGACTAAGGGCGGAATTCATAGTCGTCACTTATAAATGAGTGAATCCTTAAGTGGTTACTTATACTCATTTCTAATTCATAGTTGTCCCTCATTCACATAATGAGTGATAACTTAAGTGATTATTTAAGTGAGCTGATTTGTACCCTTTAGTGGCCACTTATTTTCAAAATGGATACTGAGAATGATTTTGAGAATTTTGTGGAGTTTGTTGAACGAAATGAGGAAAATATACGTGTCCCAAAAAGGTATATTAGAGACATGGAGAATCCTCTGGAAATGTATAGTGAACTGGAATTTAAGAAGCGTTATCGTTTTCAGATCAATTCGAAGTTGCTGCTCTAGTCAAATTGATCGTTATTTATTTACTTATTGTATTTATTTATTTATTTATTTATTTATTTATTTACTTACTTACCAGTACTTACTTATTTACTTGTTTATATATATTTTTTATTTACTTACTTATTTACTTATTTACCCATTTACTCATTTACTTATTTACTCATTTATTCATTTACTCGTTTATTTGTTTATATAATAGGGCAACGCCCCAATTACAACAGACAGTACAGATATTTGTTAAAAAAACATAGAATTGCATATAACAAGACAAAAGAGATAAACAGATACCAGTGTAATTACAAATTAAAAATAAGAAAAAAACAAATAGATACTACCTAAATAAAAAACAGATCTAGATATAAATTAAAAATACCAAATTAAAATAAATTAAAAAGAGTTAAGTATAGATATCATAGCCAAAAATGTAAAATGTAGCTATAATTGGCAAATTACAGAGTTAATACAACACTATGTTAATAAATTCAATATACAGTATTATATAGTAGGCCTAATAGGCTTAATTAATTTTTTAAAGAAATTCACTACTACAGAACACGTGTTCAATTAGTATGATATCTGATTAAAACTATAACCAACATTCAACTAGAATCCAACATATCATGAAACTATTGCTGTATATAACTTATTCAGTACATTAATATTGATAACTCGTTGTTATAGCAACCCACATGTAGAGCTGCTTTCGATTTGTTCAATGAGAGTCAGCTTTTGTTATGACGTCATGTCCGGCAGCTGTAAATGAGCGCTCATTACGTGAAAATAAGTGTTGTCTATGAATTCGGAATTGACTTAAGGGTTCCCTTATTATAAGCAAACACTTATTACTTAAGAGTTCACTCATTTTATAAGTGACGACTATGAATTCCACCCTTAGACCTGCAGAATTGCTGATATATTTAGAGTTCAGATGATTTAGATTCTCTTACATCATAATTCCAATATGTCGATCTTTTAAATTATGGTTTATTTAACGACGCTCGCAACTGCCGAGGTTATATCATCGTCGCTGGTGTGCCGGAATTTTGTCCCACAGGAGTTCTTTTACATGCCACTAAATCTAGTGACATGGGGCTGTCGCATTTAAGCACACTTAAATGCCATCTACCTCGGCCGGGGTCGAACCCCCAACCTCGGACATACTGGGTGTTGAGTTCAAAGTGTGTCATGGCTCGCTGTATGCCATCATGTGGCTAGCCGATGAGCCTAGAGAATTCAATCTTCCTACACTTCCACAGAGGCGCATTATGTATGTGCCAGAGAAGTTGCCTAGCAAGTACGGCTTTCATTCTGAAGAGTACTTACCGATACGTACGGTAACGCCAGTAGTGTTTGGAAACACATACTGAGGCGAGTTTTTTTCTTACTATCGGGGTTATGGGGAGAGGGTCAAAACGATTACTTACGTATTTGTTGACATTAACTTCGACGGTCAACATGATCATGGAGCATATGATTTGTATTGTGGAATGTTGCCGTACGCAACCGATGATAACAAATACCCTGCGTACGACTTGCCTCGCAAAACACAATTCGAAAGAAGTTATGATAGCACACAGACCGTACACAACGCCATCTGTTGCTACGACGTTCAAGTTATATCGTACACGTTCTCAAGTTCAGATTGAACGCCTTGAATAATAGGCAACTTCTCTGACATAAAAGCTGAAACTCGCTTCAAATCGCTGACTCACAACAGTGACGTCATGACACACTTTGAAATGAACACCCAGTAGAAGGCCAGCGCAATACTAACTTTGCCACCCTGGGTGACTGTCGATCTTCATTTGTGTAAATTTTTCAGAACGTTTGTGTAATGTTGATAATCAAAAACTTCAAGACTTACTAAAAAGAATTTACAGGTCAGATTCTCTGGTGTGTAATTTTCTGAGTAGAGCTGTCTGTGTATTGGATATTAAAAACTACAAAACTTAAGAATGTTTGATGATATTACCATTAAAAATGAAATATTATTATAGTGAATGCCATGATGTATTTGTCACTAATTATACAGATTAATGCTTTATTGATGGTAAGAAAGTGAAATCTTTTGGGTTTATATAAGTAGGCGTACAGAATATTTGAAGTTAGATCTTCATTTCTATACTATTTACTGAGTGACGGCTATATAGTAGTCTATAGCCTAGAAAACTTACGTAATGTAACAATATTGTTACTGAAATGAAATATTTATATAGTTATTAATCAAGTGGTATGGATCTTTTCGATAGTATATTTCATGGTGGTGTGATGTAGATATTTAAATATGAAAGAATTTGTAAAACAGTTATGCTACCGGTTGTTCTTTATGGTTGTGAAACTTCACTTAGATAAACTTATTTCTTATTCTGATAAACCTCCGCTTTTATCCGACTTACACACCACTGCGGGTAGTGTTGACACATTCGGACCTTCCTATCACGGTATCGGCATGACGCAGGGCCACCGCAGAGATAACACAGAGCAATCACAAGACAAGGATAACACCCAATCCTGTGTTGGGAAGCACATGCATACGCTATCCACACAGCTACAACGGGAGACACTTATTGATAATATGCGATAAGAAAGGTTTTTATTACATAAGCATTGATTTGAACGACTAAATAGAATTAAACGTTCATAGTTATAGCCTATTTCTTGTTCAATTGTGAATTAAATAAGAATTATATAATATTATATTATTGGTTTTCTCATTATATACCGAACTGAATATCAGATAATCACATGGCGAATCTTCGACCTCATACTCTTCAAATAACATCTCATTAGCTTGTAGCTAATACAACGTCGTTAAATAACCGGCTACAAACGTCTTATATCAGCCAGGGAATATAATATCACAGTCTAATACATACAGTCGCGAAACTTGGGATGATTTTTTGCATTTCTCGCGATAGTTGCTAGCCGCTTGGAGCGCTGTGAGTACTAGAAACAATAGACTGTGCCATTGCCATCGTGATCTAATACAGTCCGTAAGGCAGACCACGATCACGAAGGGCGGTTTTTCAACCATATTTCTTTCAAATGTAATGTAATGTAATTGCATTAATAAAATTTAAAACAATGATTATGAGACATTTCAGACATAATTCACTTGAGAGTTAAGGTGTAACATTATTTTTGGTGTGAGAATTACGTTGTTCGTATGTGTAATACCTGCCTTTATTTCGATTAAATATTGCGAAATTCTTGTACATTCATTTATGCACGATTCAATAATTTTCAGTTGCACCGCACGAATATTTAGATGTGCTGAAATTATAGGTTATGTTTACTGTACCAGTTGCCCCTTTTTGTCTAATTTTTGTGGTCTCCAATGCCCTGCCTTTACATATGTACAGGTATATTATGTCGTATGAAAATTATAGGTTATGTTTACTATATTTAACTTATATTCCTATATTCGCAAGTATACATTATAATTAAACATAATGTCATGTATGATACCCCTAACATTCAATTTGTCTGTATTTTAATACTAAAATTGAGACTGAATTACTGTATTTATCTACAACATAAGATACATAGTAACACAATCGTACGTACACTAATTTCATGGGAGTGGTATAGTAAATTTTCTGTCTACAATTAAGAAAGGTAAATGTGCTAAATTAAAATCACAATGTAAATTCTTTTTTATTAAACCTCAAAGTAGCTTCAATTCTCAACAAATATTGATGCGAACAGATTATGTTAACATGTAAAATTCTCTTCACATTAAAATAACACAGTTTTATAATTATTTCTGCAACATATTATGCAGCAAGAAGTACACGAAACTTGTGGACACATTGCACTGAATAAAACGTAGCAAAGATACGCAATAAAGTTATAATATAATATTTAATTGAGCTCCATACACTGAAATAGAAAACTCGAACATACATTACGGCGGTCCAGATCGAAAAGGCATTGACTGTGCCGTATTTCGCATTGTTGTGAAAAGTTGTGTAAACTGCGAAATGTTTATCAGTTGTAATAACTGTAAATGGCTAAAATAAAATAATTTGAATAATAATATGGGACAAGGAGAAGTTTGCTGCACTATAAATTCTAAAAGGTCAGAGTTATCCTTCTTCCAAAAGATCCAGGAAGGTGAATTTATAATAGTACATTATGCAATGAGCCTATAATGATAGTAATTAAGAAGCGAGTATAGATGTTTATGAAACGAGCGCAAGCGAGTTTCATAATTTTCATACGAGCTTCTTAATTTCCATTATAGGTGAGTTTCATACGACTTTTTATGCTCGACCATATTTCTAACTTGAAATTATTCATTTTATTTGTATCTAACTGACCTTGAGCAATACCTCGTAAATTGTGAGATGTGCGCAGACGCGAAAGTATTGATTTTTTCCGAGGAACAGATGTCCACATTGACCTTGATAGCCTATAAGAACCTACAGAGTAAACTAAATATTAACTTTGATATAACATTGAAATTAAATTAGACATTGAAAAACGAGATGACAAATTGAATTTATTTGAATATTATTTACAATTAACGCTAATTATTATAGTAATAGAACATAACCTTCTGCGACAGTATTGGATTTCCAGCCTCCGTGACTTTTCGGTAATTCTCTTTCGATTGCATATCCGAGAATAATCGATATTTGCGATTTTATAACGGTACAAAGCTGACTTGTCATTGGCTGAACACCTGTACTTTAATGAGTAGGTGTATTTTAATGACATGCATTAAAGGACTGCTACCAGGTGTATAATTAGCTACTACATTTCGGCATGGTCGAGCATAAAATATAATATATGCTTTATGAAGATTATATATGAACCTTATGTATTTCATATTTCAATAGTGGACGGAAGGTGTTAATTTTTTTAAAAGAAGACGATATCGAAAGTACAATACATTTTATCGTCTGCTAGGGAAAGAGTCTGTGATGAAGCGATAGTAGCGATCCTGGTGACTAGCAACTATCTATGGATGCATATTTCAACTGTCTATGTATGCATATTTAGTAAGTATTGAGCTTCGTGACTGTATATGCTAGACTGCGATAATATGTTACAAATACATTTCCTTAGACACGAATTCTGTTGCTCCAAGCCAAATATGATGTAATTTTCTCATTCTTTCAGGAGCGAGAATTTAAAGTTTTAACAACTGTATAAAATCATAGTAAGTTATAGTGTTTCATACCAATTGGTTACAGAGAAAATCATAGAAATAAAATATGCATGTCATATTTTGCCACAATAAAGATAACATTAGGATGCAAAACATACAGCAAAATCTCTTTTTTGCCAAAAATTGATCCATCATATTTGCCTTGGAATCACAAAATTTCTGTACGGCCTATATGTAGAGGCATTTCGTCTTCATATTTTTTCAAGTAGTTTTCTATAGCATTCGACACTGAAGATTTTATTGATGAAAAATTGTGAAACAAAATAGTCTAATTTTTAGTAGGAAGATAGTTCGGAATGTGAAGAATTCGTATAGGACGTCAGTTGACTTGAAAACACTAGAAAGTAGGTAAAATGTAGAAATAATTGATCGGTACAGATAACCTAAAACTGATTTTTTAATACGTGCAATGAGGAGGAAGAACATTTAAAAATAAACGTGAAACGCACATTATATTTCACTTAGTATAAGCAAGGCATACAAAAGGTATAAACTAACCCAACCTAACCAATACAAGGCATACGAAAAGCCTAAAGTAAGCTAATGTAACCTAACCTATCACAGATCCTGCACCGGAGAACCTACAAATATTCAAGATGGAAGTTTCAGTGTTGCATGCTATAGAAAAGCCTTTTTCATGGTCACAGTGACACGTTTGCTAGCTTTGTCTAAATTGTGGGCATGAATTATTACACGAAACGCACTAGCTTTGCGCAATATGTAATCGTATTTTGGAATACGTTTTTTTATAATTTTACAGCCGTGGAAAGACAGCCCAGAATGTGCGAATATTTTTATTACAGCGTAACAAGCTCCCTGCTGGTCTGTTCTTCATTTAATTATAAGAAAGGACAGATTTTGATCGGAAAGGTGGAGACAGGTCCCACAGTGCCTTTCATAGTTTGTTGGAATGATTACGTGACATTTCCCGTGTGCCGCGTTTGTGATTACACGTAGGCTTACGTATTGAACTTCCATGTTATTATTATTGGATGAATTATCTTTTGTGATAATTAAATTACCGAGTCTTTCCATATGTTTACATTATTTCATTTTTACGTGTTCAGTAAACTGTTTAAATAATATAGAAATAAAAATTAACAAGAATAAAAGATAATTTTAAAGATATGATTGAAACACCTTGCATATACGAATCTGTAAGAACTTAGGTTTGGTTAGTTGAGGTTAATGTTATGCCGTGCACATATGATCAATTGCAACTCCAAAAAAAAAAAAAACAAAAAAAAAAACAAACAAACAAATTCACAATGATTTTCACTTCCTAAATCACCGGAAGTACTTCAACCCTAGTTTCACCAATCATAACTTTCCATTATATCTTTAAAATTACCGATCAAAATTTTAACCAATTTAAATCGGTAGTTATTACAAAACGAACACACAAAAATAAATAAAATGGAAGGAGTCAACATTGATAATGAAGGATTTGCGAGTGCCATTTAATATTCAAATTTATTTTAAATTTTTGATATTATTTTTTGTAGGTCATGTGCAGTGTTTGACACAAAAAAAAAAAAACGATCTCTTATAGCGTGAATTTGTCCAAGTCCACTTTGGGCAGCGCCGAGTCCACACGACTACGGAAAGGATGTTATTTTGCACCTAAATTATCCCAAGTATATATATATATATATTATATATATAAATATAATAAATTATTAATTATTTATACCACTTGAGTAATGTGCCTCTTGCATGATAAAATTATCATCTTCTCAAATAGTAAGCCTAGGACGTGTTAGTCTCGAATCGTCTTTCGTGAGGTCTTCCAATAAGTCTTTTCCCTCATGATGTGTAGTGAAGCATCTGTCTAGGTAGTCTGAAGTCAGTTGTGTCCGCATTCTTATATATATTGTACAGTTGGTGTTATTTCTAATTCGTCTGCTATGTCAGTGTTCTTCTGTAATCTAGAAGACTATAGCCAGCAGTTCTTCGTAGAAATCTCATTTCTGCAACTGTGAATCGTTGGTCATCTTGGAGTCGAATAGCTGAGAACTGATTATGCCAGAATTTTATATGATTTAAGTCTTCTATGTCTTTGTACTTTTGTAACTGAAAAGACTTGGTTAATGATTCTCAAAGATTTATTATAATTTTGGATTTCATTAGACATAGCCTAGGCCTATCACATTCTTCAAGGTATCTTAGGGTGTAACCTAAATATCTGAAGGAGTTGGTTGACCTGCTCCAGTATGAAATTATCGATGTACACCTTACATCTCACGGGGTGTTTACTCTTAAAACACATTTTTTTCTTGTTGAAATTTCTAAATTTTAAGTTTTTGTCATAAGATTTAGGTGGTGAATAGAGTATTGCAATTGATCTTCGGTATTGTCAAAAAGGTCTTGATCATTTGCATATAACAGAGTATCTAGAGCAGGTCTGGGCACTGATTTGATACACTGCATATTTCCCCTTAAGTCTCCACTCCACCTTCCCCGGCTGAGACGAGTACACAGGAAAGTAAGCATTGTTCAATGACGGATTGTATAAGGCTTTTATGAACTTCGGCTTTCACTGGTCGCCTGAAATCCATCACTGATGCACAGTGCCCACTGTGCGTTTGTTTATAAGGCAGTGTAAGCGGAAAGCACATGGGCGGAGGTTTCTGAGTTACTTTTCACTTCTCTTTTGTGCCCAGGGTTGATACAGAGTGTTATTTTCTTGCAGTATGATAGATTCATGTACCGTCAAACGCCAATGTCGAATGATTGAACTTATATATATTTGCTTATGAGCAGTGTTGCCAACTCAGAATTCCATTTACCGCTGCACAAGCTTAAAAAACCGCTAAACTGTAGTTAAAAACTCCAGATTTTTCTTAATACAACACTTCCAAATTCGAAATACGAACTATACATCTTGGGGCAATGCATAAGTACAACATTTTTCAAGTCTTCTCAGTCCTGCTCGAATGGTCAAAATTGTACTTAGCTTGGAATTTTCCATCCTGTTCCTGTCCTTTTACATAAGATTCATCTGGCTATATAGCCTCTCAAACCTCTGCATTTGACAATGGTAGAATAAGGAAATAAAATGAAGGAATGGCCACCACATGCATCACTGAAAATCGCAATCTAAAATTTGGAATGAACCTTAATGAGATTTAAACTTAAAAAAACCTAATATTTTTCTAATCCTTTGGAAATTGAAATAACACTCACCTCTGCCCAGAAGCGTGTAGTGTCGGAAACATTTTTCCAATCCCTAAAGTTAATTTTCCTCTATTGTATCTCAGCAACTGTTGCCGAGCAACAGAAAAACACTCGCTACTCTTTTTGTGTTTATCTCTATCAGCACGGGTAGTTAAATCTTAATATTTTGCATTCAATTTCACATTACACCATTTACACCGAGCTTTGCAACTTCTTCCATCCAATTTTTGAACACTATGTTTTTTCCACACATCTCTAAATTTTTTACGTATGAGTTTTACG
Organism: Periplaneta americana; assembly: GCF_040183065.1. Taxonomy (NCBI): domain Eukaryota; kingdom Metazoa; phylum Arthropoda; class Insecta; order Blattodea; family Blattidae; genus Periplaneta; species Periplaneta americana. The sequence continues at coordinate 178,706,142 of NC_091131.1, forward strand.
CGGCATCATTAAATTATATATAATCTTCAAAATTCAATGAAGTAGATCAAGAATACAGTAGGCCTATACTGGACACTTCGGAAATAACCAAATCACAGTTGGTTCGAAATCTGATTTCACATCGAGCTGGAGACGTGCCTGGCAACAATGAGTTTGGTTTTAAGTTTTAAGTGTGTCTGTGTTACATTAATTACAATGCGAAATGAAAAATTAAATAATGATTCAGTTCATTATCTATTGTCTTTATGATTAAATACATAAATTCATTTACAAAAACAATGCCTACATTAGATTAACCCTTCAGTACTCGCGTGGATTACAATAGTAATCCACTGATATTTAATCCTCTATTACGTCACTGCCTGCAGCACTGCGTAGTTGAGCGTCAATGCAATTTCTCGTCACAGTCTAAGTGAGGCATTACTGGTGTTTAGACGTATTTGTCGCAACCCTTTGGAAAGTTATACGAAGTTTTATAAAGTGATGCACAATTTTTCCGAGTGGATTACCATTGTAATCCACGCGAGTACTGACGTCAGTTTTTTGTTCAGGTAAGTGAAATAGTTTTTAATATGGTTATAAGTGATGCAATGCAGTAAGTTTATGAAAAAATGTGTGGCATTGTTCCATCCTCTTCGCAGTTTGCTCCAATGGGTACGGAAATTACAAACAACATTTGCAAATGGCTGGATGAAGATATGGATGATGGCATTGAAAATGAAAGTGATGATGAAAGCAACAGGGGAGATCTTTAGAATGAAGTTCACGATTCTAATTCAGAACAAGACAATGATGATGATGATGATGGTGGTGGTGATGATGAAAGACTAATGTCTATAAATGATGGAAACTGCTATACGGATAGAAAAAAGACTACAATTTGGCAGGAAGAACCAGTAGCTCAACGAGGGAGAAGACGAGCACAAAATATAGTGATTCATTTATCGAGCCCTAAAAGGTCTGCAAGAATTGCGCGGACCCACACAGAGAGTTTTGACTGCTTTATTGATCAGACAATAATCAATGCAATTGTAAGGGTACTAATATTTGTATTGAAAAAGTGAAGCGTAATTACGGACGTGACAGAGATTGCAAATTAACAAATGACGTAGAAATTGAGGCACTCTTGGGTATTTTGTATTTTGCTGGCGCCTTGAAATCGGGAAGACTGAACGTAAGAGAACTATGGGATAAAAATGGCACAGGAATAGAGTCAATTTACCTGACAATGACCTACAATAGATTCTAATTTTTGTTACGATGTCTACTCTTTGATAACATTTATGACAAAAGGAAAGGAAAGAAATTTATGAATTGGCTGCTATACGTGAAGTATTAGAGTTATTTGTTCAGAACTCACAAGCGTGTAGTTAACTCCCTTAATAACAGTAATTTTTCAGTTGTTACCCTTAACAACACGCTAATCCCTTATTCATCTGTCGTAAAAAATCTTGGCTTCTTTTTTGATAATAATCTAAGTTGGAATTTTCAAGTTAAAGAAACGATAAAGAAAATCTGTTCCTCCTTTCACTCTTTGAGTCGCTTGAGAAACTTCTTGCCCCAGCAACTAAAACTTACCCTAGTACAAACCCTAGTAATGCCGCACTTCGATTATTGTGACGTTTTGTTAAGTGATCTAAGTTCTGAACTGTCAGTCAAGTTACAGCGAGCTCAGAATATGTGCATCAGATACGTGTGCAACATCCGACGATATGATCACATATCACCGTCCTTCGCAAGTCTCTCGTGGCTCCGACTTAAAGAACGCAGAACTTTACACTCTTTGTCTTTACTCTTTCGAATTCTGCACACCTCAACACCAAATTACCTTTCGTCTCGTTTCTCTTATCTATACTCTAACCACGACGTAAATACCAGATCACTTATCTGTGGCACGCTAAATATACCTCTTCATAGAACATCTTGTTATTCCTCATCTTTTACAATATCCACCTCGCGTCAATGGAATTCCTTGTCACAAAGTATTAGGGGCTGCAAGACAACAAACACCTTTAAGAACAGCTTAAAAGATAACCTTATTAGCATTTCACTCCAATCATACTGATTTAAAATATTACTGACTACACTGTTGCTTTTTTTCTTTAGACATCATCCTGATTGTGCAGCATTTTCAAAATTGTCTCATAATAATCTCTTTCTATTATCTAATATAATTTGAAATATATTAACATTCTATGTATTTTAGTTTAATTCTGCTACCCAGTTTATTTCAGTGTTTAATTAATAGTTCATAGTATTTTGTTGTTTAATTCGTAAATAACTCTTGTATACATGTAACTCTCATCTAAATCAAATTGTTGAATTCTTTGTAAGTTCATGCATATGTATATACACTTTTTGCTGGTTGTGTGGAAGAGAAGGCCTTACGGCCTTAACTCTGCCAGCTAAAATAAATCATTATTATTATTATTATTATTATTATTATTATTATTATTATTATTATTATTATTATTATATAAAAGTGCTGTAGTCCAAGCGAATATGTAACTATAGACGAGCAGTTGGTTGCATTCAGAGGACGATGTCCCATGAAGAGTATATACCTACTAAACCAACAAAATGTTGGATCAAAATTTTTGCTAAGGTGGATGTGAAAACATATTACACTCATAACTTGGAAATTTATGCTGGTATTCAACCAGACTGTCCATTTCACCGAAGTAACAGTGCACATGCAGTGGTGAAGAGGCTGGTTCATCCCATCAAAGGAACAGGAAGAAATGTGACCACCGATAACAGTTTCATGAGCATACCTCTGTGTTTAGATCTTCTAGAAAATGACAAAATTACACTTGTAGGAACATAGAAAGAAAACAAAAGAGAAATCCCTCCTCATTTCACAACTACTAAGACAGGCAAGTTAACAGTACATTGTTTGGATTCAATGAACGCTGCACAATTATTTCGTATGTACCAAAGAAAAAAAACACTGTTAGCATTATCAACCATGCATTATGATAAGGCAATGGATGAGGAAACGGGAGGCAGCTAGAAACATGAAATAATATCATTTTATAATAGAACTAAATGTGCTGTGAATGTCCTGGAACAGTTATGCTCAGCCTATGATGTAAGCAGAAATTCACGACGCTGGCCTCTATTTTCTTTGACGTACTAAACATGTAATTTGTTTGAAGTGTATGGAAGAAATGCGTAGGCCTACTTAGATAATTGAATCAGATGTAGATTAGGCTATCATGTGCGTTAAATCTGAACTGCAAAAACATCTGTAAAATATTATATGTGAAGTGTGAATGATTGTTACATCCCTGAATTTTTTCATTGCTACACCCCTGAGTGAGGTATTTAGTTATCAAATATGACGTAACAAAGGTCAGCAGTAGTGAACTTGCGTTTCCTGTGGGAGAGTTTACATCAAGAGATCAGGTGACCTTCAAACAGCGAATGAGCAACAATTCTAGATAACCTATTAATTATGATGATAGTGAACTAACTCATAACTATGGTGCAACAATAAATTATGACTCATAGACACGTCCTGCGTGGAAACATTATGTAAACATGTCACTTGAATGCAATTTGTGTACTATAATACGTTTCATTATTAATATTTATATTTAATACGTTCCGTTATGCGTAACATATCCATTCTCATTACTGTAATAACTGAAAACAATATATTTCTTAACATTTAAATCTAATTGCAATGTTTAAACCTTGTCTGTCAACAAAAACAAATGTGGATTACCATTGTAATCCAGGTGAGTACTGGCGTTACGAAATTTAACGCGAGTAACGAAGGGTTAAGAGTTCAAGGAATGCGGGATACCGTATTTGTACACCAACAATGCATGAGGCAGGAAACGGACGTGGTTGCACCAAATGAAATTAACATAAAAGGTTGATATTTTACACTCGAACAATGAGAAAGTGTGATAATACCAAACTAAACTCTGGTTTATGATTAAGTACCATTATTGTCCGCAAGTACATATAAAATCTTTACAGGAAAAAAAAAAAACTAAAAAATATCATCTCCTCCAATAGTAAATAGGAATACAAATCCTAGTGATCATAAACAAGGGACTCTATAAGATAGTTGAGATCCATATACAGTGGCTAGTCAACTAAAAATTTTAATTCCTGTTGGAACTATAATGATCAAAAAACGCCAGATAAATAGCCAGCCGCTGACGGTAAAAATCTGTAGCTGACCATAGTCCTGAAAACACCAGATTTAGCTACAAAACCGCTGACTTGGCAACACTGCTTATGAGTGCTCAAGACAGAGAAAACGAACCATATGTAGCTGCGTAACAATGCAGAGACGTTAAACTAAGATGAATACGTATGAATTTATCTAAATTAATACATGAATATAACATATTCATAACGTAAATAGATTAGCAAGATTATATACTTAATTTCAGAATGACTGATTGAATTTGAATTTTTGTATGACGTAACTATGATTGTTGGTCTCTCGCACCTTCCACTTAACTCGCCAGCTGCTGGGGGCGCTCGAGTTGGCTAGGGACTCCGCGGACAGCAATGCAGTTGTTCCAAAACTGTGTACCGGTCTAGTAGTGCGTTGCGTGTTGACTGTCGTTTGCAGATAGATACTTTCAGTGATGCATAATATTTTTCTAAAGCTCCATAAACGTGTTGCAGCCATGGAGCTCTGCTGGGAATTCAACAGGTATGTCCAGTGCTTCAATGACCACATGTAGTCTACTGTGTAACTCACCTTCTCCACTCTGCGCCGTCATAGAACTTTATTCTTTGAGTATACTCCGTTCCATAATGTCTGACAGTAGATGTAAAAGTTACCGGCAGAGGTGGAGAGAAGTATAACTGCTATTCAACCAATGGCATAGATCTCATTCCACTGGTTGTGTAACAATATACGTCTCTCCTGCTCTGATGGCAATGTTTACTTTTCCTGTCAGACATTATGGAACGAAGTATAGACGCAATACATCATTCTGTCGTGTAATACAAAAGGCATAGACTCCATTCCCAACTTTAATTCGTTAGCAGCATCGCAAAATGAATGGTTGTGGTGCATGTGTGTGTTTATATGTCACTTTATAGCTTTAGAATGGAACGCCTTTATTACATCCTAGTGAACACTCTGATTTAAGTGTGTCCATATGCTTTCAGTATGTTTTGTCACTATGTTAAGTTTTACTTATTGTTGTTAGATTAACATAGTACAAAAAATCAAAGCAACTTTTTCAGTCTGAGAATATTGCAACAAATAATTATTAATGATCCAGTCAATGTGATGTTGAGGCACGTAGGTTAGGCTAATTTTGATTAATATTCGCAGCGTCTGTCGACAGAAAACTTGCTGTAATTTATCGAATGATATAGAGACACCATAAGCTTGGGTTTCCATTATCAGCTATAGTAGTTGTAGTTGTTGTTACTTAGGCAACTGTCCGAAGACAGGTCTGAACCTCATGAGAGACACAAATCAGGAATCACTCAAGAGGAAACTAAGCCAGGAGATAATGGGGTAGGTATATAAACTATAGGAGAGTCAATAATGTAATTTTTTCATTTTCCTTTTAATACCAGCAATACTAATTTTGCCTCTGATTGTGGTTCTGGCTGATAGGCTATGTACATCTATTAACAGGCAGTACATCTCACTTGACGATTTCTGTCAGAGAAATAAAAATTGTTTGTATGCATCTGAAGTCTGATTAGTGTACTTATAGCTTACCGGTGATGTATGTAATGGAGGGGGAAGGGAACTGACCATCCCACCCCATTATCTCCTGGCCTAGTTGCCTCATAAGTGGTGTTTTGCTGGTATCACTTGTGAGGTTCAGACCTGTCTTCGGACAATTGACTAAACAATAACAATAATAATTTGAGGGCGAGTAGGTTTCCAGGTCAATTAATTTTAGCTAAACTAGCGTAGAGATAGTTCCAATCGTACTCCGTTAATAAACCTCTATTGTTTTACAGCTGCTTCTTCAGTCTTACCAACATAACTAAGCGTGACATTAGAAAAGTTTCACGCCAGTGTACACTGGATTCTTTAAAGTTATGTTTTGTTAGGTTACAGCTTTGATTAGATTAGATTAAGTTTGGTTAGTTTAGGTTTTTCTGAATTATTGCGTATCACGTTAAGGTGCAATTGTATATACATTCTTGGCTTCTAGTCGAGTCATACCTACTATAAAATAAGTTCCTATGCCAATTTCACACTGAAAATGAGCGTCGGAAGTTGCTGTGAAAGTAGAGGCTGACGGAGAAGTGAAGGAATTTCAGACAGGTTAAGTTAGGTTAGCTTAAGCTTTTCGCATGCTTTGAATTTACGAATCTGCGACAGGCCAGGTTAGTTTAGACTGAATGTCTTGCATGTCGCGTGATGAACGGAACTTCATAACTGCTAGAAACAAAATTTTACAGGGAAGCAAAAAACTATCTAGATAACGAGGTTTTTACGCATTCTTAACGAAACACTGATATCTATATTAATAATAAATCTGTAAGCGAAATTTTTCTGGTAATTTTCGATTTTCCAATTATAATTGGTGTTAACATGTATAATTAATCATCCCGGAACCGAAAATCGCTTTTTTGAAATTTTTGTTTGTATGTATGTATGTATGTATGTATGTATGTATGTATGTATGTATGTATGTATGTATGTATGTATGTATGTATGTATGTATGTATGTATGTATGTCTGTCTGTCTGTCTGTCTGTCTGTCTGTCTGTCTGTCTGTCTGTCTGTTTGTCTGTCTGTCTGTCTGTCTGTCTGTCTGTTATCTTTTCACGCGATAATGGCTGAACGGATTTCGATGAAAATTGGAATATAAATTAAGTTCGTTGTAACTTAGATTTTAGGCTATATGGCATTCAAAATACTTTATTTAAAAGGGGGTTTATAAGGGGGCCTGAATTAAATAAATCGAAATATCTCGCTTATTATTGATTTCTTTTTTAAATGTTACATAACAAAGGTTTCTTTCAGAAAGATTTCCGATAACTTTAAACCCAGGCAAAATTTTGATAGGACTGATATTTAAATCTGTCTGTCTCTCTGGATGTTTGTTACCTTTTCACGCGATAAAGGTTGAACGGATTTCGCTGAAAATTGAAATATAAATTAAGTTCGTTGTAACTTAGATTTTGGGCTGTATGGCATTTAAAATACATTATTTAAAAGGGGGATTTTAAGGGGGCCTAAATTAAATAAACCGAAATATCTCGCTTATTATTGATTTTTGTGAAAAATGTTACATAACAAAAGTTTCTTTAAAAATTATTTTCGATAAGTTTTATTGCAGGCAAAATTTTGATAGGACTGATATTTAAGGATATACAAGAGTTTTAAAATAACAATACAACACATTTCCACCGCCGCCTCAGATTATAGTGTCGTTGTTCCGTAACTTCTATGTGCAAAATATTATTTTTTTTTTAGTAGGAAGAAAAACAAATTTATTCATTCTATGGTAGTAGTGCATAGGAGATCGTGAATTCTTACATTTTCTAAAGAAAGAAATATAATTAAGTTATATATAATAGATTGTATTATTTGCTGCATCATAATTTAAGTTAATTAATAGAGCAAAAATCTGAAAATCGATATGTGACATAGGAGTTATTGCAGGAACGACGACGATAGCTATAATGAAATCAAAACAAATTACTCCGTCTATTTAAGGCGGCCTTGACGTTTATCAATATTAATATGCAGAGAATATTTTGTGTGTTTGTATGAAGTAATCTCAGAAGCTAATTAACTTTCACTATTTGAAATTTGTAGTTTGTCTAGATGAAGTCCACATCTGTGGAGTAACGGTTAGCGCGTCTAGCCGCGAAACCAGGTGGCCCGGGTTCGATTCCTGGTCGGGACAAGTTACCTGGTTGAGGTTTTTTCCGGGGTTTTCCCTCAACCCAATATGAGCAAATGCTGGGTAACTTTCGGTGTTGGACCCCGGACTCATTTCACCGGCATTATCACCATCTCATTCAGACGCTAAATAACCTGAGATGTTGATAAAGCGTCGTAAAATAACCAAATACCACAATCTAGATGAATGTAATGCTACAAATGAGGACAGAAGTAAGATGAAATGAAATATGTACGCACAGATAACTTGATATTCTGTCGAAATATTGTGTAACTTGATTAATGCAACTTTATTTGGTCCACATAAAATACTCTAATTTTATACACTCATTTTACCATAGAGATCACTGGAGCTGAGTTATTTTAAAAGGTGTCATGAAATGGCGTTCCTGCGCTCATAATTTACCCATATTTATTTCCTGTGTTTCTTAAAATAATATTTATGTAGGGTATCTCATTTTTTTATTTGCATAAACAATGATATACAACCGAGCGAGTTGGCTCAGGCGGTAGCATTTGAGACACGCATTCGGGGGTCCCGGGTTCAAACCCCGTGGCCGACTAATCTGACTGGGGTTTTTCATGATTTCCCTTAGTCATAAAGGCAAATGGCGGATTGGAAAAATACATGCCATTATTCATCACTGCCCTAATTACCAATACCAAAAACATTAATCAAAGTTTATAATCAGTTAAATGAACACAAGCCATCTACAACACACAATAGAAACAGGAATCTACAAGAGTAAAAACGGCCTGCTGATATACCCATACATTCTAAACACGCGACATGACCACAGATGTTAAGGCGTGAATAAAATAAACTTAAGAAAAAGAAAAAGATGCACAGTAAGGTTAACATAAAAATGATCTTCGTACACAATCTACTCTATTAATTTGGAGTGATTTATTAAAGGATGCATTCAAATCTAATTTAGAAAAATGTTAAACGAATTATCTTTGCACCAAATGAGTGGTCTCTGAACAAAAATGATAGCATTTTAATTATTTAAATAGAATTTAAATTAAGTAGCATATTAAACGATTTATTCTTCTATCAAACACGAATGTTCCCTGGACCCAATGTTCTATTTTAATTATGTAATTAACTTACTTTATATTTATTTCTAATAAGTGCAGCGGAGCGCAAGGGTACAGCTAGTGTTGCAATAAAATCAGTCTTCTTGATGATGAGGTGTCTGATTTTCTATCGCTGTTTCATTTTGAGCCATAAATGGAATTAGGCTACGTGATGTTGTTTCTTAACTTCCCAACCAAAAATGGACTTACGAGGTTTTGAAAGGAAAATTGGTGGGAGCATTATTATACTGCTAATAATTCTAAACACAATTCTCTTGTTTATTAACATTATATTTATTGAAAATCATATAATAATGTAATAAGTAAAAACAAATTCTAACATCTATATAGACAAAAAATACATGAAATATGAAACGAAAAAAAAAAAGCTGGAGTAATAATTAATTGCACTCTGCCTAGTTATGAGAACCAGATAGTGGAATTTTCCCGTATCCTATTTACACCCAACTCCTTAGACGCCATTCTCCAATGCAGAGTGTGTTAAGAAATATGGTATTACAAACATGAACCATTTTATCATTACAGTCGCGCTCAAACCTCCTGACGTTTCGCGAAAGCCAGTAACATGCGAGCGCGATGTTGTCACAACTATTCTCTCCGGCTCTGTCTCTCAGCGGCAGTACTTTTAAAACTGTGGAGCGCGACTCTTTACCTGAGGTTGGTTTGATAGGAAGATGCAGAAGACTTAATAATAATAATAATAATAATAATAATAATAATAATAATAATAATATTTATTATTATCTTCAGACTGCATCGAATGAAATTAAAAGTCACAAAATATAGAAAAATTAGTTTAGTCAGACATAACTCGCTGAATTTATATCAGTTTTGTAAGTTTTACTTTTATTAGGGTTAATAAAGTTGTCGAATAACACAAAGGCGCAGTTTGATCAAATAAATTGAATGATAGGATTAATTTTAAATAGTATTTTTGTGTACAAATGAATTGATTGAATTGACATGGCCCTAATAGCATTATGTCCATGCTGTCAGAGCACATTCTTACAAAAATAGCAGTTTTTATATGCCTGTGTCTCGTTTAAGGAAAATTATGATTTAATAAACCATGTCTTGTGGGTCCCTATCACCACGGCATGGCGCGTCCTCAGGTTGCGGATAGAGGAGACGGCCTCCAGATATGGAGGGTAGCTGCGAATATATTGAATAAGCAGTCGTGGACAGCCGATAAGGTGTAGTCCTCCAGCTTGGGGGTTGGGCGAAGGGCTAACAACCCATCACCGTAAAAAACAGCTTGTTACGTCTCCCTATAATAAACCTCGGAATAGGACTGATTCTCTGGCACTACCAAAGCAAAGGAATAAGGTTTTGAGATTTGGCACTTGGAACGTAACTAGTCTTTATAGAACAGGAGGGGTAACATTAGTAGCAAATGAACTAGCTAGATATAGAATAGACTTCGTAGGAGTACAAGAGGTTAGGTTAAATGGGAATGGCATATCACAAATAGGAGATTATTGTTGTATTATGGGGAAGGAAACAATAATCACCAATTAGGAACAGGATTCTTTGTTCATAAAAGAATAAAATCAGCAGTAAAAAAGGTCGAATTTATCAGTGACAGGTTATCATATTTAGTACTTACGGGTAGATGGTGCGACATCATAGTTATAAATGCTCACGCCCCTACAGAAGAGAAAGACGACCATATAAAGAATAACTTGTGTGAGGAATTGGAACATACTTTTGATCAGTTCCCTAGATATCACATGAAAATTTTATTGGGGGATTTCAATGCTAAAGTAGGACGGGAAGATATTTTTAGACCAACTATTGGAAAAGAGAGCCTACACGCATTTAGTAGTGACAATGGAGTTAGATTAGTCACCTTTGCCACATCGAAAAATTTAATTGTCAAAAGTACAACATTCCCCCATAAGGATATACATAAATATACTTGGACTTCTCCAGATGGATTGACACACAACCAAATAGATCACATCTTGATAGATAAACGGAGACATACTAGTATAGTATATATTCGAACTTTCAGGGGTGCAGACTGTAATTCTGACCATTATTTGGTGATTGGAGAATTAAGAGAAAGATTATCAGTAGCCAAGCGAGTAGAGGAACAAGTTAATATTACTAAATTCAATATTTTGAAATTAAAGGACGAGGAAGCTAAGCAAAATTATCAGGTCGAAATTTCGAATAGGTTTGCCACTTTAGAAAGTTCCGACGAAGTTGAGAACGAATTAGATGTTAATAGCGTGTGGGAAAATATTAGAGATAGTATCAAAATTGCAGCTGAGCAGAGCTTAGGTTATTATGGAACTGAGAAAAAGAAACCGTGGTTTGATGAAGATTGTTGCATGGTAGTAGAAAGAAGGAAACAGGCAAAATTGAAATTCTTACAGGATCCAGTTGAGGAGAAGAGAGATAATTATTTCAATGAAAGACGGGAAGCAAGTCGTACACTTAGGAATAAAAAGAGAGGTTACTTGAAGGAAAAACTGAATGAGGTAGAAACAAATAGTAAGAATAAAATCATTCGAGATTTATGTAAGGGTATAAAGGAATTTAAGAACGGATATCAACCAAGGGTAAACGTGATCAAGGATGAGAATGGTGACTTGCTTGCAGACTCTCCATCAATCCTAAACAGATGGAAAAACTATTTGCGCAACTACTAAATGTACATAGGCCAAATAGAAATGATAGGGACGAAATTGAAATACAAACTGCTGACCATTTATACCCGAACCCACGCTTTCAGAAGTCGAAATTGCGATAGAAAATCTGAAAAAGTACAAGTCTCCAGGTATCGGTCAAATTCCAGCAGAATTAATACAAGAAGGTGGAAGTGCATTATATAGCGAAATTTATAAACTTGTACTTGCTATTTGGGAAAAGGAAATTGTACCAGAACAATGGAAGGAGTCCATAATTGTACCTATTTTTAAAAAGGGGGACAAAACCAACTGTGGTAACTTTCGAGGAATATCACTTTTGTTGACGTCGTACAAAATTTTGTCCAATATTCTTTTGAGAAGATTAACTCCGTACGTAGATGAAATTATTGGGGATCATCTGTGCGGTTTTCGGCGTAATAGATCGACTATTGATCAGATTTTTGTATTCGACAGATAATGGAGAAAAATGGGAGTATATGGGTACAGTACATCAGTTATTTATAGATTTCAAGAAGGCATATGACTCGGTTAAGAGGGAAGTATTATATGATATTCTTATTGAATTTGGTATTCCCAAGAAAATAATTCTGTTAATTAAAATGTGTCTCAATGAAACATACAGCAGAGTCCGTATAGGTCAGTTTCTATCTGATGCTTTTCCAATTCACTGCGGGCTAAAGCAGGGAGATGCACTATCACCTTTACTTTTTAACTTCGCGCTAAAATATGCCATTAGGAAAATTCGGGATAACAGGCAGGGTTTGGAATTGAACGGGTTACATCAGCTTCTTGTCTATGCGGATGACGTGAATATGTTAGGAGAAAATACACAAACGATTAGGGAAAACACGGAAATTTTACTTGAAGCAAGTAGAGCGATCTGTTTGGAAGTAAATGCCGAAAAGACAAAGTATATGATTATGTCTCGTGACCAGAATATTGTACGAAATGGAAATATAAAAATTGGAGATTTATCCTTCGAAGAGGTGGAAAAATTCAAATATCTTGGAGCAACAGTAACAAATATAAATGACACTCGGGAGGAAATTAAACGCAGAATAAATATGGGAAATGCGTGTTATTATTCGGTTGAGAAGCTCTTACCATCCAGTCTGCTGTCCAAAAATCTGAAAGTTAGAATTTATAAAACAGTTATATTACCGGTTCTTCTGTATGGTTGTGAAACTTGGACTCTCACTCTGAGAGAGGAACATAGGTTAAGGGTGTTTGAGAATAAGGTGCTTAGGAAAATATTTGGGGCTAAGCGGGATGAAGTTACAGGAGAATGGAGAAAGTTACACAACACAGAACTGCACGCATTGTATTCTTCATATGACATAATTAGGAACATTAAATCCGGACGTTTGAGATGGGCAGGGCATGTAGCACGTGTGGGTGAATCCAGAAATGCATATAGAGTGTTAGTTGGGAGACCGGAAGGAAAAAGACCTTTAGGGAGGCCAAGACGTTGATGGGAGGATAATATTAAAATGCATTTGAGGGAGGTGGAATGTGATGATAGAGACTGGATTAATCTTGCACAGGATAGGGACCGCTGGCGGGCTTATGTGAGGGCGGCAATGAACCTTCGGGTTCCTTAAAAGCCATTTGTAAGTAAGTAAGTAAGTAAGTAAGTAAGTAAGATGATTTAATAAAACGTACCTTTTGTGCTGCAAATTTCTACTCCAGTGGCAGAGCTAATGGTGAGCCAACATCGTCGTCGTCAGCCCCCTCACCATCAGTTTTACTGTCATCTGTGTCACTGTCTTCTTGTAAATTAATGACCACTGGTTCTAAAATGTTTTCCCGACCTATCTCCTTAGCAAAATCTTCCTCTTGTAATTTCACCGCGTGTTTCACGCATTTTACCCAGTCCACAATTGTCACATTATCAAGTTCCTTATTTACAAGTTCATCCACATCCGACATTTTAAAGTTTTGTTGTTTCTAGCGACCTCCCTTTTCACCCGGATTCAAATTAGTTCTATTGAATTATTTAGAGGAGATATTTGGTGTTCTATTAATGCTAACGGAATGGTAGGGAGCATTTTCCATTATAATTATACTCCCTTCCTCTAGATGATTTAGAAATCTGTTTAAGAACCAATCGCGAAATTATTGTGCCGTCATTTCTTCGTGATAATCACTGGTTTTCTTTGATCTGAATGCCCATTTACTACCTGGAACGAATCCTGTTTCAGCTGACCCTTCATGGCAAACAGTAAGTTTACGTCCCTTTCCTAAAGTCACTTTAAGACCTGCATTTCTATTTGAGCATAGCCAAACATATTTGAGAAATGATTTTTGTTGACCCACGTTTCATCAAGGTAAAATGTAGGTCGAGTGTCACCTGATGATCTGATCATGTGCATTTTGCGCAGAAACTTCAGTCTTGCGGCACCGATATCATTCCGTTCCATTAGATATTTTCGCCCATCATTGGTTTTCCTGTAGCGGAATCCCAACCGATTCAATAATCTTTTAGTGGAAGAAACTGAACCTGAGTAATTCAGTTTTTTCTAAGCAGTACTGTTAGTTTGTCAGCTGTCGGAAATTTTCCGGTATCGTAAAAGTAAAAAATTGTACGTCGTACAACGTCTTTTTGGAAGTCGTCTAGATTTGTAACTCTTTTAGGAACATTTATATGCTTTCTAGGAGAATGGAACAATTTATCGGCACCCTGTGTTTGCGCTCTTTTAACTTCTCTGCATACCCGGGACACTATAGAGACACTTAAAGAACACGCCTCGGCAGTCAGTGCTTGACATTTTGAAAAGTTAAGATTTTTACGCATTTCTTCAGAAGAGTATTTCCTAAAGAAATTATAAACACTAAACATTTTCCGAATTTTACTGCCATATCCACTCGATCCAACATTCCCACTTGTACTGGGCTCAATAAGAGACATATTAATTGTTTTGAGAATGCCAAATTGCCAACACACGAAAAAGATATTACATTACACTTTCATATACCGTACTTTAAACAGAGCCAACTGCACTCAACACCATCAGAAATCGAACTGACATTTCAATTTAGTAGTCTCTCTCCTCTCCCCTCACAAAGAGAAAATTCTGTTTATATTCTGAAGAGACCCTTTGTTTGAAGCTGTAATTTTATGGTCCTCAAAATTCTTACATATAATAAACATTCCTTATCGCATCGCAGCTGTATAAACATCGTCCACTACTTCATTGCTGGAGTCCGCACAAAAGCAATGAGAGGCAACTGTGACGGAAAAAAATGGAAATCTTACGAAATTACGATGAAAACAGTACTCTTAATCAGAAACAACTCTGATTCATTAGAAATCCCATCATCCACATTAAGGACAATAATAAAAAATCGCGACTTAATCTCTGCATCTGCGACGTCGGAAGGATGTAAGCGCAGGAAAGTGAAAGTGATAAACATGAGGACTTGGAAACACGCAAGCGATAAATAACTATAAATTGTTTTTTTTTCGAAAGAATTGAGTACAGTATATATTGTAAATGTAAATGTCTTTGATGTACAGTATAGTAATTACATAATGGAGTAATGCTGTATTACCTTTCATGAATCATGTATTTCAATAAAGAAACATGCTAATAGATACTGTATATAAGTCAAAATTAGTATACCCGTCTAATACGCGGTCCCGATTAATACGAGGTTTACACGCGGTCCCTTGAACAGCGTCTTATCGGGGTTTTACCGTATTAACCCATAAAATTGGAACCACCGGGGGTAGAAATGTGATTTTTGTTTCTATGTGTTCAGAAAACATTAAACATTCATCATATATACATGCAGGGTCCCAACGACATGCCAATTTTCCCAGCGCACTTGTTATTTGATTTGAGATTTCCAAGCGGCGACTATGCGGCGGGTCTGCGTAGCCCGTATGTTGCAACGCAGCACTGCCGCTATTGGCTATCGCCGATAAGCAGACACACCTGCAAACGTCAGGAGGTTTGAGTGCGACTGTAATTAAAAAATGATAATGCAACGTGTATGATCTATGGCGTATTTCTGTTGTAGTATCTCTGGACATCCTCTGGTTTTATTTGTCTTAGAGTGGAAATATTTAAATTTTGGCTTCACTTGTCGTTTTCCACTGTCTTTGTTACATTTCCACTTACCAGGTTCATTTTTACTGTACCCCTACTCGCTCCTTGTTAATGCTCCTCTTCCACGTTGCTTTATCTATTTTCCACCAGCCAGTTTTCTCTGGGATGTCACCACTTCATATTTTTGCGTCTTTTGGTGTTTGAAACTACGGTATAAGAGTATAACCAATTGGAGGTGTAAAACAGTAATAACTACTTGACCGTGAAAACTACTCATTTTTAATACATAATATGTATAATTTTGAAATACAAACCACATCAGAATCATTTTCTGAGGAAATGCCATTGTCGTTTTCACCAGGTACGTATGTTTTATCTTTCACGCTATCGTCACTGTCAAACTCATGATTTCCAAGTCATGTTCAGTCAATTCTACAATTCAATACAATTAAATATTAAAATATATACAATGAGCGATTCGTGAAGTTGAGCACGCTGTCTACGTGTGAGCAAGTTGGCGTAATTTCGGCGACATGGGGTAGCTGATAATAATAATTGCGTCATTACACCAACAAAATGCGTTATAGCTCGAATAACAAAGCATTAGAAACGTAAGAATAATAATAATAATAATAATAATAAATATTAATAATAATAAATATTAATAATTAATAATAATAATAATAATAATAGTAATGGTGGTGGCAGTGGTAGTATATTGTCGTATAAGATTAATGTGAGATGTTTTGTTTTGTTTTTTGCAGGTAAACGTCCCCTTCATGAGCCAGCTCTGTTGGCGCCGACTGTAAGGTAAGTTTTTTTAATTATTGACTGGGTACATTCCTGTGGGAAATCTGTTTAGAGATGAATGTCTTTCAACGAGTACAATAAACATAGTAATTAAAAAAAGTATTTCGAGATACTCTATTATCACGGGATGTATAATTCTTCCTTTTCGATGGAAGAAACTACGAACCGTATGAGAAAAGTGTTGACGTATCACTTGATTACCGTAACACGTAACATTCAGAAAAACAGCGTCTTAGAACTTACCATACTTTTATTATATAGAACGACGTATCTCGTAAATCGAGCTGCAATCTGTCTGTTGCAGTAGCCTACTTCAAAAAAATCCTTTTCTGCATTTTTGTAGACAACAGTGTTTATATTCTGGTATTAAAATTCGTATGAAATTTCCGCATTCAGTTGTGACTGAAACTACCATCTGAGAGATATTGAAATACAGCCGTAAAATCAGCTGGATAACCTTTTTATCTGGTTAGTTGGTCTGTAATCATTAAAGTGATTGCAATGATCACAATATATAGTGATAGTGAAATTTTTTGATCAGTGAAAAGTTTGTAGTGTCAGTGAAATGTGTTCTACTCGTATAGCGTCAGTGAAGTGTGCCATAGTGCCAGTGCAGTGAGTGAGATGAGAGTGAAGTGAAAGTAGTGAAAGAGTATCAGTGGCAAAGAGAAGAATGGATCGTGCGAAATGGACAGACAGAAGAAAAAGTGAAGTTATGTTGGAAAGAGTAAGTGAAGAGAGAATAATGCTGAAACTTGTGAGGAAGAGAAATAAAAGGAATTGTTTGGGTCACTGGCTGAGAAGAAACCGCCTACTGAAGGATACACTGGAAGGAATTGTGAACGGGAGAAGAGTTCGGAGAAGAAGGAAGTATCAGGTGATAGATGACATCAAGATAATATGCATCATGTGCGGGGACTCGGAGGAAGGCAGGGTGTAGGAAAGGTTAGAGACAGTTGGGTCTGCAGAAAATTATGAATTAATAAATAATTATTGAGTGTAAATTATAATATGTGTGTATGTATGTATGTATGTATGTGCAGTATGTACGGTATGTATGTACTGTATGTATGTATGTATGTATGTATGTATGTAGAGGAAATGGTCCAAATACGGGCCATCACTTTAATTTCAGGCCCTATAGCAAAATTATTTAAGTTTATTTAGATGTAGTACATTAAAGGCTTATCTGTAACATGTTTGGTATATGATATAATATTGAAAAAGCTTAAAATAATTGTTACAGTTTTCAAATTCTTGTTTGAAATTAAAATGTAAAGATCTTGAAATTTCAAAGTATGGTCTAAATATGGGCTACTCTTAAAATTTTGTATCACTCAAGTAAAAAAAAAGTAGATTTTGTAACTTAATTTGTGTTTTATTCTAGACAAATTCTTAATAATGACATTAGAGCGAAAAATGCTTTTAAAATGTAGAAATTTGCATTATCGTACATTAAAAAGAAAAAATTGAACAACATAAAGAAACCTAAATATTTGAAGCACATTTGAATAATTTTTTTAAAGAAAATCAGTCAGTAGGACAAAATTAGCTGTAAATGATAAAATAATGTTAAATATCCTTCAAAACAAACATAAATCTACTGCAACAATGTAGAATATAGTCTATAAGAATCAACTGACTGGTGACAATTTTGTAACTACACAATGACGCAAGAGTAAGAAGATGAGAAAGTATTCAGATTAAAATATTGATTATGCCTTTGAAAACAAATATTTCATTTACAGAAGTCACAAATGTGCATGTCATTTTCTACCCCTGCACATTCATTGTGTGCCCACATTTGACACTGAAAAGACTGCACCCAAAGTTCTCCTTTTGAGTCTTCAGCAAGGAGGCTCTCGCAAAACATGCAACTTGCATCCTCATTGCCTGGATATTCCTCTTGAGGAATTTCAAGATTGCTATCACTGTCATCCAGAGGAGGACCTAGAAGTGAATTATCATCTTTAGATTCTGATGACTGCTGGTCCGTTTTGGATGTCTTTTTCTTCTAGTTGAAGCTTTTCCACTAGTTGATGCTTCGCTTTCAGTTTTTGTTTCTGAACCTATCACTGGTTCCTTTGGACGAGCATCTTTTTTCTTCCTCTGACCATGATTGTCCTCAAACATCAACCTTTTCTTGCCCTTGTTGGTTGCAGATTTTTCCAAAGACACAGACAACGCTTCTTTATATGGTTTTGCAGTGATAACACAGGAATCTGCAGCCTTGCGACCTCGATTGGTGACTTTTTTCTTGATGGTTGGAACTGGAACAATATCAAATGGACTCACATGTACTGCGGCTCCAGGTAGAATCTGCTGAGTAGCTGGAAGGCTATCTGGAGGTGATGAAGCATGGCTGTAGCTATTTCTCTGATAGTGAGGTCTGGAACCTATGGTGTTGTGTTGCATATTTTCTCTGTCTCAATCTGAGAGGCTATGAATTCAGCATCAGAAAATATGTTCTTGTTCAACGGAAATATCCCAGTTGTCCTATGTCCTTTCACTGCAATCTCTCCAGTCTGGACTTTGAGGTAAGAATTTCCGAACAGCTCCATTATGTCATATGGTGTAACAGGTCTGTTAGAATGTCTTAGAAACTGCCTTACTTCCTCACTATAGTATTCTTCCAAGGGATCCATGAAGGTCTTGCCCTGAGGCTGGAGCTTGTGTGTAGAATGAGAAGTGAAATGATGATCACATGGTTTGCTCTAGTCAAGTCGATGACAACATCATCACGAACATGGCTATAGTGGTCATCTAAGGTATGTAGAATGGGTGTCTCTTCTTTTGGACCTACTTTCTCAATGAAGTGAGCAAACCATTCTGTGAAAATGTTTGATTGCACCCATCCAGAAGGGTGGGCTCTGCCAATTGAACCTGAAGGGCTTTGTCTCATTAGCGCTTGCACCATGTTCGTTCGGGGGAATATGATTAAGGGAGGAACAAAATGTCCAGAGGCACTCATGGAGGCAATTACTGTGACAGTAGAACCTCTTTCTGCAGATGTGAGGGCTGCTATCTGTCTTGCCTTTTCTTGCAATGACATGAGGGAACAATGGAAAGTCCAGTCTCGTCGACGTTGTAAATTCTTTCAGGATTGAATTCGTGTTTGTCATACGCTTCTTCCAAACGTGTGAAAAATTTCTCAACATTTTTCTTGTTAAAGCCTAAAGCTCTAGCAAATGATGCTCCACACGGTTTTCATAGAGACAAAGTATTTAGTAGTATTTATTTATTTAACCTGGTAGAGATAAGGCCGTCAGGCCTTCTCTGCCCCTCTACCAGGAGATTCCAACTACAATATCAACAATAAAATTACAATTAGTATTAAATTTACAATTACAATTACAAATAATATTACAGTTAGTATTAAATTTACAATTACAATAAAATCAAAGTACGAAAAGATTACCTGAATAATTAAAGCTAGATAATTTATCATAGAGAAACAAAGAATATTTTATATTGACTGAATTACAAATTAAATCTAGAATAACAAAATTGTATAGTGATGAAATTACTGGATATTGAAAAATTTTGATAGATTAAAGAAACTATTTACAAGTAATCAATTACTGACCAAGTGCCTAGTAAGTTTTCGTTTGAATTCAATTTTATTTCGACAGTCCCTGATGCTAGCAGGTAGCGAATTCCAGAGTCTTGGCAGGGCTATTGTGAAAGAAGATGAGTATGAGGAGGTGCGATGGGATGGTATTGTTAGTATTGTTTCATGACGAGAGCGTGTGTTCAGATTATGGTGGGAAGAAAGGTAAGTGAAGCGAGACGACAGGTAGGAAGGAATAGAAGAGTTCAAGATTTCGAAGAGAAAGAGAAGTGAATGTAAATTTCTTTTCTTATCTAGTTTAAGCCAACCTATGCTTCCAGGGATGGGGTAATATGATCATATTCACGAACATTGCTTACAAAACGTACACACAAATTATGAGCACGTTGAAGTTTCGTTTTGTTGTCGCTGGAGAGGTCAGTCAGTAAAATGTCCGCATAGTCGAAATAGGGAAATGCAAGTGTCTACACAAGGGACTTTTTTAAGCAAGAGGGGAGATGAACATTTATCCTTTTTAGCACATGGATAATAGAATATACTTTTCTGCAGGTTTCTGTGATAACGGTCTTTGTGCCGATTTAGAAAAGGTCTACCCAAGATCTGCCAGCTTCATTCCTTTTGATAGGAGTTTCTAAATCATTATGAACCGAAAGTTTATAAGCCATCCGTCGGAAGTCACCACTAGTACACCCAAAGAACTTCTGTTCCATAACCAGTAAACAAGAAACCAAGTGTCCTTCAATTTGTACACCTAAATAGGATTTTCTGCCTAATTTAAGACGAGCTGCTTGGGCTGGAGTGCAATCAAGCTTGTTACATAAAGTTTGAAGTATTGTACGTGGCACATTAAACATCTTGGCTGCTTTAAGAGTTCCTATCTTTTTTCCCCTAACGATGGTAATTGCTTTCTTCATATCCTCTTCTTTCTAACACTTTCTTTTATCCCTACGAGTATATTTTGGAATAGTTCTGGGCATCCTGAACACAAAAAGACCATATAGGCCTGTTACATCTATACTTTTTGTTTCAAGCATTCCAAAGAGTGGTCTAAGTATGGGCTAGCCCATAATTAGACCACTCACGGTAGCCCATAATTATACCAATTGTATAGGTAACTTTTGAAAGTTGGCAGCCATTACCACGCATTGTTATCCAATAAACTATGCATGATAAATTGAGCTTTGAATATCGTTAATATGCTGCTCTTAACTAGACAGCTTTTAGTTCGACAGATTTCTCTACAGAAAACAAAATTAACATACCTGTAAAAACTTTGAAGACCTCGAAATAGGTAAAATTACACGTTACGGAGCAATACGTCTGAAACATTCCACTGACAGTGGCCAACTGTTCCCATCAGCCTTCCATTATTACAGGGTAACATTTCATAATATTCTTGGCAGAGTACAGCACCAACAAGGCCATTGGCTCCCACTAGCCCGTATTTAGACCTTAGCCCGTATTTGGACGATCTCCTGTATGTATGTATGTATGTATGTATGTATGTATGTATGTATGTATGTATGTATGTATGTATGTATGTATGCATGTATGTATGTCTATGTAAGTTGTAATGGCAAATTACTTTTACTTTAAGTAATTAGTTACTTTAAATTATTATTATTATTATTATTATTATTATTATTATTAAACGTAATTATTCTGTGTAATTATGTCCTCAGTGCCATCGCGTGTTTGCCCATTTGCAGTTCTAATAAACACATACAAATAAACAGTGCACTGACTACGAAGATACAGCCGCTCAGCCATCATTCTAAATGACGCCTACATTTAATATTAAAGGACAGTGACTTGACCACACCATCACTTTGTGATGACGACGACGATGATGATGATGATGATCATGATGATGATGATAATGATAATGATGATATGGGAACACATATAGACTATACAGATGAGTAGGAATACTAATATTACATCTATTTTGTGATTAATTTACTCAACTGGTTCACGTGTGTTGCGAATAAGCATTTTATATTAGAGACGGCCTTTCGTTGTCTGCAGAAATTTTCCATATTCTTTGTAAGAATGGAGAGAAATATATCAAGTTGACAGTAAGGATTGAATTGATATTTGCAGATTAGCACATTTTGCAGAATAATAGCTAATTATTTCTCCTTCTAGTACATTAACTAGCCTACCGTATTTACTGAACTTTACCCATTAATATATACATGTATAGCTCAAAAGATGAAACATTTTGTATGTTTGTATGCTATGTAGGCCTACTGTATATTTTTTGTAGAGCCACCAACGTAGCTCAGTCGGCAGAATCGGTAGCCTGGTGACCTGGTGCTGCGCTAGGGCTTGGGTTAGATTCCCGTTTGGGCTGATTACCTGATTGGGTTTTTTTCCGAGGTATTACCCAATCATAATGCAAATACCAGGTAATCTACGGCGAATCCTCGGTTCACTTCATCTTGCCAAAAAAAATTGCAATCTTGTGAAATCTTGACTTGTTTCACATCTTAAAGCTCAAATGCTAAAGTAAATTATATGGAATACAATAAGTGAAAAGAAATTAAATGAAAAATATGCAGATCCGACCGATGCTTGAAGCCTGTAGCATGGTTTCCTCTGAGAGGGAAGTAAGGCTGGGACGCCCGTGCAGAAGATTTCAGACATGTAAAAGAAATCTGTACCTGTCAGAGTACTTTGGGCATACACATTGAAATTGGACACTGAACAGCCTCTGCAATAGAGAAGGTCGCTGTAATGCAGTCATTACCAACTGGTCGAGTTGTGACGTCGGAGTACGCTTTTCCTCTAGGAGAAGAGGCCCGGACAAATAGTCAGAGTCGATCTCGGAGTTGTGGCGGATCGTGGATTGTCAGAGCTACTAGCTCTGGTTGAATGTATAGGTCTAATAGTGTAACGTAGAGAATAGGTAATATACTGAAAGGAAAGTAGATATCGGTTCCTTCGATTATTATGAAGTCGTGCTGGCAACCGTATTGAAATCAGATCTGGGTATACATACCAGTAATACAAATAAATTAAAAAATGAAAAAGCATTAGGTACAAAATTATAGTTATTATACACAATAGAAAAATACAGTAGTAGTGGTAGTAGTAGTAGTAATAATATTAGCGTAATAATGATACTAATTGTATTTACATATTTTTATATTATATACGATATGCAAGGAATATCATACTTAAACGGGCAGTGTCTTTTGTCTCATTTTTTAAAATTCCCATTCATTTATGAAGAATCTACAAATATGTAGAATCTTCATTGTAGACCTACGAGTTCATGCCAAACATAGATTAGTCTACACATTTCATTGTACAGTACCTGTATTACTTAATCCTACAATTTCATCCGATATGAAGTAAAAAATGACATTTAATCTGAAATTAAGGCAATATTTCTCTATCTCACTTAAATTACTCACTTTCAACTTTACACCAGAAAATATAAATTCATTTGGGGCAGAAGAGTACTGCCATTTTTTCTGTCATTTGTCTTAAGTTTGACGCTCACTGGCACGAACCGACCGGAACGGAACGAACCGGAAATATTCTGCGAGAGACGTATGCTTGTTTTTTAAATGGCAAACGCTCTCTTGTCCGAACGGAAGCAACCGACTTCCGGTCCTGACGGACAGGGTTCTCGCGACACGACCCTAGCGGAAATTTCCGGGACGGCTGATGGCGACCGTCAGCATTCGTATGTCTTCGCTGGTCTTCGGAGAAAATTGTATTGGCTGTTCTCAGTACTTTCCCACTCAACATGTGCTGGTGCATTGTTCAGTCAGGTTATTCTTAAAATGGATGATGAAAAGTTAATTTTAACAGTGCTAATAGCTCTTCTGTGCTCATTGATCTTCGAAATGTGATGTTTTCCTTCATCATTTCAGATGCTAATAACAGATTAAGTTCTAAATGTTTTTCTTCGCTCATACGAAAGTACTGAAAGAAACATTACTGGATATTAATACAAAAAATGGGAAAAGATGGTTAAATTCATCAAAAACACTTTTTTTTATAATGTTATGACTAGAGCCCGGATTTTATGTAATTACATATTACATAGCTATATATGTAGCTATAAGGAAAGTTAAAATGTCCGCTCATCATATTAAAGAGATTATTATTCCGAAGTTTTAAATATTTTTACATATTTGGTACATAATAAGTATTTTGTCATATAGCCCTATTACATATTTTTATATATTTTGAAGGATATTGCATGTTTTGAAAGAGTACACATTTTTTCAGCAATTTTCCCTCTATTTAATTTTTAAGTTATGTTTTAAAATTGTTTATAAACCTTATCCATTTGTCTCTGGTGTATAAATATAATTTAATAATTAAAAATAATAGGCTAACGTATTGTGTCAAAAAATTGACATCTGTTTGCAATGTTAATAGTTTGTATATCCCTTAAGAAGTAATGGGTCCACACCTGTGAAGTAACGGTTAGCGCGTCTGTCCGCGAAACTAGGTGGCCCGGGTTCGATTCCCGGTCGGGGCAAGTTACCTGGTTGAGGTTTTTCCGGGGTTTCTCTCGACCCAATATGAGCAAATACTGGGTAACTTTCGGTGCTAGACGCCGAACTCATTTCACCGGCATTATCACCTTCATCTCATTCAGACGCTAAATAACCTAAGATGTTGATAAAGCGTCGTAAAATAACCTACTAAGATAAAAAAAAGAAGTAAAGTGAAAATAGGAACAAATACCAATGCGAAGGGTGGGTCATTGTACTGCTAACGCGGTGAAGGAAAGAGTGAAGTTTACCCTGTGGTATGACTGTTTGATACAAACATCCCCAATCAGTTCCTCTAAAAAAAAACAATAGTTTTTTTTCTGTTTTCTTGAGAAGCTTATTTTGACATCAGGTGATACAAGTAGCTAGTCTTGCCATTCGCACCCAAGTTAAAAGACTGAATTTCAATTGACTTTTCATTTACTACGATGGTAAAATTGTGCTGTGTAAAGTGTGTGACAAATCCATTGGGTGCTCCATGAAGTCACAATAGAAAAGCATTTAAAAATTGGACTTCATGTGAGAAATAAAAAAACGTGCTCCGTCGAAAAGAAACAAGTTCTTCTTACACAAATGCTGCTGAAACATTCTTCGCCTCCTACCAGTGAATTTAATAAAAAAATTTGTGCTGCAAAGATACCATGGCATGAACGTAAAGTTCCAAAGTTTCAAGCATTCCTAAGCAAATACTGCAACTTCAATATTTCGCATGAATCAAAACTCGGGAAAAATTATTTGAACAGCAGCTACACTGACACAATGGAAACGATTAGAGCTGGACTTGATATTTCCTACTTCTTGGTTGCCGTTGACGAGACGATCAATGACGGCAGAAAATATGGAAAAATATTTAATTATAGCTATTAATTGCGCCTCCAAACAATAATTAAATGAGGTTGACTCACATGTGCACCTGTAATCTGTTATTAGTGTGCAGAAATATATCTAATAAAGCCTAGATTTTAAATTACATGTTTTTATTTATTACATATTTATCTACATATTTTGTCATTTTTACCTACATAGTTATGTACATATTTCTCATTTTAATATTACATAAAATTCGGGCTCTAGTTATGCCTCCATAATTTGTTTTCTTTTTTTCCTCCTCATCAGCTGAAAGATTAAAATAAAATCATCTTCGGAACTGCTACTGTCACTACTATCCCACTCTATGATTGAAACCAGACTGCCTGTCGACTGTACCGGAATATTCCGAGCAATGAGCGTCAGAGCTTCCGCGGAAGACGGGCTGCTGTAGATTTCCGTTCCGGTTGGTTAGTGCCAGTGAGCGTCAACCTTTAAGCACGTTGTAGACAACTGTAGTATTCCATAAATTTATAAATATTAGGACTTTTAATTTGTCGCTGTTTCCACCCGGAACCTGAGAATCACGACTGTTTTCTCCTACAGATGACAGTGAGGATACTTCACTTTTTACACGCCGTTTTTAAGTCATATCTTTCTTTCCTAGGATTGTGAGCTGATAAATCAACTTCACTTTGAACAGAAGTAGTTATTTTGGGAGACACTGCAGAAAGTTCAGGGTTGGTGCAATTACTTGCATTTTCATTTATATCTTCAACCTATAAAATAAGATATAACATTATTTAAAGACATGTAGTTCTGTTATCTAGGTTATATCAGGTGATTTTCTACATAAGTAAACTATGCCTATCTACTAAATAATTGCATTTAGCTTGGGTTTACTCAAAGGGTTTTTAATAAAATGCCAAGCCGCCCAGGACTATAGTTTAGTCTAAAAATAAGTGTACATGAACTTAGGTACATTAAATATATCAGAAATATACCAAAATTATTTAAGTATAGTAGCATGTACCTGTCTCGTATTGTTATTAGGTACTGTAAACGCTAAGTTAAACTGGTTTGCCATAAACCACTGCTTCGATCAGGTCAGGACTTGCGAGAGTCTATCTCGATTGCTACGGAGAACGCGAGAAGCTCGCTATGACGTCACAGAGCATTGAGTTGGAAGTGACTTCTGTAATAATTAAAGTACTGTCTCTACCACCTACATCACTACCACTATTAAATTTGAACCGTATTCTATCAGGGAGTAAAAAGGGATATTTGTAAAAGACTGGTGATCTTATAGAAACGTTGAGGTTTTATATTTGGGCGAAGACCTTATACCGATACTTTTACTTTGAAACAAAATATTATGCAATATATACATTGAGTGTTACAAATTAATGCAATCATATCAATGCATTACTTCATATTTTTCAGATTTATGCAGAGCTTCTTGCGATAGTTTCTTAATTTTTGTCTCGGGCTGTAGTTGCCTTTTATAGATGTTCTTTTCTGTGTGTCTGAAGTGCAAATGAATCACTTATTTATGAAAGGCCCGTTGTCCAAAAACACATTTTTGTGGGAAATTAAAGAAAAAAAAACTTTATTGAAAATACTAAATATTATAAAAATCTGAAAACATGATATATTATACTACAAAATAAAGGAAACTTGTTAAGGACATTTTCAGTTATTATCATCAAAATTGTCAAGCATACAGCTTTTTGAAAAGGTTGGAGAAAGGGCCTTTCTTAAATAAACACATTTTCCATTCTTCAATGAAACATTTATTACAAAAATAAGCAGTAAACATGAGATGTAGGCCTGTGTTTTTTCTTGTTTTTTTTTACCCCTTCCCTTCTGTGTTGCTTCCACTTGTCTCCTACTTTGCTTTTTGGCCATGAAGATGTGAGAGTGCGGAACAATTCGCTTTTGTCTTCAGGAATGTCTGGCAATAGCGATTTCAGGTCACGAACTTTGTCCTCTGTAATTGGTTGACAACCAGTGTAAGTCTTTTGGTTTGGCAAAGCTATTTCTGCTCCAAATGCAAATAGAAAGTGTTTGGTTTGTAATCCTCCAATGTAAGGTAGTCTAATGCCTCTACGTATCCATTTCTTTCTTTGTCCAGATGAACTGGTGGTAGGAGTTGATATTGCAAAGACTTCTCTTTCCTTTCTTAGAATTCTTCAATCTGTGAACTTGGCCTTCTTCTGATGCAGGAGATTTCTTATACATAGTGGAGCACCAGGTTTGGAAGTCCAAGATGTCTTCAATTTTAACAAGCTTAACACGAAATTTGTGACTTGCACTTGCAATAATTTCTATCACATCTCTGACTGTATAATGTCTATCCACTTTGTTTGGGCTGCGCTTCACAGTACCAAAATCCCAATCATTTGGCAGGTATGAATGCCCATGTATTGGTAGTCTGTACACCAGTGGCGGTCGGTGACTGTGGAACCTAGGGAAGCTACTAAGAAAGCATTGTTTTAAGAAACAGAAAGTGACCTCCACACTTACTTTAAGCCAGTGGTTCTCAAAGTGGGGGTCGTGTAAAGAGTGATGGGGCTCGTGAGATGATTTACAAAATAAAAAGAAATCCTTATTAACATACAATTATTTTGCATTTATAAACCTAAACAACTTTGAATATAAGAATTTAAAAAGTCTCACATAATAAAGTAAAAATAATTAATATGATAACTGTGCCTGTTTTTCAGAACATAGCCTCTCAAATCTGGACTATGTATTGGATACACACACAGTGATATCATTTTCAAATTTGAGATTTCTCGCTTTTGTTTTGATGGCAATCATAGACGAGAACCTTAATTGCCATGAATTACGAGGTGTTGCAAATGTTATCAAAAATATAAGAGCTTCTTTTGCAAGCTCGAGTATTCTTTTCATGCAAAACTAGTCAAGCTCTGCGGAAAAGTGTCTAGTTTCAACATCCCATCATATTTATCCTATATATATATATATATATATATATACACACACACATATATATATATATATATATATATATATATATATATATATATATATATATTGGAATTTTAGCCAGTTGAACGCAACGGATTTAGTATCCATCCGTGACTGTCGTGATTGTTTTGAGTTTTTTTTTCGGAAAGTACTCAAGAAGCTGTTGCTTAGAATCGTACTTCTGGTAGAAACTTATTTACTGGATTTGTGTTAAATTTTTTTATAGTTGCTTAAATTTTACAGGTATTTCTATTTTTGAAATGGAGTCAAGAACCGGTACTGTAGTGAGCGTACGAGGACCGCAAACTGAAATCTCTCCCAAAAGTGAATCCCGGCTTCAAAAAGTTTGGAAACCACTGCTTTAAGCAAATGTTGGGGTAGCGTCTTAATTCAGTAAAATTACAGTATTGAGAAGAACGACATCACAGGTATCAAAATGAGACAATTTTATTAGACAAGTGATGAGTAAATATATCTTTCGAATATTGTCAAAATACGAGCAAATAACAAAGTGCGTTTTTACTTTATAATAATGAGCAGAAATTCATTAATAGAACAATTTACAACATTATTTTCATGCTAGCAAAACAAAATTAAAAAAATCTTCTTCTTCCTTTCCTGGCAAAAATGTCTATTACATTGTCAATTAAGTTTGAAGTGTGTTTCAAGGACACCAAAAGCTCCTTTTCAATCTACAGCATTCCAAGTGCCGACAGTCTTTCCTGTCCCTGAGTATTCCTGCAGTATGTTTTGATCTTTTCATTGTCGAAAATGATCTCTCTACAGAAGCACTAGTTGCAGGAAGCGTTGAAATAAGTGTACACAGTTTATAAACTTCCGGGAATGTATCACTTTCTAATTGGAATTGCTTACAAAATTTCAAGAGATCACTGACAGATTTGGTTGCATAATCGTCTATATTAAATATTGCAGTCAGTTCACTTCTTAAGCGAGAAAACTCAAAATGCCTGGGATAGGCATCTTTCAAACTAGTGAAAGCTCTTTCAGGAAATATTGGCGATGAGTGATTCGTTTGCTTACATCCAAGAGCTCAAAAAAAAATAATAATAAGATAATGCTTCTAGGTCCAGAAAACGACTTTCCATTTGTTCAGAAATGTTATCAATAATTTCATAGTAGAGGCGTCTATAAACGTCTCGATTATCTTCAGTTGTAGACGACCGGGCTCTTTTTTTGAGTGGCTCTTCATTCGATTTTATTTGTTCCCAAAGTCGTTGAATTTCTCTCTCTGATTTCTCACTAGTTCCTTTATTTGCTGCACCTTTGATGAGCAGTAAGCAATATCTAAGGATTTCTTCTGCAGAATGTTGAATAATGTGTCTGTCAATGGAAATAATTGTGCAAATACTAATAGCATGAAATTAAAGTTGAAATCATTTAGTTCTGACAGAAATCCGCGGGCGGCATTGAATGTTTCTTGATCCCAATTATCAGGATTTTCTCGAATGTGAGTGAAGAAATCTTTAAGGGCCTCCTTGTTGTCATAAATGGTATGAACTAGTCGAGAATTGTAATTCCATCTGGTTGGGGCAACCTTTGGGAACCTTTTCTTTACTTCTGCATCCAAGGCATTAGTCCTTCTATTTGACTTAGAAAACAAGGATGAAAATCCTGAGATCGTTTGAAAAAATATTTTGCAAACCTTGATTGCACACAATGCCTGCGACAATACAAGATTTAATCTATGGGCGTAACAGTGCATGAACTTTGCTTCTGGATATTTTTGTTTTACTTTTGCTTGAAGCCCCCTAACATGTCGTGCAAAAACTGCCGCTAAATCGTATGTTTGCCCTATTAGTTTACTGCCGATATTATTCAATGTTATTTAGATAAAAAAATCGTTGATGTAGACTAAGAATCGAACTCGCTCTCTTCTACACAACAGGCAGAAGTCTTAGCGTCTCGCTATTGCAACGACACGAAGCTTTCCTTTCTGTGCGGAGTGTCGATCTAGTCATGAAGGTCCATTGTCGATTTAACTACACGATTTATGTATGTATTTATCTTTTATTTACGTAATATTATCATATTTTTTTGCAGTTTTTGATGAAGTGAATTTCGGAACGATGCTGGTAACAAACCAAATAGCCTTATAGTAACTCAATATTCGTTATCTTGTGTATCAGTGCTCTGGTCTCTGATCATGCGCAGTGTTTTACATCTGAGACTTAGGAATATTCAATCGTCTCATTCTTTTCCAGGGAAACTGTACGTAGAACAAAGGACCCGAGTTCGTTCCCCAGCGCCGTTGCGAATTTTTCTCCTCAAATATTGTCAATATTACAGATATTATTCTGTATGACAAATTAATAAGTATATAATATCTGTAATAATGCTAGTAATTCGTTTAATGTTTCCACTTATTAATAAATAGACCCTAGAGTTTAGAATCGTCAGAACATATTGGTCAGTTTCATTATGGGAGGGGTGATAGTGCGACTATCTTATAAAATGTGCTTAATTTAGATTTTATCGTGGACAAATTTTTAATTCGAAATCAAGCTCTGGGTTAGAATTAGATAACAGTAATGCTAATTCGAACAATGTGCGCGAAAATTCCCTCCAGGGTTCACAAAAACGTACTGCGTTCTGTAAGCAATATGGATTTACGGGACGTGGAGATGAACGGTAACAAAATACCGAGTGTATTATATGCGGAAATGTTTTGTCATATCAGTCGATGGTGCCCAATAAACCAAAAATACATTTAGAACTGCCGTTTTCAACGTCTTATTTGTGTGAATCAGTATTTTCTACCATGAAAATAGTGAACTCTAAACAATGTAACAGAGTGCTGCATCTTGAAGATGATTTAGTGTCCTGTGAACCGTAACGCCACGTATAGAGAAATTCTGTGCAACCTACCAAGCGCAGACTTCACATTAATTTACTGTAAATATGAGAGTTCTCAAAAACGATCATAAACATTTTTTATCGGACATCCAGCACAGATCGGTTGGGATTTTTGACACATAGCCTACTACGTTGGTTTTTTTTTCTAATGCCAATGAAATTGTTGCCTGTTTTTTTTTCGATTGCGTGTTAACATCGACCTATCTACTACACTGTACATAGAAGTTATCAGTGCCTTTTTCTGTTGGAACGTCCTGGAACGGTGTTCCGACACTTTTCTTGTATTTTGTATCATGAAAGCGAAATATGTATGGATAACTATGGTTTTAATTTAATTTTTCATTTAATTCCGCTTTCACCTTGAAAGACTTAGTTGGACGAAAAGGAGGATAAAAACCACAAAATTCCCGTGCTGTGAACAGTAATTGTCTCCCCGTACGCTATAAAATTCTACACAGATTCACCACCTTTTCCTGCAAAAGAAAATCACTGGTTGTTGTTATTATGTTGTTCTTAATAAAAACAAACACGTGTGCTGCGATATCGTGGGCATTCAGTAAAGTGTGTCTTCAGACAAAAAAGTTTGGAAACCTATAAAGGATCCTCGGAGAAATTTACCGTGATTTTGGAATCTAAGGGAAACATAATTTTGTAAATGTGAATTGGTCACATTTTGAAAATCACAATTTCACTCATGTTACTATGTCATATTATAATATGAAAAAAATTTCTTTTTAATTAGTTATTGTTGCGTTACCAGTTTACGAGTAGCTATTCGTCCCTCAAATCATTCCTGTTCAGAGTGGCTGTTAAATGTAAATCAGTTGAAGTTTCAGTAGAACTTAGGAAATCAGCAAATCGATCCTCATTTTCCCTGTTTTTATGTACGTACATTGCTGCTACATTGCTACAAAAATTTGGATCATTGTCTCTGCTGAAGAATGTTAAAAGTAAATCAAATTTTAACCACATATTCTGAGAAACTGACAGAAGGATCACAATTAAATCGTAAGTTTTGTTTGAACCTTTATTATACTCCCAGTGATACTACATTTGATTCTTGGGAGTCTGTTACTTCATTGTAACAATTTGGATCATTGTCTCTGCTGAAGAATGTTAAAAGTAAATCAAATTTTAACCACATATTCTGAGAAACTGACAGAAGTATCACAATTAAATCATAAGTTTTGTTTGAACCTTTATTACACTCCCAGTGATACTACACTTTAGTCTTGGGAGTCTGTTACTTCATTGTAACAATTTGGATCATTGTCTCTGCTGAAGAATGTTAAAAGTAAATCAAATTTTAACCAAATATTCTGAGAAACTGACAGAAGGATCACAATTAAATCATAAGTTTTGTTTGAACCTTTATTATACTCCCAGTGATACTACACTTTAGTCTTGGGAGTCTGTTACTTTATTATAACAATTTGGATCATTGTCTCTGCTGAAGAATGTTAAACGCAAATCACATTTTAACCACATATTCTGAGAAACTGACAGAAGGATCACAATTAAATCATAAGTTTTGTTTGAACCTTTATTATACTCCCAGTGATACTACACTTTAGTCTTGGGAGTCTGTTACTTTATTGTAACAATTTGGATCATTGTCTCTGCTGAAGAATGTTAAACGCAAATCACATTTTAACCACATATTCTGAGAAACTGACAGAAGGATCACAATTAAATCATAAGTTTTGTTTGAACCTTTATTATACTCCCAGTGATACTACACTTTAGTCTTGGGAGTCTGTTACTTCATTGTAAATATTAATTCCAGTAAATAGTGTGAATAGAAGATAGGAATTTTTCGTTGAAATTTCTCCTTGGTGCATTGTTTGCAAGAACACTTTTTCCTACTATACTACAAGTTCACTATGCCAGCACGCTTTACGCTGGATGCATAGAAGAATTGTAAAAAATATTTTTCCATTTGATTTATCAACTCTGCTGACTAAAATTCAATTTAAACGATGGAGGAAAAACTGATAAGATCGTCTGAGGAAAATTTCGCAGAGTTAGCTTGAAAGATATCTAAAAAGTCAGGGTTTAATTGCAAGAAAAAAAAAGAAGAAATATATACCGTATGTACACTTTTCATGCGTTACACGTAACTGATTTAGTTCATATTTCGAACGTGAATTTGGACTATTCCAGAGAATTCTTCCTTAAAATGTATGTGTCAAAGTAAACGTTGAGTGTTTGTTTTATATTTATTAGTGTAAGTTACACACTCATACTGCAACTGCGCGTCTTGCTCAACACGGTTAGGTCTGTTCCTGTAGGTCTAAGTCAGCGGTAACGAAAGTCTACCTGCAGTGATTACATGCGACAGGCGGCCTGTGAAGTAATGAGTTGGAGGAAAGGTACTTGGCATGAAAACTACAACCAGTGGTGGTTCCTGTACTATCATCTTGATCAAAATTAAAAACTTCTCATTTCTGCACGGAAATATCATATGTACTTCGGTACATCATAATAATTACGCTTCGTAATTCAGCTACCTGTAAACTGGAATGAGGTTGACTGATTTGAAGTATATGTGACGTCACAGCGCAGGTACAGGTACTTTCGTATGCAAAATAGTTTCAAATCCTCTGCCCTCTTCCTCTAGAAAATAAAAACCGGGACGCAGTCATAGTAAGTAGTCTTATCGATCACTGACTTTACTAATCGTATTATGTAAATAACTACATCTTTGTGGCTGATTGAAGGTTCATTGCAGAGGTAAAATGGCTTAGATAAGACTCTCAAGTGTGTAATTGTGCAGGGCATAGTTGAGGGTATTTAAACTAATATTTTCACTGTCAATATAAACAACATTAAATATACTGTAAAAGTGTAAAATAAACGTAAAAGTGACAAAAACAGTGCACTGAATGAAAGACTCTGCAATACCAAGAGGCACAGAAAGTGTGTTAAACGTAATCTAAAAGAACCATTACTATCACAATCTGAATATTATGAAGATATTAACTCGACGTTCAGCATGGATTTGTGTAGCCTAGCATGATGTTCAGTGCTAACATCCGAATTAATAAATTGTGTAATCAAAATATATAATAAATTAAATACATTTTAAGGAATTTCTAGAAAAGTACATAGACAATTAGTGAGTTTTCAATGATAAGCGACATATGCAATATCCTAATGAAATACGAAAAAATATCAGACAGTGGAATATCTTGTATTATATCATGCACAAATAACGCCATATACACGACATTCAAAGATATTCGACCCCACTAATCGATACTGATCGATAATTTGTTGATGTAAGTGTAGCTTCTTTAGTCATTACTTCTATGAATAGATGGCGATGATAATAGTCGTACATAAATATACGCGCATTATAGAATTTACTCACTGTAAAACAATTGGAAACCGCCAATATTGTCAATTATGAGAATAATTTATGCTTAATCTTCATAATCATTTTCCGTGGAACCTTTTTAATGGCCCCAATAATAGTGCCACCTATTGAGAAATAGCGGAACTCTTTCAAAGTTTGTCAATTTTTTCTATCTTTGGTTCTGACTTGTCCCGTGGTTGGAAAATTCGCTTACACGGTCATAAAATCGTAGGCCAGATATCTTTGAACGCCAGTTATTGAAAGAATTTCTTGCCATAGAAAATCATTTCAAGTGACATCCGCATATGTTCAAGTTTACGTAACTTATAAATGCACGTTATTATTCACTGCAAAGATCACGACGAAAATGAACATCACGGTTGAAACAAGTGTTTACTAGCATAGCTTCAGAATGTCGGGAGTTGACTGTATCCACGAACACGCAGCGACGACCTGTTTGTTTACATCCTTATTCGTTGCATTACCTGCGGTCGGAGTACTATATACCCAATGTGTCCTTAACTTAAGTCTTTAGGTAGCCGGAATACGAGGGCTAGTAATAATATGTAATAAATAATATAGTATAATATAATTAATCACTTTGTGATTTAAGACGGCGCTTACTCCGTCGGATCGCGGCCACTTACTGTTAGACACTCATAACGAGTGCACCTCTGGACATGTATGGACATTGTGCCACTGACGCAGTACATGAGGGTAGGCCACTAGATGGAACCCAAGATGTGAAACTTAAAACTAAGAGGATGGGAATTCGGTGTGGCTTAGTGGATAGAGCGTTAGCACGTAGAGCTGAAAACCCGGGTTCAAATCCCGGTGCCGGAGAGAATTTTTCTCTGTTCCACTCATTTTTCATCATATGATGACGCAGAATTTATGGACGGAAATATGTACTTCGGTACATCGTAATATATTCTTATGGACAAGTTATTTAAGCTACAGTATCTTAATCGTTTCTCTTTTGAGAAATTCTGTTCTACTGAAAGGCTTTAGTA
This sequence comes from Periplaneta americana, assembly GCF_040183065.1. Taxonomy (NCBI): domain Eukaryota; kingdom Metazoa; phylum Arthropoda; class Insecta; order Blattodea; family Blattidae; genus Periplaneta; species Periplaneta americana. Next base: position 178,741,760 of record NC_091131.1, read on the forward strand.
AAGGTATCCCCGTAACATGCCATGAAGGCCCCATGCTTTCCATGACCTCGGCACTAGAATGAGGTGGTGTGGTCGGCACCACGCTCTGACCACCTTTTACCCCCGGGAAAGACCCGGTACTCAATTTTATAGTGAACCTGAAAGTTTGGCAACGAGAAAAAATCCTGTCATCACCTAGGATCGAACCCCGGACCTTCCAGTCCGTAGCCAGCTGCTCTACCAACTGAGCTACCCGGCCGCCCTCTGAAAGGCTTTAGTGCACGAGTTATTTCAAACCCCATTAGGTAGCTGACTTCCATTTATTTATCCCATCTTTCTCTTCCTGGCCATGATTTAAGACAGTGGTCATCGACTCGATGCCCTGTGACGTCATCTCAGGCAGCTCTGAAGCCCGCTGCGCTCGTGTTTCGCTGCCGCGGACACAGCGGAGACTTCCGATGGCGGCTGCTTTTTCGTGATAATAAATGTTTCTCATACTGACAAATTAAACTTATAGTAATATGCGTTACAAGAGTGGTATGTTGAAGTTTTCATGTTCGAGGAAAAGTTTGAAAAAGCGAAACGTAGTTGAGCTTTTTTAATTTCCGAGAATTGAAAGAAAACAAACCGCTCGCGTATCGTACATTATTTTGTGCGAAGATCGTTTATTATATACCAGAAAGAGGAATTTCTAATTAGTTGCAATGAAATCTCCATCTTGGTTTCTGTTCAATGACGGTAATTTTGGAAAACAAAAATATCTATCTTCAACATTGTTGCTTTAAAATGTTTTCTGTGTTACTATACTCCAGCAGGCCGTGATATACGTCTGTCTTTTTTTCCCCCAGTCTATAAATGCGATTGATTTTTTTATGGCTTCCTTAATGTTACTTGCATCACGAATGCATTAACTTTAGTGCAGTAGTAGAGTTCACTTAATTTTTGCAAATATTTAAAAACAATAATTAACAGTGCAATTTAGGTGAATTTGCAGTGATAAGTTTCCAATTTATAATTATTACTATATTGAACGTCTCTAAAAATAATATGTTAAAAGCCTAAAGCAGTAAAATCAATATGTCACTTAAGCGGTAAGAAGAGGGAAATTGTTGTGTGTGTTCGGTTGGGAATACTGAATGTGGTATTTTAGACTTACCGCGGGTTGGTTTTGTGCGGAAACCAAGCAAATACGCACGATCTCGCACAAAAGTAATGTGAATGTCTAACACTGGTATTTGCATTTATGACAGCAATTGGTTGATAAGTTAGGGATGAAATTAAAGCTGAATAAAACTAAATACTATCCTACATTTTAAATTTATACTTTTTCATTTCATTTTGTTAATGCATGACCATTAGTAAAAATATTTCCTGATCTTCTGTAATGCTAATTTTACGAGATTTTTAGCCTCCTTATTGTGTACTGATTGCTCAATATTATGCACTATGATCTCAGCAGTGCATGAACTGAGAAAATTTTGTAGATTGTAGTCAGATGAATTAGCCTAGCTAGTTCTGTGGTGGGATTTACTTATTTTCATTAAAGAAAACAATGTTCGTATAATGTATGTGGATCCGAACATGCACAGTCTGTGGAAAGCTGCTGATGAAGCTAGATGCTTTTATACAGTATATCACCTTCAGTTCATTATCGCACTATCAGTCTGTCATTTCTAGCTGAAGCTAAGCAGGAGCACAGTCTACATCCAGAGTAGATGAGTCTATGATAGAGATAGGGAAAAATAACATAAACAGTTCCGAGAAAATAACAGTTCCAGAAAACGAACTATAGGTCGGGACACTCTATTCCAAAATAACAGTAGGAGTTTCTGACAGTCTTTCTCATAGGAACTGGAGTACTGTGTAACGTACCGTTCAACTAGTGCTGCTCATCGGAGTGACTACTACCGCGGAGGAATCGGAGATTACGAATAAAGCTCTCCACCGGTGATCTCCGATACTATCGTAGGTAGAACAGGGAACATACGGAGGGATGCGGTGGTTCGGAGCGAAGCGAAGTTATAGGACGTAGAGCTCAAGGACGACCGGTGCGTACGGACTGAGGGTAGTTGTGAGTGGAATTAAATGGCACCAAATCGTATATCCGTCACATGGAAATTCTTTAATTTAGTTGAAGATGATAATAAAATCGCACGCTGTGAACTTTGTAGGCGAATTTACGCTAAGGGTGGTGGTACTTCGAATTTGTTACACCATTTGAAGCGATCGCACAACCGCGAACTTGAAGAACGTAAGTAAATTTAACTGTTCAAAACACTTTTGAAATCTTTAAAAAAGCGTGTTTACTTTGATATATAAAAGTTCTAATAAATAATTTCGTGGTTTTGTGTGCAGACTGAGTAACAATGCGAATGAAAAACTGAAAAGCACAAGAATTTCAGCAAAAAAGGATCCTCTAAGATAGATCCAGCATATTGTTACGAGATGAAACTCCAAGCTTCAGTGATGAGCCGCTTACTTGAAATGAAATATGAGTTGGTGATTGTGTTGCCAGAAAAGCCAAACGCTCCTAGGACGCTAACAGATCCGTATTTGGAAATCTCTATGGCGTGGACCAGGTTAGATAGATTCTATGAGAAGGTCTAAATTTTAAAATGTAGGTATGTAAGGGCCGTATTCGTAGACATTTTTAGCGCGGGCTTTCGGTGGATTGTCAGCGTTTTTCGTATTTATAAACCAGTGTTAGCGATAGGATATGATTTGAATTCTGTACTAGTAACCAGTGGATAGCCGGGGCTAGCTTAGTACGCTCGTAGCGCGTCCTGCGAAATGTCTATGAATACCACCCTAAGTGTTTAGGCTAACATTAAGAGCCGCGGTTGTGGTACTCGTACTTGCTGTCAAAAATAAATTATTACCATTCAGATACATATTGACGGTTAATTAGTGATATAATCGTTTTCGTAGTTTTAAAATTACGCAAAACATTTGATACGATTTTTTTTAACTGCTTTAGTGATATTGTTCCAAAGGCCCACAGTCTAGAAAAAAAGTCTTGAAATTTCTATAAAACGTAACTTTCGAGGCAATAAAAATCATACGTAACTTATATGGAATATTTAAAAGGCAACTTGAGTTATTAGATTAAAATATTGAGTTTCATTCTGAAACTAAAGAAACTTGTGGTAATAATATAATTACAATTATCCTTAAGTTAATATCCGCTTATATTTTTTTTTTACAGAGGAAGAGTGACGCGTTTTAGAGAGGCAGTTCAAATACTGACACCCTTTAACACAATGATCACAATCCTGTCTGGCGAAGAATCTTAATAAATTATTTTGGACAGTAAACTTTAACCCATTGATACCACACGTTTCGTTTGTTCCATTCTGAAACTCCCTTAATATATTTTACGTTAAACTAAACTGATTAGAATAATAATTGACAAAAACTGTTTGTGAATAAACTAATGTTTCCAGGAAAATTATAAATGTTTACATTAGCTACTGAAAAGTTTCACTTCTGCGTCAGTTTTCAGTTAATTTTAATGTTATTAATTTGATCAATGACATAAAACTAATACACCTTTCCACATATACTATGAATTTCAAAACTAGAAAAAAATCTGTCCGCTAGCATAGTACTTCAAGCAAAACAAGAAAAAAAGAAGAGCCGAAGAGAGAGAGAGAGAGGTAAATAAAAAAGAGAAAATAAACAACAAAAAATTACACACTTATTCTAAAAGATACGCGGACGTCAGCGGACTCCAACCACTACCTGATCCGATTAAAGGAATACTCAGCGGAAAATGTATGTCTGCGCCGCAGCACATATATAATCTGCGCGGCATCAATCGGAGGTAACCGGAGGTCTCCGATTGATAGCGCACAAACAACCGCTCCGGAGAAAAACCTAATCATGAGCAGCACTGCGTCCAACTATCTTGTCTGAAACACTCCAGATACTTTCTCAGAGACCATAACAGTTCCAGCCTAAATGATCTCCTTGGGTGTACAGTAGTTCCTTCAGAATTAAGTATGTTGGAAGGAGAGTGACATATTTTACGACAATGAATTTTCAGGGCGCGTTTCATTATTAAATAATCAATCTCATTGGCGAATCTGCTTCAGTTACATTGTTCGCTATTAATATAGCAATAAGAATGAAAAGAAAATGAAAGTGTGAGATTGTGCCTATTATTATTATTATTATTATTATTATTATTATTATTATTATTATTATTATTATTATTATTATTATTATTACATCAAAGTCACTGTTTTACTATATAAAATAAAAAAAATTACACAAATTTATGTATCGCACTATATTGTTTTATAAAATTTGTATATTGTAACATATCTGCCTTCTGAAGGATACATTGGAAGGAATGGTGAACGGAAGAAGAGTTCGGGGCAGAAGAAGATATCAAATGATAGACGACATTAAGATATTATATGGATCATATGCGGAGACTAAGGGGAATGCAGAAAATAGAAATACTGGAGAATACTGGATTTGCAATGAAATACCTGTCCTTGGACAGAACACTATGAATGAATTACTACGGTAATAACAGTGCAAATGTAGCCCAACTAACCTCAATGTTTATTACAAATAAATTAAGAAGCTTTAATAGAGACTAATATCACGTAGTAGTAATATCCCTTATTTAACAGGAGGAATGGTAAAATCATTGCGATGTTTTTTGGTTTGTATAAATTACTGTTACACCTGACTAGCAGATGTCGTGGTTCGAATTGCATTATGGGCTAAGATTTTTGAAAACGGAACTAGTTCCGAAACAATATACAATTTTGGTGATTATTACGTTATGTCAAACGCTTGCTGTTATTTCTGAACTGTTCTTTGAAACCAGCACTTTCTTGGAAACGAAACTCTTGGAAAAGTTCCAGAAAAAGAATGATTTTTTCCAACGCTAGGCTATGAAAATCTTGAAATCTGACTACATAGTTCAACTCTTGAAAACTGTGATTGAAATTCCTGACGACTGTTGAGACATAGGCTACTACTTCTATTCAACATTGCAGCTATCTTGTGCCAAGAGCCGCTAATGAACGGAAGATAGGGTTGTATAATGCCGAGCACGAGGTAATGCACGCTTGCCCCGCACGGAAGCAGTGCTGAGCGCCCATTCCCATTTTCAGTCGAGTTGATCATTGATTTAAGACCTCTCAATTCCTAGCGTTCAACAGTTCGTTGGCACATAATATTGAATAAGCTTTTCTACATTATTATTAAATGAATAACTAATAAATAGTTACCCTCATGTAAAGATTAAGAAGATTAAAATTGAGATGGAACCTCATAATTTTATCCTTCTTTGGAAGAATAATTATAAAAACGCATACTTAGTGGTCAGTAATAATAATACGTACAGCTGGTACATACAGCTCGCTGGGTTCGATTCCTAAAGTAATAGGAGTTGCGGAAAAGCAGACTTACAGTCTAAACCCCTGATGTATCGGCAATTTCACTGCTTTACGTGTGCAGCGCGGCGATATAGTCTAAAGGCGAAAGCTTCGAGTGCCGGCATAACAAAAACGCAATATTTCGTTATTGTGTAACTGGATACTGCCTGCTGTCTTGAACCGTTCCATTAAACGACCAGTGCTTCCGTGATGTGGGGTAGGTTGATCTGGATGCCGTCTGTGATATTCTTCTGCAGCTTCCCGTAGACTCAGGCCTCCCACATGGATGAGAACCATTTCCACTCTCTCAGGAAAAGTGTACATGTTTGTTGATACCTGGTTCACTGGTGAAACTAGCACTTACTCACCTGTCAACACAAAAAAAAAACACAATTTAATAATTAAGGTGCGCGACCAAAACCACCAATATCTAAAACATTTATTTGAATTTATTTTTTTACTTACATTAATAACGGAGATGTCCTATGTCGTGCGACTTTTGAATCACTCTGTATATCTAGACTTTGGTGAGGATACTGACATGCCGCGCAGGAGTGAAGTCTTCCGTCTCGTCTCAGTAGCTCAGACATCTGAAAGTCATGCAGAGATGAGCGGATTTGAGTTGATCGGAGTGATTTTTATTTCCTGAATAATTCGAAAATGGAGTTTTACAGAGTCATGGCACCGGATGTTTCAGTTTGTTTAACATAAAGTGGAATAATTACTCCTAAAGCCTATCAGTTATTATTAGGATTGACCTGCCCCCCCCACCAAAAAAAAATATATATAATAAAAATCGAACAATTACTTAGGTGAAAGTTTGTCTTGTTCAAACAAAATAAAAACTAAAAAAGAGTTATAAAAAATGTTATCTAAAACATAATTTTAACGTTATTCAGATCGTAAACTAATCTGACCAGCAGAAGTTAGTTTGGGTCTACTCATACTTGGGAATAATGTTTCCACCTTTCGTCTTTTACGACTCTTGCTGCTCTCCTGAAACTAGGATGTCCCCTACTGGGACCAGATGTAAATTTTCAGGACACGATACTGGTGATTCACAAGGTCTGATTGCATATAACATATTTTCCGCGAAAGTTACAGTACAATTCAACCTCTAACTGTTGTTAGCTAAAGTTTCCCTAACACTGGGATTACTTTCAGTCCATTTTTAAAACACTCTGTATAAATTGTCACTAATATTCCTTATAATTAGATAATGTCATTACTACCTCATATGTAAAACTTGCATTTTCCTTTCAGAAAAATCACTTTGTCCTCTCTCTCCGTGAACTGCGGTATTTTGCGATATATATTCATTCATTCATTGTTCTGCCCAAGGCAAGGTCTTTCACTGCCAACCCAGCTTTCTCCAATCTTTCCTATTTTCTGCCTTCCTCTTTGCCTCCTCATATGAGCCATACAACTTAATGTCGTCTATCATCTGATAACATTTTCTGCCACGAACTCTTCTCCCGTTCACCACCCCTTCCACTGCACCCTTCAGTAGGCTGTTTCTTCTCAGCAAGTGACTCAACCAATTTCTTTTCCTTTTCCTGATCACTTTCAGCCTCATTCCTTCTTCACCCACTCTTTTCAACACAGCTTCATTTCTTATTCTTTCAGTCCACTTCACAAGTTCCATTCTTCTGTATATTCACATTTGAAATGATTTAATTCTCATCTCTTCACTTCGTCGTAACGTCCATGCTTCTGTTCCATACAATGCCACGCTTCACACAAAGCACTTCACTAGTCTCTTCCTTAGTTCATTTTCAAGAGGGCCTCAGAAAATCCTCCTTTTTCTATTAAGAGCTTTCCTGGCCTTTGCTACAATCCTTTCCACTTCCTGGCAGTAGCTCATGTCACTCTTTATAGTACACCCAAGTATTTGAAGATGTCGACTAGTTCTAATGCCTCATTTAGAATTCGCAAGTTTACCTTCTTTATTTTTCTTCCTATGACCATGATCTTCATCTTATTTGCATTTCTCTTCATCCCATATTGTTCACAGCTGTCATATAGCTCCAGTAGCATATCCCTTTGTATCATCTCCTTTATATCTAACAACGCCATATCAGCAGCAAATCGTATACACTTTATTCTTCTGCCTCTTACTATAACTCCTTCCATGTTTTGAAAATTGTTCTTCACTAAATCATTCAAATAGATGTTGAGCAAAGTAGTTGATAAGGTGCATCTTCGATGTACTCCTCTCCCAATTCCACTTCCTTCTGACATTTCATAGGTGCTCCAGCAGTGCTCACATGCACATCATCATTTGCCGATTGCGGTCTTCCAGCTCCACGTTTTTTATGAACATGTTCTCTCCCGTTGCGAAATGCATATGTCCACCTAAACACGGTACCATATGGTGAAGTCTCTCTATCACAAGCTTCCAGTAATGCTGTATGGCATTGTCAAGCGTTCCTGCCTCTTGCAATCTGAATTTTAATGAAGCAACTTTATTCGTATTTGCGAAACATTTTAGAGCACTACAGGTAACTATCTACAAATTAAACTCACTACAAATGTCTTATAAATGAGATTACGTCTTCAAACTCAGAGATAACACACATCAGATGCTCTTCTTTCTCATTGTTATCAGCTTGCATATTTAACCGCTGATAGCGCCAGATACAAACATTGTTGCCACTAATTATTTAATGACTCGTGTATAATGGGGGAAAATGTTACTGTAAGTAGAATAGAGGATATGCAAGGAGAACAAGGGGAATGAAAGGAAAACTAGGTAACCCGAGGAGAAAAGAGAAAGACGAGAGAAAAGGGAAGACGAGGAGAATACTAATGGAAAAGGATATACAGGGAGAATAAGAAAAATTCAAGAACAAGGAAGGGGAATACAACAATGAGAATGGGTATACAAGGGTTACTTAGAAAATGTCATGAGAACGAGAGAAATATCAAGAGAATAATAGGTGTTAAAGAACAGAGTAGTGGATGCGAAGAGAATAAGAGGAATACAGTGGGAACGAGGGGAATCCAAAGGACACCGGAAGGACACAGAGAAGAAGAAGACTACATAAAGTATAAGACAGAGTCATTCCATTCTCTAAATTGGGAATCGATCGTTATAATTTTTTGGCAACATTGCAGTTTACATTGAACTACAGTTGTAGCATGTCACTTTTTAACTCCTATTTTCGCCACTAATTTATTAAGTAGAGATAAAAATTTTTTCGTAAACAAGGAACCGTTCAATAACAGGTGAAACCTGTCTAAAGCGGCCATCTGAAGTTACCTTGTAAAATGGCCGTTTTATCAGGTGGCCGCTTGATTACGGTTGCGTTTCTTTTATGGATCAGCATGAAAATACTGAATTTCACTGACTTTTTAGGACTGTGCGCGTACAAAAATCATGCATATTAATGTCAACCTCTTCAATTTTTGCAACTAGCCTTTTGAAAACTAGCATGCGGTACCTCAGTTTAAATGACTGGATAATACCTTGCTCAAGGGGCTGGAGGTGTGATGTGGTATTTGGGGGAAGAAACGCCAATTTCACGGATCACATTGCGATTTTGTCGTTTAATCTTAGAATTGAAATCGCATAGTTAATTCTCAAACAATGATGATGTCATCCAAGCTTTATTGGTGGCAGTCCACTTCACCTCCAATAAGCCCATGTCAACATTTTTCAAACATCTCGGTTTCAATGATTTCCCTATCATTAAGAGTGGTTCTTTTTCTCCTGCAGCATTAAAACAAAAGAGCAGGGTTATTCTGTTTTTTGCCAACTCCCTCCCTTTACATTCTTTCTTCTTAAAACTTAAGTTTTGTTAGGGAGGACCCTGAAAATACCTAAACCTGTTTCGTCAACATTGTAAATGTCTCTGAGTTCATATTCCGCAAGAATTGAAGGCAGTCTATTTTTTTCATTCTTAAATAACATTGGTTGCAATGTCACCTCCTTCACCAGACACAGAACGAAATGTAATGTTATGCCGTTTTCTAAAGCACTCTAACCACGCATTACTAGCAACAAAATTTCTTACATTGAGTTCTTTCGCAATTTCAATAGCTTTCTCTTTAATCATAAGCCCACTTACAGGAAATTTCTTTTCCCTCGCGCAGTTGAATCATTCACATTACTAAACACAGATTGTCTTCCTCCCATTCTTTTAATATTTCATCTTTATTCTTATTTATACCGTTTATTTGTGTCCTTCCACATTTGAATGTTTCTGCAATTTTTCTCGCAGATGTTTCCTTCTCACTGCCTTCAATCATTTTTCGTCTCACCTCTAAACTTAACACCATTCTAAATTGATTGTTAAACATGATTTCTCTCTCTAACTAACTTCACAGTTCCTCTGAATCAAGTGAATATTGCTTCCTGTCCTCTAACCGTCGAAAAAATAGGTCAGACAGTATCTGTGAAAAGATTTTTTGTTGGACAGTGACCGTTATAGTCAGGTTCCAATCCAAATAGACCCCGGCCTCTGGCCGGCACATGAGGTGGCCGCTAAATAAAGAGAGAAATTGTATTGCACTTATTGAAAATCCAATTGGTTCCAGAGAAAATTGGCCTTTTGGCCAGGTGGCCGTTTAAATAAAGTGACCGCAAAGGCAGGTTTCACTGTATTATAGTGTCTCCTTAAGTGAACAGTTTGGTAGTTAGCGACTGAAGTTACGTTTCTTACGTGCAGTGCAGTTTTATTATGATGGAATAAGCACCATCACGCATTTTCAAATTGAATGTTATGCTTGTCCTGCTATCTTGTTTAGGAAGAATTTGTTCGAGCTCTAGCCATACACTTAAAATTTACTACTTCTTACGGCCAACACAACAACAAGAGCAACAAAACCGCCAAAATAATTTAAAAGAAGACATCACCTTTCTCCTTTCTCTCCGTTTCTCCACCGTTTTCCTCTTCTGCTGCAGGGGTGGCATATGATGTTGGCGTATAATCGTCACAGTCCACAACCAGTAATTCTGCAAAAAGCAAAATGAACTTGATCGTTAAGCATGTGTCGTTGCATTCACTGGCTTTCATTGAATATCACATTACACATTAAACACCAAATGTATAAAAAATAATGTAAAATTTAATTTCTGTACTTTATCGCATCAATGGAGTGTATTTGCACACATATGTGCACTTTGTAATACAATATCCCTGGTATTGTTACACTTTGAGAGCTACATTGTAAAATAATAAAAATCCACAATAATGTCTTACAAAGCATTACAAAAATTCAGAATTTAGTATCTTTGTCAGATTGCTTGTTATGGAAAGTAGTTCTTTCCCTTCCCGAAGTCATGCACAGATTTACTTTGCATTTTGAGCAAACTACCCGAGTAAAGCCTTTAGAACAATATTTGCATCTGCCTTTGGCAGAGTACTGGGGCCAGTGCTGATAACCATCATATCGGACATCGTCAACTGGTCGGATCGCAAATTTTCTTCCTTTCGGAGAGATCCCTTGATGTTCATTGGAACGACGCTTTTTGTTTTTTCTTTCCCAGATATAGTCAATGCAGTTGCAATGTACGATTGGAACTTTGCAACCGAATATTCACATTTCTGATTTTCCTGTTCCTGATGTCTGCGATAATCAGAATATTGTACGAAATGGAAACATAAAAATTGGAGATTTATCCTTCGAAGAGGTGGAATAATTCGAATATATTGGAGCATCAGTAAGAAATATAAGTGACACTCGGGAAGAAATTAAACGCAGAAAAAATATATGGGAACTGCCTGTTATTATTCGGTTGAGAAGCTTTTGTCATCTAATCTGCTGTCAAAAAATCTGAAAATTAGAATTTATAAATCAGTTATATTACCGGTTGTTTTTTTATGGTTGTCAAACTTGCACTCACTTTGAGAGAGGAACTGAGATTAAGGGTGGGTGAGAATAAGGTGCTTAGGAAAATATTTGGAGCTAAGAGAGATGAAGTTACAGGAGAATGAAGAAAGTTACACAACGCAGAACTGCACGCATTATATTTTTCACCTGACATAATTAGGAACATTAAATCCAGACTTTTGAGGTGGGCAGGGCATGTATGGGCAAATACAGAAATGCATATAGAGTGTTAGTTGGGAGACCGGAGGGAAAAAGACCTTTGGGGAGGCCGAGACGTAGATGGGAGGATACTATTAAAATTGATCTGAGGGAGGTAGGATATGATGATAGAGTCCACACCTGTGGAGTAACGGTCAGCGCGTCTAGCTGCGAAACCAAGTGGCCCAGGTCCGAATCCCGGTCGGGACAAATTACCTGATTGAGGTTTTTTCCGTGGTTTTCCCTCATCCCAATACGAGCAAGTGCTGGCTAACTTTCGGTGCTGGAACCGGGACTCGCTTTACCTGCATTATCACCTTCATATCATTCAGACGCTAAGTAACCTAGATGTTGATACAGCGTCGTAAAATAACCTAATAAAATTTAAAAAAACATGATGATAGGGACTTGATTAATCTTGCATATGACAGGAAGCAATGGCGGGCTTATGTGAGGGCGTCAATGAACCTTGCGGTTTCTTTAAAATTCATTTGTAAGTAAATATCCATTGAAAAGTACGGCCAAACACACTGGAGCAACAGTAACAAATGAAAATGACACTGAGTTGAAATTAAGAGCAGAATGAATATGGAAACTCCCGATTATTTATCGATTCAGAACCTTTTGTCATCTACTCTGCTTTCAAAAAACTGAAAGGTACAATTTGTAAAACAGTCGCATTACCGGTTGCTCATGGTGTCATGGTATTTCAATGAAGAAGTTACTCCAGTACTAGCATTTTAATATGTTGTAATGTACTGTATACCATACCTACAAAAAATTCTATTCCAATAACAAACAGAACAAAACTGAAACGTTGTAGAGAAACAACTTCTATTCAGCTCATAAAATAGTATATCTAATTACAGCACAATGAAACAATCTCCACGGAGTCCGTGGGAAAATTTCGGGACTGTGTTAGAATGTGACTTCTTAAAATTATAATAGTAGTGAAGGTAGAGATAAAAGTGTCACCTTTGCATGTAATGAAGACGCATGGGGACGAAGGAGGTAGAATTCCATATCCGAGTTACCGCCCATATCTAACGAGGAGAAATTAATTTGGGGTTTATAATTAGGTAGTTAGAATAATTAAGATATTATTTAATGATACAAATATTTCACTTGATGTTATTGCACATTAAATTACCTACATATTTCTGATTAAAGTGAGCCCTTTACTCTTTCTGCGTTGCAAAGTAGTAACATCATCATGATTAACATCCAATATGTGATTAGGCTAATCAGCTTGGTCCGGCGTTATTTAAGATAGGAGTCATTGTTTCCAGCGTCTTCCAACTGTTCTTATTCCTCTGGGATTATACTGAAAGGTTTTCTTTTTCTAATCGTTTTCAGTTTCATGATCCTTTCCTTTTTCCCAAGTACGCCAAAAATATTTTCCTCCATCTTTATACATCGCTTTGCAGTAATTAGCAGTGGCGTAGCGTCAATGTAAGCTAAAAGCTTAGCTTCCCCAGTTAATAATAATTTAATAATAAACCTGCAGTTTATGGAGAAAATTATTTATTAATTTATATTTACGCGTTAAATATTGCGATGCGGCAGCTCAGGATGATTTGTGATGCAGCAGTAAACAAGAAGCCTGCACACACCAGCTTCCAAGCCAAGAGGAGTAGAATCATCTATTCTACTCCTCTTGTTCCAAGCAGACCGGTTTCTTCTGTGTAATCCATCCCGCAGATTTTCCATCCCTTTATAACTAAGCTACCCTAGTCGCAAGGCTCGCAAAGAAGCTAGCTTTAACATTGAAAATAAGTAGTTTCCGAGTTATACCTTTTCGTCAGTTGTTTTCAGTTGAAGTGTTAGTGTGCATTGTGGCTGATATAATAAATAATGAGCGAAATAACAGTTCCTGACACTAATTTACTTGAATTTTTTTTTAGGACAATTGTATTGTCAAGACTGACTTACGAACAAAAGTGTGATTTAAAAAACAAATGACCGACTCCCTTGCTGTCAATGAAGGACACAACCAAAAGACAGACGCATACTTACGTAATGATACTAATACTGTGATTTCTCTAAGTATGACAGGGAGTGAACTAATGTTATACGTATACGTGTCTATTTGTTAAGAGATATGTGTAAACCGTGAAATCATATTTTATTACGTCTCATTTGAGGTCATGCCTTACTGGTGTTACTTACGATGTTCCAACCAATCTTCGACTGCTGACTTGAAATTGACTACTATTTATTTTAAGACTGTATTTTTGTAATACGTTTTCTCATATTGCATGTAAGACAACTTGAATGAGCTTCCCCTGCTCAAAATTTCATGCTACGCCACTGGTAATTAGTGTTACGCCTGGCCACCTTACGATCCTGAGCAGATATAGTTGGGTGGTGGGGTTGTCATCTTTCCGCCTCCCAACTTACATGTTTTGTATCCAGGTTTTCTTCCCTTAGGAAGATTGCTTTCACTCCAACTAGGAGAACTGCCTTCACATATTCAAAATTTGAATTAAAAGTGAAGATCTCTCTTCCACTTCGTCTTCTGGGTTGTTTCTTTGTCTAGATCTTCACCCTCGGTCTGTAAGGCAAGGGCAGTCCTACCAGTACCTACACTGCACTAGCATAGACTACGACAATGTCATGCAATCCCCAATAATAAACATGCATTATGATAACTTTGAAATTACAATATTAAAACTTTGGTTTATGTATATGCTTGTTCAGCTTCGTAACCAACTATGAAGTCTCTGATCGTGAGGTTAACATGGCGCAACTCCAGTAATCCGAGATAAACAAAAATCAAGGTCACACGCGCAGATCCTTTAATGAATTCAGTTGTGTCATTCTAATTCTTTAACGACATGTTCTCTCCGTAATACCGTAATTTTCATAATTCAAATAAAAGTATTAAATAACGTAATAATAAGCAGTTACAAATAAAGGACAAATTGCAATCCAACATGTTCGTGCATAGTAAAATTAGGCCTATAATTTAAAATGCTGAGTCGCGTCACGAAGATGGGGAGTAGACTTGAGACACTTCATCTATCCACTGGGCCGACATAAGAGCCCTACAACTCACTACAAAAGTATCATCAGACCGTATCACATATATCATAGCATATATCATATCATATATCATGTCATATCATGCCATGTCATATCATGCCATGTTATGTCATGTCATGTCAGGTCAGTTCTAGTTAAGGGCGAATGTCACAGTCGGCAGTTTTGAAATTGAAAAATCTGTTATTAAGGATGTGTTACAACTGTAGGGTTACAACAATCTCGGTTTTACCAGTGGCGGCTCCTGCGTATTTCTTAAGAGGAGGAAAGAAGGTAACAGGACGAAATGACACCTTCTTGAATGAAACGTGCTAAAAATTAGCCAACATGCACACATGTAAGACCAGGTAGTGTTGGGGTTGGCCTTCCCATCTGTATAGCAATAATCTGTTCTTGTAAGCTGAGTTTCCTAAATTTCCAAAATATATTATATTGTCTTCATTTCCATTCATTGTTGAATAATTGCACAAATTAAAAATTACAAGGAAATTCACCTCGCAACATTTTTCGAGCACACTACAGCATCACACGTGTTGGAAGAGACTATAGCTACTAACACGTAATTGGAAACGCGGAAATGGGAATGGGAAATAAGCTGAGGAAAGCGAGAACACTGCACCCACCCACGTGGTCTGTGTTGCCTCATCTACATTTTACAAGTTCAGTATCACATGCTTTTGAAGAATATCAGTTCTTGTAAAGGCATACTACCATTATTGTTCAAGGTTGCCGGTGGCCAATTTTTATGTTGGAAATAATGTAGTTTGGGGTACCCACTTTCAATTTCAAATATATTTGTACAAAACTGACAACTTGGCTGTTGTCCTGTCTAGTACACAATAAATGGAAGTGGATTTCAGGGGCCAAAAAGATCTGCGATACTAACGTAGAACTACTTCCTCGTTGTTTTATAGAAACCCGACTTTAACTTTCAAATATCCTTGAAAGTTTCAAACCATGAATAGTATTCTATATAAAGTGCAAAGAATAATATTTTTGATTCGTAATTTCAAAATAAAGTTTATATGGTGTCTTTCATAGCGTTGCGTTAAAACTGTTTTTATTGTGCCTCCTCCTAGATGTGTGTTAGTCTGGTTGAATTCAAGATCGTTAGATGGCAGCGGTAGCGAGCTTGCTGCACGACCAGTCGGTTTCTATTTCCCGCCCATGCGCTGATTCACAGGATGATCTCCTCCCTCTCCGTTCATTTACTCGCTTTAAAACTCTGCTTCTTTCTCTGACCGCTAGTGCGCTGTTGTCTATGTGTGTTTGCAGTAAAGGAGGAATGGATTGACTTTCCTCCACACAAACAACCTCGCATCTTTCTCGCAGTTTTCTAGCAGCACATGAGCGCGCATCTTTTAAAACTCGATCAACCAAGGTTTTCTTATAGCTGTGGACTTAAATATTATCGAATCTTCCTTGACTTTCAAGGCATATATTTTATTTGGTATTTACTTTCAAAAGAAGAAAAATGTGAGGAGGACGTTCCTCCCTTCCCTCCCCCGAGGAACCGCCACTAGGTTTTACGACGATGTCATAGACAATTTTGACTAACAAAAGGGGGGAGTCGTTTTGCAGTTTAAATCAAGATAAATAGGTAATTATTTTCTAAATATTCATTGTATTCAATTACTGCTTCCCTTTCTTTGAAATATTACTACAGCCATTGATATAAACAATTGTTGTACCTTCAGAGAATATGGATTCGGTCATATATATGGATGCGGTTCTCATCTGGATGATTTCTGGATGTTGTGTGGCTGCGCCCTTCATGTACCTTTCTTCTGTTTCGGATCCAGCTAAAAAGTAATAACATTCTGAGTTTAAATCGTCGTTATCACACTGATTGCTAGCTAATGAATAGCACAAATAGCAGAAAAAGTGAAAACTGTAACAAAAAGTAGAACACATTTCCTAAAAAAGGACTTGTAAACAACCAATGACCGAGAAATGCAAATAAACGCAAAATTAAAATACAGTATGGGTTCGTGCTGAAGTGAAACGAGTTCATGTAGTATCCTGCATTGTCTGTGATTCGAAGAAAAATATGAATTGTCATCAATTTCGGACCGCTATTATCAATCATCAGCTCTCCACTATTTTCCCACCTTACTTCTGATATCCCCTTCACATCCTCTCTGTTTCTTCTCATTGCTTCCCTCATGTTTTCCAACTTACTTGGTAGCTGTGGTGTCTTCGAATTGCTCGTTGCAGTCGTCGTTCTTCTCTCTTCCTCTCCGTTCCGTTGCGTCATGATGTGTCCTTCCCCAGCATCCCCCTCCCGGACATCCGAACGGGGGGTTAGTTTACGTCCGGATTCTTTTACAGGGGAAAGATTCATCATGCCATTAATATGCTAATCTTCTTGGGATAGGTGAATGCGGAAGCTTCCCATTGCTTTCCGCACACCACTCTCTCTTTCGCATCTTAAAAGATCCCAGGGGGCCGCAGCGTGGAGGTGAGGGATACTAATTAGGCCCTCCGGACTTCACCGAAATTCAACACAAGGGTTAAAAATCAGTTCCATCATGGTTTTTGACCCAATCATAAACCGGGAAATCCCAATAAGCCTTTGCCACCCTTATTGAGTCTAAAGCATTATGAAGGACATCAATGTGAAAGGACAATAAGATTGTGATCGAACAGGATGATTTAAGATTAAATTCTTGCCATTGAAACACTAAATACATGAAGATAACATTATTACTAAAACATAAACATGATGTTCTGTCGACATTAATATTAAGATTTTTAGAACGACACCATTTTTAAATTCACAAATACCATTAAGTAATTTCCAGTTTGCGCAATACATAGATACAAAAGAGGAACAAGGTGAAGTTAAACTTCTGTCCAGATTAATCAAACTAATACTTCAGTATTATTAATTTATGCAGTTATAAGAGAAATTTTGAAACTGTACCTACTAAGGAATAATAGTGAACTGTATATAATTTATTAAAGTAATAATTTATAGGATTAATAAAATTCTGAAAAACGAAAAGTTTGAACTTTAATGTTTATATTCGTGTGGAGTGGGTGGCACAAAGGTAGACATGAGGTAATTTTGATTGTACTGCGAAAGCCCTTTGGCTCTTGGTGTCCATGAGCGAAAATATGTGTAACAGAGCTCACATTTGATGTGGACGAGAAATTACGTGTGAAGATTATTTTTTGCTCTTTGGACTTATCTTTGGACATTGCAAGTCTCCATGATGGTCACTATTCATATTGTAAGTTTTATGTACGTTATAGGTTTTTACATGAATACTGGAATAATCTTACTCTCGCCTTTCTGTATTTGGTGTGGACACCAGAAAAAGAGTAGTTAAAAGTACAGCACTTGCATTTCCAGGAAAATGCTAAGCAGAGAGAATAGGCGCTACAAGAGGGAACAATCCATCTCAACAAAATCGTTACAAAAAGGGAATGCTAAGCATTCTCATACGCACTGAGTACTCAATGTTCTCGAAATTCTTTCATGGAGCGATTCTTGATGGAAGTCCACCTGTATATAGGCAGCAATTTCGCACGACTGTCGATAAGTAGCAAATGTTCAGGAGCTTTTGTTTATTGCATATGCGCTGTGTGTTGTAAGCGGAACTTTGATAATAAGGAAGCTCTAATTTTCGTTTCTGTATCTGTACAGTAGTGGCAAAAAAAAAAACCAGACCGACTCTTCTAGCTGATTTCAGAGCCTTGTTCACTCAGAGCATGATAGACTGGTAACCAAGACTTTCGTGGTTTGAATCCTGCCTGGGAAGTAAACTTTCTTTGTTCCTTATTCAAATTTATTCTCAATACTTTTCGATTGCAGCGATATTTTAGTACTTAATTTATTCTTCCCAGAACTTGAATTTTACCAGCGATAGAAAAGTATTCGGATTAAATTTCAATAAGGAACAAAAAAAAAGTTTCCTTCCCAGGCAGGATTCGAACCACGAAAATCTTAGTTACCAGTCTATCGTGCTGTGGAGTGAACAAGGCTCGGAAATCAGCTACAAATGTCGGTCCGGTTTTTTTTTTCCACTACTCTACATACTCGTAGATCTGTGGTTGATTCTTTTGTACGCGGTTTGTAACAGTTCGTGTTGCACAAACTACAAAAGACACAAAACCCTTTACGGAAGAACATACTGTTTTATCGTCGTTAAAGTCTACATATTTCCACACATTCGAATATGCAAGCTATCAAAAAATCTGTATCAACTCATTTCAAGAATTAAGGAGAATTGCCCGTTCAAGACGTTATGAAAGTGCAATAATTTAACATGAACATTTCTCAAAGCAAAAACCTTTTATTTCTAGAGGTAAATAATAATCTTAAACCCCCAGTTAGCTGCTACTGTTTGCGGACCAGGAATACTGCTGGAGTAATATTTCCTGATAATTCAATTACTTGACCTAAAAAAGAAAATGAAAGTCACAAGGTCTTACCTTGTTGACGAAACATTTAGTCCAGCAGCATTAATTCCATTGGGTGTCCCATCCATTGTCTGGTATCCTGGTGTAGCCTGATGTTCGCTGAGGTTAATTGCAGGGTCCCACTCCATGGGCTGCATGTCATTCTCGGCGTCGATACCTTCCCTCTCCAAGGGCTCATGTTGTTTCCAGAAATCTTCGAAAATGTGGAATAGTAATTGGTAAAATTTTAATCGACTAGGGTGAAGTTTGAAGGGCTATAAATGCCATACTTTGGTACACTTTAGAACAAAAATAATGTAGGCTGTCCCATGATGTAGATTGGCGCAATTAAATTAGTCTTAATCCTGAATGAGTGAATCTATGAAACATTTAGAGTTCATTTTGTCTGAAATTTTTCTCTGTCGCAGTTGGAGTTTCTCTAGACCTACAATACTGCAATAAACAGAGGTGATCGAATCAATGAATTACATGTAGATTCCTGGAATTGTTTCAAAACTTCAGGAAGACTTGTAAAAGCCATCTAAAATTTTCGGAAAGCTTACAATTTTATTTAACACAACTAGTGATAACCGGCGTTGATGGAAAACTTAGGCCTCTTTCTCCTTCTACATTTAGAATATTTCGGTACTTTGTTTTCATGGATAAATACTCAGAGAATCCAGATACGGACCTGAAAATTTTAATATTTTATTGCTTTTTGTTTTTTAATAATATTGATAATAACGAAATATAATAATTGTTAATATTTATTTTGCAATACGATTATATTATAAGAATTATTATTGGTGATGTAATGTTTTATATATTGGTATTTTCGTGACTTTGTATACATTTAGCAGTATTCTCCAAATTTTAGTGTTTTTAAATGTGTCTGTCCAATCAAGACTTAATTATCAGCCACAATAATATATACATTTATTCCTAGAATCGCCATTGACGCTACAAAACGTAAATGTTTTTATTCTCTACTTATTATTGCCGTTTTCAAGTAGGAATCATAATATAACTTAGGAAGCTTACCTCAGTGGGAAAAGGTTCATCCTGGTTGTCCTATGGGAATCGAACCGAGCTCCTCAATACACATACTCTCTACAAAGCGCTATCTTTGCCTGCTTTAAATGAAATCAAAGCTCAAAATGGCGGTCCAATATGACATTTGCATTGTTTAAGACGCCATTGTTACGCGTTGAGCGATGAACCACGGTATAAAGAAGATACAGTAGAGACAACTCTTGTCGGCACCTTTGATGTTGTTGATACTAAAATCAAGGGCAGGGAGGTCTAGTTCTCAATGAATCCAACCATGTCGCTAGTATCGGCAGAGCTAACAGCTGATTTTAGCGATCAACTGTTCAGACATGCTAAACTTTCAGATGAAACTTTGTATTAACTGTTGTAATTATTCCTTTGTTCTGTAGTGATATTTGTGTCTTATTATGTAGGTCTAATGAAAATTCACTTTTTCTTTTCAAAATACATATAAAAATTCAGTGTTTATGATTGAAGTAAAACATACTATTAGCGAAGTCCTTACCGTTTTATTCTGTTTCTTCATATCCATTGCATTTCATCTTGGATCACAATATGTTGTAAAATACATATATCAGGGAAACATTTAATAAATAAACAAGAATTCGAGGTAACCTGTTATAATTAAAAATGTGTGTTCACTATATATCCGGTGTAGGCTACTAATTGAAGGCCTAACTACCTGGGTGTACAAAGAGGGCCTAATAATTATCTACTGCAACTTTTATCACATAACTACGTAAGTAATCCTTAAATCATTATGGGTTGCTGCACTTGGTGGACAAAGCTTAACTGGCAACAGTTAAATCCCGGTAACTTCTTTCACTTTTCCTTTGCTGTATTGGGCTACGTTTGAATTACAATATTCTTACCTTCTTCCGTTTTCGTAAAAGATATATTGCAGTTACAACACATTTGAATTAAGAAATTCTTACCTTCTTCCATTCTCGTAAAGGATTTTTTGTAGTCAGTAATACAAATTCTTAACTCCACTGCTAGACACAGCAGCCTACACCAAACCCTAATTACGTCTTCTAATTTCGTAATAGTCAAACTTAGAAAATAATTCCCTTGCAAAGTTGACTTATTACTATGGACAAAAATCATTATGTATGTAAATTTTGACATTTTTTAAATTTATTCATGCGTATACTAATTACTTATCTCTATACAAGCCTCCACTCAGGAAATAATGCATTCACGGAGTTCAAACTACGGCATGTTACTACACGGGCAAGTGTCATTGCTCATATGAATTTTTGTACCTTTTCAATCGCTCTTTCATAGCTAGATCCAAGAGGTAGCTGTATACTCTATTTTTTTTCATGGAGTGCAGTTTCATAGAAAGGACTTTGCCGACAGACCTTCTACTATCCCCTACTAATTGGTTGTCATAAATAAATGTCTTCCTTACTATGACGGAAATCTTGTCTTCTCTTGTTAGTAACCAATCACAACCCTCGTTCAGAAGAATTGACAGGTGCCCGTCAAATCCACGTGGAGGCAGAGTTGCCGCATCTTTTCCGAATTCCAAGAATCCCGTCAGTTTCACTGCATAATTTCAAAGGTCATCAGGATTGTGACAACTGTGCAATGTTGGGACGAGGGGACAGAATGGAATTGTCAGAGTTGTTTGTGTAGGAAGTCATAAATCTGTAAGTGGGTGTTCAAAGGAGCCACCGAACTGCACTCTTTGAAATAAAATAAGGTATACACCAACGTAGTCGGGTAATTATTATGTAGCCGAGGTTATGTTTTCTTTCACTTATTTAGAGACATTCTATTCAACCGATACAATTAGAAATTTTAATGTGTATGTTAATTCCAATTTGGAAACAAAAATCAATATCAATGTACAAAATATTACTGTCAATACTAGGAATAATCATGTAGGCCTAAGTATAACGTTACTGGTATGAAATAATATCCATCACTAATATAATGTTATTAGCTAGTCAACAAAATTTTATTATGTCCATTGTTGACGTAACTTCATCGAAACGAATGTCGTGATCTATGTAGCTAATGATTCAATATTACGTTACCAACATAAGCATCTACCAGTGACTTTAAAATTAGCGTCAATTAGTGAATATTTTCATGGTGTTTACATACGGAAGTAATTATTATTATGATTATGTTGCCATTCCTTTGCCTCATGTCTTTCAAATTGTTAAAAGATGAGTAATAAATCTTTTCAGTTAATATTAGATTATGCCAGCCTGTCGTAGATGGAGAACCATCTGGTGGAGGTTCCAAACAATAAACCCGGTTTCGTGACATGCGCACTCAGAATTTATTCCCAAGAAATGGGCTAGTTGACCTTACTGTATCTTTTTTATACTGTAGATGAACGCGAATTCCATAATGAAAAAATGGAACTAACGCCAGTGAGTAGAAGCTGTACATCACAGGCTAGTGCACTGGACTGCAAAAGAAATGCCGATACGAAATTATATTGTTTTCCGAGGAGCTTAGCAAACATGGGGAGGTGGAAAGCTATTTTGCTGATTTTGAAATTCGTTTTTAAAAACATATAAATACGACTCTTATAACATGCACACTTTGTAATTGGTAATTGAAAATTACAGGAACTCCACTCCTTACCTTTTTGAAAATCACTCAAATAACCTATAAAACGAAAGAGCACATTTAAAAACACGATGTAAATGCTGTGTTAGCGATATGCCCACCCAACCCACCCAAATAATTATCTTCTTTTTATAGCATAATTTTGCAAAACGAGAGAAATACCATTGCCATCTTATGCGTTTTGACGTCAATTTTTACAAGAGTCTAGGGAGCGTAAGCAATTCTGATCCTCGCAATGCCGAATGAGGGCGGAAAGACACGAATGTTATACCTGCTATGCTGAATGACAGCGACAGCCGTAAGAGAGGAAGCAGGCAATACTGCTTCTCGGAATGCCGTGCGGTCACGTGCTCACTGATGTAATAATATAGTTTTTATGTTAAAATATATCTTGAGGTAGGCCTAACTGAATTTTCGGTCATTGTCTGTATTACAGAGGTGTGAAAATTATTAGAATAATCTTAATTTTAAAGGTTTTTTAATAGTTCCTTCACAAATATTCATTGAATTGATGAATATTGTTACACAATAATGGTGAATCATGTCATATGTACGCAGATGCTGAAATAAAGGTCTTTAAAGATAAGTTTAATTTAATTTAAAATACAAAATCTCCACACCGCACGGCATTCCGAGGAGCACTATTGCCTGCTTCCTCTCCTACGGCTTTTGCTGTCATTCGGCATAGCATGTATAGCATTCGCCTCTTTCCGCCCTCATTCGGCATTGCGAGGAGCAGAATTATTGCTTACGCTCCCTAGACTCTTGTCAATTTTTCAGCGCTGCCAACGTATGTAGATTATAAGCGAAAACGCGAAAATGTATAGTACAATCCTAATGAGGATTACGCAACAATGCCTCGATTCTTATAGGCGGATTGTAATTTATCATAGCGATGGCATGTGTCGTTTGTGATTTGAAATTACGTACTTCTCTGCGCAATATCAACACTTTACAGCCAATGAAAGACTTTCTACTATATCACGGAATTATAAGAGACACTATAGACTGTCCATCATGTGGTAATGTCTGCCAATTGAAAATTACAGGAAGACAAAGACTGAAATTTAGACGCAGCAAACGCCATGGGCAACAACAGCGATGCAACTTCATCAGAAGTGATAGGAAAGATACTTTTATAGGAGATTCTAAACTATCAGTGGACCACATTTTGCAATCTTGCGCATTCTGGTGCCTACTTCCCAATACTAGACATGTGGCACTCTGTGAAGGAGTACAAGTATCACGCCCCACGGTTGTGGACTGGTCCAACTTTTGTCGTGAAGTTGGGTTAGACTGGGTGTATGAACACAGGAAAGCAGTTGGTGGTCCAAGGCCAATTGTAGAGGTCGATGAAAGCAAGTTCGGGCGGCGAAAATACAACCGCGGACGTCTCATTGAGGGCCAATGGGTATTTGGTTGGGTGGAACGTATCAACCCGACGAATTTTTTTATGGTACCAGTACAAAACAGAGACGCAGAAACTCTAGTCAATTTAATACTGCAGTGGATTCTCCCAGGTACTACAATTGTATATTTATTTAATATTTATGTACTTATTTGTTTACGTGAAGGTTACTTATGTCCCAGGCACTATAGGAACTTCCTGAAATACCTTGAAAATGCTTTGGATTTATAGTAATGATTAGTGATCACTGGCAGAGCAAGATGCCACCCATCCCGACCTAAATGCGTACCTTGCTTATATTCTAAAATCGCCGTGCGTGAATGAACAATACTGCCATATTTCGTTAATGTGACAGTGGGTTTCAGTGTCGCCATAATAATAATAATAATAATAATAATAATAATAATAATAATAATAATAGTAATAATAATACACACCTAGTCAAACCTAACCTAACTTCTAACATAATACTACACACCTAATCAAACCCAACCTAACCTGCCACATAATACACACCTAATCTAACTAACCTGACCTGTCACATAATACCACACATCTAATCAATACTACATACCTAATCACACCTAATCTTACCTGTCACATAATATACACCCAGTCTAAAATAACCTCTCACATATAGGGCCCTACTACACATCTAATCACACCTAAGCTCTCACATAATACTGCACACCTAATGAAACCTAACCTAATCTCTCAAATAATACTACACATTTACTCAAACCTAACCTGTCTCATAATACACACCCAATTTAACTTAACCAAAACTTGTCACATAATACACACCTAATCTGACTTAATCAGATCTAACCTAATCTCTCACACAATACTACACACCTAATCAAACCTAACCTAACCTCTCACATAATACTACGTACCTAATCAAACCTAAACTCATCTCTCACATAATAATACACAGCTAATCAAAGCTAACCTAACCTCTCACATAATATACACCTATTCTAACCTAACCTGTCCTGTCATATAATACACTAACACCTAATCAAACCTAACCTAACTTGTCACACAATACACATTTAATCTAACCTAACCTGTTACATAATATTATACACGTAATCGAACCTAATCTAACCTAACCTCTCACATAATACTACACATCTAATCAAACCTAACCTAACCTGTCACATAATACTACACACCTAATTAAACCTAACCTAACCTAACCTCTCACATAATACTACACACCTAATTAAACCTAACCTAACCTCTCACATAATACTACACACCTAATCAAATCTAACCTAACCTCTCACATCATACTACACACCTAATCAAACCTAACCTAACCTGTCGCATAATACTACACATCTAATCAAACCTAACCTAACCTGTCACAATATCACACACCTAATCAAACTCTTACCTAGCCTGTCACATAATACTACACACCTAATCAAACCTAACCTAACCTCTCACATAATACTACACACCTAATCAAACCTAAACTAACCTCTCACATAATACTACATAGCTAATCAAACATAACTTAACCTGTCACATAATATACACCTAATCTTGCCTAAATTCACCTGTCACACAATACATACTTAATCTAACCTAACCTGCCACATAATACACACTTAATCTAACCTAACCCGTCACATAATACTACACACCTAATCAAACCTAACCTAACCTGTCGCATAATACTACACACCTAATCAAACCTAACCTAACCTAACCTGTCACATAATACTACACACCTAATCAGACCTAACCTAACCTGTCACATGATACTACATACCTAATCAAACCTAACCTAACCTGTCACATAATACTACACACCTAATCAAACCTAACCTAACCTAACCTAACCTAACCTGTCACATAATACTACACACCTAATCAGACCTAACCTAACCTGTCACATAATACTACACACCTAATCAGACCTAACCTAACCTGTCACATAATACTACATACCTAATCAAATCTAACCTAACCTGTCACATAATACTACATACCTAATCAAACCTAACTTAACCTGTCACATAATATTACACACCTAATCAAACCTAACCTAACCTGTCACATAATACTACACACGTGTCGTAACATTCCTCACGTTTAGTATCATTTTGTTTGGATGTATTGCCAGCCCTGCTACTCGTGTCGGGGGCCATCTAGTGGAAATGGATCGTAATGTCAGGAAGAAAATACGGCGACTTTCATAATAATTACATTTTGTTCGTTCAGTCTGTGTTTTCTAATATATTAAATGTGTTAAAGTAGAGATAGTTCCATATACATAGTACAATAAGAATTCAAATGTGTTGTGGCTGTGATCAAAGTATTGCAAATTGGTTTACTGCGCCACATTGGCAGTGATAAAAGTGTGCAAACTCTACCTTGTCCTTTATTTATTTATCTACCCTTGTGCCTCCAGTAAAAAAAAAAAATGCGTTTTAATTAAACTGCAGTTTATGTGGTTTTCATAGCCTTCCTTATTATCCATGAATGCTGTCATTGTTACAATCGATATATACGGCCAGTTACGTTTCATATTGTATTAACAAAAAGGGTCAATATTAATAAAAAGCGTTGTGATTTTTTTTTTTTTTTTGGTTGTTAGTAACTCTATAGCATCTATTAGATGCTTTATGGTTGTGCTAACAGATGGAGTTACTTGTGAAAAATGTGACGCTGAAACTTGTGTTCAGGTTGCTGCCCAGCCACAGTCCTGATGTATTTTTATATTTGTGATGATTAGTTAATTTAATTAACCCGGCACACTCACAATCACACTCAAATTCATACAAATTTCCAGACACCCAGGGAATTCCTCCTCTTCAAGAAAAATTCACCGAGAGCCGAGCCCGAAAATCAAACCAGGGACCTCCTGATCTAGAAACCAGCATGCTGAACAACAGGCCACGCAGGCAGTCTTGTGAAATTTCAACATAGAAAAGAACAACTCATTTTATTTTCTTGGAATTAGAATCACAAAACCTAATAACAATAATTTGGTATATAATATATATACACATATACGTATGATATGAAATATATGATATATTATATGACATATTATTCATTGTGCATAATTTATATGTTGTACAATATATGTATACAAACAATAAATATTGAAACAATAATAATTCACAGAGTGGTTTTATCCTACTTAAAAATTTTACCTAATGTTTTAATTTAGAACAATATTTTCTAAAAAAAAAAAAAGTCAAACGTGTTGGACTCATCATTCCATTAATATGCAAATCTTCTTGGGAAAGAAGATATGATATGATATGATATGATATGATATGATATGATATGATATGATATGATATGATATGATATGATATGATATGATATGATATATGATATGATATGATAGAGTACACGGAAAAAAGGGGTTAAGTCCAATTTTTATGAAAATGAGTTGAATATACCAAGATGCAGTTCATTAGACACGGTTTCAGATGAATAAATCCAATTTTTAAGAAATGGGTCTGGTCACAGAGAAATTGCCATAGCAACATATGCTTTACAACGAGAGAATGGGTTAAGTCCTTTCACAACACGGAAAGAATGGGCCAAGTCCTTCACGTGCCAATTTATAAACCGCGTTTTTTTAATTTTCTTTCTTATTGCAGCTGCATGGTATATTAATGTGCATTGTTGACATATTTACTTTTCTTATTCATTGTTGTAAGCACGAAAGTAGGTAGTAATAGCTCTGAGCTAGATGGTAGTGGAAGTTTTTTGTGCAAGTGTGTTGGAAGCTAGTATTATTAGTTACTGTGGTGGAGTGAACTGAAAATGGAAAATCTGGAAGCAAGCACAAGTAGTAGCAATTCCAGAAAGCGGAAAAGTTTTGGTAGACTTTCTGAAGCTTCTAAAAAACTTAAAACAATGTCCCATGAATTAGGAGAAGACTGTAGCTGCAAGAAAATGTGTGGTCGGGAATTCAGTAGTTCAGAAAAGTTGAAAATCATTTCTAATTTCAATCAGCTAAAAGATTGGAATGAACAAAGTAGTCATTTGACAGGACTCATTTCTACTGGAAACATTCAACGTCGAAGACCTCGCAAAGATGAAAGTGAAGCAAATTTGCGTGACTATATATTTCATTATAAGGTGAGAGTAATCAGAAACGATTCCATGATAGAAGTTCCTGTTTGTCAGAATGCCTTTCTATCACTGCATGGTATTACGAAGAAACGGTTAGAAACTATTAGAAATTCTTTGAAACTAAAAGGCATTGCTCCTGTTGACAGACGAGGTAAACATGGAAATATTGCTCATAAACTTCCTCGGGAGGTAGAGAACAGCATCTGTGCTCATATTGCATCATTTCAAGGGAGACCTAGTCATTATAGCAGAAGAACTCAGTATTGTGAAAATGTACAATATGTTTTTAGAGATGTATCCTAATACTGTAGCATCATATGAAACATATCGTAAGATCTTCAATACAAGATTCAATATTTCATTCGGCTTTCCTAGATGTGACACGTGCAGTACATGTGATAAATTTTCAATCATATCAAAAGGCCTGGAGACGCAGCTCAAGAATGCAACTAATGAAGAGGATAGATTAAGGTTGAAACAAGAATTAAGAAGAGAAAACACTGAAAATGAAATTCACCGACGCAAAGCCGATACATTTTATGAGCGAAAGAGACAGGCTAGAGACAGGAGCAGAAAGCACAAAAACACAGAGGCAATCTGCATGGACTTTCAACGAAATCTACCATGTCCTAACATCAGTACTAGTGTTGTGTACTATAAACGGCAGCTTTCTCTCTTCTTGTTTAATATACATAGGCTTTCTGATAATGCTGCAGTATTTTATGCTTATCCAGAGACAATAGGGAAAAAGGGATCGAATGAAGTAGCTTATTTTCTTCACCACTATGTCACCACGCTACTTGATCCAGAAGTGAAGCACTTAGAAATTTTCTGTGACTCATGTGGGGGGCAAAATAAGAACTATACGCTCTTCAGATACATGCACTATCTTGTACACCGATTGAAGCGTTTTGATTCCATTCATGTGACATTCCCAGTTAGGGGACATTCTTATCTCGAAAGTGACAAAGACATGGGTCTCATCAAAACAAAATTAAGGGCTGAGCTTCCAAGGGACTGGATGAACATCATTAAGGATACACGAGTGAAACCTTCTCCTTTTGATGTCGTGGAAGTTGATGATGCTATGATACGTGACTGGATAGATTTCTTGCAGTCAAGATACCGAAGAAAGTGTCCATTTACATCTCGTATTATCAAGGAGATGAAGGTGGATCGGGGACATCCAAGATACATCACTCACCGAGACACATACAACTGGGGCTGGACGACAACTGTTGTAACAAATCCCACTAGACACTAGGTCCAGGAGCCACCACTTGCTGCAGGAGAGTTTACAGTATTTGAGGAACAAGTTGAGACAAAATTTTGAACAGAGACAGCATTATGTACTTACCCTTTCTCTCGCACAGCTACTATTATGGGGTTGTTGGCATTGGTGCTACCGCTTCCATCATGTCCGTGAAAGTGTCAGTGGCGGCCTGCTCCTTTGTAGAGTGTTTACATCCTTCGTGTTCGCTATCTGTCTCTCCTATGTTGATTACAAACCGATCGATGACTTCGTCAATTAAACCATCTTTCTCCCAATAAAACCTTTCCTCCTTTTCTACACTTTCACACGCTTTTCTCCAGTTTTCTGGTGTCACTTTTGATAATGCTGTTTGAAAGAGAAGTGTTACATCACTGGGTCTGAAAGTTACATTATGTTTGGCTACATCGTTCTTTACTTGGGCTCAAATTAATTCAATTGCACTGAAGTTGCAATGATAGCGAGGAAGACGTACTAAAGTATCCCCTGCTGACTCTACAATAGTGTCAATTTCGAATTTTCTAAATCTATCTTTCTTAGTCTTGATAATGTCATATAATACTACTTTGGTGGATCTCGGATCGTATTCAATGTTCTTTTCGCGTAACCAGGTTTCCATTTCGCTTTTTAAACTTGACGATATTGGAGCCTTATTTAGTTCCACCGAATGATAAGGTGCATTGTCCATAATAATTACACTATTTTGAGGTATATTTGGAAGGAGTTTGTTTACAAACCAATCCCTGAAAACAATACCATCCATCTCCTCGTGATAGTCCTTTGTGGATTTAGACCGAAAATACAGAAGGCCGTTCGGAACAAACCCTTCAGAAGACCCGGCGTGTATTATAATAAATCTCTGCCCTTTACCTAGGGGCACAATCATAGGTATGTCAATTTCACCGTCTGGCGTGACACATAACCATACCTTTCCTGTAGTGTGGTTCACATTCAACCAAGTTTCATCAAAATAAACGATTGGTCGACCACTTGCTCTCAGTTCTAGCATATTTCGTAAATAATGAAACCTTTTTTCTACAATGTCGGGTTTTTCGATTAAAAATTTTCGTACTACAATGTTTCTAGCATAACGGAAATTCATATGTTTTAATATTTGTCGCACTACCCATATGCTGCCCTCAACTAAAGCCTCCCTCTAAGCTTTGTGTATATCAAGCAAACTGGGAACGAAGCTTGTTCTGTATAGGGAATAAAAAATTACAAAAAATACAAAATAACACGATACAGTAAAACAATAAAATAAATACTCAAACAAATAACATATAAATAACGTCGAAGTAAAATATCGCACTATAACACAACTCGCAATATTGTGACCGACACAGGCCGACACTGGCAACCTCAAGACTTCGACTGACGCAAGTGAATTCTTTATTCCTTCCTTCCTATTGTCAACTTACACCCTCTCAACCGGTTGCCTGGAAAAGGCCAGAGCAGGTATCTGTCTCAAGATATTCCTCAAAGACTGTATGTATCCATCATCCTTATACGAGGGTGAGTTATTGTATGTGTCTCTTCTGTTTAAGAAATTATTACTATTATGTTGTAAATTCAACTTTGGTCTCATCACGCTTATTTAAAGTGCATATATCTATTTTTACAGGACTGCTACCTATCTCCAAAGAAAAGTACCGTGATCTGCAGGAACTGAAGTTTTTTTGTAACGCAGAGGCCCAAGAATACTATAGTAATATTACTTTCCGTCAGTAAATGTGTATTGATTGTTTGGAATAACTTTGCAATGGCAAGGCCGTAAAGAGGGTTGAGATTCGTAGAAAAAAATTAGCAATCGCGTTTTACTGTTGTCTTCTTTTGCATTGCCATTACTTTATCTACGTTTTTGCAAAATAATATTTGAAATTTGAAACGGTTATTGAAAAAAAAAAAAAACAAATTTTGGAAGATCCTGTATGTTGAAAATAAATTAATAAATAAACTGATGACAAGATAATGTTTTATGTTAACCCTACAATGCTAAATTAATAAACTGACACATCATTTCTAGATTACTACAATATAAAATGTGAGATGACTAGAGGATTGGTGGACAGACAGATGGACTGACAGATATTATAGTAAGACGGAAATTGCATAGTGTTATTATTTTATATGAGGGTTGCAGAAAAATTAG
Organism: Periplaneta americana; assembly: GCF_040183065.1. Lineage (NCBI taxonomy): Eukaryota > Metazoa > Arthropoda > Insecta > Blattodea > Blattidae > Periplaneta > Periplaneta americana. Next base: position 178,773,199 of record NC_091131.1, read on the forward strand.
TATACAATGTGATGTACTACTTTCAAATTCTCAGATAATCAAATATAGAAATTATAAAGTTTCGAAGTTTAAAAATGCTCCCCTGAAAAATTGATAAAATGGACTTAACCCCATTTTTCCGTGTAGTCTCCATTATGATATGATATGCAAAACTAAAAACTGAATCTAATTGAAACTTTTGACTATACATTTGTCCTTTGCATGGAATAAAAACTGTTTAGAAAATTATGTCCAGTTCACTTTATATTATATGATATGTTGTGGGTCATGTCTGGAATTGTCTGGTCGTCATAAGAAAAGTCTACTGTCTTTGTCAGATGCTTATACTGCCTGCTCATTCAATGATCAAACATCTAACATGACCTATATACTTACTTACTTACTTAATTACTAACGGCTTTTAAGGAACCCGGAGGTTCATTGTCGCCCTCAAATAAGCCCGCTATCTGTCCCTCTCCTGTGCAAGATTAATCCAGTCTCTGTTATATTCCACCTCCCTCAAATCCATTTTAATATTATCCTTCCATCTAGGTTTCGGCATTCTCAAATGTCTTTTTCCCTCCGCCCTCCCACTAACACTCTATATGCATTTCTGGATTCGCCCACACGTGCTACATGACCTTTACTATGCCTAAAGCCGACATTTAAGACTATTTTCCAGTCTTTCTGCATCCTACCTCGAATGGGGATCACTTCAAACTACAGATTTTAATTTCTCAACTTGGAGATTTAAAGCAGAACATGTTTACATTGAATGAGAGGACACTGGATAAATTCTACTGGTCGTTTCTCGTCACAATAGAAATGTGTATTAGAATACTACCAACTAAATATAAATATTTCTAATATTTATATACGGAGAGCTATGAAAATGAGGACACACAAAGTACAAGAGGGGATAAGCAAAGTGAAGTAGTCGGTCTGGATGGCGCAGTCGGTCGATTGCTATTCACTTTATGACTATTAATACACATCTAAAAATATTACACTTTGAACAATTTAAATTATTTAATTAAACTCAAATTGTCAGTCTCATTGTAACTGTATTTAGGCCTATACTTGTTATTACCGCTTGTTATATTGTAGCCTATGCAATGCAATTCCTACCATATGAAGTGGAGGTACACGTAAACTCGTATATGAATGTTAAGCATATATTTTTGTAATTGTGACACACTGGCTTATTAAGCGTAGATTATTATCGATTATGTAGTCTGACTGCACATAGAAGTTATTTAAATGTGTAGAATAAATAAATGAACAAAATCCCACTAATAAATGTGTTTATTCTTCCTACTGAAAAAATTTATATTTTGCACATATTGTAGGAACAACGAAGATAATGTTTTTGTTACATTCATCTTAAGCCAGAGCACGGCGGGTACAGGGTGTAAGGGCGATCTCCTCGTGACTGCCATCTGTGCTGCAGGGAAGAGTGTTTTCGTCTGTTGGCAACTGCTACTGAATTCACTGCGATATAGCGATGTTTCCTAGAAACAAAATCGATTTCTTACTAAATAAAAATAAAAAAAAATGGAGAAGGAAGATTCTATTGTTTTTATCTTAAGCATTTAGTGTGTGGACGTACAGTTATTGAACACTTTTCACTCTGTATAAATTTTTGTACCACCTTTCACAGTTGAGATGCAGCTCTTCGCTTGTTTCATTCTGTATGAACTGAAACAACCCAGAACTCACCACGTGGAGGTGGCTGCATGTCGAGTTCCGCCCTGCCCATCCCAACCTCCCTACCATTATGGGCAAATGCAATCGAATATTAATTTTTTGTGGTTTGCAATTAACGTTCATATTCTTAGACTTGAATCAATATTTACTTTTCCATTTTATATTTTTTTTGTATCTTTTATGACAGTCACTTTTGGAATGATAGAAAAAGACGGTCACTAAAATTTTGGTGTATATATATATATATATATATATATATATATATATATATATATATATATATATATAATTTAACGACGCTCGCAACTGCAGAGGTTATATCAGCGTCGCCGGATGTGCCGGAATTTTGTCCCGCAGGAGTTCTTTTACATGCCAGTGAATCTACGACGTGAGCCTGTCGCATTTAAGCACACTTAAATGCCGTCGACCTGGTCCGGGATCGAACCCGCAATCTTAGGCATAGAAGGCCAGCGCTATACCAACTCGCCAACCAGGTCGACTATGTACTGTATATATATACCTTACCTCCTTTATTTTGCGACAGCTAATTCCGCCCGCCACCGCGTCTAGACGATGGTCCCGGTTGATCATCGTCATTATCGAAAGGTTTTGTTAGTTCGCGAATTTTGTCCAAAATCATTATTGTATGCTTTTGACCCTTCAGCCATGCGTCGATGTACTCCTGGTCGTCGTCGTCTTCCAACTCAGAAGGGTGCAAGGGCCTCTGGTGCCTCGCGTTCTTCTTATTCGGAGGAAGAGGACGATGACGATCCCATGGAGCAGCGTCGGTGCGCTGTCGGGGAGTATTGGGTTTGCTCTTGCCCGGGGTTGCTTTGCCTTTCCCCTTCGTCTCATGTGACTCAGGGGGGAGGTCAAATGTCACCGTCTTCTGAGGGCGACCGGCATCCCGATCTTCTATTTTATCTTTTTTGAGGATAGAACGGAGGGGAGGTGGAGGTGGAGGTGGCGGTGGGGATGGGGATGGCGATGGAGGTGATTTTGATGAGGAAGGTAATGGGGATGGGGGGAATGACTGTCGTTTGGCTGTGATTATTGCTGTAGGGGGTGCGTAATAATATTTAAATTGGGTGACATACCGGGGGTGTTCTGATTGTGACGACGTGGGTGAGGAGGGAGTTGGATCAGGAATCTTGGAATCACTCCTGTCCGCTGGACTACGACTATTCCATAGACAATAGCCTCCTACTCCCACCGTCCCAAGCATCGTCACAATTCTGACCAATTCTGGTCTCCCTAAGGAGAACCGCGTTGCGCCTCCCGAAAATTCTCGGCGTCCCGCAATCGCAGATACTCCTTTTCGTAGAAAATGGCAAACCACAGTGTTGCCATGAAAACGATCCGTCTTGTGTCTGTCGGCCATTGTTGATGACGTCGGGCAACAATACCCAAAGGCGCGAGTACGTTGAAATACCGATACAATAAAAGATGTGAACGTTTTCACGTCTTCTATCTTTAAGATATTATTATTCACTTCGTTCATACTTAAAAATTGGTTGCTATTTTATAGCTAGACGAGTACTAAATTCTCACACACAAACATGTAGAAATTATAATATTTTATTAGAATGCAATGTGCCTACTTATACATAGGTAGTATTCAGGGTGGGTTACTACTCGTTTTGACTTCATACAGTGATACATATTAGAGAATTTGTCTGTTGTTTAATTCTCCTGTTCCATAAGATATGTTATACCAATAAAGGGAGTGTTGGTATAACTTACTACAGGTTTTATATCGAAATATTAAATGTGTAGAGATGACGATGAATGCACGTTATTGGACGCAAATGGGTTTAAATAAGTAATATTTTAATGGAAATGAAACAGTAACAATTTCGAAACATTTACAATGAAGTTAGAATACTTAGTTTTCTGCATTGTACTCTTCCCAGTAAGAATATGCTTACTAAGTTTATTTTTGAATACTGTTTAATTCCGACAGTATCTGATGTCACTGGGTGGGTAGTCCACAAGCGCGATAGCGAGATTGTGTATGATGAATACGATGATGTTTTATGTATTGGTATGACTAGTATGCGGCTATTTTGCGTGTATGATGAATACGATGATGTTTTATGTATTGGTATGACTAGTATGCGGCTATTTTGCGTGTATGATGAATACGATGATGTTTTATGTATTGGTATGACTAGTATGCGGCTATTTTGCGTGCGTGTGGAGAGATTGTTTTACTATGATAGGTAACAAGCGAAATGCTAGGTTTACACGGCGAGAGTGTAGAGCAGAGAGCTCGAGATTATAGCTGAGCATCACCGTGTAAACGGTTTTGAAGTAGGTTTCTCGTTGACTCTAATATCTAAATAGAGCGTCCTTGAAAACTGCTCTCGCCGTGTAAACACCCTGAACAGAGAACTCGTATAATATGCTATCAACTCTCATTACAGCTAGTCTAAATTATTCAACTGAGTTGAACTCTTTCATTAACTCTCGCGACAGAAGGAGTGGAAATGGCTGCCAAGAAATAATAGTTTAGTATATATTTATTTAACCTTGTTGAGATAAGGTCATCAGGCCTTCTCTTCCCCTCTTCTGTAATCACATTCTTCCAATGTAGAGCGTGCTGTTCCCCGTTCGAAGCTCGACGGATGACTGCGGAAGGCAGTTCAAGTACTTAGTAAACGTACGAACAGTGCGGGACAATGACACAGTCAAAACCTTCTGTAAGCAAACGATCATTCCGTGCAGTTTGGGAGGAAGACTATTTTTGTTGTGAAAACGTAAAGTGTTTACTATGTTGTAAAGTACTGTCAGGAATACTACTGAGCAACATAAAACATAATACGCTCTGCCATCCAGAACATGCTGAAGTGACAGGGAAGCAGTTTTCTGTAGTATGTATTCATATATTATTATTATTATTATTATTATTATTATTATTATTATTATTATTATTATTATTACTGCAATTACTACAATTACTGTTATTGTGGTGATTTTATTCCAACAGAATTACATGTTATGATAAAATAATTTTTCAGTGATGCAACGTGCACTACAGTTTCAAGAATTGAAGGCACTTCATTATAGGCCAAACATTGAGGAGAGTCGAACAATTCAGAGTCTATGTTTAGGAGCAAGTTATGTAGTATTTTGGGAATTAGCTAAAGCACTAAAAACCCTTCACGGTTGGTGAACTTGTAAAGAAATCTATGGTGCCTGAACAAAATATAGTTAATTACATCTCTTTACTGGAACAGCTCAAATGTGACTTCACAGAACATAGATTTAATGATTTTAGATGTATGGAAAGTGATATTGATCTTTTTGTTAATCCTTTCATAGTAAATTTAGTACAATCCGTGAGCGTGCAGTTCCAGGGCGAGTTAAGTGATTTACAAAGTCACGTAGAATTCAGAACTAAATGCGGAGAATATGACTAGACAAGCATATCAGTATTCAAAAATGAACAAAACGCAATATCCCAAGATGAGCTTATTCGCTGTCACTCGAAATATGTGTGCAAACAATTATTTTCGAAAATGAAGGTTGCTAAATCCAAAAATCCAAACATAGATCCCGATTAACAGATGAGAATCTTTTGTGCATGCAGTAAATTCGTTGGAAATAGATTTCCGATTACTTGCAGAAAAGAATACACATGTTGAATGTGGAATATGAAATTAACATTATTTATGACATAATAGTATCATAACTGTATAAAATATAATAAATAATGTAATAACTGAATATTACAGCGTGTACTCTTTCCTTTTTCAAATTCAGTTTATTATCCGTATTTGTAAGACAGTGAGAGCGATGCCAGGGGCGGTGCTGCATTGTAGTTGTGGAGCCCAGTTTGTACACTGTGTGTGTGTTATGCAGTGCAGCATCATCCGTGTAATCGGCGCTTTTACAATTTTGAGCATACCTGTCCTAGCGTGTTCAGGAATTCAAAGCGGGAAATGGGTTTATAGTTCTTGAATAATGTGTTACAAATTCCCTTTTAATTAGTTATTGTTGCGTTACCAGTTTACAAGTAGCTATTCGTCCCTCAAATCATTCCTGTTCAGAGTGGCTGTTAAATGTAAATTAGTTGAAGTTTCAGTAGAACTTAGGATATCAGCAAATCGATCCTCATTTTCCCTGTTTTTATGTACGTACATTGCTGCTACATTGCTACAACAATTTGGATCATTGTCTCTGCTGAAGAATGTTAAAAGTAAATCAAATTTTAACCACATATTCTGAGAAACTGACAGAAGGATCACAATTAAATCAGAAATTATGTTTGAACCTTTATTATACTCCCAGTGATACTACACTTGATTCTTGGGAGTTTGTTACTTCATTGGAAATATTAATTCCAGTAAATAGTGTGAATAGAAGATAGGAATTTATAGTTGAAATTTCTCCTTGGTGCATTGTTTGCAAGAACACTTTTTCCTACTATACTACAAGTTGAATATATCAGCACGCTTTACGCTGGATGCATAGAAGAATTGTAAAAAATATTTTTCCATTTGATTTATCAACTCTTCTGACTAAAATTAAATTTAAACGATGGAGGAAAAACTGATAAGATCGTCTGTGGAAAATTTCATAGAGTAAGCTTGTAAGATATCCAAAAAGTCAGGGTTTAATTGCAAGAAAAAATGAGGGAACACAATTAGAAAGTTTTCACAAGTAGGTATAGCGATAAGAGTGATGCACGTGTTGATTTGCCTTTTAACTTTGGCTGTCCACGGCTTGCCTATCAGTTATGATCCAGACTTTGATGTAGTCCTCAGAGTTCCATAGGTGTAGTGAAGGTCCAACTATATTACAAACATCAAAGATGTGAGAAGACAAACGGAAAGAGTCCCTCAAAACTTCTGAAATAATAAAAAAGTCTTAAAACCCTGAATAACCTGCAGTTTTAAAACTACATTGTGTTCTATATCATTATAGGCGCCGACTACACGGGGCAAGAGGACGCGTGACCCGAGAAACTCACCGCTGAGTGAGTCAGCTGCCTCACGCATGATAAAATTATCATCCTTTCAAGTAGTAAACCTAGGGCCTGTTACAGTCTCCAACCATCTTTTGTGCGGTCTTCCAATAAGTCTTTTCCCTCGTGGTGTGTAGTAAAGCATCTGTCTAGGTCAGCCATGGCGAAAATGTGACTCACGAGCACATTGTGGCTCGCAATGATAGCTGTGCAGTTCTCTTGCTTTCTACCTGCCACAACCTCCCCTCACTCACTGGAGTCAAACTCCGTTCCATTTGTATTTGTCTCTGACCTGTGAGTGGCGTATCGTCGCAATGTCTCTCTCGAATACATGTACATCTGCAAAAACGAAAGTTTCAAAGTAGGATGTGAGGATGCATTTTTTTGCTGCCAATATGGTGAGAATATTAAATGTATGATTTGTTCGCAATTATTACGAGGAAAACGGTTGTATAACATAAAACGGCATTATACTACATATTACTCATGAAACAATAAAAGGCTATGTTGATATTATTATTATTATTATTATTATTAATATAATAATAATAATAATAATAATAATAATAATAATAATAATAATAATAATAATAATATCTATACGTCGATCCTTTTTCAGCAGATGTACGAATAATGTGGTTAGGTCTTCAATTTAAACTCACAGATTTTCAATGGGATGTTAAATGAAAGCTAGATGTAAGGACTTGACAAATGTTGGACTTTTCAAATCTTTGCCAAAAAATAAATTTCCGAAGCTTCGTTCTTTCGCTTTCTCTTTTGAAGCCATGGTCGCTACAACTTACGTTTGTGAAAAATTATTTTCAACAATGAAAATAGTAAAAACCAAATTTAGATCACGACTGACAGACAAGTACCTTCGTGATCAACTACGACTGCCAATAAATGACATCATTCCTGATTTTGAAAATATGTCGCAGAAACATTCTGAAGACAGTTAATTTTAGGTTGTGATAATGTGTCCTATGTTTCATTGCACATTTCTTTCTTTGTTATACGTACTAAACATTAGTTTGTAGGCTTGTACTGTATAAAACTGTATTTAAGTGCTTGACGTAAGGAAAATGAAAATCCGTTAATAAGTCAGACAGTTGCTTCACTTCCCCTTCGGGAAGCTGCGAGGTCACAAGTGTGAAAACATTTGCAGAAAAATTGGCCCAATCCCCCTCCAAGATTTTCAGATGATTTGTAGAAGCTAGTCCAGGATGCGGGGAGGAAAGATAATTGGGGTTTCCCGGTATCTGATCGAGTCAAACATCCTGATAGAACTAATATTTTACCCTTGCGGTGAATTTCGGTAAGTCCGGAGGGCTCAATTAGTCAAATCCACTCTCCTCATCTCCATGCTTGCGTCCCCTGGGATCTAATAAGATTCGAAAGAGACAGTGGTGTGCGGAAAGCAACGGGAAGTTACCACATTTATCTTTCCCAAGAAAAACTGCAAACACGAACAAAGGAAGCTTCTAATAGAAAAAGGAACATCTTCTGCGGACCTCTGGAAAAAGAAATAAGGAAGAGCCTAGTGAAGTGCTTTGTGTGGAGTGTGGCATTGTTTGGGGAAGAAACATGGACATTACGACGAAAAGAGAAACGAATAGAAGCATTTGAAATATGGATGTGGAGAAGAACGGAGCGTGTGAATTGGACAGACAGATTAAGAAACGAAGTTGTGTTGGAAAAAGTGGGTGAAGAAAAAATGATGCTGAAAATGATTAGAAAGAGAAATAGGAATTGGTTGGGTCTCCGGTTGAGAAGAATAATAGACGACATTAGGGTATGTAGATCATATGCGGAGATTAATAGGAAGGCAGAAAATAGAAAAGATTGGAGAATGCTGGGTTTGCAATGAAAGACCTGCCCATAGGCAGAACACTTATATATGTATGTATGTCCAGAATGCTGGAATGTCATGTCTAAGAATAGTCGCTATTTGTAAAGACTGGTCGGTTCCATGCACAATCGACTGCAAAATATGATCGAGATACTGGGAAGATAGACTAAATACTGAATCGTGGCATTATGTTTTGTTTTTTGAACGCTTAATTATTTGAATGTTCTAAGGTAGACGTCACTAAGTTTGTTTCATTTATGGCACGAAAGATATTTTTGTTGAGAATAATTGTTTTCTTTCCATTTGCAGCCACAATTTCATAATGATAGAGTCATGGCATAATACATTCACGAACCTGATGTTAATTACTAAAATAATCGTAAACGAGAAAGGAGGAATTATGTATATTTTGTCTCTCTCTGTTAAAAACAAAACAAAAAGAATATAAAAAGCATAAGGTTGTATTCGAACGCAGGACCCCACGAATTTGAGGTCGGAAAGCTACCATTAAGCTATCAAATAACACACAGAGTACACTTCATTATAACTGTAGATATCAGGCAACGTGGTCCAACAACATGTAACATCGCCTGTCTCCGTAATGTAGCGAAGATACCCGAAGGAAACTTTGCTTCAAAAGAGCGGCCACTTTTTCGTTTGACAACTGTACCGTCAAACGCCAATATCTAATGATTGAACTGATATATAATAGGGGTGACAGCAACTTTGTGGGCTACCACAATAATTATAACGTTTTTTCTTACGTAAATATGTAAAGCTACTCTATATGAAAAGAACGCGGATTGGTTATGACCGGTTCGTATAGTCTGGGTTATATTTACTCTGCCCGTGTTATGCTTATGAGTGCACAGGACAGATGAAACAAACCATCTGTAGCTGCATAACAATGCAGAGACATTAAACTAAGAGGAATACGTATGAATTTATCTAAATTAATACATGAATATAACATATTGAATATAACATATTCATAACGTAAATAGAATAGCAAGATTATATACCTAATTTCAGAATGATTGAATTAATTTGAATTTTCGTATGACGTAACTATGATTGTTGGTCTCTCGCACCTTCCACTTAACTCGCCAGCTGCTGGGGGCGCTCGAGTTGGCTAGGGACTCTGCGGACAGCAATGCAGTTGTTCAAAACTGTGTACCGGTATAGTAGTGCGTTGCGAGTTGACTGTCGTTTGCCGATAGATACTTTCAGTGATGCATAATATTTTTCTAAAACTCCATAAACCTGTTGCAGCAATGACGCTCTTCTGGATATTCAACAGGTATGTCCAGTGCTCCAATGACCACATGTAGTCTACTGTGTAACTCACCTTCTCCACTCTGCGCCGTCATAGAACTTTATTCTTTGAGTATACTCCGTTCCATAATGTCTGACAGTAGATGTAAAAGTTACGGCAGAGGTGGAGAGAAGTATAACTGCTATTCAACCAATGACATAGATATCATTCCATTGGTTGTGTAACATATACGTCTCTCCTGCGCTGTTGGCAATGTTTACTTCTCCTATCAGACATTATGGAACGAAGTATAGACGCAGTGCATCATTCTGTCGTGTGATACAAAAGGCATAGACTCCATTCCCAACTTTAATTCGTTAGCAGCATCGCAAAATGAATGGTTGTGCTGCATGTGTGTCTTTATATGTCAATTTATAGCTTTAGAATGGAACGCCTTTATTACATCCTAGTGAACACTCTTATTTAAGTATGTCCATATGCTTTCAGTATGTTTTGTCACTATGCTAAGTTTTACTTATTGTTGTTAGATTAACATAGTACAAAAAATCAAAGCAACTTTTTCAGTCTGAGAATATTGCAACAAATAATTATTAATGATCCAGTCAATGTGATGTTGAGGCACGTAGGTTAGGCTAATTTTGATTAATATTCGCAGCGTCTGTCGACAGAAAACTTGCTGTAATTTATCGAATGATATAAACACACCATAAGCTTGGGTTTCCATTATCAGCTATAGTAGTTGTAGTTGTTGTTACTTAGGCAACTGTCCGAAGACAGGTCTGAACCTCATGAGAGACACCAATCAGGAATCACTCAAGAGGAAACTAAGCCAGGAGATAATGGGGTAGGTATATAAACTATAGGAGGGTCAATAATGTAATTTTTTAAATTTTCCTTTTAATACCAGCAATACTAATTTTGCCTGTGATTGAGGTTCTGGCTGATAGGATATGTACATCTATTAACAGGCAGTACATCTCACTTGACGATTTCTGTCAGAGAAATAAAAACTGTTTGTATGCATCTGAAGTCTGATTAGTGTACTTATAGCTTATCGGTGATGTATGTAATGGAGGGGGAAGGGAACTGACCATCCCACCCCATTATCTCCTGGCCTAGTTGCCTCATAAGTGGTGTTTTGCTGGTATCACTTGTGAGGTTCAGACCTGTCTTTGGACAATTGACTAAACAACAACAATAATAATTTGAGGGCGAGTAGGTTTCCAGGTCAATTAATTTTGGCTAAACTAGGGCAGAGAAAGTTCCAATCGTACTCCGTTAATAAACCTCTATTGTTTCACAGCTGCTTCTTCAATCTTACCAACATAACTAAGCGTGACATTAGGAAAGTTTCACGCCAGTGTACACTGGATTTTTTAAAGTTATGTTTTGTTAGGTTACAGCTTTGATTAGATTAGATTAGATTAGATTAGATTAGATTAAATTAAGTTTGGTTAGTTTAGGTTTTTCTGAATTATTGCGTATCACGTTAAGGTGCAATTGAATATACATTATTGGCTTCTAGTCGAGTCATACCTATTATAAAAAAAGTTCCGATGCCAATTTCACACTGAAAATAAGGGTCGGAATTTGCTGTGAAAGTAGAGGCTGACGGAGAAGTGAAGGAATTTCAGACAGGTTAAGTTAGGTTAGCTTAAGCTTTTCGCATGCTTTGAATTTACGAATCTGCGACAGGCCAGGTTAGTTTAGACTGAATGTCTTGTATGTCGCATGATGAACAGAACTTCATAACTCCGAGAAAGAAAATTTTACAGGGAAACAAAAAACTATCTACATAACGAGGTTTTTACGAATTCTTAACGAAACACAGATATGTTGCAATAAAATCAGTCTTTTTGATGATGAGGTATCTGATTTTCTATTTCTGCTTCATTTTGAGCCATAAATGGAATTAGGCTACGTGATTTTGTTTCTTAACTTCCTAATCAAAAATGGACTTACGAAGTTTTGAAAGGAAATTTGTGGGGGCATTATTAGTCTACATTACTAATAATTCTGAACACGTTTCTCATGTTTATTAAACTGTGTATTTATTGAAAATCATGTAATAATACATTAAGTATAAAATTCTGACATCCATTTATATGAAAAAAACGTAAAATATGAAACGGAAAAAAGAAACTAGATGTTAAAGCGGTAATGATTAATTGCAGTAGGCCTATGCCTATTTATGAGAACCAGATAACGTACGTTTCCCGTATCCTATTTTCACCCAGTCCCTTACACGCCATTCTCCAATATAGATTGTATTAAGAAATGTGGTTTTACAAACATCAACTTTTTACACGTAATTAAGAAATGACAGTGCAACGTGTAAGATCTATGGTGTATTTCTGTTGTTGTATCTCTGCGACGTTTAACATTAACATGCTCAACATTATTCCTCAAAAAAAGGTTTGCGCTCTCTCCATGTCAGGTTGTCCCAGACATTTTCAAACAAGATTTTCCTTTCGTCGTTGCTGATTGTTTTACAGCCTCTGCTTTTATTCGTCGTAGAGTGGGAACATTTACATAGTGGCTTCATTTGTCGTTTTCCTTTGTCTTTGTTACTTACTGTACCCCTTACAGTCCTGACCTTGCATACGTCGTTCCTTGTTAATGTTCCTCTTCCACGTTGCTTTATTTAGTTTTCGCCTGCCACTTTCTTTCTGGGGTGTCATCACTTCATCATTTTATTTCGTATGAGGTGTTCCTTTTGCTGCAATTATGCTCTAATTACTGGTAGCAAATTGTTTCTCTAGACACAATCTCGCCATCAGCTTTGCTCTACTCTTCGTTATCTGTAATAAGTAAGAACAGGCATTTCTTTATGATATCTGCATTCATTTAATTAGGCCTTTAGTAATAAAATGTGCTCGTACCGGGCGGAACCTCGCGTCAGAAATTAATGCTAATTATTTCTAAATAAAAGTGGAATACAGCTGAACACCTGCTGAAGTGACAAGTACTTGAAGTTTTAATTTTCATGCGCAGATAATACGAGCTTTTGAAATTTCACGATAGATGCTTGTGGGAGTGACATAGAAGTATGAGTCTTCGCCACCAGATATAGTGGTATTGTAAAAGCCTGATCATGATGAGATCGCATGTTTCAGTCAGAGTGGAGTTACTAGGTTTTGTTCATCATGCGACATACGAATCTGTAATAGTTTAGGTATCCTTTGCATTATGAATCAGTGATACGTTAGGTTAGTTTAGACTTTTGGTATGCCTTGTATATACTCAACATTATTTAAGAATGGTCTCCTTTTTGCTGTCTGTCTTCATTTGGTAACCCTATTGGAAATATTTACCAAAAGCTTACGTTAGGTTATGTTTGATTATCTTACAAGGAAAAAAAAAATGTCATGCAACCCGCAGATAAATTTTTCTTCTTCCACCATGTAAATAATGTCAAAAAAAGTCTTATACAAATTTTGGCCAACGAGACAATTACGAGGGATGTCAAGAAGGTAAGTTTCCCTGAGGCCGTTTACAGAAAGAAAACACAATTTCATGGAAAGATTTATTGGAACAGAATGTTGAGCTCACCGGAATTGAGACATTAATCATACCATGGGATCAACTTGTGTATCCCTGTGTCGTAGAAGTCTGTCGCCTGGGATCGCAACCAATGTGAGACCGTTGTCTGCACCTGTCTGTTGTCTCCCATGTGTATGTTTGCTTCTTAGTTCAGCATAGAATACGTTAAAGTCCTCTATCCGGGCGGTTTACGAGAAGATTCAAACGACAGCGGTTGAGTTCGGAGATTTTCAAGCTCTGGGAAAGGCAGGGTGAATTTTGTTTAGTGATGTACTGGTCTGTGAGAAGCTACTGTAATGGCGCATATAAAATCAAAATCACATTATGAAAACTGTCTGTTTTTTTCATTATTATTGCTTGTTTTATTATTTTAGACTTTATTCCATTAATGCAAATTATGCGTATTTCGTATAACATCTTATTTTTTGTTTTATAGTTCTACGTTTCCTTCCTTCACTAGAAACCACCATATAATATTAATTGTAATTGTATTCTTCATATTGCAGTTGCAATCCGCTAGTAGAGGGGAAGAGAAGGCCTGATGACCTTACCTCTACCAGGTTAAATACTATTATCCATTATCATGCACCTCTCATTTGAAACGTGATTTACTACTTTTTCGAATAATTCTGTTTTTCTAGTAAGTATCGCTATAAAATGCTTATAATTATATTCAACTCCATGTCCACAAAAATTTCTTACATTCCAAGACTTTCACTTCAAAAATCACTAGAAGTACCTGTGTGCTGATTTCTCCTTAATTTTTATCGATAATAATCTATCTGAAAATTGGCATTAGTCGTTACGTTATGTCTCCCGCCAGGAAATTAAATAAAAGGAAAAACGGCGTTTGTGCTACGTATACTTACTGTTGATCCAAGTTAGGATTGGAACAAGAAGTGTATTATTTAAAGGAACTGTTACAGACACAGCCGTCTCTGCCCTTTTATAATCCTACACGTAAAATATTATGCCATGCACACATCAGTAAAATAAATATGTACTTACACGTTTCATGCGAGTTGTAACTGATATACAATCATGATCTCAGATAAATTTTTGCTTATTTTAGAGAACAATTTTTTAAAACTTAGGAGACAAAATAAACATGCAATAATGTTGTATGTTTATTAGGATAAATTACATAGCCATACAGCCACTGCGTCTTGTTGCTGATCCTTAAAGTCTTTGATAGAGATAGGTAGGTACAGACCTCGGATTTTATCTCTCCCGGTGAATGGCAGTTGGGATTCGAGAGCTTGTGATGGTTGAGGGCGATGAGTACTAATACACCAAACAAAAATATTAGGTCGACTAGCTCCAAATTAGACTGTTCTCCCCGTTAGTAACTTAATGTGTATGTCGGAAGTCTGTTTGGGTCTGCAATATTGCCAGAGTTATTATTATTATTATTATTATTATTATTATTATTATTATTAATATTATTATTATTATTATTATTATTTATTACTATTATTTTTTATTACTATTATTATTAATAATACTTACTTACATATGACTTTTAAGGAAGCCGGAGATTCGTTGTTGCCCTCGCATAAGCCCTTCACTGTTAAGAATAATGCTAAATCCTGCATGTGAACAATGAGATTAGGAGCTTTAGTGTAAATCCGGGTTTCATCTTTAATTTGTTAAACATGAATATTATCGAAAGAAATTGCATTCATTTAGTTGTCCACTGAACACTAATATTCGTGATCTCTACCGACAGACTTCATATAACTGCCTTTCACTGGTTAGCGCCGCAATGCCACGTCTGTGGCTACAGTACTAGCGCGATTCGATTCTTGTTCATATCTGGATGGAATTTGTGGTGGACAAAAGAGACAATGTAAAGGATTTTCTCGAGGTATTCCCATTTGCCTTTTTCATTCCACCAACACTTTCCACTTCCTATCATTTCGTCTATCATCTTAAAGAGACTAATAGTAAAAAAAAATATGTTTCGCTCTGGATGGCGCAGTCGGTATATTGCTGATCTTTTGAGCACGAATTTGCGGATTCGATCCCGGCCCAGATCGATGGCATTTAAGTTTGCTTAAATATGTGTCAGCAAATTTACTGGCATATAGAAGACAAAATTCCGGCACACCGGTGACGTTGATATGACCTCGGTAGTTGCGAGCTTCGTTAAATAAAACATAATTTAAAATTGAAGTAAAAATAGGCTGGGGGCGATGTCTTGGGGTAGTACGAGTTTTCTATTCTGACAGATAATTTTAATTAGGAACTGTCTGGCTCACCCCGAACAAAGACGACGTTCCAAGAAGAATTATTACTGTGTATAGAATTTCTGTATGCAGTACCGGATTTAGTGCCTGTTTTTATTCCATCCAGATGATGGCATGGATAGTGAGGGGAAAAGCATTCTTAAAGAAGTTTCGGACGCTATTTATAAACACTCGCGTCCACCGCTGTGGAGTAACGATTGGCATGCCTGACCTTGAAGAGCGGTCCGAGTTCAAATCCTGGTTGGACAATTTACTTGGTTGAGGTTTTTTTCAAGGTTCTTCCTCAACTCATGGTAACTTTAGGCGCTGTACCCTGGACTGACTTCGCGGGCATTATCATCTCATTCAGACTCTAGATAACCACAGCAGTTGTTAAAGCGTCGTAAAATAAGAAACTAAGAAAATAACACTCGTTTGTTATAGAAGTGTCTGCTACCAATTACAAACCTCCCTTGTTACGTGTACATAGAAGGAAACAATATCCAAGTGTAAAGGAAAGCTGCGCTTAGTGTCTTCTGAAGCGTTGCAACCCACTAATATGGTTCTTTGGATGCATATCACTTCTGAATGCCAGTTGCGTATATGTAGTTAATCGTACAGGTTTATAAGACGTCAGATCATAATGTTTTACTGTTGAGGTAATAAAAATAAAATTTTGTGTGCAATCCAGAATATACCTAATTTAACCATCATATTTTGCTGCATAGGCCTACTAAATTATATGATTTTGACCAATAGGTCAAGAAAAACTATAAATAGTGAAGCGATTTTGAAATGAATCAGACCTGCTTCGAAACTCTTGAAATGTGAAAGTACAGCGTGATTCAAAATGATGGAAATTTGTTGTGTACACTTACTATAAGGAGCAATGCAGTGATATGGTGTGCATCTGTTGGCTAAACCTTCAATATATTAACTGACACCTTACAAACATTGGATACAAGTACTCTGTGCCACTTGACACATCACGTAGTATATCAGTCCAATCGTCAAATTCTTGTCACACACTCTGTAACATTTACTGTTTATGTGTAGTCACAGCGATATTCCTTTGTCATAATTTATTGATTGTTTTGTAGTGTACTATAATGGAGAAAAAATGGGAGTATAAGGGTACAGTACATCAGTTATTCATAGATTTAAAAAAAAGGCATATGACTCGGTTAAGAGGGAAGTATTATATGATATTCTTATTGAATTTGGTATTCCCAAGAAACTAGTTCGATTAATTAAAATGTGTCTCAGTGAAACATACAGCAGAGTCCGTATAGGTCAGTTTCTATCTGATGCTTTTCCAATTCACTGCGGGCTAAGCAGGGAGATGCACTATCACCTTTACTTTTTAACTTCGCTCTAGAATATGCCATTAGGAAAGTTCAGAATAACAGAGAGGGTTTGGAATTGAACGGGTTACATCAGCTTCTTGTCTATGCGGATGACGTGAATTTGTTAGGAGAAAATACATAAACGATTAGGGAAAACACGGAAATTTTACTTGAAGCAAGTAAAGCGATGGGTTTGGAAGTAAATCCCGAAAAGACAAAGTATATGATTATGCCTCGTGACCAGAATATTGTACGAAATGGAAATATAAAAATTGGAGATTTATTCTTCGAAGGGGTGGAAAAATTCAAATATCTTGGAGCAACAGTAACAAATATAAATGACACTCGGGAGGAAATTAAAAGCAGAATAAATGTAGGAAATGCGTGTTATTATTCGGTTGAGAAGCTCTTATCATTCAGTCTGTTGTCCAAAAATCTGAAAGTTAGAATTTATAAAACAGTTATATGATCGGTTCTTCTGTATGGTTGTGAAACTTGGACTCTCACCCTGAGAGAGGAACATAGGTTAAGGGTGTTTGAGAATAAGGTGCTTAGGAAAATATTTAGGACTAAGAGGGATGAAGTTACAGGAGAATGGAGAAAGTTACACAACACAGAACTGCACGCATTGTATTCTTCACCTGACATGATTAGGAACATAAAATCCAGACGTTTGAGATGGGCAGGGCATATAGCACGTATGGGCGAATCCAGAAATGCATATAGAGTGTTAGTTGGGAGACTGGAGGGAAAAAGACCTTTAGGGAGGCCGAGACGTAGATGGGAAGATAATATTAAAATGGATATGAGGGAGGCGGGATATGATGATAGAGACTGGATTAATCTTGCAAAGGATAGGGACCGTTGGCGGGCTTATGTGAGGGCGGCAATGAACCTTCGCGTTCCTTAAAAGCCATTTGTATTTGTATATTATATTTGTAGTGTACTAACATAGACGGCATCCTTCACATATGTTCTCTCTAAGACAGAAATCGCATGGAGTCAGGTCTGGTGACCTAAGAGGTCAACCCCGCGCTGTAGGCCAGACAGTGACAGCAGCATTTCTATTGATTAAATTAAATAACCCATGTGTAATTTTTTCGGGCTGACACAATTATTTAGTCATTTATTGAATGTTACTTTTTTCTTAAATTAGGATGCAACGTATTATAAAAATGGTTATGCTGAAGATTCTATAAATCGTAGAAATTCCGTATTTATATCATTTTTAAAGTACAATAATTGCAGTATGTAGAACTGCGTTGGCATTAGAATGCTATTCGAATAAGAAGTCGCTGTGCAAATAATTTACTGATGGTGTGTTTGGGTTGGATTGAGTGAGACCGCGCGCCGGAGCATACAGCTGCGCAGCGAGAGGGAGTAATATATTGTCAGTGGTGCGGTATTACTATACGTAGATAAACAGATAACCTCTAGTTCTGAAAGCACGTAATGTCCCTTCAACAGATAGCAGTTTCCCTTTAATTTATCTAACAATAATTCCTAAGTCTTTCGGAGTAGGTATTGTGTCATGTTGTGTTGTGTGCATGTGAGTTATTCAACGTCAAATCAAACACCTATATACGAAGCGTGACTATTTAGTATTTGCTTAAATCTTCTAAAATATGTTCTGCAGATCAAAATAAGAAGTCTGTATTTTTTTCTGGGACCATACTTAAATATTTTACTATTATTTATACTCTTATAATTATATGACAAATTCATGCGCAACGCAGTATGAAAATGCTCATTCTTAAGATTCTGTGCATCATAGACGTTGAGTGTTGGTGTCATTTGAAATGGGAACAAATGGAATATTATATTAATTGATGTATTGATGTGGTTGTTATAGAGGGTCACTTTTTAAACAATGATTTTTTTATAACTTACTTTAAAAATGCAAAAAAAAATTATAATCTATTATATTTTACACAGAACTACGCTGATTTCAGATTGCTTTAAAGTAAGAAATAACTTTAAAAATAATATATTGAAGATGTGTGCGAGCTTAGGGATGATTGAGAATGCCAATAAAGAAGAAAAAATTATCTAAAAAAAATCCAAAACAAAAAATGCAGAAAGTTACAGATAGCCTACACTTAAACATAAAATATTTCATATCACAGAAGACACAACTTCAGCTGAAAATTCAAATAATTCCAATATAATACAGAAACTGATAGACTTCTTCCATGAAACAGACGTCAGAAATCTCAAAATACAAATATTAACCATTTTAAAGTAAAATTCAACAGCATTTTAATATCACCACTCACATGATACGAATTTCTAAACAAGTACTCGTAGGAGCAGAAAAGAGGATTTTGGCTACTCCTAATCCTAAATCGAGAAAAAGTTTGGGAACATTTATAGTAGAGAAGGTTGTTAAATTTTATAATTCTGATGATATGAGGAGGGTTATGGCTGACAAAAAGAATTGCGTTTCAGATAAAGAAGATGGAAAGAGAGTTCACAAACAGAAAATATTAATACTATGTAATCTTAAGAAAACTTACCAGTGTTTGAAAGAGCAATGTCCGTATATCAAAATAGGGTTTTCAAAAATTTTCAAACTTAGACCAAAGGAATGTGTATTCCCTGGAACAAGTGGCTCGCACTCAGTTTGTGTCTATGTTCATCATGAAAGTGTTAAATTAATGCGTAATGGAATTAATAATATTATTCATAATATTCCTTTTAAATTTTTACCATTAGTGAACACAAATAACATAGCCATATTTTCTACTCAAGGTACCAACAAGCAAAAGTGGTACGAGGTATCTTACAACTTCATTCTTTTGTTCCACTGACACAATCTCAGGCCATAATAAAGAACTATTCACTTCAAAGAGAGAGTAAAATGGTGGACATTAAATAGAATTGGTTGTAGGTGATTAGTTTTAAAAGTGCAGTGTTGTGTAAACTGTAGTTATTCTTACAAGTGTATATTTGCAAAAAACATTATTTAAATACAGTACTATATTACATAAATTACGTGAAAGAGTGATATTCCAACCGTAGAACAGTGTAAAGTGGTCACACGACTCTCCACGATTCTTGCAACAGTACTTATGCAGCCAGTGAACTCAAGACGCGCTGCTTGGTGAATCATTTAATTATTCTTCAACGGCGGAGAATAGCATTCTGATTTTTCTAAGGATGGTTAAAATAATTTCAATGTAGGCCTATTTAAGGATTTTTTCTGTAATTTTAAAGTAAGCCGCTGCCATTAAAACATATTTTATATGTTTTAAATACTTTTTAAAACAAAGTTAACAGACTTATATTTTTATACTATTATGCGAAGAACAAGGTATGTACTGTCTCCTTCAAATTGAGACAGAGCAAATCTCTGTGATGATTATTAGTGGAGATAATCACGTTTAACAATAATGATGCTTGAATTATTCCAGAATCCTTGATAACACATATCTACTGCAATAATCGATATAGACAACAATAATAAAACACGTATTTATTTTTCAATTCATAGAATATGTAAAATTTGTTTCGTCTGAATCAGAGACATGAAAGTCAATTTGAGGTCAAATTTGTGCTATTTGACGTGGAATGACTCATGTTCAATGACAGAAATGCGGACTTCATTTTCGAAATGAGGTCTAGAGCTATATTGTTGGAAAGGGGAGAAAGTACAGACCAACCTTTGCATCGTTGTTATAGAGTTTGTCTTCGCTAGTTGAACGTAAAGACTTGTATTATGAAAACAGCATTTTTGCACACTTTGCACACTTGCACACATCCCTAGTGGCCCAAGTGTGAAAGAAATTTCCCGAATATGTAAAATCGAATCTTTGACAGTTTAGCTAAGAATTGAGACACATCATGTTTCCATCATTTTGGATCACGGTATCCATATCACCTTCGTAATGCTCTTCATTTACGAGTATAAGTCAATGAATGCGTATGTCACATTTAAGTGTAGTTTATACAGCTTTACAATACTCGTTTCCTGTCACATAAATTGAGGGACTCACAGTAAGGCACAGTAAATTGTAGAGCTCTGCTGTTATGTACTCATAAATCCCAAATGTTAGAGATGTGAATTATGCTGGCTGATATGTTCATATATCATCAGGCAGTACATCTCACTTGAGTCCACTCCTGTGGACTAACGGTTAGCGCGTTTGGCCGCGAAACCAGGTGACCCGGGTTCGATTCCCGGTCGGGGCAAGTTACCTCGTTGAGGTTTTTTTTTCCGGGGTTTTCCCTCAACCCAATATAAGCAAATGCTTGGTGACTTTCGATGCTGGACCTCGGACTCATTTCACCGGCATTATCACCTTCATCTCATTCACGCCATAAATAACCTAAGATTTTGATAAAACGTTGTAAAATAACCTAAATTAAAATCATTTAACGATGTGTGTTAGAGGATGAACAATTATTTGTGTGCATCTGCAGACTAACTAATGTAATACGTAGGTAGTCGGCGGTGTATACAATGGAGGAGAAAAAAAAACTGGCCACCCTATCCCAATATGTCCTCATAAGTGTGCCTTCTTTGTGTCACTTTAGGGTTCAGACCTGTCATCGAACAGATGACTAAACAACAATAATATATATGT
This sequence comes from Periplaneta americana, assembly GCF_040183065.1. Taxonomy (NCBI): domain Eukaryota; kingdom Metazoa; phylum Arthropoda; class Insecta; order Blattodea; family Blattidae; genus Periplaneta; species Periplaneta americana. The sequence continues at coordinate 178,794,682 of NC_091131.1, forward strand.
GGTTTGTTCCCTTCCCTCCATCATTTCTTGTAAAGAAATTGCCCGTCTAACTGAATGGATAGTCTAGGACTTCAATTTCTATGTATGTGTTTTGTTTGCAGTATGAACATCTTACATAATTGTAAAGGTACCATATTTACGGTACAAAATTTCACTTATATGAAGTATATTTCTTGAGTTTATTAACATATAATTTCAATATGAAATTGAAGACTTGAAGTAAATAAGGATCTGAGTATTATTTTCACAATTTCGAAGAACTTGAGTCTTAACACACGTTGAAGCTATTTGAAAGTGCACTCCCCGCTGTCTATGAACGCCAAATAAAACGATAAAGGAACGAATCTGGACTTCGGTTTTTATTTTTGTTAACTGGTTATATAATATGGTAAGTTGTTATTCCAGTAAAACCGCATATTTCACGAAAATGCCAATTCAAACCTATATTTACTTCATGTACTCAAATATCTAATGTTAGAAAAAGAATTTATAAATAGAAAAATTGAATGTACTGATTTCAAACCTAGACTTTTAAGCACATAAGCTTTCATATTCAGCTTATGTGGTCTTTAACATGGCTGTATTGTCTATTTATGACTAGCTAATAATGTATTGTAAGATGCCCAAGGCGGAATTGTTAAAATACTAAAATAATATTAGAAAAGTTTAACCTGAAGTTTACATTTTTATGTAGAGCATACTTACTACATTGAAGACAGTTTCACTTAAATTCGCAGTTAAAACTTACAATTCTTACAGGCGTGCATGCATCTGAACACTTCTGCCACTGATATGATAAGCTGGCGTGTTTCTTTGTGATTGCAGTTGGAGAATCACTCACGAGTCTTGGCATTTCTCATCATTAGTAGCCAACCATTATTCATATTGAATGATATTTCTACTGCTGCCGTTGAGGTTCCAGTTTTGTATGTTTTATGCGGCCACTAATATTTTCGTACTTCATTTCAGTGTCCCACATGGTCGCTCATGGAAAGCACGCAGAAGTGCTTCAGTGGCGGAAAGACAGGGGATCTGACAACGAAAGGTAAGGTATATTATTTTACGTTAAAGTAACTGCAAGAAGCTCAATTATATTTTTAGTAATTTCAGCTAATGTCGGGAGGAAGAGGCCTACTGGCCTTAGCTCTGCCAGATTAAATTATTATTATTATTATTATTATTATTATTATTATTATTATTATTATTACTATTACTACTACTAGCCGTACCCGTGCGCTCCGCTGCACCTGTTAGAAATAAATATAAAGTAATTACATAATTAAAATAGGACATTTGATCCAGGGAACATTCGTGTTTAATAGAAGGATAAATCGTTTGATATGTTACTTAATTGAAATTGTATTTAAATAATTAAATTGCGATCATTTTGGTCCAGGGAGCACTCATTTGGTGCAATGACAATGTTTCTTATTTGTTATTACACGCAATAGTTTAATGAAGATTGACATATAATTTAATTTTAATGTGTAAACTTTATATTGCTTGCTATATGGTTCCATTGAATTATGGTAATAACTTAATTTTAACCCTTGTTTTCTACGTCTTCAGTAAATGGCGCTTGGCCCACTATGGTTCTGAAACCTTCAAATAACTTAAATAGTGATACAGCATAAACAGTGATATGTAATTATATTTCTTTCTTTCGAAAATGTAAGAATTCACGATCTCCTATGTACCATTGCCATGGAATGAATAAATGCGTTTTTTGTTTCTACTCAAAAATTTTATATTTTGCACATGGGAATTACTGCAGGAACAATCTGAGGCAGCGGTGAAAACCTATTGTATTGTTATTTTAAAAGTCTATCAGATCTACCAAATTTTGCATAGAATAAAACTTATCGGAAATCATTTTTAAAGAAACTTTTGTTATTTAACATTTTTCACAAAAAAGCAATAATAAGCGAGATATTTCGATTTAATTCAGGTCCCGTTAATTGAAGTATTTTGAATGCCATATAGACTAAAATCTAAATTACAACGAACTTAATTTATATTTCAATTTTCATCGAAATCCTTTAAGCCATTATCGCTTGAAAAGGTAACAAACATATAGACAGACAGACATACAAACAAAAATGTCAAAAAAAAGCGATTTTCGGTCTCAGGTGAATAATTATACATGTTAACACCAATTATTTTTGGAAAAGCGAAAATTACCAGAAAATTTTCGGCTACATATTTATTATTAGTATATATTATATTATATTATATTATATTATATTATATTATATTATATTATATTATATTATATTATATTATATTATATTATATTATATTATATTATATTATATTGTATTATATAGAAAGTGCGTTGATAACGGATGTACTCCGATAAGAAAGTTTTTAATTTGTTGTGGGGACTCTTGAATCTCAGAAGCAACAACTTTTTACAACAGCGCAACATAATCTGCTTGGCTCATTACCCAATTTTTTTTGCATTGCATTTATTGCATATATAGTCTATTTTATGTATTTTAACACGATTCGATTGAGCATAGTTAAAATATGAATTATAAAATAATGGATTGCTAAGCTAACGTACTATTACTGCATACTAAATCAATACACTCCCGTTGTTCGTAATTCTCTGAGATTAAAATAAGTGTGTACATAAATATTATTTTAAGAAATACAGAAAACGAATGTACAAAAAAGCCTATCAAATTTTCTGTGCATAGGAAGCTATTTTAATCTTACCTGTCCTCGATTTACTAGGAAGTTACTGTAATAACATTATAGCAGTATGTCCATCTAGAGAAACTACACTTTTCAATGGTGAAATAATAATTAATTATACAAATCGATTAATTTAGCTTCCGATATTACTTCATACAAACACAGAAACATTGTCAGTAAAGCCTCGTTCACACTTTTCAAGTAACTTGAATTCAAGTCACGTGATTTCAAGTAACCTGAATTCAAGTCTCAGTTCAGACATATTCAAGTTATTTTGTTTTCAAGTAGCATAAAATGACGTCGTTGGATGTTGTGCAATTAGGAATTTCTGTAGTAGCATACCTCCGTGGCAGGGAAATGATAAATATATTGAAGAAATGGAAGACGCGTTGTTCAGTATAGGTTAGGAATTAGCTTAGTAAGAGAATACACGACTTTTGACCATTACAAATAGAATAAGTGAAATCTTCAAACAGATTTGATAATTCTTATCGCAAAATATGTAATAAAATATTAGAAAGTCTGATTTACCATAATTGAAAATGATTATCTTGAAGCTGTTAGAGTTCCTAAAAAAAATCTATCAACCACACTGAACCATGCCAGATTCGGCGATAAATGTCATCCCTGCAAGCAACGCTCTTCTTTTCTTAATCTCTCTTATTTTCCTCACTTCTTCTCTTTCTACAGTTTAATGGTTTTTATTATTGCCTTTCATAGGCTATCTCGTGAGTCCAAGTTAAAATCTCTGCTGTTCAGTTCTACAATGAACTCTTCCTTCCTTGGCAGCTTCCTTTGCATTTTTATTACGAAACTTTTCTGTTTCTATAAACCGCAGGCCTTCGTGAATTTTATACAACTTCAGAAACTCAAATACTTGGTCATTATTTCACTTACTACTGTTTCCTATGATTTTTATATTCCCAGTAGAACAGAAAAACAATCAGCTGTTAATTTAATGTCTTAAAACAGTTGTTAATTTGAATTTCCGCGCTTTTCTCCTTGAATTCAAGTTATCAAGTGACGTTCACACTTTTCAAGTATTCCTTCAAGTCAAGTAAAAAGTAGAAAGGGATCCAACTTCACTTGAAACTTGAATTCAAGCCGTTAATTGATTTCAAGTCAGCTTGAAACATAGTTCACACTTTTCAAGTTCGTCTTTCAAGTGACTTGAATTCAAGTTACTTGTGAAAAGTGTGAACGAGGCTTAAGCTAAGTTTAATAGCTTTCGATTGTTGCTGTCCAAGGCCCCTTTTTCGATTGTTGTTGTCCAAGGCCCCTTATAGACGAAGTCATTTGTTATTTCATTGCACCGTCTTAGATGGCGTTATTGTAATTTTAAAACTCATTTATCTCATTACATATCAGTCCTATCAAAATTTTGTAAAGAATAAAACTTATCGGAAATCATTTGCAAAGAAACTTTTGTTATGTAAAATGTTACACAAAAATCAATAATGAGCGAGATATTTTGATCTATTTAATTCAGGCCCCCTTATAACCCCCATTTTAAATACAGTAATATATGTTACAAGAGCGGTATGTTGACGTTTTCATGTTCGAGGAAAAGGTTGAAAAAGCGAAACGTAGTTGAGCTTTTTTAATTTCCGAGAACATGAAAACAAACATACCGCTCGTGTATCGTACATTATTTTGTGCGAAGATCGTTTATTATATACCTGAAAGACGAATTTCTAATTAGTTGCAATGAAATCTCCATGTTGGTTTCTGTTTAATGACGGCAACTTCGGAAAACCAAAATATCTTTCTTCAACATTGTTCCTATAAAATGTTTTCTGTGTTTACTATACTCCAGCAGGCCATGATATGCGTCTGTCTTCCCCCCCCCCCAGTCTATAAATGCGAACTTAATTCAAACGGTAAGGTTATGTAATGATTTATTTTTCATTTTAATATTTTAACAATATTATTTATATAACATATTGCAGTAATAACATCGGCATCTGGAATCTTGTTCATTTTTTCACGGCTTCCTTAATGTTACTTGTATCAGGAATGCAATAAGTTTCGTGGAGTAGTAGACTTTACTTAATTTTTGCAAATATTTAAAAACAATAATTAACATTGCAATTTAGGTGAAATTGCAGTGGTAAGTTTCCAATTTATAATTATTACTATGTTAAAAGTCTCTTAAAATAATATGTTAAAAGCCTAAAGCAGTAAAATGAATGTCGCGCTTAAGCGGTAAGAAGAGGGAAATTGTTATGTGTGTTACGTTGGGAATACTGAATGTGGTATTTCACACTTACCGCGTATTGGTTCTGTGCGGAAAACAAGCAAATACGCACGATCTCGCACAAAAGTATTTTGAATGCCATATAGCCTAAAATCTAAGTTACAGCGAACTTAATTTATATTCCAATTTTCATATAAATCGGTTCAGCCATTATCGCGTGAAAAGGTAACAAACATACAGACAGACATACAAACAAAAATTTCGAAAATGCGATTTTCGGTTTCAGGGTGGTTAATTATGTATGTTAGGACCAATTATTTTTGGAAAATCGAATATTACCAGAAAAATTTCGGCTACAGATTTATTATTAGATTATTATTATTATTATTATTATTATTATTATTATTATTATTATTATTATTATTATTATTATTATTAGATTGTCTGTAGAAGTCGGTTAAAAATGATAAAATAAAAAATGTTCACAGAATTATATAATATATTAAAATAAGAATTTCCTTGTAAAATTCTGCACAGTTTTTCAGTCAATATTTATATTTAGAGGAGCACATTTAAGTTCACATTTCACTTTCTCAGGGATTGATATAGAATCATTAAGCTACAATCCACACTTTTCTAGTGTCTGTATTGCTTCGGCAGATTTTATAATTTGTGCCTGTATTAAACTCAAGTCTCCCTCCAATGTTTTCCTTTTAAAAATATTCTTTGAACGTTAAATCGATAAAGTGTTACTTGGATTTAGACCATAAAGAACTTCCTTACTAGCACTATGATTACCAGAATAAAAGAGGACAGCTTTTACCTCCAGCGGATAAAAATTGGTTCTGGGTATAAAGAGAGTTTCAGGGAGTTTTCCCTGTAAGCATTAACTCGCATAGAAATTTTTATAAATCTTAATACAAGAATTTAAAGAATTCTCTTCAAAAAACTTTCCCGTATGACTTTTGCTACCCCATTAAGCCAGCACATACACGAAACATAACGTGAATTACATGAGGAGAAATTGATGTTAGAGTTGAGTGAGGTCCCATTTATGTTCATTACCCCTCTGGCCATAATATTTTTAAATCATCGTCACAAAGCAGGAAGTGATTACTTCCCTGTAAGACTCTATTTTAAGCTATTGATACAAGTGATCAAAAATGGTTTTCTCGACTCGTCTTCACTTAGTTTTCCAACGAGAAAATTGGAAACGTGGCGTCCACAGGCTTTTGAAGTATTAAACAAAATAAAAGCTATTACAAGGTTCGAAGTAACGAGAAACAGGTTAAGAATATGTTTCTTTTTTCGCGCGAGTATTTTCGTCGATGTCCTTCACGAAACCTCTTCACATCCTTACGTCTAGCCTCTTGTGCCTCTTGAATTAGCATTTCTATTGGTAAGATGGCTAATTCTATTATGTGCCTATCATGAATGAAAGTTTTATGTACACTGACCGACATCTAGTACCATGGATATAGCCATAGGTAAGTACAAGTTTGTTGTATCACATGTAAGTGAAATAAAGACCTCAAGATTAATGGGGAAGTTGTTAGACATTGCGCGCAGAATGGCATAAAATAGTCTTCTTAATTCTGTGATAGACAAAAATAATTCTGGATATTAGAAAAATTGCCCTCATTTGCATTACCGCTACCCCTCGGTACAAGACAATCAACCAATAATCCCATTTCCAGTCTAAATTAACCTGTCATTGTCTTTTCTTGGCAGCTAAGATTCTCTTTTCTTCCTGGTTTTGGACTTGCCATTTTTTCAATTTCTGTCGATACAAAATGTGCAACAAGCATTCATTCATTTAGTGTTCTGCCCAAGAGCAGGTCCTTCACTGCAAACCTAGCATTCTCTAATATTGCCTATTTTCTGCCTACCTCATTTTTTCCTCATTTAATCCATATATCTTAATCCTATCCATCATCTGATATCTTCTTCTACTCCGAACTCTTTTCCCGTTTACCATTCCTTCCAGTGCATCCTTCATTAGACAGTTTCTTCTCAGCCAGTGACCCAGTCAATTCCTTTTCCTCTTTCTGATCAGTTTCAGCATCATTCTTTTTTCACATACTCTTTCCAACACCGCTTCATTTCTTATTCTGTCTGTCCACTTCACACGTTCTATTCTTCTGCCTATCCACATTGCAAATGCTTCTGTTCACTTCTCTTCACTTCGTCATAATGTCCACGTTTCTGCACCATAAAATTCCACACTCCATTCAAAGTACTTCTAGTCTCTTCCTTGGTTCTTTTTTCCAGAGGTCCGCAGAAGATGCTCCTTTTTCTATTAAAAGCTTCCTTGGCCATTGCTATCCTCCTTTTAACTTCCTGGCAGCAGCTCATGTTACTGCTTATAATACACCCTAAGTATTTGAAGTTGTTTAGTTGCTCCACTGCCTCATTTAGAATTCGCAAGTATACCTTCTGTATTTTTCTTCCTATGATCATTTCCTTCATGTTATTTGCATTTTTTTCATCCCATACTGCTCACAGCTTTCATTTAGCTCCAGTAGCATATCCTTCAGTATCATTTCCTCAGCAAATCTTAGGCACTTTATTCTTCTTCCTCCTACTATCAGTCCTCCCATGTTCTGAAAACAGTTCTTTACTAAATCCTCCAAGCAGAAGTTGAACAGGGTAGCTGATAAAGCGGATCCTTGACGTACTCCTCTCCCAATTTCACTCGTTGTTTCATATAAATAGATAACTGAACAGTTTTCTTTCATCTATATTATGAGAAGGAGATAGGCCAAAATTAAACGCACTGACGTCACAAAGCGTTTCTGCAGATTCTACATTCTTCATGGTTCTTTGGTGTGCAGCTAGATACAGTATGTAGCATATTTATGTTGATGAAATCTTATAAATGTCACTGCAAATTTTGCCATCCAGCATCATCAGTAATAATTTAGAAAACACATTTACTTCTTTTATAGCTACCATCTCCGTCGTTGGTATAAAACATTGAATTTGCTACTACATTTTATTTAATTCCTTGAGTGACATGTCTTTTGCATTTTTTCAAGAGACTGTTTTACTGGTTTACAAAATCGTGTAGGAAGAGGCCTTGAATTCTTATAAAATTTTTGTGGCAAATTACTATAGTAGGCATGCGTTTCTAAAGGTACTGAACATATCAGAAACATATCTGGATTATCGTAATGGCTTGACTCGTCTAGTATATTGAATTTCTGTTTATAACGACTTTCCCTCCATTACTATTACTGTCACAACCCCACTTAAATACAATATTCAGTTCATCTCCACATGTAATAACCCTTTCAAGTGTTTCTTGTTGTACCAACACCAACCTATTTATTGTATGGTCAAAAATGGCTTGTAATTTTATTTCGGCTGAAATATCAGTTATTTCTACTTTTGCTTGAAGTGGATCACATACCTTATTTGCTTCCTACAGCTTGTCTTAGGAAATACACTCAGGGACAAAAAAAAACGGACACTTTAATATTTGCTGGTATTTTGCAAAACATTATCTTCTCATACAATATTATGGTAGCCATCTGTTGTTATGGAGACGTGTATACATTGTTGATTGTTTTTTGTTTTATAAACAAGTCATTACAACCAAATATTCCAATTTTGCTTTCGGAGTCTCAGCTATAACAATTTTGTCTCAACCATTTTGTGCTTCATTATCTTTATCATTCGTTATTTCTTTACTTTTACATTTTCTGAGTTTAAATGGGGTTGTAACATTTGTCTTAAAACAAGATGCGACCTGAAGATGTGCCTCAAGCTGTAGCCCTTTACGATGATGGACGCAATGTACGTTACATTGCAAATGTCATGAATATGGCTAGAAGCACAACCCATGATGCCATAAAACGGTATAGAGAGACCCTAGAATATACCAGAAGACCAAGTTCGGGTCGTCCAAGAGCTACAAATCCAAATGAAGACAGGTATATGGTGTTGAGAGTTCTTAGGGAGCGCAACCTGCCAGCTACTAGTGTAGCCCAGCAATTTGTTAACATGCATGGACGCCCAATTTCGGCCAAAACAGTTAGAAGGAGGTTGAAAGCAAGTGGACTGATATCAAGTAGACCTGCAACTGGTCCCAGACTTATCAGGATGCATCGAGTTGAACGACTGCGTTTTGCAAATGATCACAGGGATTGGAAAAATGGACGTGGAGCTGTGTTCTGTTCACTGATGAGTCCCGTTTCAATCTGTGCTCACCTGATGGACATGAAAGAGTTTGGAGAGAACGATTTTCACAGTGTTGCATTTCCGAAAATGTGCCGTATGGAGGTGGTGGAGTGATGGTTTGGGCAGGAGTGTGTGCGGATGCTCGTACAGAGTTGGATTTTGTTGAAAATGGAAGACTAAAAGCTGATAGATATATAAATGAATGTTTGGCTGATCATGTTGTGCCATTTGGCCAATTTATAGGCGATAATTTTGTTTTAATGCATGATAATGCACGGCCGCATATTGCCCATGCGGTCGGAGATTATCTCCAAGAAGTGGGAATCCATGTTCTTCCATGGCCAGCAAGAAGTCCAGACATGAACCCAATTGAACACGTGTGGGACATGCTGGGACGGCGTGTTAAGAATAGACGACCGAGACCAGAATCATTACAAGAGTTGAGGCGAGCACTTGGCGAAGAATGGGAACTTATTCCTCAAGAAGACATTGCTAACCAAATTGAGAGCATGCCAAGACGTATGGATGCAGTTATTCAAGCCAGAGGGGGTAATACCCATTACTGAAAAGAGTTTTTAATGTTTAAGGCACCATAAAATGAAAAAACAGACCAAACGATGCCATAGTTATACACCCTTTGTTTTTTTTGTAAATTTTCTCATCAGAGATTTTTTTTTCAAATGTTGTCGTATAAGGTGCTAAATGAAACATTATTTTGTTTAAATGGGTTTTGTTTCATTTTGAAATAATTGGCAACAAAATACAAGCAAATATAGAAGTGTCCGGTTTTTTTGTCCCTGAGTGTATTACTGCTTCTGATTTTAGAACCCATTCGTGTATTCATGTATTATCGCTTAATCAACTTATTTTTCACAAAATAAAACAAAGTTTCCTCCGGTGTACAAGGTGTAGGGGAGAAATGGTGATTCATTTGCTTTCTTACATTTGGAACCTCTAGGATGGTTAGTTCCTGTTACTTGACCTAAACAATAGCTGCAAGCCTTCTTTCTGACAATCGAAGAGAGTCCTGTGTTGCGAATGATAATTATTCTTATGTAGAAAATTTCTCTGTAAGAGAACGAACAAATTTCTTACCTTTTCTTATGATTTTCTGGATCTTCCAATACCAGAAGATAGTAAATGAAATTTTTAAACTCAAAGTTGTGTTTGCAATTAATTTATAAACTTTTTAGGGAACTTCAGACTTTCCTGCAACCAGTTACAATACTTTTTTTCCCCCATTCCTTAATTAACTCAACCCCTAAAACTCTAAACTGTTTTCTTGAAACAAATTAATACGTCCTGCAAGCATTTCTGTATGCTAAATTTATTTTGCACAAAATCACCTAAATCTTGGCATATTATGTCTAATTGGTCCATTCTCGTCATTGTCGGCAGAAACCGTTGTTTCTACCCTGAAATAAAATAGATTTTTCTTCAAAGGCGCAAAGATCGACAAATCTGAAAATAATCACTGTGAACATCAAGAGTTTACCTACATTTTCATCTGAAAAGTGCACCACTTGCTGAGACTTGTGATAGTTAAAATTATATTTGAATATGGTACATTCAATTTCGTTTATACTGTAAACAAGTCTGTATATGTATATGGACGTATTTAACTAATTTACATTCCCTTAAATTGAACAAAAATTGTATGAATCTAAAGTACATGCCTGTGAGTAACACTTCCATTTCAAAATAATACAATATAGCACTTGAATAGCTTTCGCAACGTATCCACACTTCACATGCTAAAACCAAGTCTGGTGCGCAGTTATGTAGCCTTATCTGTAAGCCCACTTAATGTCTCTCCAAGCCGCTGTATCCTACTGCAATCTTAATTTCTTTGAAGTTGTTGTTTAGTCAACTGTCTGAACCTCACAAGTCATACCAAGAAGGCAACACTGAGGAGGCAATTAGGCCAAGAGATAATGGGATAGAGTGGTCAGTTTCTCTCCCCTTTTCCTTGAAGGATGTTAACGTATAGATGTTTATCCAAACTATAAACATAGAAATGGTCGATTTTGTGAAGATCGGTATATTGAGATTTTTCCTACTAAATTGAGCATCTGGCCCACTGCACTGTGGACCGGTCTGCATAGGAACTTTCTGTACACATGCGAGTGAGGGAATATATTTTATTCACTGACAATATTATTCTTCGTGTTTTTAATCACATTACAGACGTAAATATTACATCATTTCCGGATTTTGATGCAACACTCAACAGAGTTAGAATTGAAACCTGCCTTCGAAGGAAGAAATGTTTATTTTTTTGTTGTGAGCTTAGGGAATTACTTCAGTTGATGTGGTACTAAGTTTATAAAGTGTTGTAATACATTATATTGTCACTGCAAACGAATTTGCAGACTACATTTCGATTCAGAACCCTTAGTTATGTACTATTTGTATGTTTCGGTTCGATCCGAAGGATGTTACGCTTGTGCATCTGAGGGATCATTTTTTGCGGAACGTATAAAAAATATGAGCTGCTTTAACTGAAAAATAAGTATAAATAAACGACTTAATGTTTTAACATGTAAATAAAAAAATTGACGTTTCTGTGTTTTCCCCACAATCACTTTCGTCTTTTTTCATACTTGATATGTGGGTCATCTTAATTCATTAAGGGTAGGAATACCTGATAATTAATTGCTTAATATTTACGTTTACAAAAAAGACAGTAACTTATATTTCCCATATAGATTCATTATTAACATATTTGCACCTTTTTTATATTTCTTGTCGTAAAATAAAATAACTTAGAAAATATAACTTAATGTATTACCAAGTCTAGCATATAGTCACGAAGCTCAATACGTAGCGAATATGCATCCATAGATAGTTGATAACCACTAGGATCGCTACTATCGCCTCATCACATAAAATGCGATATAGTACCGGCACAGTCTATTGTTCCTAGTACCCTCAACATCTACGTTTCGTGACTGTATATATACTAGACTGTGATATTACTATATACTATGCAATGTACTTTATTGGTCTGGTCGACCTGGTTGGCGAGTTGGTATAGCGCTGTCCTTCCATGCCCAAGGTTGCGGGTTCGATTCCGGGCCAGGTCGATGGCATTTAAGTGTGCTTAAATGTGACAGGCTCATGTCAGTAGATTTACTGGCATGTAAAAAAACTCCTGCGGGACAAAATTCCGGCACATTCGGCGACGCTGATATAACCTCTGCAGTTGCGAGCGTCGTTAAATAAAACATAACATTTATTGGTCTGTCTTCATTAGACATTGCAGTTTCATATTATTCTCAACAATTGAAATAGGAATTATAAACCGTTAAGGCTGAGTCGTCATCACATCTCCCTCATGCCGTTCGGAACAGTTCGGCTTCAGTATTCGTGGCGGACATATTAATATCTCTATTTATTTTTTATTGGGTTATTTTACGACGCTGTATCAACATCTAGGTTATTTAACGTCTGAATGATATGAAGGTGATAGTGCCGGTGAAATGAGTCCGGGGTCCAGCACCGAAAGTTACCCAGCATTTGCTCGTATTGGGTTGAGGGAAAACCCCGGAAGAAACCTCAACCAGGTAACTTACCCCGACCGGGATTCGAACCCGGGCCACCTGGTTTCGCAACCAGACGCGCTGACCGTTACTCCACAGGTGTGGACATCTCTATTTACAGTATGTAGCATTGAGCCTTGCGATATAGAATTTAATAAATAAGTAATGTCCAACTAATATATATGTATATAAAAGTTAGATATTTACAGTTAATAACATACTAAATTATCACATAAAATATTGGTTGCGATCAGTATGTTATAAATTAAAAAGATATAGCAACAATGAGTATCAATTATTCCTGACTACATGATGCGATGAGGATGGTGGTAAAGGATAGCCAACTTCACAAGGCCGAAAAAGTAAACTGGTGTGATTGTGTCTTCCCGTAACATTTGCATTAAAGGTAAATAAATAGAAGTAACCTATAGGTAAATCAGAAGAACTGTGCTGTTTATATCAGTTACTTTTACTTCATTCACATACAGTATACATATCTTAAGGAAATGCAATGATTTTACTGGACACCATGATATGTTGGTACTACTGTAAAGTAGTGTGTTGAGCGTCCTCGTCTCCTCGTGTGATTCAAAGCTCGGACGCTCGGTGGGTGATATTTCAGTGAATGGTGAAGTGTTAACTTAATACATATCATACAAATATAACGTAATATGTGCGTGGTGAAAAATTGGAAAATACAGAGCTTCCAAGGAATTTCTTCGCGAGTTGAGAGGTTAGTTTAATGTTTATAATTATTATAAAACATATATGGCTCCTATTTTAAATTAATTGTCAAATCTTCCGTCGACATATTACCACACAAATATTACACAGTACGATAGATGTTCCATACTTCGAGGAGATACTTCAAAATACTCATTTTTCTCCGTATCACATTGATTTCTGTATACAATTTACGCTGGAAACTTTGATAGTAAATGAATCGCTGTATGAAATAAGGGCTTCAGTCCACATTTGATCGAATATGAGTTCTGCAATGCTTGGAAAAAGTGGCATAAGTAATATACCAGGAAAATTTTTTATTAGTTTATTGATAACTTACGGAACATCTGCTCGCTTGGGAAAAAAAACATAAGTATTTCTCCCATTAGAATAATTCATACAGAAGAAAATCAAATCGACATAAACCAGTGTGAAGACAGTTTTTTCCTTCTCCTTTAAAATTAACTTTTTTGACTTGTGCCAATTTTCCCGAGTACTACAGAGTTATTGTTGAATATTGGTATGTTACTCATGGTTACATCGATCTGTGGTAGATGGTAGTCAGTCGCGTATGTCTATACAAAAATACGAGTTCCTGTTTTAAGTGACATGTGCAGAAATGACCTAAGTCCAGGACTGAAGTCTTTTTTGCATATAACTCGGCATATATTACAGATTTTAAAAATTACATTGCAGTGCGTATCCAGTGAAAGTGAGAAAATTTATTGGAAAATTATTTAATTCATTTATTACCATAATTCACTGTTCTCTTAAATTGAATTGGAAATTGCTGCAAATCAATGACTTTCCCATTGAAAGTTGTTATATAAAACAGTTTTTGTCTCTGAAAGGAAGCAAAGAGAACAAAATTGTATTAAACTTTTTTCTTTGAAATATCTCAAAGAATAATACACTGAAAGTAATGATATTACTTTAGGTCCATCCTCTAGTAAATCTTATATTGTTCCCATCTCAAGATACACTTATGCATAGTAGGCTAACTCGAATCGATGTTCATCTTTTGCTTGCAAGGTGTAGTAATTGGAAACAGTTTTTCGAAAAAAAAAACAGACTCGGAACTACATTGTTAGGTTAGCAGTCAAAGTTATATTATCTTAATAATAATAATAATAATAATAATAATAATAATAATAATGATAATGATAATGATATGATATTTGTTTGTCAGTCAACTTTACAATTCACAGTTATGTTGGATCTTCACATTTCTGTTTTTCGATCCACCATCCCTTTAATACACACAACTCTTTTCTATTAGTGTATTCTTTGCCGAGAATTTCTTGATTACTTTCTAATGTTCTGTTAAGACTGAATTGCTATATGTCCTTCCCTCTCTATCCTCTTCTATTCTCTCCCTCCTACCTAGACTGTCTCCCTTCCATTTCTCGCTCACCTATTAAATATTGCATATTCCTTCTTTAATATTTGCGTAATAATAATAATAATAATAATAATAATAATAATAATAATAATAGTGGAGCAAATGAGAGGGATATGGAATGCCATTTTGTTTTCTAATCCTACCGTCTAAAATACTCATATGAAAAGACAGTTTTTATGATAATGCGTATTACATTTATTAGACATAAACATAGAAAGAACATGATGCATGCAATAAACATAATTTTAAAAAGACCAAAAATATGAAAAGGATGGGTTTATGGAATAGAGATATACTATATGGAATACCCATGACAAAACCATTAAAAATAATATCACTGATTAACGTTACACATTCTTTACTGTGTTAATTATTACAAAAATTACCTGGTTGATTGGTTTCGAAATGGTGTCCGTCACTAGGCTTCGGGCAATGACGGACATTATGTCAAAACTGGTCAAGCAAGTATTTTTTGTAATATTGTTAAAAGAATTTATCAAAGAATGAAGTAAAAAATATCATTACAAAATTACAAATATATGGATATGATTCCTATTCTGCGCACTGTTTATGGAGGCACATCTCACACTGAATACCTCATTATCCTTTTATTATTTTGAACATGCAATAACTTCATAAGTATCGTTTATAGGTATTTTAAACTTTGAGTCTTACAATTAGAAGTTGCTTATAAAAATGTGTTAATAGTCTACTGGGTGTTCAGTTCAAAGTGTGTCATGGCTCGCTGTATGCCGACATGTGGCTAGCCGATGAGCCTAGACAATTCAATCTTCCTACATTTCCTCAGAGGTGTATAACCTATGAGGCAGAGAAGTTGCCTAGCGAGTACGGCGTTCATTCTGAAGAGTACGTGCCGATACGTATGGTAACGCCGGTAGTGGCAGGCATGTGAACTGTTTTGAAATACGTACTGTCGAGATATGGGGAGAGGGTTAAGACGATTACTTACGTATTTGTTGACCTTAACTTCGACGGTCAACATGGACACGGAGCATTTGATTTGTGTTGTGGAATGTTACCGTACGCAACCGATGATAACGAATACCCTGCGTACGACTTGCCGGCGCAAAACACAGTTCGAAAGAGGTTATGGTAGCACACAGACCGTACAGACCGCCATCTGTTGCTACGACGTTCAAGTTATACCGTACACGTTCTCAAGTTCAGATTGAAGAACGCCTTAAATAATAGGCAACTTCTCTAACATATAAGCTGAAACTCGCTTCAAATCGGTGACCCAACAACAGTGACGTCATGACACACTTTGAAATGAACACCCAATAGTTTTACACGGAACAAGACGTGCATAAGCCATGCATATTTTTCTTACCAATAAACGCTACATAGCTGGCGTTTTATTATACCAGTGTTAAACAGTATGTCATAACTCCATCATTTTATTACGTCGTAACTTTTTCTCGTCACATATCGACGAAATCTCGTTCGATTTGTATTACCCGAAAATCGATAGTACATAGGTACTTACTGTTTACGTAACATATCGCGGATGGTTTAGAGCACATATCTCACATAGAAAGAAATGAGATGTGGGAAAAAAATACGATTTCCAAATTGCGAAAATACAGAAAAATTAAGTACCACATAGGTCTACAGTACTTTAATACGTCATTGTGTATATTAATAAATGTCTTGCATAATAGGTAGGCATTATATTAATGTCATAAGAATAAAAATTTAAAAAATCCATAGCGATACAGTACTGAAGGGCCAAGACCGACCAGCCGGCTGCTGGCCTCACGCCCACATGCCGACGCAGAGGTGGACGATCATCCAACCAGAATGGAGGTATCGTGTGGTTAGCACGATGATCCTCCCAGCCGTTATAGCAGATTTGCGAAACCGGATTTTCGCTACCTATCGTAGTTCCCCCAGTGCCTCACGATGCTGGGTGGCCACCGGTCCCATACACTGGCCTAAATTTCATGAGAAAATGTATTCCTCCATGAGGATTCGAACCAGCGCGCATTCCGTAACGCGAGTCCTAAGCAGGCTGCCTTAGACAGCGACTCCACGGGGACAGCCATAAGAATACTCAGCTCATATTTTACAATATCGTAAACGTATGTTTTGTTCATAAGTAGGACGAGATATATGCGGTACGTATTCTGTCTAAAAGAGCAAAAGAAGATATTGTAGATTATATAGTCAACTGTCCGAAGACGGGTCTGATACCAAGACGACGCCACTTATAAAGTAACCAGGTCAAGTGATCATGGGGTAGAGTGGCCAGTTTCTTCTCCCCCTGCATTGCATGCATTGCCGACTAGCTACATATTACACAAGTCAAACTTCAGATATAAATTTAAGAGGCATGATGGGGCCGATAAGCTAATTACTATAAATGACAATTAAAATTTATTACATGTGCCGTCCATGCTTATCCTTATTTAACAAATATATTGGTTATACAATATTTTGTTACATAATATATCTATTTAAACGTTTTCGGCTCTATGGAGCCATCATCAGAAACAAGTAAGCCCATATGTATGGTGTGAGTACACTATATGTTGCCGTACAAGTAAACTCAATTAATGTTAAAATTTAAAATTACATGTATGGCAGAAATTACAACGTAAATACAAAGCGGCTTTCTGCCTCCAGTGAACTCAAGAACACATCCTCATTCATCATACTGTTGCCCCAGCTCCTACCGAATATGGAAAGCTACATAACCATCAAACTGGACGACTATTAATTCTGATCTTAACAATTTTAAAGTATTTTAGTTAATTTTATCATCAGCAATTGTAACACCTTATTACGGCCCATAGAGCCGCTTTGTATTTACATTGTAATTTCTGCCATACAATTATTGATTTTACATAGAAACATGTAATTTTAAATTTTAATATTAATTGAGTTTACTTGTACGGCAACATATAGTGTACTCACACCATACATATGGGCTTACTTGTTTCTGATGATGGCTCCATAGAGCCGAAAACGTTTAAATAGATATATTATGTAACAAAATATTGTATAACCAATATATTTGTTAAGTAAGGATAAGCATAGACGGCACATGTAATAAATTTTAATTGTCATTTAATCAGATATAAAGCTAAAATGTCTAAATAATGGTTATTGAAAGAGAGACTTTTTCTGTCAATTTATTTCAAGTAGAAGGTATGTTTTCTTTATACTGAAGAAAACATAATTTAACCACTTATAATATTCAGTCCTAAATTTACAGTTACAAGCACTTAGATTTCCACTCGCACCAGAGCCCTGCTTTCTTATATTCATGTATACTTGACGCCATTTTGTAACTTCTTTGGTGTAGTTTTTGCAGAAAATTATAAGAAAATTTGATTCAAAGTATCTGTCACCATTATTTTTAATTATTCAAGTTAGAGGCAAGTGCAGTTAGAACGAAGTCAAGCGTGCTTTGATCCATTCCCTACTCCAAGAGGACAGGGAAGGATATATTAAAAAAAGAAAGTCATGACGCATTCATTTTTTCCGAATTCGAACACAGAATATATAATATGGTCACCGTATTCATAGATCTAGGACTAATTAAAATTAAGTCAATACTTCATTTCTTCCCCATGTGCGAAGACTTCGACGTGATATTAAAACTTGCAGTTCAGAACTTACAAATCCACCTGCTTCAAATCTTCTTTTACAATTTCAGCAACAATTCGTATATATTGCTTTGTGAATCAATATTTTGCTTTAAAATTCTCATCGTTGAATTTAAATGGATAAAAACGAGTTTTCTAGTTCTCTATTTTTCTATAGTCACAAATATTTATACCATCAAACCTTCAATGCCCTCTGTATTTATTAAATAATCGTCTAAATCTATCATTTCGATTGTATAACTTTCTTTACAGAAGATATTTAGCTCAGTTTTCGAAAAAAAAAAAAGTAGGGAAACAAACGATCAGCTGTTTACAGAGTCGGCCATCTTGTCCTTCTGTACAAGACTTACACTCGTGGGTTAGGTTCTGTAACGATTATCATGTGTAATTGTACATCTCTTATATAGTTACGTTACGTTTTACGTTCCAACGGTGTATAAGTCCAGTGCAACCTTCATACTGTACCCGGGTAGCTCAGTTGGTACGTTAAACCAAAGGTCCCGGAACAGTTTTTCCCTCGAAATTATTCAAATCAACTTTACAGGGAGTTAGGCCTATACGTGAAATCTTGATTTGCATAATACACGTCACTGTTCGTTAACAGAAAGCCACAATTTAAGTCACACAGAGTTAGTGTGCACCCGAAGTTGGTTGACCACTTTGAGGTCTGTGGATATAGAGGGAAAAATTGGATCGGTGTCGGGTAGAGTTCCAGGGTAGCTCAGTTGGTAGAGCGTTGGTACGTTAAACCAAAGGTTCCGGGTTCGATGCCCGGCCCCGGAACAACTTTTCCCTCGAAATTATTCAAATCAACTTTACAGGGAGTTATACCTGAAATCTTGATTTGCAAGTTGTTATTCATATAGAATGCTTCTTAACTGCTGTAAGTACACATGCATTATTATTTCACTGAAAAGTCATTTGTAATAAGATGGAATGTACGTTTTAAGAAAGGATATAATTTTTAGCTAACGAAAATGTACTTTCAGCTTTCTGGTCGCTGTAGTTTCACACTGCATGTTGTTCTTGAAGATAGGTCATTGAAATATCTAGAAGACTCAATGACGTGAGCTGCCTTAACTGCTTAATTTGAAAGCACATTTGAAGCCCACCAAGACAACCTATGAAGAGTCAGACGATTGAAAACGTATTTGTGATGTAGAATGGGAAAAGGGACCTCTTTCGCCAAACTAAAATTTACAGGAGAGCTGAAAAACGAAGTTAATAAAAATTAAATTATTTTGTTTTCTATTTTATTTTCTTATAATTATTTTATAAAGATATAATAGGCCTAATAAAATTTCACTAAATATATGTTCAAATGACAAATATAGTTAGGATTATATGAGTTGAACTTTAACCATCTTTTCTCAAAACACTGTTTTTCCTATTGGAATTCAGAATGTTACATCCTTGTCGAGTTTTTAGATTGTTGGTTCAATTTTGTATTAAAATGGGTACACATTCATCCTTTACAAGAAGAATTGGAAAAGTCAACTGAATTTTTCCTACAATAGGTTCCTTTTCCCTTTCCGCATCTCATTTGTTATATAATTTATACAGTGCAAATCTGTAAAAAGGTTTCTAGCCACAAATGAGATTTTCTTCTATTGTTGTAAGACCATTTTTTCCAAAGCGCACCTGCCACGTTATGATGCTAACTGAAACATAAGGAAGAAGTTACGATAGTATCCACGAGATGGAAGAACCATATAGTGATGACTTGCTGGTATTCCAAAACCGCCTAGTATTTCATATCCCCCCTTTTAGTCTAATAATAATAATAATAATAATAATAATAATAATAATAATAATAATAATAATGCAGTGATAATGTATTCTCATATAAGGCTAATATAAAATGTTTTGTTTTGTTGCAGGTAAGTGACTCCTCCATGTGTCCAGCTCTGTCGACGTTGACTGTAAGGTAAGTTTTTTTAAGTATTGACTGGGTACGTCCCTGTGGGAAATCTCTTTATAGATGAATGTCTTTTAATGAGTACAATAAACATAGTAATTTAAAAACATAATTCGGATACTCTATCATCACAGAATATTTAATTCTTCCTTTTCGATGGAAGAAACTACGAACAGTATGAGAAAAATTTTGACATATCACTTGATTACCGTAACACGTAACATTCAGAAAACAGCGTCTAACTTTATTACACTCGTATTATATAGAACGACGTATCTCGTAAATCGAGCCGCAATCTGTACGTTGCAGAATTTCAGAAAATCTATTTGTGTATTTTTTTTAGTCAACAGTGTTTATATTCTGGTATTAAAATTCGTGTGAAATTTCCACATTCAGTTGTGAATGAATCTACCGTCGGAGAGATTAGAAATACAGCAGTAAAATCGTCTGTGTAACCTTTTTATCTGGTTAGTTGGTCTGTAATCATTGCAGTGATTGCAATGACCGCAGTTTATAGTGACAGTGGAAAGTTTTGATCAGTGAAAAGTTTATGGTGTCAGTGAAATGTGTTCTACTCGTATAGAATCAGTGAAGTGTGCCATAGTGCCAGTGCAGTGAGTGAGATAAGAGTGAAGTGAAAGTAGTGAAAGAGTATCAGTGCCAAAGAGAAGAATGGAGCGTGTGAAATGGTCAGACAGAACAAGAAATGAAGCTATGTTGGAAAGGGTGGGTGAAGAGAGAAAATAATGCTGAAACTTATCAAAAAAGAAGTAAAATGATTGGTCGGACCACTGGCTGAGAAGAAACTGCCTACTGAAGGATGCACTGGAAGGAATGGTGAACGGCAGAAGAGTTCGGAGAAGAAGAAAATATCAGGTGATAGACGACATTAAGATAATATGGATCATATGCCTCGACTAAGAGGAAGGCAGGGTGTAGGAAAGATTAGAGACAGCAGGATTTGCAAAAAATCACGAATGAATGAATGTAGTATAATATAAAATGTATGTATGTATGTATGTGTGTATGTATGTATGTATGTATGTATGTATGTATGTATGTATGTATGTATGTATGTACATGTAGGAACTTTTATTAGAATATTGTGTGCTGGTGGTCTTCTATTTGTATTAGGTTCGGTAGCAGACCATTTGCATGCATAGAAATTCAATGAAACACCATTTGGTTGGTTTACATCTTTATCCACTGTATCCGAGTCGTAGTCTTGTACTGAATCCGTGTCATGTTCAGAATTATAGTCCAGTTCATTTTCGACTTCACATCCACTCGCATCACTGCCTTCACTTTCATCTACAATACTGTTTACAAAGCGTGGGAAACCAGAATCGAACACTGATACACTTTTACGCGCATTAGTAGCCACTATGAAAACTCGTTGGTTGTACATTGACAAGGTGCAGATACACAACTGAAGTTGTGGGGACGAAAAGGATACCACTCAATATTTTAGCTATTACTGGAAAAAATAACGTTACTTGATGGTCAGTGACACAGCTAATGGATTAAGCTTGACAAAAGAAAAAGGTACACAAAAGATTAGAGAAAGAAAGCAATGGTTAAAGAATGTCAGGGGTATACAATTTGTATAGTAGGCTATCACCAAAGATCCCACAACTCCGTTTCAGGGTTGAATACAATTACATTTAATGGAAACAATGGAGTGGGATGAGACGAAAAGATTTATTGAAGCATATGAATTGGAAAGTTGTTTGTGGAATGTGTTTGACAATAATTATTACAAGAATAAAGACTTGAGAATTCGGGCATTGTCAAAACTAGCTGCGACAGTCATTTGGAGCTTCATTGCGAGAAGGATTTGGAATATCTACCGCTTCCACATCCTATTCGTCAAGTCTTCACTGACAATGCGATTCAAAACTGCCAGCAAGAAGGACAGGCTCTGAATGGAGTAGTTTTGCAGGTACTCAAGAGTCGCATTCCATCCTATTGTATTCACTAAACAAAGACTCTTACAAATTCTTGAATATACGGGCGCTAGCGGTAAATGTCGAAGTTCAAGAAAATTTTCTCAGTATCCTTCAAAGTAAGATTTTTTTTTTATTTTCAGCAGATGAAAGAGTGTATTAAATGGATGATGAACATATTAAGCGATAAATTTTACATGGTTTTATATAGGGATGTGAACGGACCGGACGAAAAGAGTGTATAATGCGAGATAACTTAACAAACGGGCTTGTATTATCGTGGTTTCACTGTATATCAAAAGTTGATTTCCTTTGTTCTTTGAATTCCCTAGACCTACTGTATGTTCTTTTATTTACCAGTGGAAAAATTTTAATATTTTCTTCCCACCTTATTCTGTGGAATGTGCAAAATGGAACCGACACTAAACTG
Source organism: Periplaneta americana (assembly GCF_040183065.1). Lineage (NCBI taxonomy): Eukaryota > Metazoa > Arthropoda > Insecta > Blattodea > Blattidae > Periplaneta > Periplaneta americana. The sequence continues at coordinate 178,817,354 of NC_091131.1, forward strand.
TCACGAGTTATGACAAATATATGTCTATTGTTTTCACACAGGTACAAATAGGGGTGGCTAGGCGTCTCACTTGAAACAAATGGATGTGAAATTAGGGAAAACCAATTTGTTGCCAAACATTTTAAAGAGGAGGGTGTGTGTGACACACGGCGACTGAAGGGCCAAGAGTGGTTTTCTTTTGTTACCGTAGGTATAACAATGAAATATTGTAACTGACCAGCAGCTTCAGACTTCGATTCTCTTTGTGTAATTGAATCTTATTGAATGCAACCGTCTATTTCTCTGACAAAATGGGGGACCAGGATCGACGGCTGCTTTTATTATTGCGACAATTTCGAGGTTGTAAAAATAGCTATTTTTCATTCGTTTGACAACAGTGAAGGTTTGTTAGCGGACAGTAGGTGATCATTTTCATTTGAAAATTTGCACAAGGTACGGTATTCGTTGTAGATTGCAAGTCAGGTCTCATAACATAGATAAAATGAAAATTTATAAAAATAAGTGAAAAAAATTTATATGCCTTGAAATTCCTTAAATTTTCAGTTTAGTGTTCTGGTTGTTATTCTAGGTATAGTTTATACAGGGACATCATTGTATTTATACCAACATTTCTAATATTAACCTGGCTATACCTTTGGATTAACGGTTGAGAACCGGAAACCGTTTGCTACACCTTTCCACGACTGAAGTTCGATGATACTGGCGTAAAATACAAATCACATTACTCGGTATGGGAGTGAAGAAAAGTAGTTCATCCATTTACGTAAACTAGGAAATATCGCGATTTTGAGTCTGATAAATGTCATTAGGTTTTTGTTTAATCCAAAGTTAGTACTGTATTGACAATAATATTTTGTTTACTCGCATGATCTCAAGTAGGTTTAGTGATTGCAAGACACACCCCTAGCAGAATTAGAAAGGCGCTAATGTAATTTCTTACGAAACAAACTGTACTCCCACAGTACCATCCCACCCCTTGGGTCATGACGTCATGTATACTATGAGAGTTTCGAACTTCAGTCTCGTGAATTGGTGACCCTAGGCCGCAGTTTGGTTATGGCCCTAAAGGGAAGAATAAAGAGCAAAACAATGCTCCGAAAGTAAATGTTGAGTGTTTGTTTTATAGCTATTTAGTGTAAGTTACATACTCATATTGCAACTGCGCGTCTTACTTAACACGGTTGTTCCGGTAGGTCTAGGTTATCTTTGACTTCATTAGATAGGGATCTTGGTCCGGTGGTTACACTCTTACTGTAGAACAGCGTCATTGTGATCTGGAGGAGTATTACATTCATTCTCAGAGACTACAATAACACTGCTTCAATCACACGTTCTCTTCGATGTGGAGCTGCGCTTGGGCGTGGTTTCGATTCCCGCTTCGGCTGATCAACTGACTTTGTTTTCTCAAGTTTTCCCGAACTGTAAGCAGGATGTCAGATAATCACATGGCGAATCTTCGACCTCATATTCTTCAAAAGACATCTCAATGTGACTAATCCCATCGACGTTAAATAATCTTGTAGCTGATACAACGTCGTTAAATAACCGGCTACAAACTTCTTATATCAGCCAGGGAATATAATATGTTACAAACACTAATCATGTTGCTCCAAGACAAAATATCACTTTTGCAGTCTTTCAGGAGCGAGAATTACAAGTTTGAAAGACTTGTTTAAAATCAAAATATCATGTTTCTTACAAGTTGGTTAGAAAATCATAGAAATGCGATATACATTATCATATTTTGCCATAATAAAGATATGCCTAACATTAGGATGCACAACATAGACTACAGAAAAATCTCATTTTGGCCAAAAATTGATTCATCAATTTTGCCTGGAAATCACAGAATTTCTGTAGTGGCTATATGTTGAAGCATTATCTCTTAATATTTTCCCAGGTGTCTTCCATAGCACGCGACACTGAAGGTATTATTGACGAAAAAAAGTAAAAGAAACTAATTTTCAAGTAGTTTGGAATATAAAGAATTCGTATAGGACATGAATTGATTTGAAAACATTACAAAATAGGTAAAAATGTCAAAGAATTGATCGCTACAAATAACCTAAAAGTGATTATTTTTCACTTGAAATGAAGATATAGAACACTTCAAAATATAACGCAAACACACATTTCACTTCACTTAGTATAGGCTATGCAATGCATACAAAACGCCTAAACTAAGCTAATGTATCTTAACCTGTCACAGATTCTCGCACCAGAAAACTTACAAAGTTAAAGTTGGAAGTTTCAGTGTTGCGTGTTATAGACACTGCCTGCTGGATCACAACCTATGGCTATTTACACTGCCTGCCCAATCAACGGTTATGGGCGATTAGCCACTAGGTGGCAGGTAGTGATTTTTCCATATACTGATTATGTTAATAGCGGTGGGTACTGCCTTCCACCTAGCTGCAAAAGAAGTTTGATTGAGCAGGCAGTTTACGCAGCTATAGGATGCGATTCAGCAGGCATGTGCCGTTTATATTTCGGCACATCTTTCTTGTCCTTTCTATTTCTTTTAGATTTTTCTATCTTTATATTTTTCTCTGTTAGTTTTATTATTCTAACTTTTCATAGATGGCTTGTAGTTTTTTCTTTCTTATCTAGTTCTTCTTACTTTTCGTAGATGGCCTTTCTCTCAACTTTCTTTTTTTTTTTATGCTCTGTTTCTGTTCCTATAACCTATGATAAGTTGATACCGAGGGAGCATTAATTTTTTGATCCGGGGAGAATTAATTATTTTGTAATAACGCTTGCTGATTGGTCAAAACGATGGTGTGATTTAGATTTGGTCGGTGAAGCGAGTTTCATCTCGAATGTAACGTTAGTCTAGTGGATGGGCTCATGGAGGTAAGACGCGTACAGGGTACAAGCTCCTACGTAGGCCGGGGATCGAAGCGGGTTCGATAAGTTTACCAGGAGTTGTATTGTACACCGTGTTGTGGGATCCTGTGTAGAATCACAGAAGATATTAGTCCAGTGGAAGGACTCGCTAAGGTTGAGGTGTGCCGGGAAGTGAGAGTGTTATGAAGAGTACGAGCTGCTACGTAGGTCGGGGATCGAACTGGGTTCGATAAGTCTACCTGAAGCTGAATAGTACTCGGAGTGCGGCAACCTGCGAGGGAATTGTAGAAGGTATTCGGGTGGAAGCTAGCGGCGAGTTTTGGGATGCACTTATTAGTTTGAGGTGCTATCATTTTCCTGACTGATTTACGTTCAGTCAACTCTGATGAAATACTGGTCGGTATTTATATTCTTGGTGGATCGTTTCTCTAGTTGTGATATACCGAAAAGCCGGCCTCTATATATAATCAGTTCAGCGAGTTGGTTTTGGCTTATGTTTAATCAAGTTTTTGCAGTAGAACGAATTTAAACAGTATGGAATCCACGACGAAGGCACCCATTGTTGTATCACGTTTGAGGGGTGACCAATCGGTATGTAACGGGTATGTGTGTGTTGAGTGATGGTTATGTCAAGGCTGTTTGACAAGATGGATGCCAGCGTGGGCAAACAACTATCTGTGTAAGGTAATTAGCTGGATTTGGTCTACGCCACACTGTTAACAGGAAATGTTAAGTGCTACGGATTTATTTTGCCTGTTCTAATAAATAGTTGTGTTTAATAGTGAGTGTGTGTTATCACTTGAATACCTCGACACCCAGATTACCATCCTGATCATAACGATTCATGGCAGGGTTAGTTTGTTATTTAATTGTCTTATTTCCCATCTAACAAGTTTAGACGATTAGATGAAGTGGGAGTGTGCCCGTGTGCGGTGCAGGCAGTGGTTATAGAGAAGCATTTTTCGTGTCCGTAGTGACATGTTCGCTAGCTTTGTCTGAAATGCAGCCATGAATTGTTACGCAAACCGCACCAGCTTTGCACAATAAGTAATCGCATTGTGGAATCTGCTTTTTATAGATTTACAGCTGTGGAAAGACATCCAAGTTTGTCCGAATATTTATTTTATTACCGCGTAACAATCTCACTGCTGATCTATTCTTCATTTAATTATAAGAAAGGACAGACTTTGGTCGGAAAGATGAACATAGGTCCCGAAGTGCCTTTAATAGTATGTTGGAGTGATTTCACGTAACTATTGAACTTCCACGTTATTACTGAATAAATTAACTTTTGTGGTAATTAAATTAGCGAATATTTCAATATGTTTATGTGATTCCAGTTTTACGTTTTCAGTAAAAATAATATTATCAAGAATAAAAGGTAATTGGAAAGATACCAAATAAAATTTTAACCAAATAAAATCGGTAATTATTAGAGAAGGAAGAGACAAAAATTAATAAAATAACGCAAATCAACATTGATAGTGGAGGATTTGCGAGTGCCATTTAGTATTCAAATTTATTTTAAATCATTTAAAATTATTTTTCGTAGATCGTGTGCAAAGTATGTTGGCTAAATTTTATTCCCTGAAATGCTTGCGCGGCGATTATTTAATTTGATTGGTATTTGTTGTATAATAATATTGAATTCCCAGCAACACTTGCGCGGTGACTACAAATTTGATTGGTGAAATGTATGTTTGCTACATTTTATTCCCAGAAATACTTGCGCGGCGATTACAGATTTCATTGGTGCTAGGTATTGTATTCCCAGTAGGATGTGCGCGGCGATTATTTAATTTGATTGGAGTTTGTTGTATAATTATATTGAATTCCCAGCAATACTTGCGCGGCGACTACAAATTTGATTGGTGCAATATATGTTTGGTATATTTTATTCCCAGCAACACTTGCGCGGCGGTTACAAATTTCATTGGTACAAGGTCTGTTGGTTACATTGTATACCCAGCAACACATGCGTGACAATTACTTCATTTGATTGGTGCAAGTTTTCTAGGATACATTGAATTCCCAGCAACACTTGTGCGGTGACAACAAATTTGATTGGTCCAATATTATGTTGGCTATATTTTTGTCCCGACAACACTTGCGCGGCGATTACAAATTTCATTGGTGCAAGGTTTCTAGGGTATATTTTATTCCCAGCAACACTTGCGCGGCGTCTACAAATTTCATTGGTGCAAGGTTTGTTGGGTACATTTTATTCCCAGCAATACTTGCGCGGCGATTACAAATTTCATTGGTGCGAGGTTTGTTGGGTATATTTTATTCCCAGCAACACTTGCGCGGCGTCTACAAATTTCATTGGTGCTAGGTTTGTAGGGTATATTTTATTCCCAGCAACACTTGCGCGGCGTCTACAAATTTCATTGGCGCAAGGTTTGTTGGGTATATTTTATTCCCAGCAACACTTGCGCGGCGTCTACAAATTTCATTGACGCAAGGTTTGCTGGGTACATTTTATTCCCAGCAGCACTTGCGCGGCGATTACAAATTTGTTTGGAGCAAGGTGTATTGTAGTAAAACCTTCTGGATCGAAACATGGTCGTAATGTAAGTTGTGTGTCGGCTTTTCTATTTGAGTGTATGAAACGCGTGCAATAAATTACTTAATTGCGCATCAGTGCTCAATTTTATTTAGTGTGAAGTGTGCATTAAATACGTTCACTTTTTATTGCATAATATTTTGTAGAAGTAATTACGAACTGTGATATTTTAATGTGAACATAGGTTTACATGTTATCATAACCTGTTTGCTTCAACCTTTTGCAGTTTAGAATGGGAGCTATATTGTGATTTAATAAAGTAGAATTTATATTGTTGTTTTAATTTAGCACATCTCTCTGCTTTCGTTACTTGTAGATAGAAAATTCATCACAGTCACTTCTATGACATTAGCTGTACCTACGTTTGTATGTTACTTCCGCTGTTAGCTAGGCCTAATAGATAAATACAATTCAATACAAGCCATTATAAAAAGAAAGAAGTAAATGATACAATTAATATTTCATTTAGTGTAGCATGTACATGACTTCTATTAACTTCTTTTAAAATATGTTGCAGGAATAATTGTAAAAGTATGTTATTAGCCTACTTATTTAATGTGAAGAGAATTCACCAAGTTAACGTAACATGTTTGAATCAACATATAAAGTTCAGAATGAAAGCTATATTATTTAGATTTAATGAAGAAGAATTTAGGATAAAGATTAGTACTCGGTTATGTTCTTTACTTGTAGGTAGAAAATTCACAAGTCCCTCCTATGAAATGTGCATATGATTATTTTATCAGCTCTACTAGTAGGTAGTCAATAAATATAATTCATTGCGACCCAGCATAGAAAGAAATAAATACAATTGAGATATATACAAATTGCATGTGCTGGATTCATACATAACATTACACTTAATTATAACGTAGGGATAACTTGCGAATATAGAGATATAAGGTGAATACAGTAAACATAACCTATAATTTCTATATGGCATCATAATGTATGTAATGGCAGTGTATTGGAAAACATTAAAAGTAGATAAAAAGTGTTATATTATATAACTGCTTCTTAATTTGACCTGAATACATTAAGCATTCTTGATCTTTGTGCTGAAATTTTTATCAGTACCTACTACTAGTGAAAATTTCTATTCTCAAATGTTTGCTTTGACTGTGATATAATAAGAATAGGCACCCAGAACAAGGTTTTAACCAGAATATCAGAAATTTTTCAAAAATGGGGGAAAAAAACGTAGAGTGCTGTACATGCTTTTAATTTTTTAGAGCGAGGTTGAAAATCAGACATGTGCTGATATTAATACGAGTAGCTACAAGCATTATACATAGCACATAGCGCATCATTGTCAGTCATTATTCAAGAAAAAGTCTCGTTACGAGAATTTAGATTTATATTCTTGTTGTGGGCGGCTATTCAATTATTTAGCAATATATTTATTAATGTATTAACACAGTGGTCTGAAATTACAGTAATTGTGCTACCACATTCCCATTCGACATAATAACCTTGTAAATCTAGTTTCTTTTTTCTTTTCGGAGGAGGACCCGGAGGCAAGAACCGCAGCCTTAGGCTTATAGTGCAGCTTCTTTATATTGGGATGATTGTTGAAGTCTATTAGGATCGCTCTTCAAGCACATGATTCACCGCATGGTGTCATTGTATCGATTCAGCCATAACATCCAGTCCTGACAGGAGACCTGATCCTCCGCCTTCCTGTGAAGTTATCCTGCGTTCTCCTTAGATCGATGGCATCTGTTCGCAATTTATGTGCTTGAATCTGCTGCATTCTTGACCATAAGTACACGTCACAGTTGATTCCGTGACTAACTAAGGCGTCATCTGTCCCAGTCCACTGTAAAGCCCCTGCTGCTTTGCTGGATATATGCAGCTCCTGCAGACAGATGCCGCCTATAGGCAGGTCTTGGAATCACGTCCGCCATGTCCTGCTGGTAACCTGTAACTATATTGAGATGATTAATTAAGACGAAATGAGTCCGAGGTGCAACGCCGAAAGTTACTCGGCAATTCTGCTTCGAGTAACTGATGAAAAACCACAAAAAACCCAACGAGGTAACCTGTCCCGACCAGGATATTGAACCCGGGCTCTCTAGTTTCAAGCCAAGAACGCAGACCATTGTTCCACAGCGGTGGACAAAAAAATCTAGTTGCTCAACGGTTTGAGGTTACAGTACCCTATATCAGTACACTACAGTACATCTGTTGCTTAGTCAAGTGTTCGAAAGCCCATAAGGCAATACTCATAAAGCAACTAATCCAAGAGATAATGGGGTAGGGTGGCCATGTTCTTTCCCCCCTCTACTGCATACATTGTTGATTAGTAACAGGTGAAACCAGCGCTGAGATAATTCCTGTTATCTCGTAAGTTAAATTAGATGAATGTATAAGAAATATATATAATTTTTTGTGAACATGCAGTTGATCGTATACGCATGGCATAATGAAAGCCTAAACTAACCAAACTAACTTGCCACAGATTCCTATATGCAAGGTGTGTAAGAGTACGAAAGGATCTACCTCAGCGGTAGTTTAGCCCCAGTAACATATTAGACGAATCACACTTCAGATTGCAGTATCGTAAGAAACGAATAAAAAATTGAAGTACAGTATAGACAAATTGAATTTGTAATGCTTAATTATAATGGGTAATTGCGAATATAGAAATGAGGTATGTATGATCAGTAAACATAACTTAACCTGAAATTTCAAGATATTAAAATATTCGTACAATGCAACTAAAGATTATTCAATGGTGCATAAGTGAATGTGTAAAAATTTTGTAATGATGTTTGCTTTATTTAAATTAATTACGAGATTAGGTACTGTAACACTAACGAAAATTTTACGATATCACTTTATAATTTTTAGTATAAATATTTCTACCTCTCTTTTGTTCAAATTGTGTATATTATAAAGCATCATATTATATTTTATATTAATTGTGAAGCTTAGGCACGCCAAGATGGAGTATATTACTGGCTACTGAACGAATATTGCAGACTGTTCTTCCTCCTGGCAGTACGATCTACTTCCACTGGATGGCTCCACTGTTGCCAACATATCGCCCAGAAATCTCGCTAACTTTTCAACGAAAAGTAGCTAAATCTCTCCAAAGTTTGTGTAAACATCTCCAGAAATGTCGCTAAAAGTTAATAATAAATATCACTAAATAAAAAAAAGAAAAACATACATATGCGTCGTCATCAGCTTCTGCGGAGTCTGGTGTGGGAGCAGCTGATTGTGAATACACTGCACTTGGCCAATCATTGACACTACACTCTCAGACAAATTGTATCACTTTTTAAATGTTATATTAAAATATATTAAAAGCAGCAAAAACTACAGTCTTATTTGCTTCACATGAACTGTCGGCACTCAATTTCCTCGGGTCGGTTCGGAGTGGAAAATCTCCGCGTTGCGGGGAAGAACCTAGATTACATCAGCTGCGTGAAAACTATTCTGCAATGTATAAAGTTGGATTGTACGAGTAAGATCATGGCAGTCTGTTTTTCATAGTGTAGCTTCCACACCGCTTAAGTTACTAATAGCACACTTTGTACATTCATTCATACATTCATTCATTCATTCATTCATTCATTCATTCATTCATTGGATGTAACATTATTAATGAAGCTATAAGATGTGGAAGAAGTAAAAAATTTAAAAGATTAGGCCTACCATTTTTGGCGAGATGTAGTCAGATGAGGCCGAAGATTCGCCAACAGATTACCTGACATTTGCCTTATAGTGGGGGAAAGCCTCGGAAGATCCCAACCAGGTAATGGGACCAAACGGGGATGAAGTGAGGTGGGGCCGAGGACTCGACATAGATCACTTGGCATCCGCCCCATAGCCGAGAAAAACTTCGGAAGAAACCAGTCAATCAGACCAAACATTTAAGAATTTTCGTTAACCAGTTCTGCGTTTGTGTAAGGGAGAGAATATTGTTATGATATATTAGTTAATTGGTGAATTTGTTTAATTTGGCTTCCTCAGATAGGTTATGATGAAATCTTCTTGAATAACGAAAATAGAGGAGCCATAATAAGACTAGGCATATATTTTGTACCAGTTTTCATGTTGTTGAATTTTTAAAAGATACACGTTAATTCAAACGGTTTATTATAATTTTTTTTTTTGTGGTTTTGACCTACAAATTTTTTTAAATTGCAGTAACGCATAGTTACGTAAATGACTGGAACAGCTTTCTTACAGCATGTGAATTATTGGAATTGTAATATTTAATTAACTAGCCGGCATTGTGGCTAGATCGCTGGACGTTCCCGGGTTCGATCCCGGTGTAATCCCGATTTATAAATTGTGTTGGGCAAGCTCGTGGTACAGGTAACACAGGCATTTTCTCCAGGAACCTCCGGTTCCCCTATGACATCCCAACAAATCTCCATTGTCATCTCATCGGGGGCTCGTATGGCGCACCCTGGGCAACGACTATGTCGGTAAATTGGTCTACATATCTGCCTTCATATAAGTGAATGATGTAAGTCAAGTGCCCGCCATTCGTTTTATATATATATATATATATATATATACAGGGACATCAGTTTATTTTTACCAACATTTTTAACATTAACCTGGTTATACTCGGAAACACTGTTGCCCCCTTCCATTACAGGAGTTTGATGTTGCTAGTGCAATATGTAAACAAATCATTTTACTAGGTATAGGAGGAGAGAAAAGTAGTGTATCCATTTATGTTGTAGGGAAATATGATATTACGATTTTCAGTTTGATCATCACTTTTATGGAATTTATCAAAATACAGTAGAGTAGTAACATTTTTTTTTTTTTTAACTCAACTTTTCAGGCGGCTATGTCCATTATGTAATGTCTACTTTATTTAGCATAATTAATTATTGTTGTTAACATACAATATAGAGAGTGCATTTAAATTGCGGGGCTCATAAGTAAAGGGCTGTAAGTGCACTTAAGTTACTTTTGAGAAAATGGGGTTTCAATATTTAAGCTTTGGTAAAATCGGTGAAATCTTTTATTTAAATTTTAATGTGTGATGAGATTAAAATATCCCTTTGCCACTAAAATTTTAAATACTTTAGCTTACACACTGCTTGCACTTAACTCATGTTATTACAAATGTCACTAGCATTCCTTTGCTTCTAGCCACCTCAATTCAAAATAAGCTAATCTGAATATTTAAACAAGTTGCTGAAAATGGTTGCCGTTCATTACAATGCAGGCTTCAATTCCTTACGCATATTATTAAAAACATTTTGAAGCGTATTCTGTGAAATTGAATTTATCGTTTCTTGAATACAATTTTTTAGTACGATATTATTAATATAGGTTCTTTCTTCTATAGAAAACGCAACCATATTTCTTAAACACACTATACACTGCAGTGTTTACTTCACTGCTTGAAGACTTTGAATGCAACAGCGGCCGTAAGTTTGTGTGTCTGACGGGAGCAAGGACATTAGTGAAGAGGTGAGAATGAAGTACATTCAGAAATGCAGGTACAATAAAAATGCAAGTAAAAATAAAATGAAGTCCCTGTATATATATATATATATATATATATATATATATATATATATATATATATATATATATACACACACACACACACACATGGGAGAGTTGGGTAGTATCGGACATTGGGTAATATCGGACAGTGCGTTTCTTTCATCTACCACCAGATGGTAGTACCTGAATAACATGGTAAACGTCAGCAATGACATTTAACTCTAAAAACTCGGTAGGCTACATCTTCGCGGCTGAGGCTCCTGGGAGTAGCCATCTTATATGGATTGAGAGTAGAATAATTCTCATCGGTTGCTATAGTAACCATTGTGCTCTATCTTTTGCTACTTGCAGCTTATACGCCTGCTTCCATTTTCGATGCATATGCCTCGAAATTTTGAGTTTTCTCCCTTCTCTCCATTTCACTCGCGAATTTTTCCAATTCATCCTGTCGACTGCTGATTGTTAAAGAATTGTTATTATTTTTGTAATTTGTTATTTAACAGCGCTGTATCAACTACGAGATTATTTAGTGTCGATGGAATTGGTGACAGCGAGATGATGCCGAGGATTCATCATGCATTACCAGGCATTTATTTACGGTTGGTGAAAACGTAGGAAAAAACCCAAGCGGAAATCGAACCCGCGCCCCAGAGCTATTTTTGATCGGCAGGCAAGCGCCTTAGCCGACTAAGCTACGCCGATGGCTGAATTGTTATTCTAACCTGCTTCGTTACGATTGGTTTGACATCACTGCGAACGTCCTACCACTTCGCGTTATCTGGCCGCGAAACCAGGTGGCCCGGGTTCGAATCCCGGTCGGGGCAAGTTACCTGGTTGAGGTTTTTTCCGGGGGTTTTCCTCAACCCAATACGAGCAAATGCTGGGTAACTTTCGGTGCTGGACCCCGGACTCAATTCACCGGCATTATCACCTTCATATCATTCAGACGCTAAATAACCTAGATGTTGATACAGCGTCGTAAAATAACCCAAAACTTCCCGTTCTCGAGTTACACTGCCTCGGTAGCCTACGATCCGCCAATTCATGCCTGAATTTCGTTGCTTCCCCGTATTAGGCTACTAGATGACGTCACACTCTCAAACTCAAGGTCACGTTGGATACTTGATTCTTCGGCTATCGATCGCCGTTTACCTCATTGGAATATGTCGTGTAGTTTAGGAATTATATGCGCGACAAAGCTGACCTGAAAATGTGTTGGTCGACTTTCTGAGATGGCATCCTAGTACTGGACCGAAATTACAGACTAATTAACGTCAGAAGTTGTGTACTTTACTATGTTAAGTTAATTATAACTTCATTATTAGCCACCGGCGTGGCTCAGTCGGTTAAGGCGCTTGCCTACCGCTCTCAAGTTGCGCTGGGGCGCGGGTTCGATACCCGCTTGGGCTGATTACCTTGTTGGGGTTTTCCGAGGATTTCCCTAACCGTAAGGTGAATGCCAGGTAATCTATGGCGAATCTTCGGCCTCATCTCGCCAAATACCATCTCGCTATCGCCAATCTCATCGACGCTAAATAACCTCGTGTTGATACAGCGTCGTTAAATATCCAACTAAAAAAACTCCATTGTTTTATTTTTAGCTTGCGCAGTAAGCTGTTTCAGTTAAAGTCACATGGGTGTGCTTGGCAGGCAGGCGAATTACTGCTGTGCCGCATGATAAGCAGGTACAAGTAATTAGGCTAGACAGCTCATTGTGATAAATTTTAAATTGCCGCTAAGATAATTCTACCAGTGGGTTAGGAGTCGGGTTGTTAATTTTGTGCACCTGTACCAGTAAGTACCGCTACTACTTCTCTGCTTCTGTATTCACTCTGATATTCGTACAGACGATATAACAACACTGACGTTATTGTGATCAGTGGCGATAAAATGATAGGCAATTTATAAAATATAAAATTTCAGTTGTTAAAGTTTCGAGTTTAAAGAATTTTGAAACAGCCTGTGAATTCGTATGTCTATTGGTAAACTGATGTCATCGTCATCTCTACACATCGAGTTCCTAGCTTACAGTATTTCGCCTGTCGCACAACTCGTGAGTGGTTTCATTGCATTCGATTGAAAAATCTGCCGTAATATAAACATTATCTCCGTATAATATGGTACTGAGTTTATTTCAAGGCTTCTTTCTGTTTAATATTATCTATATTGTCTGTAAAACAAAATTACTAACATTGATTTCTTAATATTGCACTTGTGTTTTAAATCTTAATAACATAATAGAGAGTTAAGAAGGAATATTCACTTAAATTCCATAGTAGTATAATAATATACTGTATTAAGTGGATGAAACACATCATTCATAAAGAAAGTGATATTCCAAAGAAAGAGATTGAGTATGATATAAGTTGGAATTTATATTGATGGTATCTTTAGCCTTGCAAAAGTAATCAATAAACTAATCAAAACAATTTTACAGTACAAAGCAAAGTTACGTAGGTGCTGTATCTGTTTTAAGTGTAACTAATATTATGTAACGAAACTCTTATCGCATAATGCTTTTAAGGTGATATTTGTGATCAACTTCCTATCATCAGAATATTAAATTATTTTCTCGAAATCTGTTGAAGCTATAGAGCTGACATTTTTACAACTCATGGGCACGTATCTTTTGCTTATGGTGTAACAGTAGTTACTTTGTTAATTTATTTCCTTATGAACAATTTCCATGCGAATATTTTCAAAATTTTCAATACACTATCTTCAGTTATACGTATTTACGGTATACTAGATTTACGAAAACATTCTGTAAGGCTACTAAATAAATAGGCCTATACCTGGAAATATCACTCTTCTGTACGAAAAGTTGAGAAAATATTTCTTTTGAATAAAAAAATCAAACTTGTGAAAACTGAGCATTAAAATTAAAACTTACATTCTTATAATGCACTTATGCTTCTCAGGCAAATCTAAAAATTAACATGGATACAGTTTTAATAAGTTATCTTCCCTTTATGTATTGAATCAGTGCTGGCCACCCCTGAATATAGCTAGACCAAGCGCCATATACCACCTCTTTCGTATGTCTCTTTCCTTTCCACTGTAAAGTGCTCAGGCTCTCCTGGGCTCTAAAGCGCGCGCTTGCTCTTGTGGGCATCAATAAACATCCCTGATTTACAACAAAGACAGTTTAGATACTTAAAGTAGTTAATAAAATAAGTTTTATGTTTTATCACGTTTAACCTCCAAATTAAAAAAAAAATCTTTTTGTTGTACGTTTATCAACAGTAATCTCACTAAAGGTTTTGATGTATCTAGAGAAAATCAAAACTCGATTGGGATTTAATTGACTATTACACGATTAGAAGAAAGTATATAAAGATTATAAGTAATAAAGTACTCCAATAGAATAAAATATTAATTGACTTACGAAAATAAACCTGTCTTCAAATGTATTATTGCACCATTACGCTAGACGGCAGTTGTGCCAACTATGGAATCTTCATTGAACTCTGTAGACTGTTACTAGTCAAGAAGGCTTTGTTGATTCAGTTTCGTTTTTATTAAAACATTTGCTTTCCACTTCAATCATCCGGATCCCAGTAATCAACGATCAACGTCACTTGACAGATGATTTTCAATAAATCTTAATATTAAACAATCTCTGATACGTGACTATCCATAATATCATATAGCAGAAGCTATAACATAACCTAAGTAATATACACAAGTGTTAGAAAAGTTTTAATTAACGACGATGACATAAAAAATAAACATGAATAATTTTAGAAGGAATAATCGTTGAATGTACAATTTTCAAATTTGAATGTGGTTGGTGGTTCAATTGATGTTATATTGGACGGTGTGCGTAATAGAAGTGGAACTCGTTGATTTAGGCCTACATGGTGTATTCAACCTATTCAGGATTTCCGAATGGTGCTCTTCATTTATTTGTAAATCGGATTTCAGAAGATGCATAGGTATGATCAGTGATTTTTATTAATTCTTGTTCTTGAATGCCAATGCGAGTCATATTTGAAACTGCTGTGCATCGACTGGAGTGGTTTGTAATTATATTTTTTTTGACGTCCAGACCAGTGCAGTTTCAAATGTTGGCAAGCAAAGAAACAAATGCTAGGGACGCGATAAAATTAAACAAATGCTAGGGACGCGATAAAATTGTGCGATAAGCAGCCATGTTTGGTTGAAAGACGTCCTTTCGTACCGTTTTATTGGTCAACAGTAGTATGACGTAGTAAGAGTGTAATAGTCATTGTAATACTTACTGTACGTTCAAGCTACTAGCTGACGCTTGGTGTGTATTATATATATATTTATTATTATTTTAAGAAACGTGTTATAGACAGACCTATGTCTATTTTTTGTTTACGATAGGGGTAAAATACTTACGCACTGGGGAAGAAATATGTACTGTATATACGCGTTTCAAGCGTTACACGTAACTGATTTATTTCATATTTCCAACTTGAATTCGGACTATTCCAGAGAATTCTTCCTTAGAATTTATGTGTCAAAGTAAATGTTGAGTGTTTGTTTTTTATTAGTATAGGTTACACACTCATACTGCAACTGCGTGTATTACATAACACTGTTGTTCCTGTAGGTCTAGGCTATCTTTGACTTCAATAGGAGGGATCTTGGTCCGGTGGTTACACAACAGCATCATTGTGACCAGCAGGAATATTAGAGCCATTCTTAGAGACTACCGTACTTTAACACTGCTTTAATCACACGTTCCCTTCCCTACTGATGTGGAGTTGCACTTCAGCTGAATAACTGGCTTTGTTTCCTCAAGTTTTTCCGAACTGTAAGCAGAATGTTAGATAGTCACATGGCGAATCTTCGACCCCATATTCTTTAAAAGACATCTCATTGTGACTAATGTCTTCGACGCTAAGTAATCTTGTAGCTGATAAAACGCCGTTAAATAACCGGCTACATACTTCTTATATCAACCAGGAAAAATAATATGTTACAAATACATGTTCTTAGAGAGGAATCCTGTTGTTCCAAGGCAAAATATGACGTCATTTTTGTAGTCCTTCAGGAGCGAGAATTTAAATTTTGAACGACTGTATAAAATCATAGTACATACCATGTCTCAAACGAATTGGTTAGTGAGAATACTATAGAAATGCAATACGCATGCCATATTTTCCCACAATAAAGATAACATTAGGATGCACAACATACAGAAAAATCTCATTTTCGCCAAAAATTGATCAATTATATTTGCCTTTAAATCATAGAATTTCTGTAGGACCTATATATATATAGAGGCATTTTCTCTTAATATTCTCCGAGGGGTTATCTATAGCTTTCGACACTGACCATTTTATTGACGAAACAAGTGAAACAGCCTAATTTTCAGTGGGAAGGTAGTTTGGAATGTGAAGAATTCATATAGGACAGCGGTCGTCAGCACAGAGCACCCTGGGGCTAGCGTCACTTACCCGCGGAAAACACAGTGCACCATGATGCACTCGTAGCTGCTAGCGGATATGCTCTCTACCTTTTCCTGCTGCACGACGGTGCACACGGGATGGCTCCGCTTACCCTTTTCACATTTCAGCGAGTGCTGACGACCACTGGTATAGGACATCAATTGATTTGTAAACATTAGAAAGTAGGTAAAAAGTGGAAATAATTGATCGGTACCGATAACCTAAAAGTGATTATTTAACGCATTAAATAAAGAGGTAGAACACTTCAAAATAAAAGTGAATCGCACATTATACTTCACTTAGTATATGCAAGGCATACAAAAGTCCTAAACAAACCCAACCTAACCTGTTACAGATTCTTATACACAAGGCATATGAAAAGCCTAATCTAAGCTAATATAACCTAACCTGTCACAGATTCCTGTACCTTAGAACTTACTGTACAAATATTCAAGTTGGAAGTTGCGTGCTATAGAAAAGCCTTCTTCGTGTCCACAGTGACATGTTCGCTAGCTTTGTCTAAAGTGCGGGCATGATTTATTACGCAAAACGCACTAGCTTTGCGAAATATGGAATCGTATTGTGAATATGCTTATTATACATTTACAGGTGTGGAAACACAGCCCAGTATGTCCGAATATTTAATTTATTACCGCGTAACAATGTCCCTGCTGGTCTATTCTTCATTTAAGAAAGGACATAATTTGGTCGGAAATGTGGACACAGGTCCCACAGTGCCTTTAATACTTTGTTGGAGTGATTTCATGGCATTTCCCGTGTGCCGCGTTGGTGATTACCAGTATCTCTTGAACTTCATCTCATTATTATTGGATAAATTATTTTAGTGATAATTAAATTACCGAGTCTTTCCATATATTTACATAATTCCATTTTTACGTTTTCAGTAAACTGTTTATATAATATTAAAATAGTAACTAACAAGAATAAAAGAGAGTTTTAAACAAATGATGGAAACACATTGCGTATACGAATCTGCAACAGTTTAGGTTAGGCCTATGCCGTGCACATATGATCAATTGCAAAAACATTACAAATTCAAGAATTTTCACTTCCGAAATCACCGGAAGTACTTAAGGGGAGGTTGTAAGCTGATTTGGATCAAAATTAACATTTTTTTTATTTTTAGCTGAACTAATAAATTAAGAAAAAGTCGGTAGGTTAAGGAAGATCACAACTATAGGTGTGCAAATTTTCATAGATGTAGATTGATTAGTTTCTGAGATAAGTGTACCTGAAGTTGCTAAATTTAACACGGTGAGGATAGGGCTTACAACCTCCCCTTAAGCCTTAGTTTCACCAATCATACCTTTTCATTGTATCTTTAAAATTACCGAATAAAATTTTAACCAACTTAAATCGGTAATTATTACAAAACGAACAAACAGAAATTAATAAAACAGTGTGAGTCAGCATTGATAGTGGACGATTTGCGATTGCCATTTAGTATTAAGATTTATTTCAATTTTTTTAAATTATTTTTCGTAAGTCGTGTGCTGTGTTTAACACAAAAAACCGTCTCCTATAGCGTGAATTTGTCCGAGTACACTTTGGGCAGCGCCTGATCCACACGACTAGGGAAAGGATGTTATTTTGTACCTAATTTACCCCTGGTAGGTAAATACTTTTATTATAAACAATTATTTAAAACACTTGATAGGCCTATATAAAGATACAGAAAATGGAACAAACAAAAGCAAATGAAGAAAATAGAGGAGTCTTGCATAAGATATTCCTTAACGTGTAACCGTAAGATGCGAAGGGGACTATGGAGTCACCGTAAACAGGAAAGCCCTTCCGTCTCCCTGTCAATATGAAGCGAGGCAAATGTCAGGAACCTTAGGGCCATATTCATAGACATTCTTAGCGCGGGCTTCCGGTGAATGATCAGCGAACTAACGTTTTTCGTATTCATAAACCAGTGTTAGCGATATGATATGATATGAATCCTGTACAAGTAATCACTCGATAGCCGGGGCTAGTTTAGCACGCTCGTAGCGCGGGCTAGCGAAATGTCTATGCATAGCACCCTTAGTGTTTACTTACACGTGTATTACTTGTACGATATATTTAGTATGGCAACCCTCTTCAGGAAACAACGCTCCCTTTTCTTCAGAAGACGAGGAGGAGTAGGGCTACAGCAGGCGGTATTTATTTTTCTTTTCATATGATGTAGATCGCGGAGATTGACGGATTATACCATTGCCTTCATATGACTTCATAGGTAGCAATCTTTTGGTGTGGGGTTAGGAGACATTGCGGCCCACTCAAGGGGCCTCGCTGACCTATCCACCTCTTAGGAAAATGGTCATCAAGCCATTTATGAACGATTAAACCGTAATGTGGTGGGACACCACCCTGCAAAAAACATTGTAGGGAACTCGGCTCGTCTTTCAGAACTGATGGCAAGACACACTCCTCTAAGAGAGTCAGTCTTGTACTCCTCGTCGATCAGGGTACCTTCGTTAAAAAACGAACCAACGATCCTCCCACCCATATTCCACACCACACTATTATATTATTCACACCCTGCATCTTGGACGGTAGCATCTGTTCAGTCATTCCACAATCGCCAGTTCTGCGTGTTGAACTCACCGTTCACATAAAAGTACGCAATGTACGTTGCAATGTCTGGGCTCGCCTCGATCCTGTTGAAAGAATATCACCATTGTTCCTGACTTTTGAAACATTTTGTATTCTGCAGCCTCCTCAGATCGATGCCATCTGTTCACAAATTACGTACTACGTCCTGATATATCCTATATTGACCTGCTGATCGAATTACCGTCGATATCGTGAGTCACTATAGTGTCATCCGTCGATTCTGCTACATAACACCCTAGTCTGACGCAGCCCGCTATGAAAGCCCCTTCGTCTCCTGCGATGCATGCAGCTTCCTCACACAGGTGCCATCTGTATGCAAATCACGGTACTACGTCTGTTGCATCTTCTTGTCGAACAGAAAGTATTAAAGATATTAGATGAAGTTGAATGTAATGAAGCGAAATGAATCCAAGGTCCAACGCAGGAAGTTATCCAGCAATTCTTCTTCAATTGGTTGAGAGGAAAACGTCGGGAAAAAACCAAACATGGTTTCAACTCTGGACCGGTTATTTTCACGCTCAGTCATGCTAAGCGTTATAACTTATAACACAGCGGTGGGGTGTATTCGTTCGTTCGTGCATTTATTCATTCATAGTGTTCCTCCCTTCACTACAAACCCAGCATTTTTAAATTTTTCAGTCAGTCCCTTAGATTTTATATATACTACAATATTACCCTGTTATAAGGTTTATTCTAGAATAATAATATAACGTACAACAGCCAATTGCAGTAACAGTAGTATTCAGGGTTTCCATATGTATGGCTATAGTCGTATGCATACGACTATTTTGACTATTGTATGAAGTGAAGCAAAGGCTAATCAGCATTTACCGATCTCTGGTTGGGTCAAAAACAATAATAGAACTGATATTTGAACATTGTAGTGAATTTCATCTAAGTCTGGAGGGTCTAATTAGTCAAATCCACTGTCCTCATCTCCACATTGGAGCTCCTGGAATTTTTAAGGCGAGAAAGAGAGAGAGAGAGAGAGAGAGAGGGTGAGAGAGAGAGAGAGGTGCTGAAAGCAACGGGAAGCTACCTCATTTATCTTTCCCGAAGAAATTGCAAACATAACATGATGAATCTTGTGACGGTAAAATAAGAGGGGCAAAATTGGTGGATGCTGGGTTTGCAATGAAAGACCTGCCCTTGGGGAAAACCCTATGAAAGAATGTAAGAGGTACTACCAAACACTACGTCGTACGAAATTTTATATTTCTGTGATGATAATTGTTGTAGGTGTTCACAGAAATGTGTTTGTGACATAGTGTGTACAAAATTAGTGAGGTGAGAAGTAGCCTACGTCAATTGTGTGCTGAAGTACGATAATTTTCATAAGTTGGTACGACGGTTACGTTCCCTTAGTCTTACACCTTTGGTAGTATTAGAAGCTGATGATGTATTCAAGAAGATGGAATCATACTTTGATTATATTTTCAGCATCACACTGAAAAGAGACTGTTTGTGTGACTGCAACCTGTGTATATTTTTGTGTGGCTTTACTTTGTTTATAATGTTTTTCTCTCTCTCTCCCTTTTTTGTAACTTTACTTTGTATATAGTGTATTTTTTCTGTTTATTTCTATTATTGTATTTGTATTCCTGGTTTTGTGGAAGAGAAGACCTGATGGCATTAATTACACCAGAATAAATTAAAAAAAAGACTACGATTTATTTTATCAATTTGTTTCGCATTTATAGATTATAACAAGGCTTTTGATGAGAGTTGACCTTTCGGTCAATGGTATAATCCATCAGGAGGCTACGTCAACATGAAACACTGCAATATGAACGCATACATGACATGTCCGATGAAGACCTTCTGTCGTTGTAGAGAGGGTTAGTTATTATGGAAAATAGAGTTAAAACGTAGGATCCCGTCTGAGTTAGTGTTATACGAAGCTTTTACTAAAGCATTTCAGCGATGGTTTAAAATTCCGAATGGTATGAGTGAGATAATAGAAATAAAATGGTGAGTTAGACAAAAATGTCTTCTTTCACACGAAATGGGTCACAGTTCTAGTATCTATCTGCAATATTAACAACCCGAATCACGTAAGTGAAGTTGGTAGACATTGGATATGCTCACTCACTCACTCACTCACTCACTCACTCACTCACTCACTCACTCACTCACTCACTCACTCACTCACTCACTCACTCACTCACTCACTCACTCACTCACTCACTCACTCACTCACTCACTCACTCACTCACTCACTCACTCACTCACTCACTCACTCACTCACTCACACAATATCTTAAGGTATATCTGGACAAACAAAGTATGATTAACGAAGACTTATTATTTTATTCATAATAAAACGAATTTTATAGTTTAAAAATTACCAACTGATAATTAGTCGGAATAAAAATGACTGACAAAACAATTTATCGATTGAATATAATAGTTAGTAATTTTAATATGAAGATATTAAAAGAAAATACATTCATTTTGTGGAATCAAAACTGTTACAGGTTAAAATTGAATTGCAAAATGAAATATTGGAAAAATCAATTACTTTGAAATTCTTATGGTGTATTGTAACTAAAGAAAATAATTCGGAGATTGAAAACAAAATAAACATGTTTCATTGATTTTATGAAACAAGACGACGTACTTTGGGCAGATTAGATAGTAAATAGGTATTACACAGAGATGGTTCTACCTGCAGTGAGAGCTGGGTATTGCGGAAGGATCGAAAACGTAAAACTGCGGCCAGGAAATGATGCTGTTAAAGTGCCTTGCGGGTTACACATCGATGCACAAAAAATTAAGACATTAAAAATGTTAAGTTTAATTGAAAAGATAAAATATAATTGCATGTCCGGAGCAAGCAGGTATTACAAAACTAGAGACGTACAGAATGTAACAGCTTAGTAAGTTGAGTTTACCTAAAATAATAGGTCCTTTGTAAAAGCAGATTTGATGTTTAAAACTCTAATTTGTAGGCAACTTCTCTCCTATGGGGTGTAGTGAGACAATACACTCTACAGGCGAAAGCTGCAGAATCCTAATGTGTTGGGGAGGAGATTTATTGTTGTTATTAATTCGCTCGCAGTAGAACATTAGTATTCGATCTGTTGGTGCATTTGTAAATTGAGTTTTGTGATTCAATGGTGCGGGAACGTTATACAGTAGTACGGACCAGTTGGATAAGCTGTTAGCGAATGGGGCAAGTGGACGAAATTAGAGACGAGCAGCTGCCTTTATAGTAACTAGTGGCTTGTGCAGCAAATGCTGCAAACTAAGTTCATAAGAAGTTCAAATAAAAATTGCTCAGATTTATTTTCAATGAAGAATACCAGACATTTTGAAAGTTATTTGCTTCCATAATAGTGAAACATACTGCCTCTGAATGTTTTTTATGCCAAATACTTTTCCTTGAACCTATTCGTCTTCAGTTCTTTCGTTTCACTGCGAAATAGCAAGTAACAACGTCAGGATGATCAGTGAGTAATGCAGTAGCTTTTTCAGGTCATTGCGCTCTGACCACTGAGCAGTGCATATGTCTGTACAGATTACTGTGCACTTAACTGCAGAATCCCGGCCAAACAAGTCACTCAGCTGAGTGCGCTACTAATATAATGGCAGTTGACATTGAACATATACGTGAACATATATGCCTAACTTGGAGTCAGGCCACAAAGGGAAACATTGAAGGAGGAGAATTCGATCCGGTGCTGTGGATTGAATTCGGCGTAGCTCAGTGGTCAGAGCGCTTGGCACGTAGAATCAAGGACCGAGTTCGATCCCCGGCGCCGGGGCGAATTTTTCTCCTCAAATATTAATTGTCAATATTACAGATATTATTCTGTATGACAAATTAATAAGTGTATAATATCTGCACTAATGCTAGTAATTCGTGTAATGTTTCCACTTATTAATAAATAGGCCCTAGAGTTTAGAATCGTGAGAACATATTGGTCAGTTTCATTATGGGCGGGTGATAGTGCGACTATTTTATGAAATGTGCTTAATTTAGATTTTATCATGGACAAATTTTTAATTCGAAATCAAGCTCTGGGTTAGAATTAGATAACAGTAATGCTGATTCGAACAATGTGCGCGAAAATTCCCTCCGGGGTTCACAAAAACGTACTGCGTTCTGTAAGCAATATGGCTTTGCGTGACGTGGAGATGAATGTAAGCAAAATACCGAGTGTATTATATGCGGAAATGTTTTGTCAAATCAGTCGATGGTGCCCAAAAAACCAAAAATACATTTAGAACTGCCGTTTTCAATGTCATATTTATGTGAATCATTATTTTCTGCCATGAAAATAGTGAACTCTAAACAATGTAGCAGAGTGCTGCATCTTGAAGATGATTTACGTGGCCTGTGAACCGTAAGGCCACGTATAGAGAAATTGTGTGCAACCTACCAAGCGCAGACTTCACATTAATTTACTATAAATAGGCGAGTTTTCAAAAAACTATCATAAAAATCTTTTATCGGACATCCAGCATAGATCAGTTGGGATTTTTGACACATAGCCTACTACTTTCGTTTTTTTTTTTAACGCCAACCAAGTTTTTTTTTTTTTTTTTTTTTTTTTTAGATTGCGTGTTAACATCGACCTATCTACTAGGGCTTACACTGGATGTCCAACAGTACATAGAAGTTATCAGTGCATTTTTTCTGTTGGAACGTCCTGGAACGGTGTTCAGACACTTTTTTCTTGTATTTTCCATCATGAAAGCGACATATGTATGGATAATTATGGTTTTAATTTAATTGTTCATTTAATTCCGCTTACACCTTGAAAGTCTTAGTTAGACGAAAAGAAAGATAAAAATCTCAAAATTCCCGTGCTGTGAACAGTAATTGTCTCCCCGTACGCTATAAAATTCTACAGTTTCACCACCTTTTCCTGCAAAAGAAAATCACTGGTTGTTGTTATTAATAAAAACAAACACGTGTGCCGCGATATCGTGAGCGTTCAGTAAAGTGTGTCTTCAGTCAAAAAAGTTTGGAAACCTATAAAGGAACCTCGGAGAAATTTACAGTGATTTTGAAATCTAAGTGAAACATAATTTTGTTAATGTGAATTGGTCACATTTTGAAAATCACAATTTCACACATGTTACAATGTCATATTATAATATGTTACAAATTCTTTTTAATTAGTTATTGTTGCGTTACCAATTTACGAGTAGCTATTCGTCCCTCAGATCATTCCTGTTCGGAGTGGCTGTTAAATGTAAATCAGTTGAAGTTTCAGTAGAACTTAGAAAATCAGAAAATCGATCCTCATTTTCCCCGTTTATATGTACGTACATTGCTACAACAATTTGGATGATTGTCTCTGCTGAAGAATGTTAAAATTAAACCTAATTTTAACCATATAGTCCGAGAAACTGACAGAAGGATCACAATTAAATCATAAGTTTTGTTTGAACCTTTATTATACTCCCAGTGATACTACACTTTAGTCTTGGGAGTCTGTTACTTCATTGTAACAATTTGGATCATTGTCTCTGCTGAAGAATGTTAAAAGTAAATCAAATTTTAACCACATATTCTGAGAAACTGACAGAAGGATCACAATTAAGTCATAAGTTTTGTTTGAACCTTTATTATACTCCCAGTGATACTACACTTTAGTCTTGGGAGTCTGTTACTTCATTGTAACAATTTGGATCATTGTCTCTGCTGAGAATGTTAAAAGTAAATCAAATTTTAACCACATATTCTGAGAAACTGACAGAAGGAACACAATTAAGTCATAAGTTTTGTTTGAACCTTTATTATACTCCCAGTGAAACTACACTTTAGTCTTGGGAGTCTGTTACTTCATTGTAACAATTTGGACCATTGTCTCTGCTGAAGAATGTTACAAGTAAATCAAATTTTAACCACATATTCTGAGAAACTGAGAGAAGGATCACAATTAAGTCATAAGTTTTGTTTGAACCTTTATTATAATCCCAGTGATACTACACTTTAGTCTTGGCAGTCTGTTACTTCATTGTAACAATTTGGACCATTGTCTCTGCTGAATAATGTTAAAAGTAAATCAAATTTTAACCAGATATTCTGAGAAACTGACAGAAGGATCACAATTAAGTCATAAGTTTTGTTTGAACCTTTATTATACTCCCAGTGATACTACACTTTAGTCTTGGGAGTCTGTTACTTCATTGTTTCAATTTGGACCATTGTCTCTGCTGAAGAATGTTAAAAGTAAAACAAATTTTAACCACATATTCTGAGAAACTGACAGAAGGATCACAATTAAGTCATAAGTTTTGTTTGAACCTTTATCATACTCCCACTGATACTACACTTTAGTCTTGGGAGTCTGTTACTTCATTGTAACAATTTGGACCATTATCTCTGCTGAAGAATGTTAAAAGTAAATCAAATTTTAACCACATATTCTGAGAAACTGACAGAAGGATCACAATTAAGTCATAAGTTTTGTTTGAAACTTTATTATAATCCCAGTGATATTACACTTTAGTCTTGGGAGTCTGTTACTTCATTGTAACAATTTGGATCATTGTCTCTGCTGAAGAATGTTAAAAGTAAATCAAATTTTAACCACATATTCTGAGAAGCTGAAAGAAGGTTCACAATTAAGTCATAAGTTTTGTTTGAACCTTTATTATACTCCCAGTGATACTACACTTTAGTCTTGGGAGTCTGTTACTTCATTGTAACAA
The DNA here is from genome assembly GCF_040183065.1 of Periplaneta americana. NCBI lineage: Eukaryota > Metazoa > Arthropoda > Insecta > Blattodea > Blattidae > Periplaneta > Periplaneta americana. The sequence goes on from NC_091131.1 coordinate 178,842,968, forward strand.
TTTGGAACATTGTCTCTGCTGAAGAATATTAAAAGTAAATAAAATTTTAACCACATATTCTGAGAATCTGACAGAAGGATCACAATTAAGTCATAAGTTTTGTTCGGACCTTTATTATACTCCCAGTGATACTACACTTTAAGCTTGGGAGTCTGTTACTTCATTGTAACAATTTGGATCATTGTCTCTGCTGAAGAATGTTAAAAGTAAATCTAATTTTAACCACATTTTCTGAGAAACTGACAGAAGGATCACAATTAAGTCTTAAGTTTTGTTTGAACCTTTATTATACTCCCAGTGATAATACACTTTAGTCTTGGGGTCTGTTACTTTATTGTAACAATTAGGATCATTGTCTCTGCTGAAGAATGTTAAAAGTAAATCAAATTTTAACCACATATTCTGAGAAACTGACAGAAGGATCACAAGTAAGTCATAAGTTTTTTTTTAACCTTTATTATACTCCCAGTGATACTACACTTTAGTCTTGGGAGTCTGTTACTTCATTGTAACAATCTGGATCATTGTCTCTGCTGAAGAATGTTAAAAGTAAATCAAATTTTAACCACATATTCTGAGAAACTGAAAGAAGGATCACAATTAAGTCATCAGTTTTGTTTGAACCTTTAATATACTCCCAGTGATATTACACTTTAGTCTTGGGAGTCTGTTACTTCATTGTAACAATTTGGACCATTGTCTCTGCTGAAGAATGTTAAAAGTAAATCAAATTTTAACCACATATTCTGAGAAACTGACAGAAGGTTCACAATTAAGTCATAAGTTTTGTTTGAACTTTTATTATACTCCCTGTGATACTACACTTTAGTCTTGGGAGTCTGTTACTTCATTGTAACAATTTGTACCATTGTCTCTGCTGAAGAATGTTAAAAGTAAATCAAATTTTAACCACATATTCTGAGACACTGACAGAAGGATCACAATTAAGTCATAAGTTTTGTTTGAACCTTTATTATACTCCCAGAGATACTACACTTTAGTCTTGGGAGTCTGTTACTTCATTGTAACAATTTGGATCATTGTCTCTGCTGAAGAATGTTAAAAGTAAATCAAATTTTAACCACATGTTCTGAGAAACTGACAGAAGGATCACAATTAAGTCATAAGTTTTGTTTGAACCTTTATTATACTCCCAGTGATACTACACTTTAGTCTTGGTAGTCTGATACTTCATTGTAACAATTTGGACCACTGTCTCTGCTGAAGAATGTTAAAAGTAAATCAAATTTTAACCACATATTCTGAGAAACTGACAGAAGGATCACAATTAAGTCATAAGTTTTGTTTGAACCTTTATTATACTCCCAGTGATACTACACTTTAGTCTTGGGAGTCTGTTATTTCATTGTAACAATTTGGATCATTGTCTCTGCTGAAGAATGTTAAAAGTAAATCAAATTTTTCCACATATTCTGAGAAACTGACAGAAGGTTCACAATTAAATCAAAAGTTTTGTTTGAACCTTTATTATACTCCCAGTGATACTACACTTTAGTCTTGGGAGTCTGTTACTTCATTGTAGCAATTTGGATCATTGTCTCTGCTGAAGAATGTTAAAAGTAAATCAAATTTTAACCACATATTCTGAGAAACTGACAGAAGGATCACAATTAAGTCATAAGTTTTGTTTGAACCTTTATTATACTCCCAGTGATACTACACTTTTGTCTTGGGAGTCTGTTACTTCATTGTAACAATTTGGACCATTGTCTCTGCTGAAGAATGTTAAAAGTAAATGAAATTGTAACCACATATACTGAGAGAATGACAGAAGGATCACAATTAAGTCATAAGTTTTATTTGGAACCTTTATTATACTCCCAGTGATACTACACTTTAGACTTGGGAGTCTGTTACTTCATTGTTTCTATTTGGACCATTGTCTCTGCTGAAGAATGTTAAAAGTAAATCAAATTTTAACCACATATTCTGAGAAACTGACAGAAGGATCACAATTAAGTCATAAGTTTTGTTTGAACCTTTATTATACTCCCAGTGATACTGCACTTTAGTCTTGGGAGTCTGTTACTTCATTGTAACAATTTGGACCATTATCTCTGCTGAAGAATGTTAAAAGTAAATCAAATTTTAACCACATATTCTGAGAAACTGACAGAAGGATCACAATTAAGTCATAAGTTTTGTTTTTACCTTTATTATACTCCCAGTGATACTACACTTTAGTCTTGGGAGTCTGTTACTTCATTGTAACAATTTGGATCATTGTCTCTGCTGAAGAATGTTAAAAGTAAATAAAATTTTAACCACATATTCTGAGAAACTGACAGAAGGATCACAATTAAGTCATCAGTTTTGTTTGAACCTTTATTATACTCCCAGTGATACTACACTTTAGACTTGGGAGTCTTTTACTTCATTGTAACAATTTGGACCATTGTCTCTGCTGAAGAATGTTAAAAGTAAATCAAATTTTAACCACATATTCTGAGAAACTGACAGAAGGATCACAATTAAGTCATAAGTTTTGTTTGAACCTTTATTATACTCCCAGTGATACTACACTTTAGTCTTGGGAGTCTGTTACTTCATTGTAACAATTTGGATCATTGTCTCTGCTGAAGAATGTTAAAAGTAAATCAAATTTTAACCACATATTCTGAGAAACTGACAGAAGGATCACAATTAAGTCACAAGTTTTTTTTGAACCTTTATTATACTCCCAGTGATAATACACTTTAGTCTTGGGGTCTGTTACTTCATTGTAACAATTTGGATCATTGTCTCTGCTGAAGAATGTTAATAGTAAATCAAATTTTAACCACATATTCTGAGAAACTGACAGAGGGATCAGACTTAAGTCATAAGTTTTGTTTGAACCTTTATTATACTCCCAGTGATACTACACTTTGGTCTTGGTAGTATGTTACTTCATTGTAACAATTTGGATCATTGTCTCTGCTGAAGAATGTTAAAAGTAAATCAAAATTTAACCACATATTCTGAGAAACTGACAGAAGTATCACAATTAAGTCATAAGTTTTGTTTGAACCTTTATTATACTCCCAGAGATACTACACTTTAGTCTTGGGAGTCTGTTACTTCATTGTAACAATTTGGACCATTGTCTCTGCTGAAGAATGTTAAAAGTAAATGAAATTTTAACCACATATTCTGAGAAACTGAAAGAAGGATCACAATTATGTCAAAATTTTGTTTGAACCTTTATTATACTCCCAGTGATACTACACTTTAGTCTTGGGAGTCTTTTACTTCATTGTAACAATTTGGACCATTGTCTCTGCTGAAGAATGTTAAAAGTAAATGAAATTTTAACCACATATTCTGAGAGACTGACAGAAGGATCACAATTAAGTCATAAGTTTTGTTTGTACTTTTATTATACTACCAGTGATACTACACTTTAGTCTTGGGAGTCTGTTACTTCATTTTTTCAATTTGGAACATTGTCTCTGCTGAAGAATGTTAAAAGTAAAACAAATTTTAACCACATATTCTGAGAAACTGACAGAAGGATCACAATTAAGTCATAAGTTTTGTTTGAACCTTTATTATACTCCCAGTGATACTACACTTTAGTCTTGGGAGTCTGTTACTTCATTGTAACAATTTGGACCATTATCTCTGCTGAAGAAAGTTAAAAGTAAATCAAATTTTAACCACATATTCTGAGAAACTGACAGAAGGATCACAACTAAGTCATAAGTTTTGTTTGAACATTTATTATACTCCCAGTGATATTACACTTTAGTCTTGGGAGTCTGTTACTTAATTGTAACAATTTGGATCATTGTCTCTGCTGAAGAATGTTAAAAGTAAATCAAATTTTAACCACATTTTCTGAGAAACTTACAGAAGGATCACAATTAAGTCATAAGTTTTGTTTGAACCTTTATTATACTCCCAGTGATAATACACTTTAGTCTTGGGGTCTGTTACTTCATTGTAACAATTTGGATCATTGTCTCTGCTGAAGAATATTAAAAGTAAATCAAATTTTAACCACATATTCTGAGAAACTGACAGAAGGATCACAATTAAGTCATAAGTTTTGTTTGAACATTTATTATACTCCCAGTGATACTACACTTTAGTCCTAGGAGTATGTTACTTCATTGTAACAATTTGGATCATTGTCTCTGTTGAAGAATGTTAAAAGTAAATAAAAATTTAACCACATATTCTGAGAAACTGACAGAAGGATCACAATTAAGTCACAAGTTTTGTTTGAACCTTTATTATACTCCCAGTGATACTACACTTTAGTCTTGGGAGTCTCTTACTTCATTGTAACAATTTGGATCATTGCCTCTGTTGAAGAATGTTAAAAGTAAATCAAATTTTAACCACATATTCTGAGAAACTGACAGAAGGATCACAATTAAGTCATAAGGTTTGTTTGAACCTTTATTATACTCGCAGTGATACTACACTTTAGCCTTGGGAGTCTGCTACTTCATTGTAACAATTTGGACCATTGTCTCTGCTGAAAAATGTTAAAAGTAAATCAAATTTTAACCACATATTCTGAGAAACTGACAGAAGAATCACAATTAAGTCATCAGTTTTGTTTGACCATTTATTATACTCGCAGTGATACTACACTTTAGCTTTGGGAGTCTGTTACTTCATTGTAACAATTTGGACCATTGTCTCTGATGAAAAATCTTAAAAGTAAATCAGATTTTAACCACATATTCTGAGAAACTGACAGAAGGATCACAATTAAGTCATAAGTTTTTTTTGAACCTTTTTATACTCCCAGTGATACTACACTATAGTCTTGGGAGTCTGTTACTTCATTGTAACAATTTGGATCATTGTCTCTGCTGAAGAATGTTAAAAGTAAATCAAATTTTAACCAAATATTCTGAGAAACTGACAGAAGGATCACAATTAAGTCATAAGTTTTGTTTGAACCTTTATTATACTCCCAGTGATACTACACTTTAGTCTTGGGAGTATGTTACTTCATTGTAACAATTTGGATCATTGTCTCTGCTGAAGAATGTTAAAAGTAAATCAAATTTTAATCACATATTCTGAGAAACAGACAGAAGGATCACCATTAAGTCGTAAGTTTTCTTTGAACCTTTATTATACTCCCAGTGATACTACACTTTAGTCTTGGGAGTCTGTTACTTCATTGTAACAATTTGGACCATTGTCTCTGCTGAAGAATGTTAAAAGTAAATCAAATTTTAACCACATATTCTGAGAAACTGACAGAAGGATCACAATTAAGTCATAAGTTTTTTTTGAACTTTTTTATACTCCCAGTGATACTACACTTTAGTCTTGGGAGTCTGTTACTTCTTTGTAACAATTTGGATCATTGTCTCTGCTGAAGAATGTTAAAAGTAAATCACATTTTAACCACATATTCTGAGAAACTGACAGAAGGATCACAATTAAGTCATAAGTTTTGTTTGAACATTTATTATACTCCCAGTGATACTACACTTTAGTCTTGGGAGTCTGTTACTTCATTGTAACAATTTGGACCATTGTCTCTGATGAAGAATGTTAAAAGTAAATCAAATTTTTAACCACATATTCTGAGAAACTGACAGAAGGATCACAATTAAGTCATAAGTTTTGTTAGAACCTTTATTATACTCCCAGTGATACTACACTTTAGTCTTGGGATTCTGTTATTTCATTGTAACAATTTGGATCATTGTCTCTGCTGAAGAATGTTAAAAGTAAGTCAAATTTTAACCACATATTCTGAGAAACTGACAGAAGGACCACAATTAAGTCATAAGTTTTGTTTGAACCTTTATTATACTCCCAGTGATAATACAATTTAGTCTTGGGAGTCTGTTACTTCATTGTAACAATTTGGATCATTGTCTCTGCTGAAGAATGTTAAAAGTAAATCTAATTTTAACCACATATTCTGAGAAACTGACAGAAGGATCACAATTAAGTCATAAGTTTTGTTTGAACCTTTATTATACTCCCAGTGATACTACACTTTAGCCTTGGGAGCCTGTTACTTCATTGTAACAATTTGGATCATTGTCTCTGCTGAGGTATGTTAAAAGTAAATCAAAATTTAAACACATATTCTGAGAAACTGACACAAGGATCACAATTAAGTCATAAGTTTTGTTTGAACCTTTATTATACTCCCAGTGATATTACACTTTAGTCTTGGGAGTCTGTTACTTCATTGTAACAATTTGGACCATTGTCTCTGCTGAAGAATGTTAAAAGTAAATCAAATTTTAACCACATATTCTGAGAAACTGACAGAAGGTTCACAATTAAGTCATAAGTTTTGTTTGAACTTTTATTATACTCCCTGTGATACTACACTTTAGTCTTGGGAGTCTGTTACTTCATTGTAACAATTTGTACCATTGTCTCTGCTGAAGAATGTTAAAAGTAAATCAAATTTTAACCACGTATTCTGAGAAACTGACAGAAGGATCACAATTAAGTCATAAGTTTTGTTTGAACCTTTACTATACTCCCAGAGATACTACACTTTTGTCTTGGGAGTCTGTTACTTCATTGTAACAATTTGGATCATTGTCTCTGCTGAAGACTGTTAAAAGTAAATCAAATTTTTACCACATATTCTGAGAAACTGACAGAAGGATCACAATTAAGTCATAAGTTTTGTTTGAACCTTTATTATACTCCCAGTGATACAACACTTTAGTCTTGGTAGTCTTATACTTCATTGTAACAATTTGGACCACTGTCTCTGCTGAAGAATGTTAAAAGTAAATCAAATTTTAACCACATATTCTGGGAAACTGACAGAAGGATCACAATTAAGTCATAAGTTTTGTTTGAACCTTTATTATACTCCCAGTGATACTACACTTTAGTCTTGGGAGTCTGTTATTTCATTGTAACAATTTGGATCTTTGTCTCTGCTGAAGAATGTTAAAAGTAAATCAAATTTTAACCACATATTCTGAGAAACTGACAGAAGGTTCACAATTAAATCAAAAGTTTTGTTTGAACCTTTATTATACTCCCAGTGATACTACACTTTAGTCTTGGGAGTCTGTTACTTCATTGTAGCAATTTGGATCGTTGTCTCTGCTGAAGAATGTTAAAATTAAATCAAATTTTAACCACATATTCTGAGAAACTGACAGAAGGATCACAATTAAGTCATAAGTTTTGTTTGAACCTTTATTATACTCCCAGTGATACTACACTTTTGTCTTGGGAGTCTGTTACTTCATTGTAACAATTTGGACCATTGTCTCTGCTGAAGAATGTTAAAAGTAAATGAAATTGTAACCACATATACTGAGAGAATGACAGAAGGAACACAATTAAGTCATAAGTTTTATTTGGAACATTTATTATACTCCCAGTGATGCTACACTTTAGCCTTGGGAGTCTGTTCTTCATTGTTTCAATTTGGACCATTGTCTCTGCTGAAGAATGTTAAAAGTAAATCAAATTTTAACCACATATTCTGAGAAACTGACAGAATTATCACAATTAAGTCATAAGTTTTGTTTGAAACTTTATTACACTCCCAGTGATACTGCACTTTAGTCTTGGGAGTCTGTTACTTCATTGTAACAATTTGGACCATTATCTCTGCTGAAGAATGTTAAAAGTAAATCAAATTTTAACCACATATTCTGAGAAACTGACAGAAGGATCACAATTAAGTCATAAGTTTTGTTTGAACCTTTATTATACTCCCAGTGATACTACACTTTAGTCTTGGGAGTCTGTTACTTCATTGTAACAATTTGGATCATTGTCTCTGTTGAAGAATGTTAAAAGTAAATTAAAATTTTAACCACATATTCTGAGAAACTGACAGAAGGACCACAATTAAGTCACAAGTTTTGTTTGAACCTTTATTATACTCCCAGTGATAATACACTTTAGTCTTGGGGTCTGTTAATTCATTGTAACAATTTGGATAATTGTCTCTGCTGAAGAATGTTAAAAGTAAATCAAATTTTAACCACATATTCTGAGAAACTGACAGAGGGATCAGACTTAAGTCATAAGTTTTGTTTGAACCTTTATTATACTCCCAGTGATACTACACTTTGGTCTTGGTAGTATGTTACTTCATTGTAACAATTTGGACCATTGTCTCTGCTGAAGAATGTTAAAAGTAAATCAAAATTTAACCACATATTCTGAGAAACTGACAAAAGGATCACAATTAAGTCATAAGTTTTGTTTGAACCTTTATTATACTCCCAGAGATACTACACTTTAGTCTTGGGAGTCTGTTACTTCATTGTAACAGTTTGGACCATTGTCTCTGCTGAAGAATGTTAAAATTAAATCAAATTTTAACCACATATTCTAAGAAACTGAAAGAAGGATAACAATTATGTCATAAGTTTTGTTTGAACCTTTATTATACTCCCAGTGATACTACACTTTAGTCTTGGGAGTCTTTTACTTCATTGTAACAATTTGGACCATTGTCTCTGCTGAAGAATGTTAAACATTAATGAAATTTTAACCACATATTCTAAGAGACTGACAGAAGGATCACAATTAAGTCATAAGTTTTGTTTGTACCTTTATTATACTCCCAGTGATACTACACTTTAGTCTTGGGAGTCTGTTACTTCATTGTTTCAATTTGGAACATTGTCTCTGCTGAAGAATGTTAAAAGTAAAACAAATTTTAACCACATATTCTGAGAAACTGACAGAAGGATCACAATTAAGTCATAAGTTTTGTTTGAACCTTTATTATACTCCCAGTGATACTACACTTTAGTCTTGGGAGTCTGTTACTTCATTGTAACAATTTGGATCATTGTCTCTGCTGAAGAATTTTAAAAGAAAATCAAATTTTAACCACATTTTCTGAGAAACTTACAGAAGGATCACAATTAAGTCATAAGTTTTGTTTGAACCTTTATTATACTCCCAGTGATAATACACTTTAGTCTTGGGGTCTGTTACTTCATTGTAACAATTTGGATCATTGTCTCTGCTGAAGAATATTAAAAGTAAATCAAATTTTAACCACATATTCTGAGAAACTGACAGAAGGATCACAATTAAGTCATCAGTTTTGTTTGAACATTTATTATACTCCCAGTGATACTACACTTTAGTCTTGGGAGTAGGTTACTTCATTGTAACAATTTGGATCATTGTCTCTGCTGAAGAATGTTAAAAGTAAATCAAAATTTAACCACATATTCTGAGAAACTGACAGAAGGATCACAATTAAGTCATAAGTTTTGTTTGAACCTTTATTATACTCCCAGTGATAATACACTTTAGTCTTGGGAGTCTGTTACTTCATTGTAACAATTTGGATCATTGTCTCTGTTGAAGAATGTTAAAAGTAAATCAAATTTTAACCACATATTCTGAGAAACTGACAGAAGGATCACAATTAAGTCATAAGGTTTGTTTGAACCTTTATTATACTCGCAGTGATACTACACTTTAGCCTTGGGATTCTGTTACTTCATTGTTACAATTTGGACCATTGTCTGTGCTGAAAAATGTTAAAAGTAAATCATATTTTAACCACATATTCTGAGAAACTGACAGAAGGATCACAATGAAGTCATAAGTTTTGTTTGAACCTTTATTATACTCCCAGTGATACTACACTTTAGTCTTGGGAGTCTGTTACTTCATTGTAACAATTTGGATCATTGTCTCTGCTGAAGAATGTTAAAAGTAAATCAAATTTTAACCACATATTCTGAGAAACTGACAGAAGGATCACAATTAAGCCATCAGTTTTGTTTGAACCTTTATTATACTCCCAGTGATACTACACTTTAGTCTTGGGAGTCTGTTACTTCATTGTAACAATTTGGATCATTGTCTCTGCTGAAGAATGTTAAAAGTAAATCAAATTTTAACCACATATTCTGAGAAACTGACAGAAGGATCACAATTAAGTCACAAGTTTTGTTTGAACCTTTATTATACTCCCAGTGATAATACACTTTAGTCTTGGGGTCTGTTACTTCATTGTAACAATTTGGATCATTGTCTCTGCTGAAGAATGTTAAAAGTAAATCAAATTTTAACCACATATTCTGAGAAACTGACAGAGGGATCACACTTAAGGCATAAGTTTTGTTTGAACCTTTATTATACTCCCAGTGATACTACACTTTGGTCTTGGTGGTATGTTACTTCATTGTAACAATTTGGATCATTGTCTCTGCTGAAGAATGTTAAAAGTAAATCAAAATTTAACCACATATTCTGAGAAACTGACAGAAGGATCACAATTAAGTCATAAGTTTCGTTTGAATCTTAATTATACTCCCAGAGATACTACACTTTAGTCTTGGGAGTCTGTTACTTCATTGTAACAATTTATATCATTGTCTCTGCTGAAGAATGTTAAAAGTAAATCAAATTTTAACCACATATTCTGAGAAACTGACAGAAGGATCACAATTAAGTCATAAGTTTTATTTGAACCTTTATTATACTCCCAGTGATACTACACTTTAGCCTTGGGAGTCTGTTACTTCATTGTAACAATTTGGACCATTGTCTCTGCTGAAAAATGTTAAAAGTAAATCAAATTTTAACCACATATTCTGAGAAACTGACAGAAGGATCACAATTAAGTCATAAGTTTTGTTTGAACCTTTATTATACTCCCAGAGATACTACACTTTAGTCTTGGGAGTCTGTTACTTCATTGTAACAATTTGGATCATTGTCTCTGCTGAAGAATGTTAAAAGTAAATCAAATTTTAACCACATATTCTGAGAAACTGACAGAAGGATCACAATTATGTCATAAGTTTTGTTTGAACCTTTATAATACTCCCAGAGATACTACACTTTAGTCTTGGGAGTCTGTTATTTCATTGTAACAATTTGGATCATTGTCTCTGCTGAAGAATGTTAAAAGTAAATCAAATTTTAACCACATATTCTGAGAAACTGACAGAAGGTTCACAATTAAATCAAAAGTTTTGTTTGAACCTTTATTATACTCTCGGTGATACTACACTTTAGTCTTGGGAGTCTGTTACTTCATTGTAGCAATTTGGATCATTGTCTCTGCTGAAGAATGTTAAAAGTAAATCAAATTTTAACCACATATTCTGAGAAACTGACAGAAGGATCACAATTAAGTCATAAGTTTTGTTTGAACCTTTATTATACTCCCAGTGATACTGCACTTTAATATTGGGAGTCTGTTACTTCATTGTAACAATTTGGACCATTATCTCTGCTGAAGAATGTTAAAAGAAAATCAAATTTTAACCACATTTTCTGAGAAACTTACAGAAGGATCACAATTAAGTCATAAGTTTTGTTTGAACCTTTATTATACTCCCAGTGATAATACACTTTAGTCTTGGGGTCTGTTACTTCATTGTAACAATTTGGATCATTGTCTCTGCTGAAGAATATTAAAAGTAAATCAAATTTTAACCACATATTCTGAGAAACTGACAGAAGGATCACAATTAAGTCATCAGTTTTGTTTGAACATTTATTATACTCCCAGTGATACTACACTTTAGTCTTGGGAGTAGGTTACTTCATTGTAACAATTTGGATCATTGTCTCTGCTGAAGAATGTTAAAAGTAAATCAAAATTTAACCACATATTCTGAGAAACTGACAGAAGGATCACAATTAAGTCATAAGTTTTGTTTGAACCTTTATTATACTCCCAGTGATAATACACTTTAGTCTTGGGAGTCTGTTACTTCATTGTAACAATTTGGATCATTGTCTCTGTTGAAGAATGTTAAAAGTAAATCAAATTTTAACCACATATTCTGAGAAACTGACAGAAGGATCACAATTAAGTCATAAGGTTTGTTTGAACCTTTATTATACTCGCAGTGATACTACACTTTAGCCTTGGGATTCTGTTACTTCATTGTTACAATTTGGACCATTGTCTGTGCTGAAAAATGTTAAAAGTAAATCATATTTTAACCACATATTCTGAGAAACTGACAGAAGGATCACAATGAAGTCATAAGTTTTGTTTGAACCTTTATTATACTCCCAGTGATACTACACTTTAGTCTTGGGAGTCTGTTACTTCATTGTAACAATTTGGATCATTGTCTCTGCTGAAGAATGTTAAAAGTAAATCAAATTTTAACCACATATTCTGAGAAACTGACAGAAGGATCACAATTAAGCCATCAGTTTTGTTTGAACCTTTATTATACTCCCAGTGATACTACACTTTAGTCTTGGGAGTCTGTTACTTCATTGTAACAATTTGGATCATTGTCTCTGCTGAAGAATGTTAAAAGTAAATCAAATTTTAACCACATATTCTGAGAAACTGACAGAGGGATCACAATTAAGTCACAAGTTTTGTTTGAACCTTTATTATACTCCCAGAGATAATACACTTTAGTCTTGGGGTCTGTTACTTCATTGTAACAATTTGGATCATTGTCTCTGCTGAAGAATGTTAAAAGTAAATCAAATTTTAACCACATATTCTGAGAAACTGACAGAGGGATCACACTTAAGGCATAAGTTTTGTTTGAACCTTTATTATACTCCCAGTGATACTACACTTTGGTCTTGGTGGTATGTTACTTCATTGTAACAATTTGGATCATTGTCTCTGCTGAAGAATGTTAAAAGTAAATCAAAATTTAACCACATATTCTGAGAAACTGACAGAAGGATCACAATTAAGTCATAAGTTTTGTTTGAATCTTAATTATACTCCCAGAGATACTACACTTTAGTCTTGGGAGTCTGTTACTTCATTGTAACAATTTATATCATTGTCTCTGCTGAAGAATGTTAAAAGTAAATCAAATTTTAACCACATATTCTGAGAAACTGACAGAAGGATCACAATTAAGTCATAAGTTTTGTTTGAACCTTTATTATACTCCCAGTGATACTACACTTTAGCCTTGGGAGTCTGTTACTTCATTGTAACAATTTGGACCATTGTCTCTGCTGAAAAATGTTAAAAGTAAATCAAATTTTAACCACATATTCTGAGAAACTGACAGAAGGATCACAATTAAGTCATAAGTTTTGTTTGAACCTTTATTATACTCCCAGAGATACTACACTTTAGTCTTGGGAGTCTGTTACTTCATTGTAACAATTTGGATCATTGTCTCTGCTGAAGAATGTTAAAAGTAAATCAAATTTTAACCACATATTCTGAGAAACTGACAGAAGGATCACAATTATGTCATAAGTTTTGTTTGAACCTTTATAATACTCCCAGAGATACTACACTTTAGTCTTGGGAGTCTGTTATTTCATTGTAACAATTTGGATCATTGTCTCTGCTGAAGAATGTTAAAAGTAAATCAAATTTTAACCACATATTCTGAGAAACTGACAGAAGGTTCACAATTAAATCAAAAGTTTTGTTTGAACCTTTATTATACTCTCGGTGATACTACACTTTAGTCTTGGGAGTCTGTTACTTCATTGTAGCAATTTGGATCATTGTCTCTGCTGAAGAATGTTAAAAGTAAATCAAATTTTAACCACATATTCTGAGAAACTGACAGAAGGATCACAATTAAGTCATAAGTTTTGTTTGAACCTTTATTATACTCCCAGTGATACTGCACTTTAATCTTGGGAGTCTGTTACTTCATTGTAACAATTTGGACCATTATCTCTGCTGAAGAATGTTAAAAGTAAATCAAATTTTAACCACATATTCTGAGAAACTGACAGAAGGATCACAATTAAGTCATAAGTTTTGTTTGAACCTTTATTGTACTCCCAGTGATACTACACTTTAGTCTTGGGAGTCTGTTACTTCATTGTAACAATTTGGATCATTGTCTCTGCTGAAGAATGTTAAAAGTAAATCAAATTTTAACCACATATTCTGAGAAACTGACAGAAGGATCACAATTAAGTCATCAGTTTTGTTTGAACCTTTATTATACTCGCAGTGATACTACACTTTAGACTTGGGAGTCTGTTACTTCATTGTAACAATTTGGACCATTATCTCTGCTGAAGAATGTTAAAAGTAAATCAAATTTTAATCACATATTCTGAGAAACAGACAGAAGGATCACCATTAAGTCGTAAGTTTTCTTTGAACCTTTATTATACTCCCAGTGATACTACACTTTAGTCTTGGGAGTCTGTTACTTCATTGTAACAATTTGGACCATTGTCTCTGCTGAAGAATGTTAGAAGTAAATCAAATTTTAACCACATATTCTGAGAAACTGACAGAAGGATCACAATTAAGTCATAAGTTTTTTTTGAACCTTTTTTATACTCCCAGTGATACTACACTTTAGTCTTGGGAGTCTGTTACTTCTTTGTAACAATTTGGATCATTGTCTCTGCTGAAGAATGTTAAAAGTAAATCACATTTTAACCACATATTCTGAGAAACTGACAGAAGGATCACAATTAAGTGATAAGTTTTGTTTGAACATTTATTATACTCCCAGTGATACTACACTTTAGTCTTGGGAGTCTGTTACTTCATTGTAACAATTTGGACCATTGTCTCTGCTGAAGAATGTCAAAAGTAAATCAAATTTTAACCACATATTCTGAGAAACTGACAGAAGGATCACAATTAAGTCATAAGTTTTGTTAGAACCTTTATTATACTCCCAGTGATACTACACTTTAGTCTTGGGATTCTGTTATTTCATTGTAACAATTTGGATCATTGTCTCTGCTGAAGAATGTTAAAAGTAAGTCAAATTTTAACCACATATTCTGAGAAACTGACAGAAGGACCACAATTAAGTTATAAGTTTTGTTTGAACCTTTATTATACTCCCAGTGATAATACAATTTAGTCTTGGGAGTCTGTTACTTCATTGTAACAATTTGGATCATTGTCTCTGCTGAAGAATGTTAAAAGTAAATCTAATTTTAACCACATATTCTGAGAAACTGACAGAAGGATCACAATTAAGTCATAAGTTTTGTTTGAACCTTTATTATACTCCCAGTGATACTACACTTTAGCCTTGGGAGCCTGTTACTTCATTGTAACAATTTGGATCATTGTCTCTGCTGAGGTATGTTAAAAGTAAATCAAAATTTAAACACATATTCTGAGAAACTGACACAAGGATCACAATTAAGTCATAAGTTTTGTTTGAACCTTTATTATACCCCCAGTGATATTACACTTTAGTCTTGGGAGTCTGTTACTTCATTGTAACAATTTGGACCATTGTCTCTGCTGAAGAATGTTAAAAGTAAATCAAATTTTAACCACATATTCTGAGAAACTGACAGAAGGTTCACAATTAAGTCATAAGTTTTGTTTGAACTTTTATTATACTCCCTGTGATACTACACTTTAGTCTTGGGAGTCTGTTACTTCATTGTAACAATTTGTACCATTGTCTCTGCTGAAAAATGTTAAAAGTAAATCAAATTTTAACCACATATTCTGAGAAACTGACAGAAGGATCACAATTAAGTCATAAGTTTTGTTTGAACCTTTACTATACTCCCAGAGATACTACACTTTTGTCTTGGGAGTCTGTTACTTCATTGTAACAATTTGGATCATTGTCTCTGCTGAAGACTGTTAAAAGTAAATCAAATTTTTACCACATATTCTGAGAAATTGACAGAAGGATCACAATTAAGTCATAAGTTTTGTTTGAACCTTTATTATACTCCCAGTGATACAACACTTTAGTCTTGGTAGTCTTATACTTCATTGTAACAATTTGGACCACTGTCTCTGCTGAAGAATGTTAAAAGTAAATCAAATTTTAACCACATATTCTGGGAAACTGACAGAAGGATCACAATTAAGTCATAAGTTTTGTTTGAACCTTTATTATACTCCCAGTGATACTACACTTTAGTCTTGGGAGTCTGTTATTTCATTGTAACAATTTGGATCTTTGTCTCTGCTGAAGAATGTTAAAAGTAAATCAAATTTTAACCACATATTCTGAGAAACTGACAGAAGGTTCACAATTAAATCAAAAGTTTTGTTTGAACCTTTATTATACTCCCAGTGATACTACACTTTAGTCTTGAGAGTCTGTTACTTCATTGTAGCAATTTGGATCATTGTCTCTGCTGAAGAATGTTAAAATTAAATCAAATTTTAACCACATATTCTGAGAAACTGACAGAAGGATCACAATTAAGTCATAAGTTTTGTTTGAACCTTTATTATACTCCCAGTGATACTACACTTTTGTCTTGGGAGTCTGTTACTTCATTGTAACAATTTGGACCATTGTCTCTGCTGAAGAATGTTAAAAGTAAATGAAATTGTAACCACATATACTGAGAGAATGACAGAAGGAACACAATTAAGTCATAAGTTTTATTTGGAACATTTATTATACTCCCAGTGATGCTACACTTTAGTCTTGGGAGTCTGTTCTTCATTGTTTCAATTTGGACCATTGTCTCTGCTGAAGAATGTTAAAAGTAAATCAAATTTTAACCACTTATTCTGAGAAACTGACAGAATTATCACAATTAAGTCATAAGTTTTGTTTGAACATTTATTATACTCCCAGTGATACTGCACTTTAGTCTTGGGAGTCTGTTACTTCATTGTAACAATTTGGACCATTATCTCTGCTGAAGAATGTTAAAAGTAAATCAAATTTTAACCACATATTCTGAGAAACTGACAGAAGGATCACAATTAAGTCATAAGTTTTGTTTGAACCTTTATTATACTCCCAGTGATACTACATTTTAGTCTTGGGAGTCTGTTACTTCATTGTAACAATTTGGATCATTGTCTCTGTTGAAGAATGTTAAAAGTAAATCAAATTTTAACCACATATTCTGAGAAACTGACAGAAGGACCACAATTAAGTCACAAGTTTTGTTTGAACCTTTATTATACTCCCAGTGATAATACACTTTAGTCTTGGGGTCTGTTAATTCATTGTAACAATTTAGATAATTGTCTCTGCTGAAGAATGTTAAAAGTAAATCAAATTTTAACCACATATTCTGAGAAACTGACAGAGGGATCAGACTTAAGTCATAAGTTTTGTTTGAACCTTTATTATACTCCCAGTGATACTACACTTTGGTCTTGGTAGTATGTTACTTCATTGTAACAATTTGGATCATTGTCTCTGCTGAAGAATGTTAAAAGTAAATCAAAATTTAACCACATATTCTGAGAAACTGACAAGAGGATCACAATTAAGTCATAAGTTTTGTTTGAACCTTTATTATACTCCCAGAGATACTACACTTTAGTCTTGGGAGTCTGTTACTTCATTGTAACAGTTTGGACCATTGTCTCTGCTGAAGAATGTTAAAATTAAATCAAATTTTAACCACATATTCTAAGAAACTGAAAGAAGGATAACAATTATGTCATAAGTTTTGTTTGAACCTTTATTATACTCCCAGTGATACTACACTTTAGTCTTGGGAGTCTTTTACTTCATTGTAACAATTTGGACCATTGTCTCTGCTGAAGAATGTTAAAAGTAAATGAAATTTTAACCACATATTCTAAGAGACTGACAGAAGGATCACAATTAAGTCATAAGTTTTGTTTGTACCTTTATTATACTCCCAGTGATACTACACTTTAGTCTTGGGAGTCTGTTACTTCATTGTTTCAATTTGGAACATTGTCTCTGCTGAAGAATGTTAAAAGTAAAACAAATTTTAACCACATATTCTGAGAAACTGACAGAAGGATCACAATTAAGTCATAAGTTTTGTTTGAACCTTTATTATACTCCCAGTGATACTACACTTTAGTCTTGGGAGTCTGTTACTTCATTGTAACAATTTGGATCATTGTCTCTGCTGAAGAATGTTAAAAGAAAATCAAATTTTAACCACATTTTCTGAGAAACTTACAGAAGGATCACAATTAAGTCATAAGTTTTGTTTGAACCTTTATTATACTCCCAGTGATAATACACTTTAGTCTTGGGGTCTGTTACTTCATTGTAACAATTTGGATCATTGTCTCTGCTGAAGAATATTAAAAGTAAATCAAATTTTAACCACATATTCTGAGAAACTGACAGAAGGATCACAATTAAGTCATCAGTTTTGTTTGAACATTTATTATACTCCCAGTGATACTACACTTTAGTCTTGGGAGTAGGTTACTTCATTGTAACAATTTGGATCATTGTCTCTGCTGAAGAATGTTAAAAGTAAATCAAAATTTAACCACATATTCTGAGAAACTGACAGAAGGATCACAATTAAGTCATAAGTTTTGTTTGAACCTTTATTATACTCCCAGTGATAATACACTTTAGTCTTGGGAGTCTGTTACTTCATTGTAACAATTTGGATCATTGTCTCTGCTGAAGAATGTTAAAAGTAAATCAAATTTTAACCACATATTCTGAGAAACTGACAGAAGGATCACAATTAAGTCATAAGGTTTGTTTGAACCTTTATTATACTCGCAGTGATACTACACTTTAGCCTTGGGATTCTGTTACTTCATTGTTACAATTTGGACCATTGTCTGTGCTGAAAAATGTTAAAAGTAAATCATATTTTAACCACATATTCTGAGAAACTGACAGAAGGATCACAATGAAGTCATAAGTTTTGTTTGAACCTTTATTATACTCCCAGTGATACTACACTTTAGTCTTGGGAGTCTGTTACTTCATTGTAACAATTTGGATCATTGTCTCTGCTGAAGAATGTTAAAAGTAAATCAAATTTTAACCACATATTCTGAGAAACTGACAGAGGGATCAGACTTAAGTCATAAGTTTTGTTTGAACCTTTATTATACTCCCAGTGATACTACACTTTGGTCTTGGTAGTATGTTACTTCATTGTAACAATTTGGATCATTGTCTCTGCTGAAGAATGTTAAAAGTAAATCAAAATTTAACCACATATTCTGAGAAACTGACAAGAGGATCACAATTAAGTCATAAGTTTTGTTTGAACCTTTATTATACTCCCAGAGATACTACACTTTAGTCTTGGGAGTCTGTTACTTCATTGTAACAGTTTGGACCATTGTCTCTGCTGAAGAATGTTAAAATTAAATCAAATTTTAACCACATATTCTAAGAAACTGAAAGAAGGATAACAATTATGTCATAAGTTTTGTTTGAACCTTTATTATACTCCCAGTGATACTACACTTTAGTCTTGGGAGTCTTTTACTTCATTGTAACAATTTGGACCATTGTCTCTGCTGAAGAATGTTAAAAGTAAATGAAATTTTAACCACATATTCTAAGAGACTGACAGAAGGATCACAATTAAGTCATAAGTTTTGTTTGTACCTTTATTATACTCCCAGTGATACTACACTTTAGTCTTGGGAGTCTGTTACTTCATTGTTTCAATTTGGAACATTGTCTCTGCTGAAGAATGTTAAAAGTAAAACAAATTTTAACCACATATTCTGAGAAACTGACAGAAGGATCACAATTAAGTCATAAGTTTTGTTTGAACCTTTATTATACTCCCAGTGATACTACACTTTAGTCTTGGGAGTCTGTTACTTCATTGTAACAATTTGGATCATTGTCTCTGCTGAAGAATGTTAAAAGAAAATCAAATTTTAACCACATTTTCTGAGAAACTTACAGAAGGATCACAATTAAGTCATAAGTTTTGTTTGAACCTTTATTATACTCCCAGTGATAATACACTTTAGTCTTGGGGTCTGTTACTTCATTGTAACAATTTGGATCATTGTCTCTGCTGAAGAATATTAAAAGTAAATCAAATTTTAACCACATATTCTGAGAAACTGACAGAAGGATCACAATTAAGTCATCAGTTTTGTTTGAACATTTATTATACTCCCAGTGATACTACACTTTAGTCTTGGGAGTAGGTTACTTCATTGTAACAATTTGGATCATTGTCTCTGCTGAAGAATGTTAAAAGTAAATCAAAATTTAACCACATATTCTGAGAAACTGACAGAAGGATCACAATTAAGTCATAAGTTTTGTTTGAACCTTTATTATACTCCCAGTGATAATACACTTTAGTCTTGGGAGTCTGTTACTTCATTGTAACAATTTGGATCATTGTCTCTGTTGAAGAATGTTAAAAGTAAATCAAATTTTAACCACATATTCTGAGAAACTGACAGAAGGATCACAATTAAGTCATAAGGTTTGTTTGAACCTTTATTATACTCGCAGTGATACTACACTTTAGCCTTGGGATTCTGTTACTTCATTGTTACAATTTGGACCATTGTCTGTGCTGAAAAATGTTAAAAGTAAATCATATTTTAACCACATATTCTGAGAAACTGACAGAAGGATCACAATGAAGTCATAAGTTTTGTTTGAACCTTTATTATACTCCCAGTGATACTACACTTTAGTCTTGGGAGTCTGTTACTTCATTGTAACAATTTGGATCATTGTCTCTGCTGAAGAATGTTAAAAGTAAATCAAATTTTAACCACATATTCTGAGAAACTGACAGAAGGATCACAATTAAGCCATCAGTTTTGTTTGAACCTTTATTATACTCCCAGTGATACTACACTTTAGTCTTGGGAGTCTGTTACTTCATTGTAACAATTTGGATCATTGTTTCTGCTGAAGAATGTTAAAAGTAAATCAAATTTTAACCACATATTCTGAGAAACTGACAGAAGGATCACAATTAAGTCACAAGTTTTGTTTGAACCTTTATTATACTCCCAGTGATAATACACTTTAGTCTTGGGGTCTGTTACTTCATTGTAACAATTTGGATCATTGTCTCTGCTGAAGAATGTTAAAAGTAAATCAAATTTTAACCACATATTCTGAGAAACTGACAGAGGGATCACACTTAAGGCATAAGTTTTGTTTGAACCTTTATTATACTCCCAGTGATACTACACTTTGGTCTTGGTGGTATGTTACTTCATTGTAACAATTTGGATCATTGTCTCTGCTGAAGAATGTTAAAAGTAAATCAAAATTTAACCACATATTCTGAGAAACTGACAGAAGGATCACAATTAAGTCATAAGTTTTGTTTGAATCTTAATTATACTCCCAGAGATACTACACTTTAGTCTTGGGAGTCTGTTACTTCATTGTAACAATTTATATCATTGTCTCTGCTGAAGAATGTTAAAAGTAAATCAAATTTTAACCACATATTCTGAGAAACTGACAGAAGGATCACAATTAAGTCATAAGTTTTGTTTGAACCTTTATTATACTCCCAGTGATACTACACTTTAGCCTTGGGAGTCTGTTACTTCATTGTAACAATTTGGACCATTGTCTCTGCTGAAAAATGTTAAAAGTAAATCAAATTTTAACCACATATTCTGAGAAACTGACAGAAGGATCACAATTAAGTCATAAGTTTTGTTTGAACCTTTATTATACTCCCAGAGATACTACACTTTAGTCTTGGGAGTCTGTTACTTCATTGTAACAATTTGGATCATTGTCTCTGCTGAAGAATGTTAAAAGTAAATCAAATTTTAACCACATATTCTGAGAAACTGACAGAAGGATCACAATTATGTCATAAGTTTTGTTTGAACCTTTATAATACTCCCAGTGATACTACACTTTAGTCTTGGGAGTCTGTTATTTCATTGTAACAATTTGGATCATTGTCTCTGCTGAAGAATATTAAAAGTAAATCAAATTTTTACCACATATTCTGAGAAACTGACAGAAGGTTCACAATTAAAACAAAAGTTTTGTTTGAACCTTTATTATACTCTCGGTGATACTACACTTCAGTCTTGGGAGTCTGTTACTTCATTGTAGCAATTTGGATCATTGTCTCTGCTGAAGAATGTTAAAAGTAAATCAAATTTTAACCACATATTCTGAGAAACTGACAGAAGGATCACAATTAAGTCATAAGTTTTGTTTGAACCTTTATTATACTCCCAGTGATACTGCACTTTAATCTTGGGAGTCTGTTACTTCATTGTAACAATTTGGACCATTATCTCTGCTGAAGAATGTTAAAAGTAAATCAAATTTTAACCACATATTCTGAGAAACTGACAGAAGGATCACAATTAAGTCATAAGTTTTGTTTGAACCTTTATTATACTCCCAGTGATACTACACTTTAGTCTTGGGAGTCTGTTACTTCATTGTAACAATTTGGATCATTGTCTCTGCTGAAGAATGTTAAAAGTAAATCAAATTTTAACCACATATTCTGAGAAACTGACAGAAGGATCACAATTAAGTCATCAGTTTTGTTTGAACCTTTATTATACTCGCAGTGATACTACACTTTAGACTTGGGAGTCTGTTACTTCATTGTAACAATTTGGACCATTATCTCTGCTGAAGAATGTTAAAAGTAAATCAAATTTTAACCACATATTCTGAGAAACTGACAGAAGGATCACAATTAAGTCATAAGTTTTGTTTGAACCTTTATTATACTCCCAGTGATACAACACTTTAGTCTTGGGAGTCTGTTACTTCATTGTAACAATTTGGATCATTGTCTCTGCTGAAGAATGTTAAAAGTAAATCAAATTTTAACCACATATTCTGAGAAACTGACAGAAGGACCACAATTAAGTCACAAGTTTTGTTTGAACCTTTATTATACTCCCAGTGATAATACACTTTAGTCTTGGGGTCTGTTACTTCATTGTAACAATTTGGATCATTGTCTCTGCTGAAGAATGTTAAAAGTAAATCAAATTTTAACCACATATTCTGAGAAACAGACAGAGGGATCAGACTTAAGTCATAAGTTTTGTTTGAACCTTTATTATACTCCCAGTGATACTACACTTTGGTCTTGGTAGTATGTTACTTCATTGTAACAATTTGGATCATTGTCTCTGCTGAAGAATGTTAAAAGTAAATCACAATTTAACCACATATTCTGAGAAACTGACAGAAGGATCACAATTAAGTCATAAGTTTTGTTTGAACCTTTATTATACTCCCAGAGATACTACACTTTAGTCTTGGGAGTCTGTTACTTCATTGTAACAATTTGGACCATTGTCTCTGCTGAAGAATGTTAAAAATAAATCAAATTTTAACCACATATTCTAAGAAACTGAAAGAAGGGTAACAATTATATCATAAGTTTTGTTTGAACCTTTATTATACTCCCAGTGATACTACACTTTTGTCTTGGGAGTCTTTTACTTCATTGTAACAATTTGGACCATTGTCTCTGCTGAAGACTGTTAAAAGTAAATGAAATTTTAACCACATATTCTGAGAGACTGACAGAAGGATCACAATTAAGTCATAAGTTTCGTTTGTACCTTTATTATACTCCCAGTGATACTACACTTTAATCTTGGGAGTCTGTTACTTCATTGTTTCAATTTGGAACATTGTCTCTGATGAAGAATGTTAAAAGTAAAAAATATTTTAACCACATATTCTGAGAAACTGACAGAAGGATCACAATTAAGTCATAAGTTTTGTTTGAACCTTTATTATACTCCCAGTGATACTACACTTTAGTCTTGGGAGTCTGTTACTTCATTGTAACAATTTGGACCATTATCTCTGCTGAAGAATGTTAAAAGTAAATCAAATTTTAACCACATATTCTGAGAAGCTGAAAGAAGGTTCACAATTAAGTCATAAGTTTTGTTTGAACCTTTATTATACTCCCAGTGATACTACACTTTAGTCTTGGGAGTCTGTTACTTCATTGTAACAATTTGGAACATTGTCTCTGCTGAAGAATATTAAAAGTAAATAAAATTTTAACCACATATTCTGAGAAACTGACAGAAGGATCACAATTAAGTCATAAGTTTTGTTTGAACCGTTATTATACTCCCAGTGATAATACACTTTAGTCTTGGGGTCTGTTACTTCATTGTAACAATTTGGATCATTGTCTCTGCTGAAGAATATTAAAATTAAATCAAATTTTAACCACATATTCTGAGAAACTGACAGAAGGATCACAATTAAGTCATAAGTTTTGTTTGAACATTTATTATACTCCCAGTGATACTACACTTTAGTCTTTTGAGTATGTTACTTCATTGTAACAATTTGGATCATTGTCTCTGCTGAAGAATGTTAAAAGTAAATCAAAATTTAACCACATATTCTGAGAAACTGACAGAAGGATCACAATTAAGTCATAAGTTTTGTTTGAACCTTTATTATACTACCAGAGATACTACACTTTAGTCTTGGGAGTCTGTTACTTCATTGTAACAATTTGGATCATTGTCTCTGTTGAAGAATGTTAAAAGTAAATCAAATTTTAACCACATATTCTGAGAAACTGACAGAAGGATCACAATTAAGTCATAAGGTTTGTTTGAACCTTTATTATACTCGCAGTGATAATACACTTTAGCCTTGGGAGTCTGTTACTTCATTGTAACAATTTGGACCATTGTCTCTGCTGAAAAATGTTAAAAGTAAATCGTATTTTAACCACATATTCTGAGAAACTGACAGAAGGATCACAATGAAGTCATAAGTTTTGTTTGAACCTTTATTATACTCCCAGTGATACTACACTTTAGTCTTGGGAGTCTGTTACTTCATTGTAACAATTTGGATCACTGTCTCTGCTGAAGAATGTTAAAAGTAAATCAGATTGTAACCACATATTCTGAGAAACTGACAGAAGGATCACAATTAAGTCATAAGTTTTTTTTGAACATTTTTATACTCCCAGTGATACTACACTTTAGTCTTGGGAGTCTGTTACTTCATTGTAACAATTTGGATCATTGTCTCTGCTGAAGAATGTTAAAAGTAAATCAAATTTTAACCACATATTCTGAGAAACTGACAGAAGGATCACAATTAAGTCATCAGTTTTGTTTGAACCTGTATTATACTCCCAGTGATACTACACTTTAGTCTTGGGAGTCTGTTACTTCATTGTAACAATTTGGATCATTGTCTCTGCTGAAGAATGTTAAAAGTAAATCAAATTTTACCACATATTCTGAGAAACTGACAGAAGGATCACAATTAAGTCATCAGTTATGTTTGAACCTTTATTATACTCCCAGTGATACTACACTTTAGCCTTGGGAGTCTGTTACTTCATTGTAACAATTTGGACTATTGTCTCTGCTGAAGAATGTTAAAAGTAAATCAAATTTTAACCACATATTCTGAGAAACTGACAGAAGGATCACAATTAAGTCATAAGTTTTGTTTGAACCTTTATTATACTCCCAGTGATACTACACTTTAGTCTTGGGAGTCTGTTACTTCATTGTAACAATTTGGATCATTGTCTCTACTGAAGAATGTTAAAAGTAAATCAAATTTTAACCACATATTCTGAGAAACTGACAGAAGGATCACAATTAAGTCACAAGTTTTGTTTGAACCTTTATTATACTCCCAGTGATAATACACTTTAGTCTTGGGGTCTGTTACTTCATTGTAACAATTTGGATCATTGTCTCTGCTGAAGAATGTTAAAAGTAAATCAAATTTTAACCACATATTCTGAGAAACTGACAGAGGGATCACACTTAAGTCATAAGTTTTGTTTGAACCTTTATTATACTCCCAGTGATACTACACTTTGGTCTTGGTAGTATGTTACTTCATTGTAACAATTTGGATCATTGTCTCTGCTGAAGAATGTTAAAAGTAAATCAAAATTTAACCACATATTCTGAGAAACTGACAGAAGGATCACAATTAAGTCATAAGTTTTGTTTGAACCTTTATTATACTCCCAGAGATACTACACTTTAGTCTTGGGAGTCTGTTACTTCATAGTAACAATTTGGATCATTGTCTCTGCTGAAGAATGTTAAAAGTAAATCAAATTTAACCACATATTCTGAGAAACTGACAGAAGGATCACAATTAAGTCATAAGTTTTGTTTGAACCTTTATTATACTCCCAGTGATACTACACTTTAGCCTTGGGAGTCTGTTACTTCATTGTAACAATTTGGACCATTGTCTCTGCTGAAAAATGTTAAAAGTAAATCAAATTTTAACCACATATTCTGAGAAACTGACAGAAGGATCACAATTAAGTCATAAGTTTTGTTTGAACCTTTATTATACTCCCAGTGATACTACACTTTAGTCTTGGGAGTCTGTTACTTCATTGTTTCAATTTGGAACATTGTCTCTGCTGACGAATGTTAAAAGTAAAACAAATTTTAACCACATATTCTGAGAAACTGACAGAAGGATCACAATTAAGTCATAAGTTTTGTTTGAACCTTTATTATACTCCCAGTGATACTACACTTTAGTCTTGGGAGTCTGTTACTTCATTGTAACAATTTGGACCATTATCTCTGCTGAAGAATGTTAAAAGTAAATCAAATTTTAACCACATATTCTGAGAAACTGACAGAAGGATCACAATTAAGTCATAAGTTTTGTTTGAACCTTTATTATACTCCCAGTGATATTCCAATTTAGTCTTGGGAGTCTGTTACTTCATTGTAACAATTTGGATCATTGTCTCTGCTGAAGAATGTTAAAAGTAAATCAAATTTTAACCACATATTCTGAGAAGCTGAAAGAAGGTTCACAATTGTCATAAGTTTTGTTTGAACCTTTATTATACTCCCAGTGATACTACACTTTAGTCTTGGGAGTCTGTTACTTCATTGTAACAATTTGGAACATTGTCTCTGCTGAAGAATATTAAAAGTAACTAAAATTTTAACCACATATTCTGAGAAACTGACAGAAGGATCACAATTAAGTCATAAGTTTTGTTTGAACCTTTATTATACTCCCAGTGATACTACACTTTAGTCTTGGGAGTCTGTTACTTCATTGTAACAATTTGGATCATTGTCTCTGCTGAAGAATGTTAAAAGTAATTCAAATTTTAACCACATTTTCTGAGAAACTGACAGAAGGATCACAATTAAATCATAAGTTTTGTTTGAACCTTTATTATACTCCCAGTGATACTACACTTTAGCCTTGGGAGTCTGTTACTTCATTGTAACATTTTGGACCATTGTCTCTGCTGAAAAATGTTAAAAGTAAATCAAATTTTAACCACATATTCTGAGAAACTGACAGAAGGATCACAATTAAGTCATAAGTTTTGTTTGAACCTTTATTATACTCCCAGAGATACTACACTTTAGTCTTGGAAGTCTGTTACTTCATTGTAAGAATTTGGATCATTGTCTCTGCTGAAGAATGTTAAAAGTAAATCAAATTTTAACCACATATTCTGAGAAACTGACAGAAGGATCACAATTATGTCATAAGTTTTGTTTGAACCTTTATAATACTCCCAGTGATACTACACTTTAGTCTTGGGAGTCTGTTATTTCATTGTAACAATTTGGATCATTGTCTCTGCTGAAGAATGTTAAAAGTAAATAAAATTTTAACCACATATTCTGAGAAACTGACAGAAGGTTCACAATTAAATCAAAAGTTTTGTTTG
The DNA here is from genome assembly GCF_040183065.1 of Periplaneta americana. Classification (NCBI taxonomy): domain Eukaryota; kingdom Metazoa; phylum Arthropoda; class Insecta; order Blattodea; family Blattidae; genus Periplaneta; species Periplaneta americana. The sequence continues at coordinate 178,870,229 of NC_091131.1, forward strand.
AACCTTTATTATACTCTCGGTGATACTACACTTTAGTCTTGGGAGTCTGTTACTTCATTGTAGCAATTTGGATCATTGTCTCTGCTGAAGAATGTTAAAAGTAAATCAAATTTTAACCACATATTCTGAGAAACTGACAGAAGGATCACAATTAAGTCATAAGTTTTGTTTGTACCTTTATTATACTCCCAGTGATACTGCACTTTAATCTTGGGAGTCTGTTACTTCATTGTAACAATTTGGACCATTATCTCTGCTGAAGAATGTTAAAAGTAAATCAAATTTTAACCACATATTCTGAGAAACTGACAGAAGGATCACAATTAAGTCATAAGTTTTGTTTGAACCTTTATTATACTCCCAGTGATACTACACTTTTGTCTTGGGAGTCTTTTACTTCATTGTAACAATTTGGATCATTGTCTCTGCTGAAGAATGTTAAAAGTAAATCAAATTTTAACCACATGTTCTGAGAAACTGACAGAAGGATCACAATTAAGTCATCAGTTTTGTTTGAACCTTTATTATACTCCCAGTGATACTACACTTTAGTCTTGGGAGTCTGTTACTTCATTGTAACAATTTGGATCACTGTCTCTGCTGAAGAATGTTAAAAGTAAATCAGATTGTAACCACATATTCTGAGAAACTGACAGAAGGATCACAATTAAGTCATAAGTTTTTTTTGAACATTTTTATACTCCCAGTGATACTACACTTTAGTCTTGGGAGTCTGTTACTTCATTGTAACAATTTGGATCATTGTCTCTGCTGAAGAATGTTAAAAGTAAATCAAATTTTAACCACATATTCTGAGAAACTGACAGAAGGATCACAATTAAGTCATCAGTTTTGTTTGAACCTGTATTATACTCCCAGTGATACTACACTTTAGTCTTGGGAGTCTGTTACTTCATTGTAACAATTTGGATCATTGTCTCTGCTGAAGAATGTTAAAAGTAAATCAAATTTTACCACATATTCTGAGAAACTGACAGAAGGATCACAATTAAGTCATCAGTTATGTTTGAACCTTTATTATACTCCCATTGATACTACACTTTAGCCTTGGGAGTCTGTTACTTCATTGTAACAATTTGGACTATTGTCTCTGCTGAAGAATGTTAAAAGTAAATCAAATTTTAACCACATATTCTGAGAAACTGACAGAAGGATCACAATTAAGTCATAAGTTTTGTTTGAACCTTTATTATACTCCCAGTGATACTACACTTTAGTCTTGGGAGTCTGTTACTTCATTGTAACAATTTGGATCATTGTCTCTGCTGAAGAATGTTAAAAGTAAATCAAATTTTAACCACATATTCTGAGAAACTGACAGAAGGATCACAATTAAGTCACAAGTTTTGTTTGAACCTTTATTATACTCCCAGTGATAATACACTTTAGTCTTGGGGTCTGTTACTTCATTGTAACAATTTGGATCATTGTCTCTGCTGAAGAATGTTAAAAGTAAATCAAATTTTAACCACATATTCTGAGAAACTGACAGAGGGATCACACTTAAGTCATAAGTTTTGTTTGAACCTTTATTATACTCCCAGTGATACTACACTTTGGTCTTGGTAGTATGTTACTTCATTGTAACAATTTGGATCATTGTCTCTGCTGAAGAATGTTAAAAGTAAATCAAAATTTAACCACATATTCTGAGAAACTGACAGAAGGATCACAATTAAGTCATAAGTTTTGTTTGAACCTTTATTATACTCCCAGAGATACTACACTTTAGTCTTGGGAGTCTGTTACTTCATAGTAACAATTTGGATCATTGTCTCTGCTGAAGAATGTTAAAAGTAAATCAAATTTAACCACATATTCTGAGAAACTGACAGAAGGATCACAATTAAGTCATAAGTTTTGTTTGAACCTTTATTATACTCCCAGTGATACTACACTTTAGCCTTGGGAGTCTGTTACTTCATTGTAACAATTTGGACCATTGTCTCTGCTGAAAAATGTTAAAAGTAAATCAAATTTTAACCACATATTCTGAGAAACTGACAGAAGGATCACAATTAAGTCATAAGTTTTGTTTGAACCTTTATTATACTCCCAGTGATACTACACTTTAGTCTTGGGAGTCTGTTACTTCATTGTTTCAATTTGGAACATTGTCTCTGCTGACGAATGTTAAAAGTAAAACAAATTTTAACCACATATTCTGAGAAACTGACAGAAGGATCACAATTAAGTCATAAGTTTTGTTTGAACCTTTATTATACTCCCAGTGATACTACACTTTAGTCTTGGGAGTCTGTTACTTCATTGTAACAATTTGGACCATTATCTCTGCTGAAGAATGTTAAAAGTAAATCAAATTTTAACCACATATTCTGAGAAACTGACAGAAGGATCACAATTAAGTCATAAGTTTTGTTTGAACCTTTATTATACTCCCAGTGATATTCCAATTTAGTCTTGGGAGTCTGTTACTTCATTGTAACAATTTGGATCATTGTCTCTGCTGAAGAATGTTAAAAGTAAATCAAATTTTAACCACATATTCTGAGAAGCTGAAAGAAGGTTCACAATTGTCATAAGTTTTGTTTGAACCTTTATTATACTCCCAGTGATACTACACTTTAGTCTTGGGAGTCTGTTACTTCATTGTAACAATTTGGAACATTGTCTCTGCTGAAGAATATTAAAAGTAACTAAAATTTTAACCACATATTCTGAGAAACTGACAGAAGGATCACAATTAAGTCATAAGTTTTGTTTGAACCTTTATTATACTCCCAGTGATACTACACTTTAGTCTTGGGAGTCTGTTACTTCATTGTAACAATTTGGATCATTGTCTCTGCTGAAGAATGTTAAAAGTAATTCAAATTTTAACCACATTTTCTGAGAAACTGACAGAAGGATCACAATTAAATCATAAGTTTTGTTTGAACCTTTATTATACTCCCAGTGATACTACACTTTAGCCTTGGGAGTCTGTTACTTCATTGTAACAATTTGGACCATTGTCTCTGCTGAAAAATGTTAAAAGTAAATCAAATTTTAACCACATATTCTGAGAAACTGACAGAAGGATCACAATTAAGTCATAAGTTTTGTTTGAACCTTTATTATACTCCCAGAGATACTACACTTTAGTCTTGGGAGTCTGTTACTTCATTGTAAGAATTTGGATCATTGTCTCTGCTGAAGAATGTTAAAAGTAAATCAAATTTTAACCACATATTCTGAGAAACTGACAGAAGGATCACAATTATGTCATAAGTTTTGTTTGAACCTTTATAATACTCCCAGTGATACTACACTTTAGTCTTGGGAGTCTGTTATTTCATTGTAACAATTTGGATCATTGTCTCTGCTGAAGAATGTTAAAAGTAAATAAAATTTTAACCACATATTCTGAGAAACTGACAGAAGGTTCACAATTAAATCAAAAGTTTTGTTTGAACCTTTATTATACTCTCGGTGATACTACACTTTAGTCTTGGGAGTCTGTTACTTCATTGTAGCAATTTGGATCATTGTCTCTGCTGAAGAATGTTAAAAGTAAATCAAATTTTAACCACATGTTCTGAGAAACTGACAGAAATATCACAATTAAGTCATCAGTTTTGTTTGAACCTTTATTATACTCGCAGTGATACTACACTTTAGACTTGGGAGTCTGTTACTTCATTGTAACAATTTGGACCATTATCTCTGCTGAAGAATGTTAAAAGTAAATCAAATTTTAACCACATATTCTGAGAAACTGACAGAAGGATCACAATTAAGTCATAAGTTTTGTTTGAACTTTTATTAAACTCCCAGTGATACAACACTTTAGTCTTGGGAGTCTGTTACTTCATTGTAACAATTTGGATCATTGTCTCTGCTGAAGAATGTTAAAAGTAAATCAAATTTTAACCACATATTCTGAGAAACTGACAGAAGGACCACAATTAAGTCACAAGTTTTGTTTGAACCTTTATTATACTCCCAGTGATAATACACTTTAGTCTTGGGGTCTGTTACTTCATTGTAACAATTTGGTTCATTGTCTCTGCTGAAGAATGTTAAAAGTAAATCAAATTTTAACCACATATTCTGAGAAACAGACAGAGGGATCAGACTTAAGTCATAAGTTTTGTTTGAACCTTTATTATACTCCCAGTGATACTACACTTTGGTCTTGGTAGTATGTTACTTCATTGTAACAATTTGGATCATTGTCTCTGCTGAAGAATGTTAAAAGTAAATCAAAATTTAACCACATATTCTGAGAAACTGACAGAAGGATCACAATTAAGTCATAAGTTTTGTTTGAACCTTTATTATACTCCCAGAGATACTACACTTTAGTCTTGGGAGTCTGTTACTTCATTGTAATAATTTGGACCATTGTCTCTGCTGAAGAATGTTAAAAATAAATCAAATTTTAACCACATATTCTAAGAAACTGAAAGAAGGATAACAATTATGTCATAAGTTTTGTTTGAACCTTTATTATACTCCCAGTGATACTACACTTTTGTCTTGGGAGTCTTTTACTTCATTGTAACAATTTGGACCATTGTCTCTGCTGAAGAATGTTAAAAGTAAATGAAATTTTAACCACATATTCTGAGAGACTGACAGAAGGATCACAATTAAGTCATAAGTTTCGTTTGTACCTTTATTATACTCCCAGTGATACTACACTTTAGTCTTGGGAGTCTGTTACTTCATTGTTTCAATTTGGAACATTGTCTCTGATGAAGAAAGTTAAAAGTAAAAAATATTTTAACCACATATTCTGAGAAACTGACAGAAGGATCACAATTAAGTCATAAGTTTTGTTTGAACCTTTATTATACTCCCAGTGATACTACACTTTAGTCTTGGGAGTCTGTTACTTTATTGTAACAATTTGGACCATTATCTCTGCTGAAGAATGTTAAAAGTAAATCAAATTTTAACCACATATTCTGAGAAGCTGAAAGAAGGTTCACAATTAAGTCATAAGTTTTGTTTGAACTTTTATTATACTCCCAGTGATACTACACTTTAGTCTTGGGAGTCTGTTACTTCATTGTAACAATTTGGAACATTGTCTCTGCTGAAGAATATTAAAAGTAAATAAAATTTTAACCACATATTCTGAGAAACTGACAGAAGGATCACAATTAAGTCATAAGTGTTGTTTGAACCTTTATTATACTCCCAGTGATAATACACTTTAGTCTTGGGGTCTGTTACTTCATTGTAACAATTTGGATCATTGTCTCTGCTGAAGAATATTAAAAGTAAATCAAATTTTAACCACATATTCTGAGAAACTGACAGAAGGATCACAATTAAGTCATAAGTTTTGTTTGAACATTTATTATACTCCCAGTGATACTACACTTTAGTCTTTTGAGTATGTTACTTCATTGTAACAATTTGGATCATTCTCTCTGCTGAAGAATGTTAAAAGTAAATCAAAATTTAACCACATATTCTGAGAAACTGACAGAAGGATCACAATTAAGTCATAAGTTTTGTTTGAACCTTTATTATACTCCCAGAGATACTACACTTTAGTCTTGGGAGTCTGTTACTTCATTGTAACAATTTGGATCATTGTCTCTGTTGAAGAATGTTAAAAGTAAATCAAATTTTAACCACATATTCTGAGAAACTGACAGAAGGATCACAATTAAGTCATAAGGTTTGTTTGAACCTTTATTATACTCGCAGTGATAATACACTTTAGCCTTGGGAGTCTGTTACTTCATTGTAACAATTTGGACCATTGTCTCTGCTGAAAAATGTTAAAAGTAAATCATATTTTAACCACATATTCTGAGAAACTGACAGAAGGATCACAATGAAGTCATAAGTTTTGTTTGAACCTTTATTATACTCCCAGTGATACTACACTTTAGTCTTGGGAGTCTGTTACTTCATTGTAACAATTTGGATCACTGTCTCTGCTGAAGAATGTTAAAAGTAAATCAGATTGTAACCACATATTCTGAGAAACTGACAGAAGGATCACAATTAAGTCATAAGTTTTTTTTGAACATTTTTATACTCCCAGTGATACTACACTTTAGTCTTGGGAGTCTGTTACTTCATTGTAACAATTTGGATCATTGTCTCTGCTGAAGAATGTTAAAAGTAAATCAAATTTTAACCACATATTCTGAGAAACTGACAGAAGGATCACAATTAAGTCATCAGTTTTGTTTGAACCAGTATTATACTCCCAGTGATACTACACTTTTGTCTTGGGTGTCTGTTACTTCATTGTAACAATTTGGATCATTGTCTCTGCTGAAGAATGTTAAAAGTAAATCCAATTTTACCACATATTCTGAGAAACTGACAGAAGGATCACAATTAAGTCATCAGTTTTGTTTGAACCTTTATTATACTCCCAGTGATACTACACTTTAGCCTTGGGAGTCTGTTACTTCATTGTAACAATTTGGACTATTGTCTCTGCTGAAGAATGTTAAAAGTAAATCAAATTTTAACCACATATTCTGAGAAACTGACAGAAGGATCACAATTAAGTCATAAGTTTTGTTTGAACCTTTATTATACTCCCAGTGATACTACACTTTAGTCTTGGGAGTCTGTTACTTCATTGTAACAATTTGGATCATTGTCTCTGCTGAAGAATGTTAAAAGTAAATCAAATTTTAACCACATATTCTGAGAAACTGACAGAAGGATCACAATTAAGTCACAAGTTTTGTTTGAAACTTTATTACACTCCCAGTGATAATACACTTTAGTCTTGGGGTCTGTTACTTCATTGTAACAATTTGGATCATTGTCTCTGCTGAAGAATGTTAAAAGTAAATCAAATTTTAACCACATATTCTGAGAAACTGACAGAGGGATCACACTTAAGTCATAAGTTTTGTTTGAACCTTTATTATACTCCCAGTGATACTACACTTTGGTCTTGGTAGTATGTTACTTCATTGTAACAATTTGGATCATTGTCTCTGCTGAAGAATGTTAAAAGTAAATCAAAATTTAACCACATATTCTGAGAAACTGACAGAAGGATCACAATTAAGTCATAAGTTTTGTTTGAACCTTTATTATACTCCCAGAGATACTACACTTTAGTCTTGGGATTCTGTTACTTCATAGTAACAATTTGGATCATTGTCTCTGCTGAAGAAAGTTAAAAGTAAATCAAATTTAACCACATATTCTGAGAAACTGACAGAAGGATCACAATTAAGTCATAAGTTTTGTTTGAACCTTTATTATACTCCCAGTGATACTACACTTTAGCCTTGGGAGTCTGTTACTTCATTGTAACAATTTGGACCATTGTCTCTGCTGAAAAATGTTAAAAGTAAATCAAATTTTAACCACATATTCTGAGAAACTGACAGAAGGATCACAATTAAGTCATAAGTTTTGTTTGAACCTTTATTATACTCCCAGTGATACTACACTTTAGTCTTGGGAGTCTGTTACTTCATTGTTTCAATTTGGAACATTGTCTCTGCTGACGAATGTTAAAAGTAAAACAAATTTTAACCACATATTCTGAGAAACTGACAGAAGGATCACAATTAAGTCATAAGTTTTGTTTGAACCTTTATTATACTCCCAGTGATACTACACTTTAGTCTTGGGAGTCTGTTACTTCATTGTAACAATTTGGACCATTATCTCTGCTGAAGAATGTTAAAAGTAAATCAAATTTTAACCACATATTCTGAGAAACTGACAGAAGGATCACAATTAAGTCATAAGTTATGTTTGAACCTTTATTATACTCCCAGTGATATTCCAATTTAGTCTTGGGAGTCTGTTACTTCATTGTAACAATTTGGGTCATTGTCTCTGCTGAAGAATGTTAAAAGTAAATCAAATTTTAACCACATATTCTGAGAAGCTGAAAGAAGGTTCACAATTGTCATAAGTTTTGTTTGAACCTTTATTATACTTCCAGTGATACTACACTTTAGTCTTGGGAGTCTGTTACTTCATTGTAACAATTTGGAACATTGTCTCTGCTGAAGAATATTAAAAGTAAATAAAATTTTAACCACATATTCTGAGAAACTGACAGAAGGATCACAATTAAGTCATAAGTTTTGTTTGAACCTTTATTATACTCCCAGTGATACTACACTTTCGTCTTGGGAGTCTGTTACTTCATTGTAACAATTTGGATCATTGTCTCTGCTGAAGAATGTTAAAAGTAATTCAAATTTTAACCACATTTTCTGAGAAACTGACAGAAGGATCACAATTAAATCATAAGTTTTGTTTGAACCTTTATTATACTCCCAGTGATAATACACTTTAGTCTTGGGGTCAGTTACTTCATTGTAACAATTTGGATCATTGTCTCTGCTGAAGAATATTAAAAGTAAATCAAATTTTAACCACATATTCTGAGAAACTGACAGAAGGATCACAATTAAGTCATAAGTTTTGTTTGAACCTTTATTATACTCCCAGTGATACTACACTTTAGTCTTGGGAGTATGTTACTTCATTGTAACAATTTGGATCATTGTCTCTGCTGAAGAATGTTAAAAGTAAATCAAAATTTAACCACATATTCTGAGAAACTGACAGAAGGATCACAATTAAGTCATAAGTTTTGTTTGAACCTTTATTATACTCCCAGTGATACTACACTTTATTCTTGGGAGTCTGTTACTTCATTGTAACAATTTGGATCATTGTCTCTGTTGAAGAATATTAAAAGTAAATCAAATTTTAACCACATATTCTGAGAAACTGACAGAAGGATCACAATTAAGTCATAAGTTTTGTTTGAACCTTTATTATACTCGCAGTGATACTACACTTTAGCCTTGGGAGTCTGTTACTTCATTGTAACAATTTGGACCATTGTCTCTGCTGAAAAATGTTAAAAGTAAATCAAATTTTAACCACATATTCTGAGAAACTGACAGAAGGATCACAATTAAGTCTTAAGTTTTGTTTGAACCTTTATTATACTCCCAGTGATACTACACTTTAGTCTTGGGAGTCTGTTACTTCATTGTAACAATTTGGATCACTGTCTCTGCTGAAGAATGTTAAAAGTAAATCAGATTTTAACCACATATTCTGAGAAACTGACAGAAGGATCACAATTATGTCATAAGTTTTTTTTTAACTTTTTATACTCCCAGTGATACTACACTATAGTCTTGGGAGTCTGTTACTTCATTGTAACAATTTGGATCATTGTCTCTGCTGAAGAATGTTAAAAGTATATCAAATTTTAACCACATATTCTGAGAAACTGACAGAAGGATCACAATTAAGTCATAAGTTTTGTTTGCACCTTTATTATACTCCCAGTGATACTACACTTTAGTCTTGGGAGTATGTTACTTCATTGTAACAATTTGGATCATTGTCTCTGCTGAAGAATGTTAAAAGTAAATCAAATTTTAACCACATATTCTGAGAAACTGACAGAAGGATCACAATTAAATCATAAGTTTTGATTGAACCTTTATTATACTCCCAGTGATACTACACTTTAGTCTTGGGAGTCTGTTGCTACATTGTAACAATTTGGATCATTGTCTCTGCTGAAGAATGTTAAAAGTAAATCAAATTTTAACCACATATTCTGAGAAACAGACAGAAGGATCACAATTAAGTCATAAGTTTTGTTTGAACCTTTATTATACTCCCAGTGATACTACACTTTAGTCTTGGGAGTCTGTTACTTCATTGTAACAATTTGGACCATTGTCTCTGCTGAAGAATGTTAAAAGTAAATGAAATTTTAACCACATATTCTGAGAGACTGACAGAATGATCACAATTAAGTCATAAGTTTTGTTTGAACCTTTATTATACTCACAGTGATACAACACTTTAGTCTTGGGAGTCTGTTACTTCATTGTTTCAATTTGGACCATTGTCTCTGCTGAAGAATGTTAAAAGTAAATGAAATTTTAACCACATATTCTGAGAAACTGACAGAAGGATCACAATTAAGTCATAAGTTTTGTTTGAACCTTTATTATACTTCCAGTGATACTACACTTTAGTCTTAGGAGTCTCTTACTTCATTGTAACAATTTGGACCATTGTCTCGGCTGAAGAATGTTAAAAGTAAATCAAATTTTAACCACATTTTCTGAGAAACTGACAGAAGGATCACAATTAAGTCATAAGTTTTGTTTGAACCTTTATTATACTCCCAGTGATATTCCAATTTAGTCTTGGGAGTCTGTTACTTCATTGTAACAATTTGGATCATTGTCTCTGCTGAAGAATGTTAAAAGTAAATCAAATTTTAACCACATATTCTGAGAAGCTGAAAGAAGGTTCACAATTGTCATAAGTTTTGTTTGAACCTTTATTATACTCCCAGTGATACTACACTTTAGTCTTGGGAGTCTGTTACTTCATTGTAACAATTTGGAACATTGTCTCTGCTGAAGAATATTAAAAGTAAATAAAATTTTAACCACATATTCTGAGAAACTGACAGAAGGATCACAATTAAGTCATAAGTTTTGTTTGAACCTTTATTATACTCCCAGTGATACTACACTTTAGTCTTGGGAGTCTGTTACTTCATTGTAACAATTTGGATCATTGTCTCTGCTGAAGAATGTTAAAAGTAATTCAAATTTTAACCACATTTTCTGAGAAACTGACAGAAGGATCACAATTAAATCATAAGTTTTGTTTGAACCTTTATTATACTCCCAGTGATACTACACTTTAGCCTTGGGAGTCTGTTACTTCATTGTAACAATTTGGACCATTGTCTCTGCTGAAAAATGTTAAAAGTAAATCAAATTTTAACCACATATTCTGAGAAACTGACAGAAGGATCACAATTAAGTCATAAGTTTTGTTTGAACCTTTATTATACTCCCAGAGATACTACACTTTAGTCTTGGGAGTCTGTTACTTCATTGTAAGAATTTGGATCATTGTCTCTGCTGAAGAATGTTAAAAGTAAATCAAATTTTAACCACATATTCTGAGAAACTGACAGAAGGATCACAATTATGTCATAAGTTTTGTTTGAACCTTTATAATACTCCCAGTGATACTACACTTTAGTCTTGGGAGTCTGTTATTTCATTGTAACAATTTGGATCATTGTCTCTGCTGAAGAATGTTAAAAGTAAATAAAATTTTAACCACATATTCTGAGAAACTGACAGAAGGTTCACAATTAAATCAAAAGTTTTGTTTGAACCTTTATTATACTCTCGGTGATACTACACTTTAGTCTTGGGAGTCTGTTACTTCATTGTAGCAATTTGGATCATTGTCTCTGCTGAAGAATGTTAAAAGTAAATCAAATTTTAACCACATATTCTGAGAAACTGACAGAAGGATCACAATTAAGTCATAAGTTTTGTTTGAACCTTTATTATACTCCCAGTGATACTGCACTTTAATCTTGGGAGTCTGTTACTTCATTGTAACAATTTGGACCATTATCTCTGCTGAAGAATGTTAAAAGTAAATCAAATTTTAACCACATATTCTGAGAAACTGACAGAAGGATCACAATTAAGTCATAAGTTTTGTTTGAACCTTTATTATACTCCCAGTGATACTACACTTTAGTCTTGGGAGTCTGTTACTTCATTGTAACAATTTGGATCATTGTCTCTGCTGAAGAATGTTAAAAGTAAATCAAATTTTAACCACATGTTCTGAGAAACTGACAGAAGGATCACAATTAAGTCATCAGTTTTGTTTGAACCTTTATTATACTCCCAGTGATACTACACTTTAGTCTTGGGAGTCTGTTACTTCATTGTAACAATTTGGATCACTGTCTCTGCTGAAGAATGTTAAAAGTAAATCAGATTGTAACCACATATTCTGAGAAACTGACAGAAGGATCACAATTAAGTCATAAGTTTTTTTTGAACATTTTTATACTCCCAGTGATACTACACTTTAGTCTTGGGAGTCTGTTACTTCATTGTAACAATTTGGATCATTGTCTCTGCTGAAGAATGTTAAAAGTAAATCAAATTATAACCACATATTCTGAGAAACTGACAGAAGGATCACAATTAAGTCATCAGTTTTGTTTGAACCTGTATTATACTCCCAGTGATACTACACTTTAGTCTTGGGAGTCTGTTACTTCATTGTAACAATTTGGATCATTGTCTCTGCTGAAGAATGTTAAAAGTAAATCAAATTTTACCACATATTCTGAGAAACTGACAGAAGGATCACAATTAAGTCATCAGTTATGTTTGAACCTTTATTATACTCCCAGTGATACTACACTTTAGCCTTGGGAGTCTGTTACTTCATTGTAACAATTTGGACTATTGTCTCTGCTGAAGAATGTTAAAAGTAAATCAAATTTTAACCACATATTCTGAGTAACTGACAGAAGGATCACAATTAAGTCATAAGCTTTGTTTGAACCTTTATTATACTCCCAGTGATACTACACTTTAGTCTTGGGAGTCTGTTACTTCATTGTAACAATTTGGATCATTGTCTCTGCTGAAGAATGTTAAAAGTAAATCAAATTTTAACCACATATTCTGAGAAACTGACAGAAGGATCACAATTAAGTCACAAGTTTTGTTTGAACCTTTATTATACTCCCAGTGATAATACACTTTAGTCTTGGGGTCTGTTACTTCATTGTAACAATTTGGATCATTGTCTCTGCTGAAGAATGTTAAAAGTAAATCAAATTTTAACCACATATTCTGAGAAACTGACAGAGGGATCACACTTAAGTCATAAGTTTTGTTTGAACCTTTATTATACTCCCAGTGATACTACACTTTGGTCTTGGTAGTATGTTACTTCATTGTAACAATTTGGATCATTGTCTCTGCTGAAGAATGTTAAAAGTAAATCAAAATTTAACCACATATTCTGAGAAACTGACAGAAGGATCACAATTAAGTCATAAGTTTTGTTTGAACCTTTATTATACTCCCAGAGATACTACACTTTAGTCTTGGGAGTCTGTTACTTCATAGTAACAATTTGGATCATTGTCTCTGCTGAAGAATGTTAAAAGTAAATCAAATTTAACCACATATTCTGAGAAACTGACAGAAGGATCACAATTAAGTCATAAGTTTTGTTTGAACCTTTATTATACTCCCAGTGATACTACACTTTAGCCTTGGGAGTCTGTTACTTCATTGTAACAATTTGGACCTTTGTCTCTGCTGAAAAATGTTAAAAGTAAATCAAATTTTAACCACATATTCTGAGAAACTGACAGAAGGATCACAATTAAGTCATAAGTTTTGTTTGAACCTTTATTATACTCCCAGTGATACTACACTTTAGACTTGGGAGTCTGTTACTTCATTGTTTCAATTTGGAACATTGTCTCTGCTGACGAATGTTAAAAGTAAAACAAATTTTAACCACATATTCTGAGAAACTGACAGAAGGATCACAATTAAGTCATAAGTTTTGTTTGAACCTTTATTATACTCCCAGTGATACTACACTTTAGTCTTGGGAGTCTGTTACTTCATTGTAACAATTTGGACCATTATCTCTGCTGAAGAATGTTAAAAGTAAATCAAATTTTAACCACATATTCTGAGAAACTGACAGAAGGATCACAATTAAGTCATAAGTTTTGTTTGAACCTTTATTATACTCCCAGTGATATTCCAATTTAGTCTTGGGAGTCTGTTACTTCATTGTAACAATTTGGATCATTGTCTCTGCTGAAGAATGTTAAAAGTAAATCAAATTTTAACCACATATTCTGAGAAGCTGAAAGAAGGTTCACAATTGTCATAAGTTTTGTTTGAACCTTTATTATACTCCCAGTGATACTACACTTTAGTCTTGGGAGTCTGTTACTTCATTGTAACAATTTGGAACATTGTCTCTGCTGAAGAATATTAAAAGTAACTAAAATTTTAACCACATATTCTGAGAAACTGACAGAAGGATCACAATTAAGTCATAAGTTTTGTTTGAACCTTTATTATACTCCCAGTGATACTACACTTTAGTCTTGGGAGTCTGTTACTTCATTGTAACAATTTGGATCATTGTCTCTGCTGAAGAATGTTAAAAGTAATTCAAATTTTAACCACATTTTCTGAGAAACTGACAGAAGGATCACAATTAAATCATAAGTTTTGTTTGAACCTTTATTATACTCCCAGTGATACTACACTTTAGCCTTGGGAGTCTGTTACTTCATTGTAACAATTTGGACCATTGTCTCTGCTGAAAAATGTTAAAAGTAAATCAAATTTTAACCACATATTCTGAGAAACTGACAGAAGGATCACAATTAAGTCATAAGTTTTGTTTGAACCTTTATTATACTCCCAGAGATACTACACTTTAGTCTTGGGAGTCTGTTACTTCATTGTAAGAATTTGGATCATTGTCTCTGCTGAAGAATGTTAAAAGTAAATCAAATTTTAACCACATATTCTGAGAAACTGACAGAAGGATCACAATTATGTCATAAGTTTTGTTTGAACCTTTATAATACTCCCAGTGATACTACACTTTAGTCTTGGGAGTCTGTTATTTCATTGTAACAATTTGGATCATTGTCTCTGCTGAAGAATGTTAAAAGTAAATAAAATTTTAACCACATATTCTGAGAAACTGACAGAAGGTTCACAATTAAATCAAAAGTTTTGTTTGAACCTTTATTATACTCTCGGTGATACTACACTTTAGTCTTGGGAGTCTGTTACTTCATTGTAGCAATTTGGATCATTGTCTCTGCTGAAGAATGTTAAAAGTAAATCAAATTTTAACCACATGTTCTGAGAAACTGACAGAAGGATCACAATTAAGTCATCAGTTTTGTTTGAACCTTTATTATACTCGCAGTGATACTACACTTTAGACTTGGGAGTCTGTTACTTCATTGTAACAATTTGGACCATTATCTCTGCTGAAGAATGTTAAAAGTAAATCAAATTTTAACCACATATTCTGAGAAACTGACAGAAGGATCACAATTAAGTCATAAGTTTTGTTTGAACTTTTATTATACTCCCAGTGATACAACACTTTAGTCTTGGGAGTCTGTTACTTCATTGTAACAATTTGGATCATTGTCTCTGCTGAAGAATGTTAAAAGTAAATCAAATTTTAACCACATATTCTGAGAAACTGACAGAAGGACCACAATTAAGTCACAAGTTTTGTTTGAACCTTTATTATACTCCCAGTGATAATACACTTTAGTCTTGGGGTCTGTTACTTCATTGTAACAATTTGGATCATTGTCTCTGCTGAAGAATGTTAAAAGTAAATCAAATTTTAACCACATATTCTGAGAAACAGACAGAGGGATCAGACTTAAGTCATAAGTTTTGTTTGAACCTTTATTATACTCTCAGTGATACTACACTTTGGTCTTGGTAGTATGTTACTTCATTGTAACAATTTGGATCATTGTCTCTGCTGAAGAATGTTAAAAGTAAATCAAAATTTAACCACATATTCTGAGAAACTGACAGAAGGATCACAATTAAGTCATAAGTTTTGTTTGAACCTTTATTATACTCCCAGAGATACTACACTTTAGTCTTGGGAGTCTGTTACTTCATTGTAATAATTTGGACCATTGTCTCTGCTGAAGAATGTTAAAAATAAATCAAATTTTAACCACATATTCTAAGAAACTGAAAGAAGGATAACAATTATGTCATAAGTTTTGTTTGAACCTTTATTATACTCCCAGTGATACTACACTTTTGTCTTGGGAGTCTTTTACTTCATTGTAACAATTTGGACCATTGTCTCTGCTGAAGAATGTTAAAAGTAAATGAAATTTTAACCACATATTCTGAGAGACTGACAGAAGGATCACAATTAAGTCATAAGTTTCGTTTGTACCTTTATTATACTCCCAGTGATACTACACTTTAGTCTTGGGAGTCTGTTACTTCATTGTTTCAATTTGGAACATTGTCTCTGATGAAGAATGTTAAAAGTAAAAAATATTTTAACCACATATTCTGAGAAACTGACAGAAGGATCACAATTAAGTCATAAGTTTTGTTTGAACCTTTATTATACTCCCAGTGATACTACACTTTAGTCTTGGGAGTCTGTTACTTTATTGTAACAATTTGGACCATTATCTCTGCTGAAGAATGTTAAAAGTAAATCAAATTTTAACCACATATTCTGAGAAGCTGAAAGAAGGTTCACAATTAAGTCATAAGTTTTGTTTGAACTTTTATTATACTCCCAGTGATACTACACTTTAGTCTTGGGAGTCTGTTACTTCATTGTAACAATTTGGAACATTGTCTCTGCTGAAGAATATTAAAAGTAAATAAAATTTTAACCACATATTCTGAGAAACTGACAGAAGGATCACAATTAAGTCATAAGTGTTGTTTGAACCTTTATTATACTCCCAGTGATAATACACTTTAGTCTTGGGGTCTGTTACTTCATTGTAACAATTTGGATCATTGTCTCTGCTGAAGAATATTAAAAGTAAATCAAATTTTAACCACATATTCTGAGAAACTGACAGAAGGATCACAATTAAGTCATTAGTTTTGTTTGAACATTTATTATACTCCCAGTGATACTACACTTTAGTCTTTTGAGTATGTTACTTCATTGTAACAATTTGGATCATTCTCTCTGCTGAAGAATGTTAAAAGTAAATCAAAATTTAACCACATATTCTGAGAAACTGACAGAAGGATCACAATTAAGTCATAAGTTTTGTTTGAACCTTTATTATACTCCCAGAGATACTACACTTTAGTCTTGGGAGTCTGTTACTTCATTGTAACAATTTGGATCATTGTCTCTGTTGAAGAATGTTAAAAGTAAATCAAATTTTAACCACATATTCTGAGAAACTGACAGAAGGATCACAATTAAGTCATAAGGTTTGTTTGAACCTTTATTATACTCGCAGTGATAATACACTTTAGCCTTGGGAGTCTGTTACTTCATTGTAACAATTTGGACCATTGTCTCTGCTGAAAAATGTTAAAAGTAAATCATATTTTAACCACATATTCTGAGAAACTGACAGAAGGATCACAATGAAGTCATAAGTTTTGTTTGAACCTTTATTATACTCCCAGTGATACTACACTTTAGTCTTGGGAGTCTGTTACTTCATTGTAACAATTTGGATCACTGTCTCTGCTGAAGAATGTTAAAAGTAAATCAGATTGTAACCACATATTCTGAGAAACTGACAGAAGGATCACAATTAAGTCATAAGTTTTTTTTGAACATTTTTATACTCCCAGTGATACTACACTTTAGTCTTGGGAGTCTGTTACTTCATTGTAACAATTTGGATCATTGTCTCTGCTGAAGAATGTTAAAAGTAAATCAAATTTTAACCACATATTCTGAGAAACTGACAGAAGGATCACAATTAAGTCATCAGTTTTGTTTGAACCTGTATTATACTCCCAGTGATACTACACTTTAGTCTTGGGTGTCTGTTACTTCATTGTAACAATTTGGATCATTGTCTCTGCTGAAGAATATTAAAAGTAAATCCAATTTTACCACATATTCTGAGAAACTGACAGAAGGATCACAATTAAGTCATCAGTTTTGTTTGAACCTTTATTATACTCCCAGTGATACTACACTTTAGCCTTGGGAGTCTGTTACTTCATTGTAACAATTTGGACTATTGTCTCTGCTGAAGAATGTTAAAAGTAAATCAAATTTTAACCACATATTCTGAGAAACTGACAGAAGGATCACAATTAAGTCATAAGTTTTGTTTGAACCTTTATTATACTCCCAGAGATACTACACTTTAGTCTTGGGATTCTGTTACTTCATAGTAACAATTTGGATCATTGTCTCTGCTGAAGAAAGTTAAAAGTAAATCAAATTTAACCACATATTCTGAGAAACTGACAGAAGGATCACAATTAAGTCATAAGTTTTGTTTGAACCTTTATTATACTCCCAGTGATACTACACTTTAGCCTTGGGAGTCTGTTACTTCATTGTAACAATTTGGACCATTGTCTCTGCTGAAAAATGTTAAAAGTAAATCAAATTTTAACCACATATTCTGAGAAACTGACAGAAGGATCACAATTAAGTCTTAAGTTTTGTTTGAACCTTTATTATACTCCCAGTGATACTACACTTTAGTCTTGGGAGTCTGTTACTTCATTGTAACAATTTGGATCACTGTCTCTGCTGAAGAATGTTAAAAGTAAATCAGATTTTAACCACATATTCTGAGAAACTGACAGAAGGATCACAATTAAGTCATAAGTTTTTTTTTAACTTTTTATACTCCCAGTGATACTACACTATAGTCTTGGGAGTCTGTTACTTCATTGTAACAATTTGGATCATTGTCTCTGCTGAAGAATGTTAAAAGTATATCAAATTTTAACCACATATTCTGAGAAACTGACAGAAGGATCACAATTAAGTCATAAGTTTTGTTTGCACCTTTATTATACTCCCAGTGATACTACACTTTAGTCTTGGGAGTATGTTACTTCATTGTAACAATTTGGATCATTGTCTCTGCTGAAGAATGTTAAAAGTAAATCAAATTTTAACCACATATTCTGAGAAACTGACAGAAGGATCACAATTAAATCATAAGTTTTGATTGAACCTTTATTATACTCCCAGTGATACTACACTTTAGTCTTGGGAGTCTGTTGCTACATTGTAACAATTTGGATCATTGTCTCTGCTGAAGAATGTTAAAAGTAAATCAAATTTTAACCACATATTCTGAGAAACAGACAGAAGGATCACAATTAAGTCATAAGTTTTGTTTGAACCTTTATTATACTCCCGGTGATACTACACTTTAGTCTTGGGAGTCTGTTACTTCATTGTAACAATTTGGACCATTGCCTCTGCTGAAGAATGTTAAAAGTAAATGAAATTTTAACCACATATTCTGAGAGACTGACAGAATGATCACAATTAAGTCATAAGTTTTGTTTGAACCTTTATTATACTCACAGTGATACAACACTTTAGTCTTGGGAGTCTGTTACTTCATTGTTTCAATTTGGACCATTGTCTCTGCTGAAGAATGTTAAAAGTAAATGAAATTTTAACCACATATTCTGAGAAACTGACAGAAGGATCACAATTAAGTCATAAGTTTTGTTTGAACCTTTATTATACTTCCAGTGATACTACACTTTAGTCTTAGGAGTCTCTTACTTCATTGTAACAATTTGGACCATTGTCTCGGCTGAAGAATGTTAAAAGTAAATCAAATTTTAACCACATTTTCTGAGAAACTGACAGAAGGATCACAATTAAGTCATAAGTTTTGTTAGAACCTTTATTATACTCCCAGTGATACTACACTTTAGTCTTGGGATTCTGTTATTTCATTGTAACAATTTGGATCATTGTCTCTGCTGAAGAATGTTATAAGTAAGTCAAATTTTAACCACATATTCTGAGAAACTGACAGAAGGATCACAATTAAGTCATAAGTTTTGTTTGAACCTTTATTATACTCCCAGTGATAATACAATTTAGTCTTGGGAGTCTGTTACTTCATTGTAACAATTTGGATCATTGTCTCTGCTGAAGAATGTTAAAAGTAAATCAAATTTTAACCACATATTCTGAGAAACTGACAGAAGGATCACAATTAAGTCATAAGTTTTGTTTGAACCTTTATTATACTCCCAGTGATACTACACTTGAGGCTTGGGAGCCTGTTACTTCATTGTAACAATTTGGATCATTGTCTCTGCTGAAGAATGTTAAAAGTAAATCAAAATTTAAACACATATTCTGAGAAACTGACACAAGGATCACAATTAAGTCATGAGTTTTGTTTGAACCTTTATTATACTCCCAGTGATACTACACTTTAGTCTTGGGAGTCTGTTACTTCATTGTAACAATTTGGACCATTGTCTCTGCTGAAGAATGTTAAAAGTAAATAAAATTTTAACCACATATTCTGAGAAACTGACAGAAGGTTCACAATTAAGTCATAAGTTTTGTTTGAACTTTTATTGTACTCCCAGTGATACTACACTTTAGTCTTGGGAGTCTGTTACTTCATTGTAACAATTTGTACCATTGTCTCTGCTGAAGAATGTTAAAAGTAAATCAAATTTTAACCACATATTCTGAGAAACTGACAGAAGGATCACTATTAAGTCATAAGTTTTGTTTGAACCTTTATTATACTCCCAGTGATACTACACTTTAGTCTTGGGAGTCTGTTACTTCATTGTAACAATTTGGATCATTGTCTCTGCTGAAGAATGTTAAAAGTAAATCAAATTTTAACCACATATTCTGAGAAACTGACAGAAGGATCACAATTAAGTCATAAGTTTTGTTTGAACCTTTATTATACTCCCAGAGATACTACACTTTAGTCTTGGTAGTCTGATACTTCATTGTAACAATTTGGACCACTGTCTCTGCTGAAGAATGTTAAAAGTAAATCAAATTTTAACCACATATTCTGAGAAACTGACAGAAGGATCACAATTAAGTCATAAGTTTTGATTGAACCTTTATTATACTCCCAGTGATACTACACTTTAGTCTTGGGAGTCTGTTATTTCATTGTAACAATTTGGATCATTGTCTCTGCTAAAGAATGTTAAAAGTAAATCAAAATTTAACCACATATTCTGAGAAACTGACAGAAGGATCACAATTAAGTCATAAGTTTTGTTTGAACCTTTATTATACTCCCAGTGATACTACATTTTAGTCTTGGGAGTCTGTTACTTCATTGTAACAATTTGGATCATTGTCTCTGTTGAAGAATGTTAAAAGTAAATCAAATTTTAACCACATATTCTGAGAAACTGACAGAAGGATCACAATTAAGTCATAAGTTTTGTTTGAACCTTTATTATACTCGCAGTGATACTACACTTTAGCCTTGGGAGTCTGTTACTTCATTGTAACAATTTGGACCATTGTCTCTGCTGAAAAATGATAAAAGTAAATCAAATTTTAACCACATATTCTGAGAAACTGACAGAAGGATCACAATTAAGTCATAAGTTTTGTTTGAACCTTTATTATACTCCCAGTGATACTACACTTTAGTCTTGGGAGTCTGTTACTTCATTGTAACAATTTGGATCACTGTCTCTGCTGAAGAATGTTAAAAGTAAATCAGATTTTAACCACATATTCTGAGAAACTGACAGAAGGATCACAATTAAGTCATAAGTTTTTTTGAACCTTTTTATACTCCCAGTGATACTACACTATAGTCTTGGGAGTCTGTTACTTCATTGTAACAATTTGGATCATTGTCTCTGCTGAAGAATGTTAAAAGTAAATCAAATTTTAAGCACATATTCTGAGAAACTGACAGAAGGATCACAATTAAGTCATAAGTTTTGTTTGAACCTTTATTATACTCCCAGTGATACTACACTTTAGTCTTGGGAGTATGTTACTTCATTCTAACAATTTGGATCATTGTCTCTGCTGAAGAATGTTAAAAGTAAATCAAATTTTAACCACATATTCTGAGAAACTGACAGAAGGATCACAATTAAATCATAAGTTTTGTTTGAACCTTTATTATACTCCCAGTGATACTACACTTTAGTCTTGGGAGTCTGATACTTCATTGTAAAAATTTGGATCATTGTCTCTGCTGAAGAATGTTAAAAGTAAATCATATTTTAACCACATATTCTGAGAAACTGACAGAAGGATCACAATTAAGTCATAAGTTTTGTTTCAACCTTTATTATACTCCCAGTGATACTACACTTTAGTCTTGGGAGTCTGTTACTTCATTGTAACAATTTGGACCATTGTCTCTGCTGAAGAATGTTAAAAGTAAATGAAATTTTAACCACATATTCTGAGAGACTGACAGAATGATCACAATTAAGTCATAAGTTTTGTTTGAACCTTTATTATACTCACAGTGATACTACACTTTAGTCTTGGGAGTCTGTTACTTCATTGTTTCAATTTGGACCATTGTCTCTGCTGAAGAATGTTAAAAGTAAATGAAATTTTAACCACATATTCTGAGAAACTGACAGAAGGATCACAATTAAGTCATAAGTTTTGTGTGAACCTTTATTATACTCCCAGTGATACTACACTTTAGTCTTGGGAGTCTGTTACTTGATTGTAACAATTTGGACCATTATCTCTGCTGAAAAATGTTAAAATTAAATCAAATTTTAACCACATATTCTGAGAAACTGACAGAAGGATCACAATTAAGTCATAAGTTTTGTTTGAACCTTTATTATACTCCCAGTGATACTACAATTAAGTCTTGGGAGTCTGTTACTTCATTGTAACAATTTGGATCATTGTCTCTGCTGAAGAATGTTATAAGTAAGTCGAATTTTAACCACATATTCTGAGAAACTGACAGAAGGATCACAATTAAGTCATAAGTTTTGTTTGAACCTTTATTATACTCCCAGTGATAATACAATTTAGTCTTGGGAGTCTGTTACTTCATTGTAACAATTTGGATCATTGTCTCTGCTGAAGAATGTTAAAGTAAATCAAATTTTAACCACATATTCTGAGAAACTGACAGAAGGATCACAATTAAGTCATAAGTTTTGTTTGAACCTTTATTATACTCCCAGTGATACTACACTTGAGCCTTGGGAGCCTGTTACTTCATTGTAACAATTTGGATCATTGTCTCTGCTGAAGAATGTTAAAAGTAAATCAAAATTTAAACACATATTCTGAGAAACTGACACAAGGATCACAATTAAGTCATAAGTTTTGTTTGAACCATTATTATACTCCCAGTGATACTACACTTTAGTCTTGGGAGTCTGTTACTTCATTGTAACAATTTGGATCATTGTCTCTGCTGAAGAATGTTAAAAGTAAATGAAATTTTAACCACATATTCTGAGAAACTGTCAGATGGATCACAATTAAGTGATCAGTTTTGTTTGAACCTTTATTATACTCCCAGTGATACTACACTTTAGTCTTGGGAGTCTGTTACTTCATTGTAACAATTTGGACCATTGTCTCTGCTGAAGAATGTTAAAAGTAAATCAAATTTTAACCACATATTCTGAGAAACTGACAGAAGGTTCACAATTAAGTCATAAGTTTTGTTTGAACTTTTATTATACTCCCAGTGATGCTACACTTTAGTCTTGGGAGTCTGTTACTTCATTGTAACAATTTGTACCATTGTCTCTGCTGAAGAATGTTAAAAGTAAATCAAATTTTAACCACATATTCTGAGAAACTGACAGAAGGATCACTATTAAGTCATAAGTTTTGTTTGAACCTTTATTAGACTCCCAGTGATACTACACTATAGTCTTGGGAGTCTGTTACTTCATTGTAACAATTTGGATCATTGTCTCTGCTGAAGAATGTTAAAAGTAAATCAAATTTTAACCACATATTCTGAGAAACTGACAGAAGGATCACAATTAAGTCATAAGTTTTGTTTGAACCTTTATTATACTCCCAGTGATACTACACTTTAGTCTTGGTAGTCTGATACTTCATTGTAACAATTTGGACCACTGTCTCTGCTGAAGAATGTTAAAAGTAAATCAAATTTTAACCACATATTCTGAGAAACTGACAGAAGGATCACAATTAAGTCATAAGTTTTGATTGATCTTTTATTATACTCCCAGTGATACTACACTTTAGTCTTGGGAGTCTGTTATTTCATTGTAACAATTTGGATCATTGTCTCTGCTGAAGAATGTTAAAAGTAAATCAAATTTTAACCACATATTCTGAGAAACTGACAGAAGGTTCACAATTAAATCATAAGTTTTGTTTGAACCTTTATTATACTCCCAGTGATACTACACTTTAGTCTTGGGAGTCTGTTACTTCATTGTAGCAATTTGGATCATTGTCTCTGCTGAAGAATGTTAAAAGTAAATCAAATTTTAACCACATATTCTGAGAATCTGACAGAAGGATCACAATTAAGTCATAAGTTTTGTTTGAACTTTATTATACTCCCAGTGATACTACACTTTTGCCTTGGGAGTCTGTTACTTCATTGTTTCAATTTGGACCATTGTCTCTGCTGAAGAATGTTAAAAGTAAATCAAATTTTAACCACATATTCCGAGAAACTGACAGAAGGATCACAATTAAGTCATAAGTTTTGTTTGAACTTTTATTATACTCCCAGTGATACTGCACTTTAGTCTTGGGAGTCTGTTACTTCATTGTAACAATTTGGACCATTATCTCTGCTGAAGAATGTTAAAAGTAAATCAAATTTTAACCACATATCCTGAGAAACTGACAGAAGGATCACAATTAAGTCATAAGTTTTGTTTGAACCTTTATTATACTCCCAGTGATACTACACTTTAGTCTTGGGAGTCTGTTACTTCATTGTAACAATTTGGATCATTGTCTCTGCTGAAGAATGTTAAAAGTAAATCAAATTTTAACCACATATTCTGAGAAACTGACAGAAGGATCACAATTAAGTCATAAGTTTTGTTTGAACCTTTATAATACTCCCAGTGATACTACACTTTTGTCATGGGAGTATGTTACTTCATTGTAAGAATTTGGATCATTGTCTCTGCTGGAGAATGTTAAAAGTAAATCAAATTTTAACCACATATTCTGAGAAACTGACAGAAGGATCACAATTAAGTCATAAGATTTGTTTGAACCTTTATTATACTTCCAGTGATACTACACTTTAGTCTTGGGAGTCTGTTACTTCATTGTAACAATTTGGACCATTGTCTCTGCTGAAGAATGTTAAAAGTAAATCAAATTTTAACCACATATACTGAGAAACTGAAAGAAGGATCACAATTATGTCATAAGTTTTGTTTGAACCTTTATTATACTCCCAGTAATACTACACTTTAGTCATGGGAGTCTTTTACTTCATTGTAACAATTTGGACCATTGTCTCTGCTGAAGAATGTTAAAAGTAAATCAACTTTTAACCACATATTCTGAGAAACAGACAGAAGGATCACAATTAAGTCATAAGTTTTGTTTGAACCTTTATTATACTTCCAGTGATACTACACTTTAGTCTTGGGAGTCTGTTACTTCATTGTAACAATTTGGACCATTGTCTCTGCTGAAGAATGTTAAAAGTAAATGAAATTTTAACCACATATTCTGAGAGACTGACAGAATGATCACAATTAAGTCATAAGTTTTGTTTGAACCTTTATTATACTCACAGTGATACTACACTTTAGTCTTGGGAGTCTGTTACTTCATTGTAACAATTTGGACCATTGTCTCTGCTGAAGAATGTTAAAAGGAAATGAAATTTTAACCACATATTCTGAGAGACTGACAGAATGATCACAATTAAGTCATAAGTTTTGTTTGAACCTTTATTATACTCACAGTGATACTACACTTTAGTCTTGGGAGTCTGTTACTTCATTGTTTCAATTTGGACCATTGTCTCTGCTGAAGAATGTTAAAAGTAAATGAAATTTTAACCACATATTCTGAGAAACTGACAGAAGGATCACAATTAAGTCATAAGTTTTGTGTGAACCTTTATTATACTCCCAGTGATACTACACTTTAGTCTTGGGAGTCTGTTACTTGATTGTAACAATTTGGACCATTATCTCTGCTGAAAAATGTTAAAATTAAATCAAATTTTAACCACATATTCTGAGAAACTGACAGAAGGATCACAATTAAGTCATAAGTTTTGTTTGAACCTTTATTATACTCCCAGTGATACTACAATTAAGTCTTGGGAGTCTGTTACTTCATTGTAACAATTTGGATCATTGTCTCTGCTGAAGAATGTTATAAGTAAGTCGAATTTTAACCACATATTCTGAGAAACTGACAGAAGGATCACAATTAAGTCATAAGTTTTGTTTGAACCTTTATTATACTCCCAGTGATAATACAATTTAGTCTTGGGAGTCTGTTACTTCATTGTAACAATTTGGATCATTGTCTCTGCTGAAGAATGTTAAAGTAAATCAAATTTTAACCACATATTCTGAGAAACTGACAGAAGGATCACAATTAAGTCATAAGTTTTGTTTGAACCTTTATTATACTCCCAGTGATACTACACTTGAGCCTTGAGAGCCTGTTACTTCATTGTAACAATTTGGATCATTGTCTCTGCTGAAGAATGTTAAAAGTAAATCAAAATTTAAACACATATTCTGAGAAACTGACACAAGGATCACAATTAAGTCATAAGTTTTGTTTGAACCATTATTATACTCCCAGTGATACTACACTTTAGTCTTGGGAGTCTGTTACTTCATTGTAACAATTTGGATCATTGTCTCTGCTGAAGAATGTTAAAAGTAAATGAAATTTTAACCACATATTCTGAGAAACTGTCAGATGGATCACAATTAAGTGATCAGTTTTGTTTGAACCTTTATTATACTCCCAGTGATACTACACTTTAGTCTTGGGAGTCTGTTACTTCATTGTAACAATTTGGACCATTGTCTCTGCTGAAGAATGTTAAAAGTAAATCAAATTTTAACCACATATTCTGAGAAACTGACAGAAGGTTCACAATTAAGTCATAAGTTTTGTTTGAACTTTTATTATACTCCCAGTGATGCTACACTTTAGTCTTGGGAGTCTGTTACTCCATTGTAACAATTTGTACCATTGTCTCTGCTGAAGAATGTTAAAAGTAAATCAAATTTTAACCACATATTCTGAGAAACTGACAGAAGGATCACTATTAAGTCATAAGTTTTGTTTGAACCTTTATTATACTCCCAGTGATACTACACTATAGTCTTGGGAGTCTGTTACTTCATTGTAACAATTTGGATCATTGTCTCTGCTGAAGAATGTTAAAAGTAAATCAAATTTTAACCACATATTCTGAGAAACTGACAGAAGGATCACAATTAAGTCATAAGTTTTGTTTGAACCTTTATTATACTCCCAGTGATACTACACTTTAGTCTTGGTAGTCTGATACTTCATTGTAACAATTTGGACCACTGTCTCTGCTGAAGAATGTTAAAAGTAAATCAAATTTTAACCACATATTCTGAGAAACTGACAGAAGGATCACAATTAAGTCATAAGTTTTGATTGATCCTTTATTATACTCCCAGTGATACTACACTTTAGTCTTGGGAGTCTGTTATTTCATTGTAACAATTTGGATCATTGTCTCTGCTGAAGAATGTTAAAAGTAAATCAAATTTTAACCACATATTCTGAGAAACTGACAGAAGGTTCACAATTAAATCATAAGTTTTGTTTGAACCTTTATTATACTCCCAGTGATACTACACTTTAGTCTTGGGAGTCTGTTACTTCATTGTAGCAATTTGGATCATTGTCTCTGCTGAAGAATGTTAAAAGTAAATCAAATTTTAACCACATATTCTGAGAATCTGACAGAAGGATCACAATTAAGTCATAAGTTTTGTTTGAACTTTATTATACTCCCAGTGATACTACACTTTTGTCTTGGGAGTCTGTTACTTCATTGTTTCAATTTGGACCATTGTCTCTGCTGAAGAATGTTAAAAGTAAATCAAATTTTAACCACATATTCCGAGAAACTGACAGAAGGATCACAATTAAGTCATAAGTTTTGTTTGAACCTTTATTATACTCCCAGTGATACTGCACTTTAGTCTTGGGAGTCTGTTACTTCATTGTAACAATTTGGACCATTATCTCTGCTGAAGAATGTTAAAAGTAAATCAAATTTTAACCACATATTCTGAGAAACTGACAGAAGGATCACAATTAAGTCATAAGTTTTGTTTGAACCTTTATTATACTCCCAGTGATACTACACTTTAGTCTTGGGAGTCTGTTACTTCATTGTAACAATTTGGATCATTGTCTCTGCTGAAGAATATTAAAAGTAAATCAAATTTTAACCACATATTCTGAGAAACTGACAGAAGGATCACAATTAAGTCATAAGTTTTGTTTGAACCTTTATAATACTCCCAGTGATACTACACATTTGTCATGGGAGTATGTTACTTCATTGTAAGAATTTGGATCATTGTCTCTGCTGGAGAATGTTAAAAGTAAATCAAATTTTAACCACATATTCTGAGAAACTGACAGAAGGATCACAATTAAGTCATAAGATTTGTTTGAACCTTTATTATACTTCCAGTGATACTACACTTTAGTCTTGGGAGTCTGTTACTTCATTGTAACAATTTGGACCATTGTCTCTGCTGAAGAATGTTAAAAGTAAATCAAATTTTAACCACATATTCTGAGAAACTGAAAGAAGGATCACAATTATGTCATAAGTTTTGTTTGAACCTTTATTATACTCCCAGTAATACTACACTTTAGTCATGGGAGTCTTTTACTTCATTGTAACAATTTGGACCATTGTCTCTGCTGAAGAATGTTAAAAGTAAATCAACTTTTAACCACATATTCTGAGAAACAGACAGAAGGATCACAATTAAGTCATAAGTTTTGTTTGAACCTTTATTATACTTCCAGTGATACTACACTTTAGTCTTGGGAGTCTGTTACTTCATTGTAACAATTTGGACCATTGTCTCTGCTGAAGAATGTTAAAAGTAAATGAAATTTTAAACACATATTCTGAGAGACTGACAGAATGATCACAATTAAGTCATAAGTTTTGTTTGAACCTTTATTATACTCACAGTGATACTACACTTTAGTCTTGGGAGTCTGTTACTTCATTGTTTCAATTTGGACCATTGTCTCTGCTGAAGAATGTTAAAAGTAAATGAAATTTTAACCACATATTCTGAGAAACTGACAGAAGGATCACAATTAAGTCACAAGTTTTGTGTGAACCTTTATTATACTCCCAGTGATACTACACTTTTGTCTTGGGAGTCTGTTACTTGTTTGTAACAATTTGGACCATTATCTCTGCTGAAGAATGTTAAAATTAAATCAAATTTTAACCACATATTCTGAGAAACTGACAGAAGGATCACAATTAAGTCATAAGTTTTGTTTGAACCTTTTTTATACTCCCAGTGATACTACAATTTAGTCTTGGGAGTCTGTTACTTCATTGTAACAATTTGGATCATTGTCTCTGCTGAAGAATGTTAAATGTAAATGAAATTTTAACCACATATTCTGAGAAACTGACAGAAGGATCACAATTAAGTCATAAGTTTTGTTTGAACCTTTATTATACTCCCAGTGATACTACACTTTAGTCTTGGGAGTCTCTTACTTCATTGTAACAATTTGGACCATTGTCTCTGCTGAAGAATGTTAAAAGTAAATCAAATTTTAACCACATATTCTGAGAAACTGACAGAAGGATCACAATTAAGTCATAAGTTTTGTTAGAACCTTTATTATACTCCCAGTGATACTACACTTTAGTCTTGGGATTCTGTTATTTCATTGTAACAATTTGGATCATTGTCTCTGCTGAAGAATGTTAAAAGTAAGTAAAATTTTAACCACATATTCTGAGAAACTGACAGAAGGATCACAATTAAGTCATAAGTTTTGTTCGAACCTTTATTATACTCCCAGAGAAACTACACTTTAAGCTTGGGTGTCTGTTACTTCATTATAACAATTTGGACCATTGTCTCTGCTGAAGAAAGTTAAAAGTAAATCAAATTTTAACCACATATTGTGAGAAACAGAAAGAAGGATCACAATTATGTCATAAGTTTTGTTTGAACCTTTATTATACTCCCAGTGATACTACACTTTAGTCTTGGGAGTCTTTTACTTCATTGTAACAATCTGGACCATTGTCTCTGCTGAAGAATGTTAAAAGTAAATGAAATTTTAACCACATATTCTGAGAGATTGACAGAAGGATCACAATTAAGTCATAAGTTTTGTTGTACCTTTATTATACTCCCAGTGATACTACACTTTAGTCTTGGGAGTCTGTTACTTCATTGTTTCAATTTGGGACATTGTCTCTGCTGACGAATGTTAAAAGTAAAACAAATTTTAACCACATATTCTGAGAAACTGACAGAAGGATCACAATTAAGTCATAAGGTTTGTTTGAACCTTTATTATACTCGCAGTGATACTACACTTTAGCCTTGGGAGTCTGTTACTTCATTGTAACAATTTGGACCATTGTCTCTGCTGAAAAATGTTAAAAGTAAATCAAATTTTAAGCACATATTCTGAGAAACTGACAGAAGGATCACAATTAAGTCATAAGTTTTGTGTGAACCTTTATTATACTCCCAGTGATACTACACTTTAGTCTTGGGAGTCTGTTACTTCTTTGTAACAATTTGTACCATTGTCTCTGCTGAAGAATGTTAAAAGTAAATCAAATTTTAACCACATATTCTGAGAAACTGACAGAAGGATCACTATTAAGTCATAAGTTTTGTTTGAACCTTTATTATACTCCCAGTGATACTACACTATAGTCTTGGGAGTCTGTTACTTCATTGTAACAATTTGGATCATTGTCTCTGCTGAAGAATGTTAAAAGTAAATCAAATTTTAACCACATATTCTGAGAAACTGACAGAAGGATCACAATTAAGTCATAAGTTTTGTTTGAACATTTATTATACTCCCAGTGATACTACACTTTAGTCTTGGTAGTCTGATACTTCATTGTAACAATTTGGACCACTGTCTCTGCTGAAGAATGTTAAAAGTAAATCAAATTTTAACCACATATTCTGAGAAACTGATAGAAGGATCACAATTAAGTCATAAGTTTTGATTGATCCTTTATTATACTCCCAGTGATACTACACTTTAGTCTTGGGCGTCTGTTATTTCATTGTAACAATTTGGATCATTGTCTCTGCTGAAGAATGTTAAAAGTAAATCAAATTTTAACCACATATTCTGAGAAACTGACAGAAGGTTCACAATTAAATCATAAGTTTTGTTTGAACCTTTATTATACTCCCAGTGATACTACACTTTAGTCTTGGGAGTCTGTTACTTCATTGTAGCAATTTGGATCATTGTCTCTGCTGAAGAATGTTAAAAGTAAATCAAATTTTAACCACATATTCTGAGAATCTGACAGAAGGATCACAATTAAGTCATAATTTTGTTTGAACTTTATTATACTCCCAGTGATACTACACTTTTGTCTTGGGAGTCTGTTACTTCATTGTTTCAATTTGGACCATTGTCTCTGCTGAAGAATGTTAAAAGTAAATCAAATTTTAACCACATATTCCGAGAAACTGACAGAAGGATCACAATTAAGTCATAAGTTTTGTTTGAACCTTTATTATACTCCCAGTGATACTGCACTTTAGTCTTGGGAGTCTGTTACTTCATTGTAACAATTTGGACCATTATCTCTGCTGAAGAATGTTAAAAGTAAATCAAATTTTAACCACATATTCTGAGAAACTGACAGAAGGATCACAATTAAGTCATAAGTTTTGTTTGAACCTTTATTATACTCCCAGTGATACTACACTTTAGTCTTGGGAGTCTGTTACTTCATTGTAACAATTTGGATCATTGTCTCTGCTGAAGAATGTTAAAAGTAAATCAAATTTTTAACCACATATTCTGAGAAACTGACAGAAGGATCACAATTAAGTCATAAGTTTTGTTTGAACCTTTATAATACTCCCAGTGATACTACACTTTTGTCATGGGAGTATGTTACTTCATTGTAAGAATTTGGATCATTGTCTCTGCTGGAGAATGTTAAAAGTAAATCAAATTTTAACCACATATTCTGAGAAACTGACAGAAGGATCACAATTAAGTCATAAGATTTGTTTGAACCTTTATTATACTTCCAGTGATACTACACTTTAGTCTTGGGAGTCTGTTACATCATTGTAACAATTTGGACCATTGTCTCTGCTGAAGAATGTTAAAAGTAAATCAAATTTTAACCACATATTCTGAGAAACTGAAAGAAGGATCACAATTATGTCATAAGTTTTGTTTGAACCTTTATTATACTCCCAGTAATACTACACTTTAGTCATGGGAGTCTTTTACTTCATTGTAACAATTTGGACCATTGTCTCTGCTGAAGAATGTTAAAAGTAAATCAACTTTTTACCACATATTCTGAGAAACAGACAGAAGGATCACAATTAAGTCATAAGTTTTGTTTGAACCTTTATTATACTTCCAGTGATACTACACTTTAGTCTTGGGAGTCTGTTACTTCATTGTAACAATTTGGACCATTGTCTCTGCTGAAGAATGTTAAAAGTAAATGAAATTTTAAACACATATTCTGAGAGACTGACAGAATGATCACAATTAAGTCATAAGTTTTGTTTGAACCTTTATTATACTCACAGTGATACTACACTTTAGTCTTGGGAGTCTGTTACTTCATTGTTTCAATTTGGACCATTGTCTCTGCTGAAGAATGTTAAAAGTAAATGAAATTTTAACCACATATTCTGAGAAACTGACAGAAGGATCACAATTAAGTCACAAGTTTTGTGTGAACCTTTATTATACTCCCAGTGATACTACACATTTGTCTTGGGAGTCTGTTACTTGTTTGTAACAATTTGGACCATTATCTCTGCTGAAGAATGTTAAAATTAAATCAAATTTTAACCACATATTCTGAGAAACTGACAGAAGGATCACAATTAAGTCATAAGTTTTGTTTGAACCTTTTTTATACTCCCAGTGATACTACAATTTAGTCTTGGGAGTCTGTTACTTCATTGTAACAATTTGGATCATTGCCTCTGCTGAAGAATGTTAAATGTAAATGAAATTTTAACCACATATTCTGAGAAACTGACAGAAGGATCACAATTAAGTCATAAGTTTTGTTTGAACCTTTATTATACTCCCAGTGATACTACACTTTAGTCTTGGGAGTCTCTTACTTCATTGTAACAATTTGGACCATTGTCTCTGCTGAAGAATGTTAAAAGTAAATCAAATTTTAACTACATATTCTGAGAAACTGACAGAAGGATCACAATTAAGTCATAAGTTTTGTTAGAACCTTTATTATACTCCCAGTGATACTACACTTTAGTCTTGGGATTCTGTTATTTCATTGTAACAATTTGGATCATTGTCTCTGCTGAAGAATGTTAAAAGTAAGTCAAATTTTAACCACATATTCTGAGAAACTGACAGAAGGATCACAATTAAGTCATAAGTTTTGTTCGAACCTTTATTATACTCCCAGAGAAACTACACTTTAAGTTTGGGTGTCTGTTACTTCATTATAACAATTTGGACCATTGTCTCTGCTGAAGAATGTTAAAAGTAAATCAAATTTTAACCCCATATTGTGAGAAACAGAAAGAAGGATCACAATTATGTCATAAGTTTTGTTTGAACCTTTATTATACTCCCAGTGATACTACACTTTAGTCTTGGGAGTCTTTTACTTCATTGTAACAATCTGGACCATTGTCTCTGCTGAAGAATGTTAAAAGTAAATGAAATTTTAACCACATATTCTGAGAGATTGACAGAAGGATCACAATTAAGTCATAAGTTTTGTTTGTACCTTTATTATACTCCCAGTGATACTACACTTTAGTCTTGGGAGTCTGTTACTTCATTGTTTCAATTTGGAACATTGTCTCTGCTGACGAATGTTAAAAGTAAAACAAATTTTAACCACATATTCTGAGAAACTGACAGAAGGATCACAATTAAGTCATAAGGTTTGTTTGAACCTTTATTATACTCGCAGTGATACTACACTTTAGCCTTGGGAGTCTGTTACTTCATTGTAACAATTTGGACCATTGTCTCTGCTGAAAAATGTTAAAAGTAAATCAAATTTTAAGCACATATTCTGAGAAACTGACAGAAGGATCACAATTAAGTCATAAGTTTTGTGTGAACCTTAATTATACTCCCAGTGATACTGCACTTTAGTCTTGGGAGTCTGTTACTTGATTGTAACAATTTGGACCATTATCTCTGCTGAAGAATGTTAAAATTAAATCAAATTTTAACCACATATTCTGAGAAACTGACAGAAGGATCACAATTAAGTCATAAGTTTTGTTTGAACCTTTATTATACTCCCAGTGATACTACAATTTAGTCTTGGGAGTCTTTTACTTCATTGTAACAATTTGGATCATTGTCTCTGCTGAAAAATGTTAAATGTAAATGAAATTTTAACCACATATTCTGAGAAACTGAGAGAAGGATCACAATTAAGTCATAAGTTTTGTTTGAACCTTTATTATACTCCCAGTGATACTACACTATAGTCTTGGGAGTCTCTTACTTCATTGTAACAATTTGGATCATTGTCTCTGCTGAAGAATGTTAAAAGTAAATCAAATTTTAACCACATATTCTGAGAAACTGACAGAAGGATCACAATTAAGTCATAAGTTTTGTTTTAACCTTTATTATACTCCCAGTGATACTACACTTGAGCCTTGGGAGCCTGTTACTTCATTGTAACAATTTGGATCATTGTCTCTGCTGAAGAATGTTAAAAGTAAATCAAAATTTAAACACATATTCTGAGAAACTGACACAAGGATCACAATTAAGTCATGAGTTTTGTTTGAACCTTTATTATACTCCCAGTGATACTACACTTTAGTCTTGGGAGTCTGTTACTTCATTGTAACAATTTGGATCATTGTCTCTGCTGAAGAATGTTAAAAGTAAATCAAATTTTAACCACATATTCTGAGAAACTGACAGAAGGATCACAATTAAGTCATCAGTTTTGTTTGAACCTTTATTATACTCCCAGTGATACTACACTTTAGTCTTGGAAGTCTGTTACTTCATTGTAACAATTTGGACCATTGTCTCTGCTGAAGAATGTTAAAAGTAAATCAAATTTTAACCACATATTCTGAGAAACTGACAGAAGGTTCACAATTAAGTCATAAGTTTTGTTTGAACTTTTATTGTACTCCCAGTGATACTACACTTTAGTCTTGGGAGTCTGTTACTTCATTGTAACAATTTGTACCATTATCTCTGCTGAAGAATGTTAAAAGTAAATCAAATTTTAACCACATATTCTGAGAAACTGACAGAAGGATCACAATTAAGTCATAAGTTTTGTTTGAACCTTTATTATACTCCCAGTGATACTACACTTTAGTCTTGGGAGTATGTTACTTCATTGTAACAATTTGGATCATTGTCTCTGCTGAAGAATGTTAAAAGTAAATCAAATTTTAACCACATATTCTGAGAAACTGACAGAAGGATCACAATTAAGTCATAAGTTTTGTTTGAACCTTTATTATACTCTCAGTGATACTACACTTCAGTCTTGGTAGTCTGATACTTCATTGTAACAATTTGGACCACTGTCTCTGCTGAAGAATGTTAAAAGTAAATCAAATTTTAACCACATATTCTGAGAGACTGACAGAAGGATCACAATTAAGTCATAAGTTTTGATTGAACCTTTATTATACTCCCAGTGATACTACACTTTAGTCTTGGGAGTCTGTTATTTCATTGTAACAATTTGGATCATTGTCTCTGCTGAAGAATGTTAAAAGTAAATCAAAATTTAACCACATATTCTGAGAAACTGACAGAAGGATCACAATTAAGTCATAAGTTTTTTTGAACCTTTTTATACTCCCAGTGATACTACACTATAGTCTTGGGAGTCTGTTACTTCATTGTAACAATTAGGATCATTGTCTCTGCTGAAGAATGTTAAAAGTAAATCAAATTTTAACCACATATTCTGAGAAACTGACAGAAGGATCACAATTAAGTCATAAGTTTTGTTTGAACCTTTATTATACTCCCAGTGATACTACACTTTAGTCTTGGGAGTATGTTACTTCATTGTAACAATTTGGATCATTGTCTCTGCTGAAGAATGTTAAAAGTAAATCAAATTTTAACCACATATTCTGAGAAACTGACAGAAGGATCACAATTAAATCATAAGTTTTGTTTGAACCTTTATTATACTCCCAGTGATACTACACTTTAGTCTTGGGAGTCTGTTACTTCTTTGTAAAAATTTGAATCATTGTCTCTGCTGAAGAATGTTAAAAGTAAATCATATTTTAACCACATATTCTGAGAAACAGACAGAAGGATCACAATTAAGTCATAAGTTTTGTTTGAACCTTTATTATACTCCCAGTGATACTACACTTTAGTCTTGGGAGTCTGTTACTTCATTGTAACAATTTGGACCATTGTCTCTGCTGAAGAATGTTAAAAGTAAAAGAAATTTTAACCACATATTCTGAGAGACTGACAGAATGATCACAATTAAGTCATAAGTTTTGTTTGAACCTTTATTATACTCACAGTGATACTACACTTTAGTCTTGGGAGTCTGTTACTTCATTGTTTCAATTTGGACCATTGTCTCTGCTGAAGAATGTTAAAAGTAAATGAAATTTTAACCACATATTCTGAGAAACTGACAGAAGGATCACAATTAAGTCATAAGTTTTGTGTGAACCTTTATTATACTCCCAGTGATACTACACTTTAGTCTTGGGAGTCTGTTACTTGATTGTAACAATTTGGACCATTATCTCTGCTGAAGAATGTTAAAATTAAATCAAATTTTAACCACATATTCTGAGAAACTGACAGAAGGATCACAATTAAGTCATAAGTTTTGTTTGAACCTTTATTATACTCCCAGTGATACTACAATTTAGTCTTGGGAGTCTGTTACTTCATTGTAACAATTTGGATCATTGTCTCTGCTGAAGAATGTTAAATGTAAATGAAATTTTAACCACATATTCTGAGAAACTGACAGAAGGAACACAATTAAGTCATAAGTTTTGTTTGAACCTTTATTATACTCCCAGTGATACTACACTTTAGTCTTGGGAGTCTCTTACTTCATTGTAACAATTTGGACCATTGTCTCTGCTGAAGAATGTTAAAAGTAAATCAAATTTTAACCACATATTCTGAGAAACTGACAGAAGGATCACAATTAAGTCATAAGTTTTGTTAGAACCTTTATTATACTCCCAGTGATACTACACTTTAGTCTTGGGATTCTGTTATTTCATTGTAACAATTTGGATCATTGTCTCTGCTGAAGAATATTATAAGTAAGTCAAATTTTAACCACATATTCTGAGAAACTGACAGAAGGATCACAATTAAGTCATAAGTTTTGTTTGAACCTTTATTATACTCCCAGTGATAATACAATTTAGTCTTGGGAGTCTGTTACTTCATTGTAACAATTTGGATCATTGTCTCTGCTGAAGAATGTTAAAAGTGAATCAAATTTTAACCACATATTCTGAGAAACTGACAGAAGGATCACAATTAAGTCATAAGTTTTGTTTGAACCTTTATTATACTCCCAGTGATACTACACTTTAGTCTTGGTAGTCTGATACTTCATTGTAACAATTTGGACCACTGTCTCTGCTGAAGAATGTTAAAAGGAAATCAAATTTTAACCACATATTCTGAGAAACTGACAGAAGGATAACAATTAAGTCATAAGTTTTGATTGATCCTTTATTATACTCCCAGTGATACTACACTTTAGTCTTGGGAGTCTGTTACTTCATTGTAACAATTTGGATCATTGTCTCTGCTGAAGAATGTTAAAAGTAAATCAAATTTTAACCACATATTCTGAGAAACTGACAGAAGGATCACAATTAAGTCATAAGTTTTGTTTGAACCTTTTTTATACTCCCAGTGATACTACACTTTAGTCTTGGTAGTCTGATACTTCATTGTAACAATTTGGACCACTGTCTCTGCTGAAGAATGTTAAAAGGAAATCAAATTTTAACCACATATTCTGAGAAACTGACAGAAGGATAACAATTAAGTCATAAGTTTTGATTGATCCTTTATTATACTCCCAGTGATACTACACTTTAGTCTTGGGAGTCTGTTATTTCATTGTAACAATTTGGATCATTGTCTCTGCTGAAGAATGTTAAAAGTAAATCAAATTTTAACCACATATTCTGAGAAACTGACAGAAGGATCACAATTAAGTCATAAGTTTTGTTTGAACCTTTATTTTACTCCCAGTGATACTACACTTTAGTCTTGGGAGTCTGTTACATCATTGTAACAATTTAGATCATTGTCTCTGCTGAAGAATGTTAAAAGTAAATCAAATTTTAACCACATATTCTGAGAAACTGACAGAAGGATCACAATTAAGTCATAAGTTTTGTTTGAACCTTTATAATACTCCCAGTGATACTACACTTTTGTCATGGGAGTATGTTACTTCATTGTAAGAATTTGGATCATTGTCTCTGCTGAAGAATGTTAAAAGTAAATCAAATTTTAACCACATATTCTGAGAATCTGACAGAAGGATCACAATTAAGTCATAAGTTTTGTTCGAACCTTTATTATACTCCCAGTGATACTACACTTTAAGCTTGGGAGTCTGTTACTTCATTGTAACAATTTGGACCATTGTCTCTGCTGAAGAATGTTAAAGGTAAATCAAATTTTAACCACATATTCTGAGAAACTGAAAGAAGGATCACAATTATGTCATAAGTTTTGTTTGGACCTTTATTATACTCCCCGTGATACTACACTTTAGTCTTGGGAGTCTTTTTCTTCATTGTAACAATTTGGACCATTGTCTCTGCTGAAGAATGTTAAAAGTAAATCAAATTTTAACTACATATTCTGAGAAACAGACAGAAGGATCACAATTAAGTCAAAAGTTTTGTTTGAACCTTTATTATACTTCCAGTGATACTACACTTTAGTCTTGGGAGTCTGTTACTTCTTTGTAACTATTTGGACCATTGTCTCTGCTGAAGAATGTTAAAAGTAAATGAAATTTTAACCACATATTCTGAGAGACTGACAGAATGATCACAATTAAGTCATAAGTTTTGTTTGAACCTTTATTATACTCACAGTGATACTACACTTTAGTCTTGGGAGTCTGTTACTTCATTGTTTCAATTTGGACCATTGTCTCTGCTGAAGAATGTTAAAAATAAATGAAATTTTAACCACATATTCTGAGAAACTGACAGAAGGATCACAATTAAGTCATAAGTTTTGTTTGAACCTTTATTATACTCCCAGTGATACTACACTTTAGTCTTGGGAGTCTGTTACTTCATTGTAACAATTTGGATCACTGTCTCTGCTGAAGAATGTTAAAAGTAAATCAGATTTTAACCACATATTCTGAGAAACTGACAGAAGGATCACAATTAAGTCATAAGTTTTTTTGAACCTTTTTATACTCCCAGTGATACTACACTATAGTCTTGGGAGTCTGTTACTTCATTGTAACAATTAGGATCATTGTCTCTGCTGAAGAATGTTAAAAGTAAATCAAATTTTAACCACATATTCTGAGAAACTGACAGAAGGATCACAATTAAGTCATAAGTTTTGTTTGAACCTTTATTATACTCCCAGTGATACTACACTTTAGTCTTGGGAGTATGTTACTTCATTGTAACAATTTGGATCATTGTCTCTGCAGAAGAATGTTAAAAGTAAATCAAATTTTAACCACATATTCTGAGAAACTGACAGAAGGATCACAATTAAATCATAAGTTTTGTTTGAACCTTTATTATACTCCCAGTGA
This sequence comes from Periplaneta americana, assembly GCF_040183065.1. Taxonomy (NCBI): domain Eukaryota; kingdom Metazoa; phylum Arthropoda; class Insecta; order Blattodea; family Blattidae; genus Periplaneta; species Periplaneta americana. The sequence continues at coordinate 178,909,596 of NC_091131.1, forward strand.
TACTACACTTTAGTCTTGGGAGTCTGTTACTTCATTGTAAAAATTTGGATCATTGTCTCTGCTGAAGAATGTTAAAAGTAAATCATATTTTAACCACATATTCTGAGAAACAGACAGAAGGATCACAATTAAGTCATAAGTTTTGTTTGAACCTTTATTATACTCCCAGTGATACTACACTTTAGTCTTGGGAGTCTGTTACTTCATTGTAACAATTTGGACCATTGTCTCTGCTGAAGAATGTTAAAAGTAAAAGAAATTTTAACCACATATTCTGAGAGACTGACAGAATGATCACAATTAAGTCATAAGTTTTGTTTGAACCTTTATTATACTCACAGTGATACTACACTTTAGTCTTGGGAGTCTGTTACTTCATTGTTTCAATTTGGACCATTGTCTCTGCTGAAGAATGTTAAAAGTAAATGAAATTTTAACCACATATTCTGAGAAACTGACAGAAGGATCACAATTAAGTCATAAGTTTTGTGTGAACCTTTATTATACTCCCAGTGATACTACACTTTAGTCTTGGGAGTCTGTTACTTGATTGTAACGATTTGGACCATTATCTCTGCTGAAGAATGTTAAAATTAAATCAAATTTTAACCACATATTCTGAGAAACTGACAGAAGGATCACAATTAAGTCATAAGTTTTGTTTGAACCTTTATTATACTCCCAGTGATACTACAATTTAGTCTTGGGAGTCTGTTACTTCATTGTAACAATTTGGATCATTGTCTCTGCTGAAGAATGTTAAATGTAAATGAAATTTTAACCACATATTCTGAGAAACTGACAGAAGGATCACAATTAAGTCATAAGTTTTGTTTGAACCTTTATTATACTCCCAGTGATACTACACTTTAGTCTTGGGAGTCTCTTACTTCATTGTAACAATTTGGACCATTGTCTCTGCTGAAGAATGTTAAAAGTAAATCAAATTTTAACCACATATTCTGAGAAACTGACAGAAGGATCACAATTAAGTCATAAGTTTTGTTAGAACCTTTATTATACTCCCAGTGATACTACACTTTAGTCTTGGGATTCTGTTATTTCATTGTAACAATTTGGATCATTGTCTCTGCTGAAGAATATTATAAGTAAGTCAAATTTTAACCACATATTCTGAGAAACTGACAGAAGGATCACAATTAAGTCATAAGTTTTTTTTGAACCTTTATTATACTCCCAGTGATAATACAATTTAGTCTTGGGAGTCTGTTACTTCATTGTAACAATTTGGATCATTGTCTCTGCTGAAGAATGTTAAAAGTAAATCAAATTTTAACCACATATTCTGAGAAACTGACAGAAGGATCACAATTAAGTCATAAGTTTTGTTTGAACCTTTATTATACTCCCAGTGATACTACACTTCAGCCTTGGGAGCCTGTTACTTCATTGTAACAATTTGGATCATTGTCTCTGCTGAAGAATATTAAAAGTAAATCAAAATTTAAACACATATTCTGAGAAACTGACACAAGGATCACAATTAAGCCATAAGTTTTGTTTGAACCTTTATTATACTCCCAGTGATACTACACTTTAGTCTTGGGAGTCTGTTACTTCATTGTAACAATTTGGATCATTGTCTCTGCTGAAGAATGTTAAAAGTAAATCAAATTTTAACCACATATTCTGAGAAACTGACAGAAGGATCACAATTAAGTCATCAGTTTTGTTTGAACCTTTATTATACTCCCAGTGATACTACACTTTAGTCTTGGGAGTCTGTTACTTCATTGTAACAATTTGGACCATTGTCTCTGCTGAAGAATGTTAAAAGTAAATCAAATTTTAACCACATATTCTGAGAAACTGACAGAAGGTTCGCAATTAAGTCATAAGTTTTGTTTGAACTTTTATTATACTCCCAGTGATACTACACTTTAGTCTTGGGAGTCTGTTACTTCATTGTAACAATTTGTACCATTGTCTCTGCTGAAGAATGTTAAAAGTAAATCAAATTTTAACCACATACCGTATTCTGAGAAACTGACAGAAGGATCACTATTAAGTCATAAGTTTTGTTTGAACCTTTATTATACTCCCAGTGATACTACACTTTAGCCTTGGGAGTCTGTTACTTCATTGTAACAATTTGGATCATTGTCTCTGCTGAAGAATGTTAAAAGTAAATCAAATTTTAACCACATATTCTGAGAAACTGACAGAAGGATCACAATTAAGTCATAAGTTTTGTTTGAACCTTTATTATACTCCCAGTGATACTACACTTTAGTCTTGGTAGTCTGATACTTCATTGTAACAATTTGGACCACTGTCTCTGCTGAAGAATGTTAAAAGTAAATCAAATTTTAACCACATATTCTGAGAAACTGACAGAAGGATAACAATTAAGTCATAAGTTTTGATTGATCCTTTATTATACTCCCAGTGATACTACACTTTAGTCTTGGGAGTCTGTTATTTCATTGTAACAATTTGGATCATTGTCTCTGCTGAAGAATTTTAAAAGTAAATCAAATTTTAACCACATATTCTGAGAAACTGACAGAAGGTTCACAATTAAATCATAAGTTTTATTTGAACCATTATTATACTCCCAGTGATACTACACTTTAGTCTTGGGAGTCTGTTACTTAATTGTAGCAATTTGGATCATTGTGTCTGCTGAAGAATGTTAAAAGTAAATCAAATTTTAACCACATATTCTGAGAATCTGACAGAAGGATCACAATTAAGTCATAAGTTTTGTTTGAACCTTTATTATACTCCCAGTGATACTACACTTTTGTCTTGGGAGTCTGTTACTTCATTGTTTCAATTTGGACCATTGTCTCTGCTGAAGAATGTTAAAAGTAAATCAAATTTAACCACATATTCCGAGAAACTGACAGAAGGATCACAAATAAGTCATAAGTTTTGTTTGAACCTTTATTATACTCCCAGTGATACTGCACTTTAGTCTTGGGAGTCTGTTACTTCATTGTAACAATTTGGACCATTATCTCTGCTGAAGAATGTTAAAAGTAAATCAAATTTTAACCACATATTCTGAGAAACTGACAGAAGGATCACAATTAAGTCATAAGTTTTGTTTGAACCTTTATTTTACTCCCAGTGATACTACACTTTAGTCTTGGGAGTCTGTTACATCATTGTAACAATTTAGATCATTGTCTCTGCTGAAGAATGTTAAAAGTAAATCAAATTTTAACCACATATTCTGAGAAACTGACAGAAGGATCACAATTAAGTCATAAGTTTTGTTTGAACCTTTATAATACTCCCAGTGATACTACACTTTTGTCATGGGAGTATGTTACTTCATTGTAAGAATTTGGATCATTGTCTCTGCTGAAGAATGTTAAAAGTAAATCAAATTTTAACCACATATTCTGAGAAACTGACAGAAGGATCACAATTAAGTCATAAGTTTTGTTTGAACCATTATGATACTCCCAGTGATACTACACTTTAGTCTTGGGAGTCTGTTACTTCATTGTAACAATTTGGATCATTGTCCTTGCTGAAGAATGTTAAAAGTAAATCAAATTTTAACCACATATTCTGAGAAACTGACAGAAGGATCACAATTAAGTCATAAGATTTGTTTGAACCTTTATTATACTTCCAGTGATACTACACTTTAGTCTTGGGAGTCTGTTACTTCATTGTAACAATTTGGATCATTGTCTCTGCTGAAGAATGTTAAAAGTAAATCAAATTTTAACCACATATTCTGAGAATCTGACAGAAGGATCACAATTAAGTCATAAGTTTTGTTCGAACCTTTATTATACTCCCAGTGATACTACACTTTAAGCTTGGGAGTCTGTTACTTCATTGTAACAATTTGGACCATTGTCTCTGCTGAAGAATGTTAAAGGTAAATCAAATTTCAACCACATATTCTGAGAAACTGAAAGAAGGATCACAATTATGTCATAAGTTTTGTTTGGACCTTTATTATACTCCCAGTGATACTACACTTTAGTCTTGGGAGTCTTTTACTTCATTGTAACAATTTGGACCATTGTCTCTGCTGAAGAATGTTAAAAGTAAATCAAATTTTAACTACATATTCTGAGAAACAGACAGAAGGATCACAATTAAGTCATAAGTTTTGTTTGAACCTTTATTATACTTCCAGTGATACTACACTTTAGTCTTGGGAGTCTGTTACTTCTTTGTAACTACTTGGACCATTGTCTCTGCTGAAGAATGTTAAAAGTAAATGAAATTTTAACCACATATTCTGAGAGACTGACAGAATGATCACAATTAAGTCATAAGTTTTGTTTGAACCTTTATTATACTCACAGTGATACTACACTTTAGTCTTGGGAGTCTGTTACTTCATTGTTTCAATTTGGACCATTGTCTCTGCTGAAGAATGTTAAAAATAAATGAAATTTTAACCACATATTCTGAGAAACTGACAAAAGGATCACAATTAAGTCATAAGTTTTGTGTGAACCTTTATTATACTCCCAGTGATACTACACTTTAGTCTTGGGAGTCTGTTACTTGATTGTAACAATTTGGACCATTATCTCTGCTGAAGAATGTTAAATGTAAATGAAATTTTAACCACATATTCTGAGAAACTGACAGAAGGATCACAATTAAGTCATAAGTTTTGTGTGAACCCTTATTATACTCCCAGTGATACTACACTTTAGTCTTGGGAGTCTCTTACTTCATTGTAACAATTTGGACCACTGTCTCTGCTGAAGAATGTTAAAAGTAAATCAAATTTTAACCACATATTCTGAGAAACTGACAGAAGGATCACAATTAAGTCATAAGTTTTGTTAGAACCTTTATTATACTCCCAGTGATACTACACTTTTGTCTTGGGATTCTGTTATTTCATTGTAACAATTTGGATCATTGTCTCTGCTGAAGAATGTTATAAGTAAGTCAAATTTTAACCACATATTCTGAGAAACTTCAGAAGGATCACAATTAAGTCATAAGTTTTGTTTGAACCTTTATTATACTCCCAGTGATAATACAATTTTGTCTTGGGAGTCTGTTACTTCATTGTAACAATTTGGATCATTGTCTCTGCTGAAGAATGATAAAAGTAAATCAAATTTTAACCACATATTCTTAGAAACTGACAGAAGGATCACAATTAAGTCATAAGTTTTGTTTGAACCTTTATTATACTCCCAGTGATACTACACTTGAGCCTTGGGAGCCTGTTACTTCATTGTAACAATTTGGATCATTGTCTCTGCTGAAGAATGTTAAAAGTAAATCAAAATTTAAACACATATTCTGAGAAACTGACACAAGGATCACAATTAAGTCATAAGTTTTGTTTGAACCTTTATTATACTCCCAGTGATACTACACTTTAGTCTTGGGAGTCTGTTACTTCATTGTAACAATTTTGATCACTGTCTCTGCTGAAGAATGTTAAAAGTAAATCAGATTTTATCCACATATTCTGAGAAACTGACAGAAGGATCACAATTAAGTCATAAGTTTTTTTTTAACCTTTTTATACTCCCAGTGATACTACACTATTGGCTTGGGAGTCTGTTACTTCATTGTAACAATTTGGATCATTGTCTCTGCTGAAGAATGTTAAAAGTAAATCAAATTTTAACCACATATTCTGAGAAACAGACAGAAGGATCACAATTAAGTCATAAGTTTTGCTTGAACCTTTATTATACTCCCAGTGATACTACACTTTAATCTTGGGAGTCTGTTACTTCATGTAAGAATTTGGACCATTGTCTCTGCTGAAGAATGTTAAAAGTAAATGAAATTTAGCCACATATTCTGAGAGACTGACAGAATGATCACAATTAAGTCATAAGTTTTGTTTGAACCTTTATTATACTTCCAGTGATACTACACTTTAGTCTTGGGATTCTGTTACTTCATTGTAACAATTTGGATCATTGTCTCTGCTGAAGAATGTTAAAAGTAAATGAAATTTTAACCACATATTCTGAGAATCTGACAGAAGGATCACAATTAAGTCATAAGTTTTGTTCGAACCTTTATTATACTCCCAGTGATACTACAATTTAGTCTTGGGAGTCTGTTACTTCATTGTAACAATTTGGATCATTGTCTCTGCTGAAGAATGTTAAATGTAAATGAAATTTTAACCACATATTCTGAGAAATTGACAGAAGGATCACAATTAAGTCATAAGTTTTGTTTGAAGCTTTATTATACTCCCAGTGATACTACACTTTAGTCTTGGGAGTCTCTTACTTCATTGTAACAATTTAGACCATTGTCTCTGCTGAAGAATGTTAAAAGTAAATCAAATTTTAACCACATATTCTGAGCAATTGACAGAAGGATCACAATTAAGTCATAAGTTTTGTTAGAGCCTTTATTATACTCCCAGTGATACTACACTATAGTCTTGGGATTCTGTTATTTTATTGTAACAATTTGGATCATTGTCTCTGCTGAAGAATGTTATAAGTAAGTCAAATTTTAACCACATATTCTGGGAAACTGACAGAAGGATCACAATTAAGTCATAAGTTTTGTTTGAACCTTTATTATACTCCCAGTGATAATACAATTTAGTCTTGGGAGTCTGTTACTTCATTGTAAAAATTTGGATCATTGTCTCTGCTGAAGAATGTTAAAAGTAAATCATATTTTAACCACATATTCTGAGAAACAGACAGAAGGATCACAATTAAGTCATAAGTTTTGTTTGAACCTTTATTATACTCCCAGTGATACTACACTTTAGTCTTGGGAGTCTGTTACTTCATTGTAACAATTTGGACCATTGTCTCTGCTGAAGAATGTTAAAAGTAAAAGAAATTTTAACCACATATTCTGAGAGACTGACAGAATGATCACAATTAAGTCATAAGTTTTGTTTGAACCTTTATTATACTCACAGTGATACTACACTTTAGTCTTGGGAGTCTGTTACTTCATTGTAACAATTTGGACCATTGTCTCTGCTGAAGAATGTTAAAAGTAAATCAAATTTTAACCACATATTCTGAGAAACTGACAGAAGGTTCACAATTAAGTCATAAGTTTTGTTTGAACTTTTATTGTACTCCCAGTGATACTACACTTTAGACTTGGGAGTCTGTTACTTCATTGTAACAATTTGTACCATTATCTCTGCTGAAGAATGTTAAAAGTAAATCAAATTTTAACCACATATTCTGAGAAACTGACAGAAGGATCACTATTAAGTCATAAGTTTTGTTTGAACCTTTATTATACTCCCAGTGATACTACACTTTAGTCTTGGGAGTCTGTTACTTCATTGTAACAATTTGGATCATTGTCTCTGCTGAAGAATGTTAAAAGTAAATCAAATTTTAACCACATATTCTGAGAAACTGACAGAAGGATCACAATTAAGTCATAAGTTTTGTTTGAACCTTTATTATACTCTCAGTGATACTACACTTCAGTCTTGGTAGTCTGATACTTCATTGTAAAAATTTGGATCATTGTCTCTGCTGAAGAATGTTAAAAGTAAATCATATTTTAACCACATATTCTGAGAAACAGACAGAAGGATCACAATTAAGTCATAAGTTTTGTTTGAACCTTTATTATACTCCCAGTGATACTACACTTTAGTCTTGGGAGTCTGTTACTTCATTGTAACAATTTGGATCATTGTCTCTGCTGAAGAATGTTAAAAGTAAATCAAAATTTAACCACATATTCTGAGAAACTGACAGAAGGATCACAATTAAGTCATAAGTTTTTTTGAACCTTTTTATACTCCCAGTGATACTACACTATAGTCTTGGGAGTCTGTTACTTCATTGTAACAATTAGGATCATTGTCTCTGCTGAAGAATGTTAAAAGTAAATCAAATTTTAACCACATATTCTGAGAAACTGACAGAAGGATCACAATTAAGTCATAAGTTTTGTTTGAACCTTTATTATACTCCCAGTGATACTACACTTTAGTCTTGGGAGTATGTTACTTCATTGTAACAATTTGGATCATTGTCTCTGCTGAAGAATGTTAAAAGTAAATCAAATTTTAACCACATATTCTGAGAAACTGACAGAAGGATCACAATTAAATCATAAGTTTTGTTTGAACCTTTAGTATACTCCCAGTGATACTACACTTTAGTCTTGGGAGTCTGTTACTTCATTGTAAAAATTTGGATCATTGTCTCTGCTGAAGAATGTTAAAAGTAAATCATATTTTAACCACATATTCTGAGAAACAGACAGAAGGATCACAATTAAGTCATAAGTTTTGTTTGAACCTTTATTATACTCCCAGTGATACTACACTTTAGTCTTGGGAGTCTGTTACTTCATTGTAACAATTTGGACCATTGTCTCTGCTGAAGAATGTTAAAAGTAAAAGAAATTTTAACCACATATTCTGAGAGACTGACAGAATGATCACAATTAAGTCATAAGTTTTGTTTGAACCTTTATTATACTCACAGTGATACTACACTTTAGTCTTGGGAGTCTGTTACTTCATTGTTTCAATTTGGACCATTGTCTCTGCTGAAGAATGTTAAAAGTAAATGAAATTTTAACCACATATTCTGAGAAACTGACAGAAGGATCACAATTAAGTCATAAGTTTTGTGTGAATCTTTATTATACTCCCAGTGATACTACACTTTAGTCTTGGGAGTCTGTTACTTGATTGTAACAATTTGGACCATTATCTCTGCTGAAGAATGTTAAAATTAAATCAAATTTTAACCACATACCGTATTCTGAGAAACTGACAGAAGGATCACTATTAAGTCATAAGTTTTGTTTGAACCTTTATTATACTCCCAGTGATACTACAATTTAGTCTTGGGAGTCTGTTACTTCATTGTAACAATTTGGATCATTGTCTCTGCTGAAGAATGTTAAATGTAAATGAAATTTTAACCACATATTCTGAGAAACTGACAGAAGGATCACAATTAAGTCATAAGTTTTGTTTGAACCTTTATTATACTCCCAGTGATACTACACTTTAGTCTTGGGAGTCTCTTACTTCATTGTAACAATTTGGACCATTGTCTCTGCTGAAGAATGTTAAAAGTAAATCAAATTTTAACCACATATTCTGAGAAACTGACAGAAGGATCACAATTAAGTCATAAGTTTTGTTAGAACCTTTATTATACTCCCAGTGATACTACACTTTAGTCTTGGGATTCTGTTATTTCATTGTAACAATTTGGATCATTGTCTCTGCTGAAGAATATTATAAGTAAGTCAAATTTTAACCACATATTCTGAGAAACTGACAGAAGGATCACAATTAAGTCATAAGTTTTGTTTGAACCTTTATTATACTCCCAGTGATAATACAATTTAGTCTTGGGAGTCTGTTACTTCATTGTAACAATTTGGATCATTGTCTCTGCTGAAGAATATTAAAAGTAAATCAAATTTTAACCACATATTCTGAGAAACTGACAGAAGGATCACAATTAAGTCATAAGTTTTGTTTGAACCTTTATTATACTCCCAGTGATACTACACTTCAGCCTTGGGAGCCTGTTACTTCATTGTAACAATTTGGATCATTGTCTCTGCTGAAGAATATTAAAAGTAAATCAAAATTTAAACACATATTCTGAGAAACTGACACAAGGATCACAATTAAGTCATAAGTTTTGTTTGAACCTTTATTATACTCCCAGTGATACTACACTTTAGTCTTGGGAGTCTGTTACTTCATTGTAACAATTTGGATCATTGTCTCTGCTGAAGAATGTTAAAAGTAAATCAAATTTTAACCACATATTCTGAGAAACTGACAGAAGGATCACAATTAAGTCATCAGTTTTGTTTGAACCTTTATTATACTCCCAGTGATACTACACTTTAGTCTTGGGAGTCTGTTACTTCATTGTAACAATTTGGACCATTGTCTCTGCTGAAGAATGTTAAAAGTAAATCAAATTTTAACCACATATTCTGAGAAACTGACAGAAGGTTCGCAATTAAGTCATAAGTTTTGTTTGAACTTTTATTATACTCCCAGTGATACTACACTTTAGTCTTGGGAGTCTGTTACTTCATTGTAACAATTTGTACCATTGTCTCTGCTGAAGAATGTTAAAAGTAAATCAAATTTTAACCACATACCGTATTCTGAGAAACTGACAGAAGGATCACTATTAAGTCATAAGTTTTGTTTGAACCTTTATTATACTCCCAGTGATACTACACTTTAGTCTTGCGAGTCTGTTACTTCATTGTAACAATTTGGATCATTGTCTCTGCTGAAGAATGTTAAAAGTAAATCAAATTTTAACCACATAATCTGAGAAACTGACAGAAGGATCACAATTAAGTCATAAGTTTTGTTTGAACCTTTATTATACTCCCAGTGATACTACACTTTAGTCTTGGTAGTCTGATACTTCATTGTAACAATTTGGACCACTGTCTCTGCTGAAGAATGTTAAAAGTAAATCAAATTTTAACCACATATTCTGAGAAACTGACAGAAGGATAACAATTAAGTCATAAGTTTTGATTGATCCTTTATTATACTCCCAGTGATACTACACTTTAGTCTTGGGAGTCTGTTATTTCATTGTAACAATTTGGATCATTGTCTCTGCTGAAGAATGTTAAAAGTATATCAAATTTTAACCACATATTCTGAGAAACTGACAGAAGGTTCACAATTAAATCATAAGTTTTATTTGAACCTTTATTATACTCCCAGTGATACTACACTTTAGTCTTGGGAGTCTGTTACTTAATTGTAGCAATTTGGATCATTGTGTCTGCTGAAGAATGTTAAAAGTAAATCAAATTTTAACCATATATTCTGAGAATCTGACAGAAGGATCACAATTAAGTCATAAGTTTTGTTTGAACCTTTATTATACTCCCAGTGATACTACACTTTTGTCTTGGGAGTCTGTTACTTCATTGTTTCAATTTGGACCATTGTCTCTGCTGAAGAATGTTAAAAGTAAATCAAATTTTAACCACATATTCCGAGAAACTGACAGAAGGATCACAAATAAGTCATAAGTTTTGTTTGAACCTTTATTATACTCCCAGTGATACTGCACTTTAGTCTTGGGAGTCTGTTACTTCATTGTAACAATTTGGATCATTGTCTCTGCTGAAGAATGTTAAAAGTAAATCAAATTTTAACCACATATTCTGAGAAACTGACAGAAGGATCACAATTAAGTCATAAGTTTTGTTTGAACCTTTATTATACTACCAGTGATACTACACTTGAGCCTTGGGAGCCTGTTACTTCATTGTAACAATTTGGATCTTTGTCTCTGCTGAAGAATGTTAAAAGTAAATCAAAATTTAAACACATATTCTGAGAAACTGACACAAGGATCACAATTAAGTCATAAGTTTTGTTTGAACCTTTATTATACTCCCAGTGATACTACACTTTAGTCTTGGTAGTATGTTACTTCATTGTAACAATTTGGATCATTGTCTCTGCTGAAGAATGTTAAAAGTAAATCAAAATTTAACCACATATTCTGAGAAACTGACAAAAGGATCACAATTAAATCATAAGTTTTGTTTGAACCTTTATTATACTCCCAGAGATACTACACTTTAGTCTTGGGAGTCTGTTACTTCATTGTAACAATTTGGACCATTGTCTCTGCTGAAGAATGTTAAAATTAAATCAAATTTTAACCACATATTCTAAGAAACTGAAAGAAGGATAACAATTATGTCATAAGTTTTGTTTGAACCTTTATTATAATCCCAGTGATACTACACTTTAGTCTTGGGAGTCTGTTACTTCATTGTAACAATTTGGATCATTGTCTCTGTTGAAGAATGTTAAAAGTAAATCAAATTTTAACCACATATTCTGAGAAACTGACAGAAGGATCACAATTAAGTCATAAGGTTTGTTTGAACCTTTATTATACTCGCAGTGATACTACACTTTAGCCTTGGGAGTCTGTTACTGCATTGTTACAATTTGGACCATTGTCTGTTCTGAAAAATGTTAAAAGTAAATCATATTTTAACCACATATTCTGAGAAACTGACAGAAGGATCACAATGAAGTCATAAGTTTTGTTTGAACCTTTATTATACTCCCAGTGATACTACACTTTTGTCTTGTTAGTCTGTTACTTCATTGTAACAATTTGGATCACTGTCTCTGCTGAAGAATGTTAAAAGTAAATCAGATTTTAACCACATATTCTGAGAAACTGACAGAATGATCACAATTAAGTCATAAGTTTTTTTTGAACATTTTTATACTCCCAGTGATACTACACTATAGTCCTGGGAGTCTGTTACTTCATTGTAACAATTTGGATCATTGTCTCTGCTGAAGAATGTTAAAAGTAAATCAAATTTTAACCACATATTCTGAGAAACTGACAGAAGGATCACAATTAAGCCATCAGTTTTGTTTGAACCTTTATTATACTCCCAGTGATACTACACTTTAGTCTTGGGAGTCTGTTACTTCATTGTAACAATTTGGATCATTGTCTCTGCTGAAGAATGTTAAAAGTAAATCAAATTTTAACCACATATTCTGAGAAACTGACAGAAGCATCACAATTAAGTCACAAGTTTTGTTTGAACCTTTATTATATTCCCAGTGATAATACACTTTAGTCTTGGGGTCTGTTACTTCATTGTAACAATTTGGATCATTGTCTCTGCTGAAGAATGTTAAAAGTAAATCAAATTTTAACCACATATTCTGTGAAACTGACAGAGGGATCACACTTAAGGCATAAGTTTTGTTTGAACCTTTATTATACTCCCAGTGATACTACACTTTGGCCTTGGTAGTATGTTACTTCATTGTAACAATTTGGATCATTGTCTCTGCTGAAGAATGTTAAAAGTAAATCAAAATTTAACCACATATTCTGAGAAACTGACAGAAGGATCACAATTAAGTCATAAGTTTTGTTTGAACCTTTATTATACTCCCAGAGATACTACACTTTAGTCTTGGGAGTCTGTTACTTCATTGTAACAATTTATATCATTGTCTCTGCTGAAGAATGTTAAAAGTAAATCAAATTTTAACCTCATATTCTGAGAAACTGACAGAAGGATCACAATTAAGTCATAAGTTTTGTTTGAACCTTTATTATACTCCCAGTGATACTACACTTTAGCCTTGGGAGTCTGTTACTTCATTGTAACAATTTGGACCAATTTCTCTGCTGAAAAATGTTAAAAGTAAATCAAATTTTAACCACATATTCTGAGAAACTGACAGAAGGATCACAATTAAGTCATCAGTTTTGTTTGAACCTTTATTATACTCCCAGAGATACTACAATTTAGTCTTGGGAGTCTGTTACTTCATTGTAACAATTTGGATCATTGTCTCTGCTGAAGAATGTTAAAAGTAAATCAAATTTTAACCACATATTCTGAGAAACTGACAGAAGGGTCACAATTAAGTCATAAGTTTTGTTTGAACATTTATTATACTCCCAGTGATACTACACTTAATCTTGGTAGTCTGATACTTCATTGTAACAATTTGGACCACTGTCTCTGCTGAAGAATGTTAAAAGTAAATCAAATTTTAACCACATATTCTGAGAAACTGACAGAAGGATCACAATTAAGTCATAAGTTTTGTTTGAACCTTTATAATACTCCCAGTGATACTACACTTTAGTCTTGGGAGTCTGTTATTTCATTGTAACAATTTGGATCATTGTCTCTGCTGAAGAATGTTAAAAGTAAATCAAATTTTAACCACATATTCTGAGAAACTGACAGAAGGTTCACAATTAAATCAAAAGTTTTGTTTGAACCTTTATTATACTTTCGGTGATACTACACTTTAGTCTTGGGAGTCTGTTACTTCATTGTAGCAATTTGTATCATTGTCTCTGCTGAAGAATGTTAAAAGTAAATCAAATTTTAACCACATATTCTGAGAAACTGACAGAAGGATCACAATTAAGTCATAAGTTTTGTTTGAACCTTTATTATACTCCCAGTGATACTACACTTTTGTCTTGGGAGTCTGTTACTTCATTGTAACAATTTGGACCATTGTCTCTGCTGAAGAATGTTAAAAGTAAATGAAATTTTAACCACATATACTGAGAGAATGACAGAAGGATCACAATTAAGTCATAAGTTTTATTTGGAACTTTTATTATACTCCCAGTAATACTACACTTCAGTCTTGGGAGTCTGTTACTTCATTGTTTCAATTTGGACCATTGTCTCTGCTGAAGAATGTTAAAAGTAAATCAAATTTTAACCACATATTCTGAGAAACTGATAGAAGGATCACAATTAAGTCATAAGTTTTGTTTGAACCTTTATTATACTCCCAGTGATACTACACTTTTGTCTTGGGAGTCTGTTACTTCATTGTAACAATTTGGACCATTGTCTCTGCTGAAGAATGTTAAAAGTAAATGATATTTTAACCACATATACTGAGAGAATGACAGAAGGATCACAATTAAGTCATAAGTTTTATTTGGAACCTTTATTATACTCCCAGTAATACTACACTTCAGTCTTGGGAGTCTGTTACTTCATTGTTTCAATTTGGACCATTGTCTCTGCTGAAGAATGTTAAAAGTAAATCAAATTTTAACCACATATTCTGAGAAACTGACAGAAGGATCACAATTAAGTCATAAGTTTTGTTTGAACCTTTATTATACTCCCAGTGATACTGCACTTTAATCTTGGGAGTCTGTTACTTCATTGTAAAAATTTGGCCCATTATCTCTGCTGAAGAATGTTAAAAGTAAATCAAATTTTAACCACATATTCTGAGAAACTGACAGAAGGACCACAATTAAGTCACAAGTTTTGTTTGAACCTTTATTATACTCCCAGTGATAATACACTTTAGTCTTGGGGTCTGTTACTTCATTGTAACAATTTGGATCATTGTCTCTGCTGAAGAATGTTAAAAGTAAATCAAATTTTAACCACATATTCTGAGAAACTGACAGAGGGATCAGACTTAGGTCATAAGCTTTGTTTGAACCTTTATTATACTCCCAGTGATACTACACTTTGGTCTTGGTAGTATGTTACTTCTTTGTAACAATTTGGATCATTGTCTCTGCTGAAGAATGTTAAAAGTAAATCAAAATTTAACCACATATTCTGAGAAACTGACAGAAGGATCACTAATAAGTCATAAGTTTTGTTTGAACCTTTATTATACTCCCAGAGATACTACACTTTAGACTTGGGAGTCTGTTACTTCATTGTAACAATTTGGACTATTGTCTCTGCTGAAGAATGTTAAAAGTAAATCAAATTTTAACCACATTTTCTAAGAAACTGAAAGAAGGATAACAATTATGTCATAAGTTTTGTTTGAACCTTTATTATACTCCCAGTGATACTACACTTTTGTCTTGGGAGTCTTTTACTTCATTGTAACAATTTGGACCATTGTCTCTGCTGAAGAATGTTAAAATAAATGAAATTTTAACCACATAATCTGAGAGACTGACAGAAGGATCACAATTAAGTCATAAGTTTTGTTTGTACCTTTATTATACTCCCAGTGATACTACACTTTAGACTTGGGAGTCTGTTACTTCATTGTTTCAATTTGAAACATTGTCTCTGCTGAAGAATGTTAAAAGTAAAACAAATTTTAACCACATATTCTGAGAAACTGACAGAAGGATCACAATTAAGTCATAAGTTTTGATTGAACCTTTATTATACTCCCAGTGATACTACACATTAGTCTTGGGAGTCTGTTACTTCATTGTAACAATTTGGACCATTATCTCTGCTGAAGAATGTTAAAAGTAAATCAAATTTTAACCACATATTCTGAGAAGCTGAAAGAAGGTTCACAATTGAGTCATAAGTTTTGTCTGAACCTTTATTATACTCCCAGTGATACTACACTTTAGTCTTGGGAGTCTGTTACTTCATTGTAACAATTTGGAACATTGTCTCTGCTGAAGAATATTAAAAGTAAATAAAATTTTAAACACATATTCTGAGAAACTGACAGAAGGATCACAATTAAGTCATAAGTTTTGTTTGAACCTTTATTATACTCCCAGTAATACTACACTTTAGTCTTGGGAGTCTGTTACTTCATTGTAACAATTTGGATCATTGTCTCTGCTGAAGAATGTTAAAAGTAAATCAAATTTTAACCACATATTCTGAGAAACTTACAGAAGGATCACAATTAAGTCATAAGTTTTGTTTGAACCTTTATTATACTCCCAGTGATAATACACTTTAGTCTTGGGGTCTGTTACTTCATTGTAACAATTTGGATCATTGTCTCTGCTGAAGAATGTTAAAAGTAAATCAAATTTTAACCACATATTCTGAGAAACTGACAGAGGGATCAGACTTAAGTCATAAGCTTTGTTTGAACCTTTATTATACTCCCAGTGATACTACACTTTGGTCTTGGTAGTATGTTACTTCTTTGTAACAATTTGGATCATTGTCTCTGCTGAAGAATGTTAAAAGTAAATCAAAATTTAACCACATATTCTGAGAAACTGACAGAAGGATCACAATTAAGTCATAAGTTTTGTTTGAACCTTTATTATACTCCCAGAGATACTACACTTTAGCCTTGGGAGTCTGTTACTTCATTGTAACAATTTGGATCATTGTCTCTGTTGAAGAATGTTAAAAGTAAATCAAATTTTAACCACATATTCTGAGAAACTGACAGAAGGATCACAATTAAGTCATAAGGTTTGTTTGAACCTTTATTATACTCGCAGTGATACTACACTTTAGCCTTGGGAGTCTGTTACTTCATTGTAACAATTTGGACCATTGTCTCTGCTGAAAAATGTTAAATGTAAATCATATTTTAACCACATATTCTGAGAAACTGACAGAAGGATCACAATGAAGTCATAAGTTTTGTTTGAACCTTTATTATACTCCCAGTGATACTACACTTTAGTCTTGGGAGTCTGTTACTTCATTGTAACAATTTGGATCACTGTCTCTGCTGAAGAATGTTAAAAGTAAATCAGATTGTAACCACATATTCTGAGAAACTGACAGAAGGATCACAATTAAGTCATAAGTTTTTTTTTGAACATTTTTATACTCCCAGTGATACTACACTTTAGTCTTGGGAGTCTGTTACTTCATTGTAACAATTTGGATCATTGTCTCTGCTGAAGAATGTTAAAAGTAAATCAAATTTTAACCACATATTCTGAGAAACTGACAGAAGGATCACAATTAAGTCATCAGTTTTCTTTGAACCTGTATTATACTCCCAGTGATACTACACTTTAGTCTTGGGAGTCTGTTACTTCATTGTAACAATTTGGATCATTGTCTCTGCTGAAGAATGTTAAAAGTAAATCAAATTTAACCACATATTCTGAGAAACTGACAGAAGGATCACAATTAAGTCATCAGTTTTGTTTGAACCTTTATTATACTCCCAGTGATACTACACTTTAGCCTTGGGAGTCTGTTACTTCATTGTAACAATTTGGACCATTGTCTCTGCTGAAGAATGTTAAAAGTAAATCAGATTTTAACCACATATTCTGAGAAACTGACAGAAGGATCACAATTAAGTCATAAGTTTTGTTTGAACCTTTATTATACTCCCAGTGATACTACACTTTAGTCTTGGGAGTCTGTTACTTCATTGTAACAATTTGGATCATTGTCTCTGCTGAAGAATGTTAAAAGTAAATCAAATTTTAACCACATATTCTGAGAAACTGACAGAAGGATCACAATTAAGTCACAAATTTGTTTGAACCTTTATTATACTCCCAGTGATAATACACTTTAGTCTTGGGGTCTGTTACTTCATTGTAACAATTTGGATCATTGTCTCTGCTGAAGAATGTTAAAAGTAAATCAAATTTTAACCACATATTCTGAGAAACTGATAGAAGGATCACAATTAAGTCATCAGTTTTGTTTGAACCTTTATTATACTCCCAGAGATACTACAATTTAGTCTTGGGAGTCTGTTACTTCATTGTAACAATTTGGATCATTGTCTCTGCTGAAGAATGTTAAAAGTAAATCAAATTTTAACCACATATTCTGAGAAACTGACACAAGGATCACAATTAAGTCATAAGTTTTGTTTGAACCTTTATTATACTCCCAGTGATACTACACTTAATCTTGGTAGTCTGATACTTCATTGTAACAATTTGGACCACTGTCTCTGCTGAAGAATGTTAAAAGTAAATCAAATTTTAACCACATATTCTGAGAAACTGACAGAAGGATCACAATTAAGTCATAAGTTTTGTTTGAACCTTTATAATACTCCCTGTGATACTACACTTTAGTCTTGGGAGTCTGTTATTTCATTGTAACAATTTGGATCATTGTCTCTGCTGAAGAATGTTAAAAGTAAATCAAATTTTAACCACATATTCTGAGAAACTGACAGAAGGTTCACAATTAAATCAAAAGTTTTGTTTGAACCTTTATTATACTTTCGGTGATACTACACTTTAGTCTTGGGAGTCTGTTACTTCATTGTAGCAATTTGTATCATTGTCTCTGCTGAAGAATGTTAAAAGTAAATCAAATTTTAACCACATATTCTGAGAAACTGACAGAAGGATCACAATTAAGTCATAAGTTTTGTTTGAACCTTTATTATACTCCCAGTGATACTACACTTTTGTCTTGGGAGTCTGTTACTTCATTGTAACAATTTGGACCATTGTCTCTGCTGAAGAATGTTAAAAGTAAATGAAATTTTAAACACATATACTGAGAGAATGACAGAAGGATCACAATTAAGTCATAAGTTTTATTTGGAACCTTTATTATACTCCCAGTAATACTACACTTCAGTCTTGGGAGTCTGTTACTTCATTGTTTCAATTTGGACCATTGTCTCTGCTGAAGAATGTTAAAAGTAAATCAAATTTTAACCACATATTCTGAGAAACTGACAGAAGGTTCACAATTAAGTCATAAGTTTTGTTTGAACCTTTATTATACTCCCAGTGATACTACACTTTTGTCTTGGGAGTCTGTTACTTCATTGTAACAATTTGGACCATTGTCTCTGCTGAAGAATGTTAAAAGTAAATGAAATTTTAACCACATATACTGAGAGAATGACAGAAGGATCACAATTAAGTCATAAGTTTTATTTGGAACCTTTATTATACTCCCAGTAATACTACACTTCAGTCTTGGGAGTCTGTTACTTCATTGTTTCAATTTGGACCATTGTCTCTGCTGAAGAATGTTAAAAGTAAATCAAATTTTAACCACATATTCTGAGAAACTGACAGAAGGATCACAATTAAGTCATAAGTTTTGTTTGAACCTTTATTATACTCCCAGTGATACTGCACTTTAATCTTGGGAGTCTGTTACTTCATTGTAACAATTTGGACCATTATCTCTGCTGAAGAATGTTAAAAGTAAATCAAATTTTAACCACATATTCTGAGAAAATGACAGAAGGACCACAATTAAGTCACAAGTTTTGTTTGAACCTTTATTATACTCCCAGTGATAATACACTTTAGTCTTGGGGTCTGTTACTTCATTGTAACAATTTGGATCATTGTCTCTGCTGAAGAATGTTAAAAGTAAATCAAATTTTAACCACATATTCTGAGAAACTGACAGAGGGATCAGACTTAAGTCATAAGCTTCGTTTGAACCTTTATTATACTCCCAGTGATACTACACTTTGGTCTTGGTAGTATGTTACTTCTTTGTAACAATTTGGATCATTGTCTCTGCTGAAGAATGTTAAAAGTAAATCAAAATTTACTAACATATTCTGAGAAACTGACAGAAGGATCACTATTAAGTCATAAGTTTTGTTTGAACCTTTATTATACTCCCAGAGATACTACACTTTAGTCTTGGGAGTCTGTTACTTCATTGTAACAATTTGGACCATTGTCTCTGCTGAAAAATGTTAAAAGTAAATCATATTTTAACCACATATTCTGAGAAACTGACAGAAGGATCACAATGAAGTCATAAGTTTTGTTTGAACCTTTATTATACTCCCAGAGATACTACACTTTAGTCTTGGGAGTCTGTTACTTCATTGTAACAATTTGGATCACTGTCTCTGCTGAAGAATGTTAAAAGTAAATCAGATTGTAACCACATATTCTGAGAAACTGACAGAAGGATCACAATTAAGTCATAAGTTTTTTTTTGAAATTTTTATACTCCCAGTGATACTACACTTTAGTCTTGGGAGTCTGTTACTTCATTGTAACAATTTGGATCATTGTCTCTGCTGAAGAATGTTAAAAGTAAATCAAATTTTAACCACATATTCTGAGAAACTGACAGAAGGATCACAATTAAGTCATCAGTTTTGTTTGAACCTGTATTATACTCCCAGTGATACTACACTTTAGTCTTGGGAGTCTGTTACTTCATTGTAACAATTTGGATCATTGTCTCTGCTGAAGAATGTTAAAAGTAAATCAAATTTAACCACATATTCTGAGAAACTGACAGAAGGATCACAATTAAGTCATCAGTTTTGTTTGAACCTTTATTATACTCCCAGTGATACTACACTTTAGCCTTGGGAGTCTGTTACTTCATTGTAACAATTTGGACCATTGTCTCTGCTGAAGAATGTTAAAAGTAAATCAAATTTTAACCACATATTCTGAGAAACTGACAGAAGGATCACAATTAAGTCATAAGTTTTGTTTGAACCTTTATTATACTCCCAGTGAGACTACACTTTAGACTTGGGAGTCTGTTACTTCATTGTAACAATTTGGATCATTGTCTCTGCTGAAGAATGTTAAAAGTAAATCAAATTTTAACCACATATTCTGAGAAACTGACAGAAGGATCACAATTAAGTCATCAGTTTTGTTTGAACCTTTATTATACTCCCAGTGATAATACACTTTAGTCTTGGGGTCTGTTACTTCATTGTAATAATTTGGATCATTGTCTCTGCTGAAGAATGTTAAAAGTAAATCAAATTTTAACCACATATTCTGAGAAACTGACAGAGGGATCACACTTAAGTCATAAGTTTTGTTTGAACCTTTATTATACTCCCAGTGATACTACACTTTAGTCTTGGGAGTCTGTTACTTCATTGTAACAATTTGGACCATTATCTCTGCTGAAGAATGTTAAAAGTAAATCAAATTTTAACCACATATTCTGAGAAACTGACAGAAGGATCACAATTAAGTCATAAGTTTTGTTTGAACCTTTATTATACTCCCAGTGATATTCCAATTTAGTCTTGGGAGTCTGTTACTTCATTGTAACAATTTGGATCATTGTTTCTGCTGAAGAATGTTAAAAGTAAATCAAATATTAACCACATATTCTGAGAAGCTGAAAGAAGGTTCACAATTAAGTCATAAGTTTTGTTTGAACCTTTATTATACTCCCAGTGATACTACACTTTAGTCTTGGGAGTCTGTTACTTCATTGTAACAATTTGGATCATTGTCTCTGCTGAAGAATGTTAAAAGTTAATCAAATTTTAACCACATTTTCTGAGAAACTGACAGAAGGATCACAATTAAGTCATAAGTTTTGTTTGAACCTTTATTATACTTCCAGTGATAATACACTTTAGTCTTGGGGTCAGTTACTTCATTGTAACAATTTGGATCATTGTCTCTGCTGAAGAATATTAAAAGTAAATCAAATTTTAACCACATATTCTGAGAAACTGACAGAAGGATCACAATTAAGTCATAAGATTTGTTTGAACCTTTATTATACTCCCAGTGATACTACACTTTAGTCTTGGGAGTATGTTACTTCATTGTAACAATTTGGATCATTGTCTCTGCTGAAGAATGTTAAAAGTAAATCAAAATTTAACCGCATATTCTGAGAAACTGACAGAAGGATCACAATTAAGTCATAAGTTTTGTTTGAACCTTTATTATAATCCCAGTGATACTACACTTTATTCTTGGGAGTCTGTTACTTCATTGTAACAATTTGGATCATTGTCTCTGTTCAAGAATATTAAAAGTAAATCAAATTTTAACCACATATTCTGAGAAACTGACAGAAGGATCACAATTAAGTCATAAGTTTTGTTTGAACCTTTATTATACTCGCAGTGATACTACACTTTAGCCTTGGGAGTCTGTTACTTCATTGTAACAATTTGGACCATTGTCTCTGCTGAAAAATGTTAAAAGTAAATCAAATTTTAACCACATATTCTGAGAAACTGACAGAAGGATCACAATTAAGTCATAAGTTTTGTTTGAACCTTTATTATACTCCCAGTGATACTACACTTTAGTCTTGGGAGTCTGTTACTTCATTGTAACAATTTGGATCACTGTCTCTGCTGAAGAATGTTAAAAGTAAATCAGATTTTAACCACATATTCTGAGAAACTGACAGAAGGATCACAATTAAGTCATAAGTTTTTTTTAACCTATTTATACTCCCAGTGATACTACACTATAGTCTTGGGAGTCTGTTACTTCATTGTAACAATTTGGATCATTGTCTCTGCTGAAGAATGTTAAAAGTAAATCAAATTTTAACCACATATTCTGAGAAACTGACAGAAGGATCACAATTAAGTCATAAGTTTTGTTTGAACCTTTATTATACTCCCAGTGATACTACACTTTAGTCTTGGGAGTATGTTACTTCATTGTAACAATTTAGATCATTGTCTCTGCTGAAGAATGTTAAAAGTAAATCAAATTTTAACCACATATTCTGAGAAACTGACAGAAGGATCACAATTAAATCATAAGTTTTGTTTGAACCTTTATTATACTCCCATTGATACTACACTTTAGTCTTGGGAGTCTGTTACTACATTGTAACAATTTGGATCATTGTCTCTGCTGAAGAATGTTAAAAGTAAATCAAATTTTAACCACATATTCTGAGAAACAGACAGAAGGATCACAATTAAGTCATAAGTTTTGTTTGAACCTTTATTATACTCCCAGTGATACTACACTTTAGTCTTGGGAGTCTGTTACTTCATTGTAACAATTTGGACCATTGTCTCTGCTGAAGAATGTTAAAAGTAAATGAAATTTTAACCACATATTCTGAGAGACTGACAGAATGATCACAATTAAGTCATAAGTTTTGTTTGAACCTTTATTATACTCACAGTGATACTACACTTTAGTCTTGGGAGTCCGTTACTTCATTGTTTCAATTTGGACCATTGTCTCTGCTGAAGAATGTTAAAAGTAAATGAAATTTTAACCACATATTCTGAGAAACTGACAGAAGGATCACAATTAAGTCATAAGTTTTGTGTGAACCTTTATTATACTCCCAGTGATACTACACTTTAGTCTTGGGAGTCTGTTACTTGATTGTAACAATTTGGACCATTATCTCTGCTGAAGAATGTTAAAATTAAATCAAATTTTAACCACATATTCTGAGAAACTGACAGAAGGATCACAATTCAGTCATAAGTTTTGTTTGAACCTTTATTATACTCCCAGTGATACTATAATTTAGTCTTGGGAGTCTGTTACTTCATTGTAACAATTTGGATCATTGTCTCTGCTGAAGAATGTTAAATGTAAATGAAATTTTAACCACATATTCTGAGAAACTGACAGAAGGATCACAATTAAGTCATAAGTTTTGTTTGAACCTTTATTATACTCCCAGTGATACTACACTTTAGTCTTGGGAGTCTCTTACTTCATTGTAACAAATTGGACCATTGTCTCTGCTGAAGAATATTAAAAGTAAATCAAATTTTAACCACATATTCTGAGAAACTGACAGAAGGATCACAATTAAGTCATAAGTTTTGTTAGAACCTTTATTATACTCCCAGTGATACTACACTTTAGTCTTGGGATTCTGTTATTTCATTGTAACAATTTGGATCATTGTCTCTGCTGAAGAATGTTATAAGTAAGTCAAATTTTAACCACATATTCTGAGAAACTGACAGAAGGATCACAATTAAGTCATAAGTTTTGTTTGAACCTTTATTATAATCCCAGTGATAATACAATTTAGTCTTGGGAGTCTGTTACTTCATTGTAACAATTTGGATCATTGTCTCTGCTGAAGAATGTTAAAAGTAAATCAAGTTTTAACCACATATTCTGAGAAACTGACAGAAGGATCACAATTAAGTCATAAGTTTTGTTTGAACCTTTATTATACTCGCAGTGATACTACACTTGAGCCTTGGGAGCCTGTTACTTCATTGTAACAATTTGGATCATTGTCTCTGCTGAAGAATGTTAAAAGTAAATCAAAATTTAAACACATATTCTGAGAAACTGACACAAGGATCACAATTAAGTCATGAGTTTTGTTTGAACCTTTATTATACTCCCAGTGATACTACACTTTAGTCTTGGGAGTCTGTTACTTCATTGTAACAATTTGGATCATTGTCTCTGCTGAAGAATGTTAAAAGTAAATCAAATTTTAACCACATATTCTGAGAAACTGACAGAAGGATCACAATTAAGTCATCAGTTTTGTTTGAACCTTTATTATACTCCCAGTGATACTACACTTTAGTCTTGGGAGTCTGTTACTTCTTGTAACAATTTGGACCATTGTCTCTGCTGAAGAATGTTAAAAGTAAATCAAATTTTAACCACATATTCTGAGAAACTGACAGAAGGTTCACAATTAAGTCATAAGTTTTGTTTAAACTTTTATTGTACTCCCAGTGATACTACACTTTAGTCTTGGGAGTCTGTTACTTCATTGTAACAATTTGTACCATTGTCTCTGCTGAAGAATGTTAAAAGTAAATCAAATTTTAACCACATATTCTGAGAAACTGACAGAAGGATCACTATTAAGTCATAAGTTTTGTTTGAACCTTTATTATACTCCCAGTGATACTACACTTTAGTCTTGGTAGTCTGATACTTCATTGTAACAATTTGGACCACTGTCTCTGCTGAAGAATGTTAAAAGTAAATCAAATTTTAACCACATATTCTGAGAAACTGACAGAAGGATCACAATTAAGTCTTAAGTTTTGATTGAACCTTTATTATACTCCCAGTGATACTACACTTTAGTTTTGGGAGTCTGTTATTTCATTGTAACAATTTGGATCATTTTCTCTGCTGAAGAATGTTAAAAGTAAATCAAAATTTAACCACATATTCTGAGAAACTGACAGAAGGATCACAATTAAGTCATAAGTTTTGTTTGAAACCTTTATTATACTCCCAGTGATACTACACTTTAGTCTTGGGAGTCTGTTACTTCATTGTAACAATTTGGATCATTGTCTCTGTTGAAGAATGTTAAAAGTAAATCAAATTTTAACCACATATTCTGAGAAACTGACAGAAGGATCACAATTAAGTCATAAGTTTTGTTTGAACCTTTATTATACTCCCAGTGATACTACACTTTAGCCTTGGGAGTCTGTTACTTCATTGTAACAATTTGGACCATTGTCTCTGCTGAAAAATGTTAAAAGTAAATCAAATTTTAACCACATATTCTGAGAAACTGACAGAAGGATCACAATTAAGTCATAAGTTTTGTTTGAACCTTTATTATACTCCCAGTGATACTACACTTTAGTCTTGGGAGTCTGTTACTTCATTGTAACAATTTGGATCACTGTCTCTGCTGAGGAATGTTAAAAGTAAATCAGATTTTAACCACATATTCTGAGAAACTGACAGAAGGATCACAATTAAGTCATAAGTTTTTTTGAACCTTTTTATACTCCCAGTGATACTACACTATAGTCTTGGGAGTCTGTTACTTCATTGTAACAATTTGGAATATTGTCTCTGCTGAAGAATTGTAAAAGTAAATCAAATTTTAAGCACATATTCTGAGAAACTGACAGAAGGATCACAATGAAGTCATAAGTTTTGTTTGAACCTTTATTATACTCCCAGTGATACTACACTTTAGTCTTGGGAGTATGTTACTTCATTCTAACAATTTGGAAAATTGTCTCTGCTGAAGAATGTTAAAAGTAAATCAAATTTTAACCACATATTCTGAGAAACTGACAGAAGGATCACAATTAAATCATAAGTTTTGTTTGAACCTTTATTATACTCCCAGTGATAATACACTTTATTCTTGGGAGTCTGTTACTTCATTGTAAAAATTTCGATCATTGTCTCTGCTGAAGAATGTTAAAAGTAAATCATATTTTAACCACATATTCTGAGAAACTGACAGAAGGATCACAATTAAGTCATAAGTTTTGTTTGAACCTTTATTATACTCCCAGTGATACTACACTTTAGTCTTGGGATTCTGTTACTTCATTGTAACAATTTGGACCATTGTCTCTGCTGAAGAATGTTAAAAGTAAATGAAATTTTAACCACATATTCTGAGAGACTGACAGAATGATCACAATTAAGTCATAAGTTTTGTTTGAACCTTTATTATACTCACAGTGATACTACACTTTAGTCTTGGGAGTCTGTTACTTCATTGTTTCAATTTGGACCATTGTCTCTGCTAAAGAATGTTAAAAGTAAATCAAATTTTAACCACATATTCTGAGACACTGACAGAAGGATCACAATTAAGTCATAAGTTTTGTGTGAACCTTTATTATACTCCCAGTGATACTACACTTTAGTCTTGGGAGTCTGTTACTTGATTGTAACAATTTGGACCATTATCTCTGCTGAAAAATGTTAAAATTAAATCAAATTTTAACCACATATTCTGAGAAACTGACAGAAGGATCACAATTAAGTCATAAGTTTTGTTTGAACCTTTATTATACTCCCAGTGATACTACAATTTAGTCTTGGGAGTCTGTTACTTCATTGTAACAATTTGGATCATTGTCTCTGCTGAAGAATGTTAAATGTAAATGAAATTTTAACCACATATTCTGAGAAACTGACAGAAGGATCACAATTAAGTCATAAGTTTTGTTTGAACCTTTATTATACTCCCAGTGATAGTACACTTTAGTCTTGGGAGTCTCTTACTTCATTGTAACAATTTGGACCATTGTCTCTGCTGAAGAATGTTAAAAGTAAATCAAATTTTAACCACATATTCTGAGAAACAGACAGAAGGATCACAATTAAGTCATAAGTTTTGTTAGAACCTTTATTATACTCCCAGTGATACTACACTTTAGTCTTGGGATTCTGTTATTTCATTGTAACAATTTGGATCATTGTCTCTGCTGAAGAATGTTATAAGTAAGTCGAATTTTAACCACATATTCTGAGAAACTGACAGAAGGGTCACAAATAAGTCATAAGTTTTGTTTGAACCTTTATTATACTCCCAGTGATAATACAATTTAGACTTGGGAGTCTGTTACTTCATTGTAACAATTTGGATCATTGTCTCTGCTGAAGAATGTTAAAAGTAAATCAAATTTTAACCACATATTCTGAGAAACTGACAGAAGGATCACAATTAAGTCATAAGTTTTGTTTGAACCTTTATTATACTCCCAGTGATACTACACTTCAGCCTTGGGAGCCTGTTACTTCATTGTAACAATTTGGATCATTGTCTCTGCTGAAGAATGTTAAAAGTAAATCAAAATTTAAACACATATTCTGAGAAACTGACTCAAGGATCACAATTAAGTCATAAGTTTTGTTTGAACCTTTATTATACTCCCAGTGATACTACACTTTAGTCTTGGGAGTCTGTTACTTCATTGTAACAATTTGGATCATTGTCTCTGCTGAAGAATGTTAAAAGTAAATCAAATTTTAACCACATATTCTGAGAAACTGTCAGAAGGATCACAATTAAGTCATCAGTTTTGTTTGAACCTTTATTATACTCCCAGTGATACTACACTTTAGTCTTGGGAGTCTGTTACTTCATTGTAACAATTTGGACCATTGTCTCTGCTGAAGAATGTTAAAAGTAAATCAAATTTTAACCACATATTCTGAGAAACTGACAGAAGGTTCACAATTAAGTCATAAGTTTTGTTAGAACTTTTATTATACTCCCAGTGATACTACACTTTAGTCTTGGGAGTCTGTTACTTCATTGTAACAATTTGTACCATTGTCTCTGCTGAAGAATGTTAAAAGTAAATCAAATTTTAACCACATATTCTGAGAAACTGACAGAAGGATCACTATTAAGTCATAAGTTTTGTTTGAACCTTTATTATACTCCCAGTGATACTACACTACAGTCTTGGGAGTCTGTTACTTCATTGTAACAATTTGGATCATTGTCTCTGCTGAAGAATGTTAAAAGTAAATCAAATTTTAACCACATATTCTGAGAAACTGACAGAAGGATCACAATTAAGTCATAAGTTTTGTTTGAACCTTTATTATACTCCCAGTGATACTACACTTTAGTCTTGGTAGTCTGATACTTCATTGTAACAATTTGGACCACTGTCTCTGCTGAAGAATGTTAAAAGTAAATCAAATTTTAACCACATATTCTGAGGAACTGACAGAAGGATCACAATTAAGTCATAAGATTTGATTGATCCTTTTTTATACTCCCAGTGATACTACACTTTAGTCTTGGGAGTCTGTTATTTCATTGTAACAATTTGGATCATTGTCTCTGCTGAAGAATGTTAAAAGTAAATCAAATTTTAACCACATATTCTGAGAAACTGACAGAAGGTTCACAATTAAATCATAAGTTTTGTTTGAACCTTTATTATACTCCCAGTGATACTACACTTTAGTCTTGGGAGTCTGTTACTTCATTGTTTCAATTTGGACCATTGTCTCTGCTGAAGAATGTTAAAAGTAAATGAAATTTTAACCACATATTCTGAGAAACTGACAGAAGGATCACAATTAAGTCATAAGTTTTGTGTGAACCTTTATTATACTCCCAGTGATACTACACTTTAGTCTTGGGAGTCAGTTACTAGATTGTAACAATTTGGACCATTATCTCTGCTGAAAAATGTTAAAATTAAATCAAATTTTAACCACATATTCTGAGAAACTGACAGAAGGATCACAATTAAGTCATAAGTTTTGTTTGAACCTTTATTATACTCCCAGTGATACTACAATTTAGTCTTGGGAGTCTGTTACTTCATTGTAACAATTTGGATCATTGTCTCTGCTGAAGAATGTTAAATGTAAATGAAATTTTAACCACATATTCTGAGAAACTGACAGAAGGATCACAATTAAGTCATAAGTTTTGTTTGAACCTTTATTATACTCCCAGTGATAGTACACTTTAGTCTTGGGAGTCTCTTACTTCATTGTGACAATTTGGAACATTGTCTCTGCTGAAGAATGTTAAAAGTAAATCAAATTTTAACCACATTTTCTGAGAAACTGACAGAAGGATCACAATTAAGTCATAAGTTTTGTTAGAACCTTTATTATACTCCCAGTGATACTACACTTTAGTCTTGGGATTCTGTTATTTCATTGTAACAATTTGGATCATTGTCTCTGCAGAAGAATGTTATAAGTAAGTCGAATTTTAACCACATATTCTGAGAAACTGACAGAAGGATCACAATTAAGTCATAAGTTTTGTTTGAACCTTTATTATACTCCCAGTGATAATACAATTTAGACTTGGGAGTCTGTTACTTCATTGTAACAATTTGGATCATTGTCTCTGCTGAAGAATGTTAAAAGTAAATCAAATTTTAACCACATATTCTTAGAAACTGACAGAAGGATCACAATTAAGTCATAAGTTTTGTTTGAACCTTTATTATACTCCCAGTGATACTACACTTCAGCCTTGGGAGCCTGTTACTTCATTGTAACAATTTGGATCATTGTCTCTGCTGAAGAATGTTAAAAGTAAATCAAAATTTAAACACATATTATGAGAAACTGACACAAGGATCACAATTAAGTCATAAGTTTTGTTTGAACCTTTATTATACTCCCAGTGATACTACACTTTAGTCTTGGGAGTCTGTTACTTCATTGTAACAATTTCGACCATTGTCTCTGCTGAAGAATGTTAAAAGTAAATCAAATTATAACCACATATTCTGAGAAACTGACAGAAGGATCACAATTAAGTCATAAGTTTTGTTTGAACCTTTATTATACTCCCAGTGATACTACACTTTAGCCTTGGGAGTCTGTTACTTCATTGTAACAATTTGGACCATTGTCTCTGCTGAAAAATGTTAAAAGTAAATCAAATTTTAACCACATATTCTGAGAAACTGACAGAAGGATCACAATTAAGTCATAAGTTTTGTTTGAACCTTTATTATACTCCCAGTGATACTACACTTTAGTCTTGGGAGTCTGTTACTTCATTGTAACAATTTGGATCACTGTCTCTGCTGAAGAATGTTAAAAGTAAATCAGATTTTAACCACATATTCTGAGAAACTGACAGAAGGATCACAATTAAGTCATAAGTTTTTTTGAACATTTTTATACTCCCAGTGATACTACACTATAGTCTTGGGAGTCTGTTACTTCATTGTAACAATTTGGAATATTGTCTCTGCTGAAGAATTGTAAAAGTAAATCAAATTTTAAGCACATATTCTGAGAAACTGACAGAAGGATCACAATGAAGTCATAAGTTTTGTTTGAACCTTTATTATACTCCCAGTGATACTACACTTTAGCCTTGGGAGTATGTTACATCATTCTAACAATTTGGATCATTGTCTCTGCTGAAGAATGTTAAAAGTAAATCAAATTTTAACCACATTTTCTGAGAAACTGACAGAAGGATCACAATTAAATCATAAGTTTTGTTTGAACCTTTATTATACTCCCAGTGATACTACACTTTAGTCTTGGGAGTCTGTTACTTCATTGTAAAAATTTCGATCATTGTCTCTACTGAAGAATGTTAAAAGTAAATCATATTTTAACCACATATTCTGAGAAACTGACAGAAGGATCACAATTAAGTCATAAGTTTTGTTTGAACCTTTATTATACTCCCAGTGATACTACACTTTAGTCTTGGGATTCTGTTACTTCATTGTAACAATTTGGACCATTGTCTCTGCTGAAGAATGTTAAAAGTAAATGAAATTTTAACCACATATTCTGAGAGACTGACAGAATGATCACAATTAAGTCATAAGTTTTGTTTGAACCTTTATTATACTCACAGTGATACTACACTTTAGTCTTGGGAGTCTGTTACTTCATTGTTTCAATTTGGACCATTGTCTCTGCTGAAGAATGTTAAAAGTAAATCAAATTTTAACTACATATTCTGAGACACTGACAGAAGGATCACAATTAAGTCATAAGTTTTGTGTGAACCTTTATTATACTCCCAGTGATACTACACTTTAGTCTTGGGAGTCTGTTACTTGATTGTAACAATTTGGATCATTGTCTCTGCTGAAGAATGTTAAATGTAAATGAAATTTTAACCACATATTCTGAGAAACTGACAGAAGGATCACAATTAAGTCATAAGTTTTGTTTGAACCTTTATTATACTCCCAGTGATAGTACACTTTAGTCTTGGGAGTCTCTTACTTCATTGTAACAATTTGGACCATTGTCTCTGCTGAAGAATGTTAAAAGTAAATCAAATTTTAACCACATATTCTGAGAAACAGACAGAAGGATCACAATTAAGTCATAAGTTTTGTTAGAACCTTTCTTATACTCCCAGTGATACTACACTTTAGTCTTGGGATTCTGTTATTTCATTGTAACAATTTGGATCATTGTCTCTGCTGAAGAATGTTATAAGTAAGTCGAATTTTAACCACATATTCTGAGAAACTGACAGAAGGATCACAAATAAGTCATAAGTTTTGTTTGAACCTTTATTATATTCCCAGTGATAATACAATTTAGACTTGGGAGTCTGTTACTTCATTGTAACAATTTGGATCATTGTCTCTGCTGAAGAATGTTAAAAGTAAATCAAATTTTAACCACATATTCTGAGAAACTGACAGAAGGATCACAATTAAGTCATAAGTTTTGTTTGAACCTTTATTATACTCCCAGTGATACTACACTTCAGCCTTGGGAGCCTGTTACTTCATTGTAACAATTTGGATCATTGACTCTGCTGAAGAATGTTAAAAGTAAATCAAAATTTAAACACATATTCTGAGAAACTGACACAAGGATCACAATTAAGTCATAAGTTTTGTTTGAACCTTTATTATACTCCCAGTGATACTACACTTTAGTCTTGGGAGTCTGTTACTTCATTGTAACAATTTGGATCATTGTCTCTGCTGAAGAATGTTAAAAGTAAATCAAATTTTAACCACATATTCTGAGAAACTGTCAGAAGGATCACAATTAAGTCATCAGTTTTGTTTGAACCTTTATTATACTCCCAGTGATACTACACTTTAGTCTTGGGAGACTGTTACTTCATTGTAACAATTTGGACCATTGTCTCTGCTGAAGAATGTTAAAAGTAAATCAAATTTTAACCACATATTCTGAGAAACTGACAGAAGGTTCACAATTAAGTCATAAGTTTTGTTAGAACTTTTATTATACTCCCAGTGATACTACACTTTAGTCTTGGGAGTCTGTTACTTCATTGTAACAATTTGTACCATTGTCTCTGCTGAAGAATGTTAAAAGTAAATCAAATTTTAACCACATATTCTGAGAAACTGACAGAAGGATCACAATTAAGTCATAAGTTTTGTTTGAACCTTTATTATACTCCCAGTGATACTACACTTTAGTCTTGGTAGTCTGATACTTCATTGTAACAATTTGGACCACTGTCTCTGCTGAAGAATGTTAAAAGTAAATCAAATTTTAACCACATATTCTGAGGAACTGACAGAAGGATCACAATTAAGTCATAAGTTTTGATTGATCCTTTTTTATACTCCCAGTGATACTACACTTTAGTCTTGGGAGTCTGTTATTTCATTGTAACAATTTGGATCATTGTCTCTGCTGAAGAATGTTAAAAGTAAATCAAATTTTAACCACATATTCTGAGAAACTGACAGAAGGTTCACAATTAAATCATAAGTTTTGTTTGAACCTTTATTATACTCCCAGTGATACTACACTTTAGTCTTGGGAGTCTGTTACTTCATTGTTTCAATTTGGACCATTGTCTCTGCTGAAGAATGTTAAAAGTAAATGAAATTTTAACCACATATTCTGAGAAACTGACAGAAGGATCACAATTAAGTCATAAGTTTTGTGTGAACCTTTATTATACTCCCAGTGATACTACACTTTATTCTTGGGAGTCTGTTACTTGATTGTAACAATTTGGACCATTATCTCTGCTGAAAAATGTTAAAATTAAATCAAATTTTAACCACATATTCTGAGAAACTGACAGAAGGATCACAATTAAGTCATAAGTTTTGTTTTTACCTTTATTATACTCCCAGTGATACTACAATTTAGTCTTGGGAGTCTGTTACTTCATTGTAACAATTTGGATCATTGTCTCTGCTGAAGAATGTTAAATGTAAATGAAATTTTAACCACATATTCTGAGAAACTGACAGAAGGATCACAATTAAGTCATAAGTTTTGTTTGAACCTTTATTATACTCCCAGTGATAGTACACTTTAGTCTTGGGAGTCTCTTACATCATTGTGACAATTTGGACCATTGTCTCTGCTGAAGAATGTTAAAAGTAAATCAAATTTTAACCACATTTTCTGAGAAACTGACAGAAGGATCACAATTAAGTCATAAGTTTTGTTAGAACCTTTATTATACTCCCAGTGATACTACACTTTAGTCTTGGGATTCTGATATTTCATTGTAACAATTTGGATCATTGTCTCTGCTGAAGAATGTTATAAGTAAGTCGAATTTTAACCACATATTCTGAGAAACTGACAGAAGGATCACAATTAAGTCATAAGTTTTGTTTGAACCTTTATTATACTCCCAGTGATAATACAATTTAGACTTGGGAGTCTGTTACTTCATTGTAACAATTTGGATCATTGTCTCTGCTGAAGAATGTTAAAAGTAAATCAAATTTTAACCACATATTCTTAGAAACTGACAGAAGGATCACAATTAAGTCATAAGTTTTGTTTGAACCTTTATTATACTCCCAGTGATACTACACTTCAGCCTTGGGAGCCTGTTACTTCATTGTAACAATTTGGATCATTGTCTCTGCTGAAGAATGTTAAAAGTAAATCAAAATTTAAACACATATTCTGAGAAACTGACACAAGGATCACAATTAAGTCATAAGTTTTGTTTGAACCTATATTATACTCCCAGTGATACTACACTTTAGTCTTGGGAGTCTGTTACTTCATTGTAACAATTTGGATCATTGTCTCTGCTGAAGAATGTTAAAAGTAAATCAAATTTTAACCACATATTCTGAGAAACTGTCAGAAGCATCACAATTAAGTCATCAGTTTTGTTTGAACCTTTATTATACTCCCAGTGATACTACACTTTAGTCTTGGGAGTCTGTTACTTCATTGTAACAATTTCGACCATTGTCTCTGCTGAAGAATGTTAAAAGTAAATCAAATTTTAACCACATATTCTGAGAAACTGACAGAAGGTTCACAATTAAGTCATAAGTTTTGTTAGAACTTTTATTATACTCCCAGTGATACTACACTTTAGTCTTGGGAGTCTGTTACTTCATTGTAACAATTTGTACCATTGTCTCTGCTGAAGAATGTTAAAAGTAAATCAAATTTTAACCACATATTCTGAGAAACTGACAGAAGGATCACTATTAAGTCATAAGTTTTGTTTGAACCTTTATTATACTCCCAGTGATACTACACTATAGTCTTGGGAGTCTGTTACTTCATTGTAACAATTTGGATCATTGTCTCTGCTGAAGAATGTTAAAAGTAAATCAAATTTTAACCACATATTCTGAGAAACTGACAGAAGGATCACAATTAAGTCATAAGTTTTGTTTGAACCTTTATTATACTCCCAGTGATACTACACTTTAGTCTTGGTAGTCTGATACTTCATTGTAACAATTTGGACCACTGTCTCTGCTGAAGAATGTTAAAAGTAAATCAAATTTTAACCACATATTCTGAGAAACTGACATAAGGATCACAATTAAGTCATAAGTTTTGATTGATCCTTTTTTATACTCCCAGTGATACTACAGTTTAGTCTTGGGAGTCTGTTATTTCATTGTAACAATTTGGATCATTGTCTCTGCTGAAGAATGTTAAAAGTAAATCAAATTTTAACCACATATTCTGAGAAACTGACAGAAGGTTCACAATTAAATCATAAGTTTTGTTTGAACATTTATTATACTCCCAGTGATACTACTCTTTAGTCTTGGGAGTCTGTTACTTCATTGTAGCAATTTGGATCATTGTCTCTGCTGAAGAATGTTAAAAGTAAATCAAATTTTAACCACATATTCTGAGAATCTGACAGAAGGATCACAATTAAGTCATAAGTTTTGTTTGAACTTTATTATACTCCCAGTGATACTACACTTTTGTCTTGGGAGTCTGTTACTTCATTGTTTCAATTTGGACCATTGTCTCTGCTGAAGAATGTTAAAAGTAAATCAAATTTTAACCACATATTCCGAGAAACTGACAGAAGGATCACAATTAAGTCATAAGTTTTGTTTGAACCTTTATTATACTCCCAGTGATACTGCACTTTAGTCTGGGAGTCTGTTACTTCATTGTAACAATTTGGACCATTATCTCTGCTGAAGAATGTTAAAAGTAAATCAAATTTTAACCACATATTCTGAGAAACTGAAAGAAGGATCACAATTAAGTCATAAGTTTTGTTTGAACCTTTATTATACTCCCAGTGATACTACACTTTAGTCTTGGGAGTCTGTTACTTCATTGTTACAATTTGGATCATTGTCTCTGCTGAAGAATGTTAAAAGTAAATCAAATTTTAACCACATATTCTGAGAAACTGACAGAAGGATCACAATTAAGTCATAAGTTTTGTTTGAACCTTTATAATACTCCCAGTGGTACTACACTTTTGTCATGGGAGTATGTTACTTCATTGTAAGAATTTGGATCATGGTCTCTGCTGAAGAATGTTAAAAGTAAATCAAATTTTAACGACATATTCTGAGAAACTGACAGAAGGATCACAATTAAGTCATAAGATTTGTTTGAACCTTTATTATACTTCCAGTGATACTACACTTTAGTCTTGGGAGTCTGTTACTTCATTGTAACAATTTGGACCATTGTCTCTGCTGAAGAATGTTAAAAGTAAATGAAATTTTAACCACATATTCTGAGAGACTGACAGAATGATCACAATTAAGTCATAAGTTTTGTTTGAACCTTTATTATTCTCACAGTGATACTACACTTTAGTCTTGGGAATCTGTTACTTCATTGTTTCAATTTGGATCATTGTCTCTGCTGAAGAATGTTAAATGTAAATGAAATTTTAACCACATATTCTGAGAAACTGACAGAAGGATCACAATTAAGTCATAAGTTTTGTTTGAACCTTTATTATACTCCCAGTGATACTACACTTTAGTCTTGGGAGTCTCTTACTTCAATGTAACAATTTGGACCATTGTCTCTGCTGAAGAATGTTAAAAGTAAATCAAATTTTAACCACTTATTCTGAGAAACTGACAGAAGGATCACCATTAAGTCATAAGTTTTGTTAGAACCTTTATTATACTCCCAGTGATACTACACTTCAGTCTTGGGATTCTGTTATTGCATTGTAACAATTTGGATCATTGTCTCTGCTGAAGAATGTTATAAGTAAGTCAAATTTTAACCACATTTTCTGAGAAACTGACAGAAGGGTCACAATTAAGTCATAAGTTTTGTTTGAACCTTTATTATACTCCCAGTGATAATACAATTTAGTCTTGGGAGTCTGTTACTTCATTGTAACAATTTGGATCATTGTCTCTGCTGAAGAATGTTAAAAGTAAATCAAATTTTAACCACATATTCTGAGAAACTGACAGAAGGATCACAATTAAGTCATAAGTTTTGTTTGAACCTTTATTATACTACCAGTGATACTACACTTGAGCCTTGGGAGCCTGTTACTTCATTGTAACAATTTGGATCTTTGTCTCTGCTGAAGAATGTTAAAAGTAAATCAAAATTTAAACACATATTCTGAGAAACTGACACAAGGATCACAATTAAGTCATATGTTTTGTTTGAACCTTTATTATACTCCCAGTGATACTACACTTTAGTCTTGGGAGTCTGTTACTTCATTGTAACAATTTGGATCATTGTTTCTGCTGAAGAATATTAAAAGTAAATCAAATTTTAACCACATATTCTGAGAAACTGACAGAAGGATCACAATTAAGTCATAAGTTTTGTTTGAACCTTTATTATACTCCCAGTGAGACTACACTTTTGCCTTGGGAGTCTGTTACTTCATTGTAACAATTTGGACCATTGTCTCTGATGAAAAATGTTAAAAGTAAATCAAATTTTAACCACATATTCTGAGAAACTGACAGAAGGATCACAATTAAGTCATAAGTTTTTTTTGAACCTTTTTATACTCCCAGTGATACTACTCTTTAGTCTTGGGAGTCTGTTACTTCATTGTAACAATTTGGATTATTGTCTCTGCTGAAGAATGTTAAAAGTAAATCAAATTTTAACCACATATTCTGAGAATCTGACAGAAGGATCACAATTAAGTCATAAGATTTGTTCGA
Source organism: Periplaneta americana (assembly GCF_040183065.1). NCBI lineage: Eukaryota > Metazoa > Arthropoda > Insecta > Blattodea > Blattidae > Periplaneta > Periplaneta americana. The sequence continues at coordinate 178,947,058 of NC_091131.1, forward strand.
ACCTTTATTATACTCCCAGTGATACTACACTTTAAGCTTGGGAGTCTGTTACTTCATTATAACAATTTGGACCATTGTCTCTGCTGAAGAATGTTAAAAGTAAATCAAATTTTAACCACATATTGTGAGAAACAGAAAGAAGGATTACAATTATGTCATAAGTTTTGTTTGAACCTTTATTATACTCCCAGTGATACTACACTTTAGTCTTGGGAGTCTTTTACTTCATTGTAACAATCTGGACCATTGTCTCTGCTGAAGAATGTTAAAAGTAAATGAAATTTTAACCACATATTCTGAGAGATTCACACAAGGATCACAATTAAGTCATAAGTTTTGTTTGTACCTTTATTATACTCCCAGTGATACTACACTTTAGTCTTGGGAGTCTGTTACTTCATTGTTTCAATTTGGAACATTGTCTCTGCTGACGAATGTTAAAAGTAAAACAAATTTTAACCACATATTTTGAGAAACTGACAGAAGGATCACAATTAAGTCATAAGTTTTGTTTGAACCTTTATTATACTCCCAGTGATACTACACTTTAGTCTTGGGAGTCTGTTACTTCATTGTAACAATTTGGACCATTATCTCTGCTGAAGAATGTTAAAAGTAAACAAATTTTAACCACATATTCTGAGAAACTGACAGAAGGATCACAATTAAGTCATAAGTTTTGTTTGAACCTTTATTATACTCCCAGTGATACTACACTTTAGTCTTGGGAGTCTGTTACTTCATTGTAACAATTTGGATCATTGTCTCTGCTGAAGAATGATAAAAGTAAATCAAATTTTAACCACATTTTCTGAGAAACTGACAGAAGGATCACAATTAAGTCATAAGTTTTGTTTGAACCTTTATTATACTCCCAGTGATAATACACTTTAGTCTTGGGGTCAGTTACTTCATTGTAACAATTTGGATCATTGTCTCTGCAGAAGAATATTAAAAGTAAATCAAATTTTAACAACAAATTCTGAGAAACTGACAGAAGGATCACAATTAAGTCATAAGTTTTGTTTGAACCTTTATTATACTCCCAGTGACACTACACTTTAGTCTTGGGAGTATGTTACTTCATTGTAACAATTTGGATCATTGTCTCTGCTGAAGAATGTTAAAAGTAAATCAAAATTTAAACACATATTCTGAGAAACTGACACAAGGATCACAATTAAGTCATAAGTTTTGTTTGAACCTTTATTATACTCCCAGTGATACTACACTTTATTCTTGGGAGTCTGTTACTTCATTGTAACAATTTGGATCATTGTCTCTGTTGAAGAATATTAAAAGTAAATCATATTTTAACCACATATACTGAGAAACTGACAGAAGGATCACAATTAAGTCATAAGGTTTGTTTGAACATTTATTATACTCGCAGTGATACTACACTTTAGCCTTGGGAGTCTGTTACTTCATTGTAACAATTTGGATCATTGTCTCTGCTCAAAAATGTTAAAAGTAAATCAAATTTTAAGCACATATTCTGAGAAACTGACAGAAGGATCACAATTAAGTCATAAGTTTTGTTTGAACCTTTATTATACTCCCAGTGATTCCACACTTTAGTCTTGGGAGTCTGTTACTTCATTGTAACAATTTGGATCACTGTCTCTGCTGAAGAATGTTAAAAGTAAATCAGATTTTAACCACATATTCTGAGAAACTGACAGAAGGATCACAATTAAGTCATAAGTTTTTTTTGAACCTTTTTATACTCCCAGTGATACTACACTATAGCCTTGGGAGTCTGTTACTTCATTGTAACAATTAGGATCATTGTCTCTACTGAAGAATGTTAAAAGTAAATCAAATTTTAACCACATATACTGAGAAACTGACAGAAGGATCACAATTAAGTCATAAGTTTTGTTTGAACCATTATTATACTCCCATTGATACTACACTTTAGTCTTGGGAGTATGTTACTTCATTGTAACAATTTGGATCGTCTCTGCTGAAGAATGTTAAAAGTAAATCAAATTTATCCACATATTCTGAGAAACTGGCAGAAGGATCACAATTAAATCATAAGTTTTGTTTGAACCTTTATTATACTCCCAGTGATACTACACTTTAGTCTTGGGAGTCTGTTACTTCATTGTAACAATTTGGATCATTGTCTCTGCTGAAGAATGTTAAAAGTAAATCAAATTTTAACCACATATTCTGAGAAACAGACAGAAGGATCACAATTAAGTCATAAGTTTTGTTTGAACCTTTATTATACTCCCAGTGATGCTACACTTTAGTCTTGGGAGTCTGTTACTTCATTGTAACAATTTGGACCATTGTCTCTGCTGAAGAATGTTAAAAGTAAATGAAATTTTAACCACATATTCTGAGAGACTGACAGAATGATCACAATTAAGTCATAAGTTTTGTTTGAACCTTTATTATACTCACAGTGATACTACACTTTAGTCTTGGGAGTCTGTTACTTCATTGTTTCAATTTGGACCATTGTCTCTGCTGAAGAATGTTAAAAGTAAATGAAATTTTAACCACATATTCTGAGAAACTGACAGAAGGATCACAATTAAGTCATAAGTTTTGTTTGAACCTTTATTATACTCCCAGTGATACTACACTTTAGTCTTGGGAGTCTCTTACTTCATTGTAACAATTTGGACCATTGTCTCTCCTGAAGAATGTTAAAAGTAAATCAAATTTTAACCACATATTCTGAGAAACTGACAGAAGGATCACAATTAAGTCATAAGTTTTGTTAGAACCTTTATTATACTCCCAGTGATACTACACTTTAGTCATGGGATTCTGTTATTTCATTGTAACAATTTGGATCATTGTCTCTGCTGAAGAATGTAATAAGTAAGTCAAATTTTAACCACATTTTCTGAGAAACTGACAGAAGGATCACCATTAAGTCATAAGTTTTGTTTGAACCTTTATTATACTCCCAGTGATAATACAATTTAGTCTTGGGAGTCTGTTACTTCATTGTAAAAATTTGGATCATTGTCTCTGCTGAAGAATGTTAAAAGTGAATCAAATTTTAACCACATATTCTGAAAAACTGACAGAAGGATCACAATTAAGTCATAAGTTTTGTTTGAACCTTTATTATACTCCCAGTGATACTACACTTGAGCCTTGGGAGCCTGTTACTTCATTGTAACAATTTGGATCTTTGTCTCTGCTGAAGAATGTTAAAAGTAAATCAAAATTTAAACACATATTCTGAGAAACTGACAGAAGGATAAGTTTTGTTTGAACCTTTATTATACTCCCAGTGATACTACACTTTAGTCTTGGGAGTCTGTTACTTGATTGTAACAATTTGGACCATTATCTCTGCTGAAGAATGTTAAAATTAAATCAAATTTTAACCACATATTCTGAGAAACTGACAGAATGATCACAATTAAGTCATAAGTTTTGTTTGAACCTTTATTATACTCACAGTGATACTACACTTTAGTCTTGGGAGTCTGTTACTTCATTGTTTCAATTTGGACCATTGTCTCTGCTGAAGAATGTTAAAAGTAAATGAAATTTTAACCACATATTCTGAGAAACTGACAGAAGGATCACAATTAAGTCATAAGTTTTGTTTGAACCTTTATTATACTCCCAGTGATAATACACTTTTGTCTTGGGAGTCTGTTACTTCATTGTTTCAATTTGGACCATTGTCTCTGCTGAAGAAAGTTAAAAGTAAATCAAATTTTAACCACATATTCCGAGAAACTGACAGAAGGATCACAATTAAGTCATAAGTTTTGTTTGAACCTTTATTATATTCCCAGTGATACTGCACTTTAGTCTGGGAGTCTGTTACTTCATTGTAACAATTTGGGCCATTATCTCTGCTGAAGAATGTTAAAAGTAAATCAAATTTTAACCACATATTCTGAGAAACTGAAAGAAGGATCACAATTAAGTCATAAGTTTTGTTTGAACCTTTATTATACTCCCAGTGATACTACACTTTAGTCTTGGGAGTCTGTTACTTCATTGTTACAATTTGGATCATTGTCTCTGCTGAAGAATGTTAAAAGTAAATCAAATTTTAACCACATATTCTGAGAAACTGACAGAAGGATCACAATTAAGTCATAAGTTTTGTTTGAACCTTTATAATACTCCCAGTGGTACTACACTTTTGTCATGGGAGTATGTTACTTCATTGTAAGAATTTGGATCATGGTCTCTGCTGAAGAATGTTAAAAGTAAATCAAATTTTAACGACATATTCTGAAAAACTGACAGAAGGATCACAATTAAGTCATAAGATTTGTTTGAACCTTTATTATACTTCCAGTGATACTACACTTTAGTCTAGGGTGTCTGTTACTTCATTGTAACAATTTGGATCATTGTCTCTGCTGAAGAATGTTAAAAGTAAATCAAATTTTAACCACATATTCTGAGAATCTGATAGAAGGATCACAATTAAGTCATAAGTTTTGTTCGAACCTTTATTATACTCCCAGTGATACTACACTTTAAGCTTGGGAGTCTGTTACTTCATTGTAACAATTTGGACCATTGTCTCTGCTGAAGAATGTTAAAAGTAAATCAAATTTTAACCACATATTCTGAGAAACTGAAAGAAGGATCACAATTATGTCATAAGTTTTGTTTGAACTTTATTATACTCCCAGTGATACTACACTTTAGTCTTGGGAGTCTTTTACTTCATTGTAACAATTTGGACCATTGTCTCTGCTGAAGAATATTAAAAGTAAATCAACTTTTAACCATATATTCTGAGAAACAGACAGAAGGATCACAATTAAGTCATAAGTTTTGTTTGAACCTTTATTATACTTCCAGTGATACTACACTTTAGTCTTGGGAGTCTGTTACTTCATTGTAACAATTTGGACCATTGTCTCTGCTGAAGAATGTTAAAAGTAAATCAAATTTTAACCACATATTCTGAGAGACTGACAGAATGATCACAATTAAGTCATAAGTTTTGTTTGAACCTTTATTATACTCACAGTGATACTACACTTTAGTCTTGGGAGTCTGTTACTTCATTGTTTCAATTTGGACCATTGTCTCTGCGGAAGAATGTTAAAAGTAAATGAAATTTTAACCACATATTCTGAGAAACTGACAGAAGGATCACAATTAAGTCATAAGTTTTGTGTGAACCTTTATTATACTCCCAGTGATAATACACTTTAGTCTTGGGAGTCTGTTACTTGATTGTAACAATTTGGACCATTATCTCTGCTGAAGAATGTTAAAATTAAATCAAATTTTAACCACATATTCTGAGAAACTGACAGAAGGATCACAATTAAGTCATAAGTTTTGTTTGAACCTTTATTATACTCCCAGTGATACTACAATTTAGTCTTGGGAGTCTGTTACTTCATTGTAACAATTTGGATCATTGTCTCTGCTGAAGAATGTTAAATGTAAATGAAATTTTAACCACATATTCTGAGAAACTGACAGAAGGATCACAATTAAGTCATAAGTTTTGTTTGAACCTTTATTATACTCCCAGTGATACTACACTTTAGTCTTGGGAGTCTCTTACTTCAATGTAACAATTTGGACCATTGTCTCTGCTGAAGAATGTTAAAAGTAAATCAAATTTTAACCACTTATTCTGAGAAACTGACAGAAGGATCACAATTAAGTCATAAGTTTTGTTAGAACCTTTATTATACTCCCAGTGATACTACACTTCAGTCTTGGGATTCTGTTATTGCATTGTAACAATTTGGATCATTGTCTCTGCTGAAGAATGTTATAAGTAAGTCAAATTTTAACCACATTTTCTGAGAAACGGACAGAAGGGTCACAATTAAGTCATAAGTTTTGTTTGAACCTTTATTATACTCCCAGTGATAATACAATTTAGTCTTGGGAGTCTGTTACTTCATTGTAACAATTTGGATCATTGTCTCTGCTGAAGAATGTTAAAAGTAAATCAAATTTTAACCACATATTCTGAGAAACTGACAGAAGGATCACAATTAAGTCATAAGTTTTGTTTGAACCTTTATTATACTACCAGTGATACTACACTTGAGCCTTGGGAGCCTGTTACTTCATTGTAACAATTTGGATCTTTGTCTCTGCTGAAGAATGTTAAAAGTAAATCAAAATTTAAACACATATTCTGAGAAACTGACACAAGGATCACAATTAAGTCATAAGTTTTGTTTGAACCTTTATTATACTCCCAGTGATACTACACTTTAGTCTTGGGAGTCTGTTACTTCATTGTAACAATTTGGATCATTGTCTCTGCTGAAGAATGTTAAAATTAAATCAAATTTTAACCACATATTCTGAGAAACTGACAGAGGGATCACACTTAAGTCATAAGTTTTGTTTGAACCTTTATTATACTCCCAGTGATACTACACTTTGGTCTTGGTAGTATGTTACTTCATTGTAACAATTTGGATCATTGTCTCTGCTGAAGAATGTTAAAAGTAAATCAAAATTTAACCACATACTCTGAGAAACTGACAAAAGGATCCCAATTAAGTCATAAGTTTTGTTTGAACCTTTATTATACTCCCAGAGATACTACACTTTAGTCTTGGGAGTCTGTTACTTCATTGTAACAATTTGGATCATTGTTTCTGCTGAAGAATATTAAAAGTAAATCAAATTTTAACCACATATTCTGAGAAACTGACAGAAGGATCACAATTAAGTCATAAGTTTTGTTTGAACCTTTATTATACTCCCAGTGAGACTACACTTTTGCCTTGGGAGTCTGTTACTTCATTGTAACAATTTGGACCATTGTCTCTGCTGAAAAATGTTAAAAGTAAATCAAATTTTAACCACATATTCTGAGAAACTGACAGAAGGATCACAATTAAGTCATAAGTTTTTTTTGAACCTTTTTATACTCCCAGTGATACTACTCTTTAGTCTTGGGAGTCTGTTACTTCATTGTAACAATTTGGATTATTGTCTCTGCTGAAGAATGTTAAAAGTAAATCAAATTTTAACCACATATTCTGAGAATCTGACAGAAGGATCACAATTAAGTCATAAGATTTGTTCGAACCTTTATTATACTCCCAGTGATACTACACTTTAAGCTTGGGAGTCTGTTACTTCATTATAACAATTTGGACCATTGTCTCTGCTGAAGAATGTTAAAAGTAAATCAAATTTTAACCACATATTGTGAGAAACAGAAAGAAGGATTACAATTATGTCATAAGTTTTGTTTGAACCTTTATTATACTCCCAGTGATACTACACTTTAGTCTTGGGAGTCTTTTACTTCATTGTAACAATCTGGACCATTGTCTCTGCTGAAGAATGTTAAAAGTAAATGAAATTTTAACCACATATTCTGAGAGATTGACACAAGGATCACAATTAAGTCATAAGTTTTGTTTGTACCTTTATTATACTCCCAGTGATACTACACTTTAGTCTTGGGAGTCTGTTACTTCATTGTTTCAATTTGGAACATTGTCTCTGCTGACGAATGTTAAAAGTAAAACAAATTTTAACCACATATTCTGAGAAACTGACAGAAGGATCACAATTAAGTCATAAGTTTTGTTTGAACCTTTATTATACTCCCAGTGATACTACACTTTGGTCTTGGGAGTCTGTTACTTCATTGTAACAATTTGGATCATTGTCTCTGCTGAAGAATGTTAAAAGTAAATCAAATTTTAACCACATTTTCTGAGAAACTGACAGAAGGATCACAATTAAGTCATAAGTTTTGTTTGAACCTTTATTATACTCCCAGTGATAATACACTTTAGTCTTGGGGTCAGTTACTTCATTGTAACAATTTGGATCGTTGTCTCTGCAGAAGAATATTAAAAGTAAATCAAATTTTAACAACAAATTCTGAGAAACTGACAGAAGGATCACAATTAAGTCATAAGTTTTGTTTGAACCTTTATTATACTCCCAGTGACACTACACTTTAGTCTTGGGAGTATGTTACTTCATTGTAACAATTTGGATCATTGTCTCTGCTGAAGAATGTTAAAAGTAAATCAAAATTTAAACACATATTCTGAGAAACTGACACAAGGATCACAATTAAGTCATAAGTTTTGTTTGAACCTTTATTATACTCCCAGTGATACTACACTTTATTCTTGGGAGTCTGTTACTTCATTGTAACAATTTGGATCATTGTCTCTGTTGAAGAATATTAAAAGTAAATCAAATTTTAACCACATATACTGAGAAACTGACAGAAGGATCACAATTAAGTCATAAGGTTTGTTTGAACATTTATTATACTCGCAGTGATACTACACTTTAGCCTTGGGAGTCTGTTACTTCATTGTAACAATTTGGATCATTGTCTCTGCTCAAAAATGTTAAAAGTAAATCAAATTTTAAGCACATATTCTGAGAAACTGACAGAAGGATCACAATTAAGTCATAAGTTTTGTTTGAACCTTTATTATACTCCCAGTGATTCTACACTTTAGTCTTGGGAGTCTGTTACTTCATTGTAACAATTTGGATCACTGTCTCTGCTGAAGAATGTTAAAAGTAAATCAGATTTTAACCACATATTCTGAGAAACTGACAGAAGGATCACAATTAAGTCATAAGTTTTTTTTGAACCTTTTTATACTCCCAGTGATACTACACTATAGCCTTGGGAGTCTGTTTTTCATTGTAACAATTAGGATCATTGTCTCTACTGAAGAATGTTAAAAGTAAATCAAATTTTAACCACATATACTGAGAAACTGACAGAAGGATCACAATTAAGTCATAAGTTTTGTTTGAACCATTATTATACTCCCATTGATACTACACTTTAGTCTTGGGAGTATGTTACTTCATTGTAACAATTTGGATCGTCTCTGCTGAAGAATGTTAAAAGTAAATCAAATTTATCCACATATTCTGAGAAACTGACAGAAGGATCTCAATTAAATCATAAGTTTTGTTTGAACCTTTATTATACTCCCAGTGATACTACACTTTAGTCTTGGGAGTCTGTTACTTCATTGTAACAATTTGGATCATTGTCTCTGCTGAAGAATGTTAAAAGTAAATCAAATTTTAACCACATATTCTGAGAAACAGACAGAAGGATCACAATTAAGTCATAAGTTTTGTTTGAACCTTTATTATACTCCCAGTGATACTACACTTTAGTCTTGGGAGTCTCTTACTTCATTGTAACAATTTGGACCATTGTCTCTCCTGAAGAATGTTAAAAGTAAATCAAATTTTAACCACATATTCTGAGAAACTGACAGAAGGATCACAATTAAGTCATAAGTTTTGTTTGAACCTTTATTATACTCCCAGTGATACTACACTTTAGTCTTGGGAGTCTCTTACTTCATTGTAACAATTTGGACCATTGTCTCTCCTGAAGAATGTTAAAAGTAAATCAAATTTTAACCACATATTCTGAGAAACTGACAGAAGGATCACAATTAAGTCATAAGTTTTGTTAGAACCTTTATTATACTCCCAGTGATACTACACTTTAGTCATGGGATTCTGTTATTTCATTGTAACAATTTGGATCATTGTCTCTGCTGAAGAATGTAATAAGTAAGTCAAATTTTAACCACATTTTCTGAGAAACTGACAGAAGGATCACCATTAAGTCATAAGTTTTGTTTGAACCTTTATTATACTCCCAGTGATAATACAATTTAGTCTTGGGAGTCTGTTACTTCATTGTAAAAATTTGGATCATTGTCTCTGCTGAAGAATGTTAAAAGTGAATCAAATTTTAACCACATATTCTGAAAAACTGACAGAAGGATCACAATTAAGTCATAAGTTTTGTTTGAACCTTTATTATACTCCCAGTGATACTACACTTGAGCCTTGGGAGCCTGTTACTTCATTGTAACAATTTGGATCTTTGTCTCTGCTGAAGAATGTTAAAAGTAAATCAAAATTTAAACACATATTCTGAGAAACTGACAGAAGGATAAGTTTTGTTTGAACCTTTATTATACTCCCAGTGATACTACACTTTAGTCTTGGGAGTCTGTTACTTGATTGTAACAATTTGGACCATTATCTCTGCTGAAGAATGTTAAAATTAAATCAAATTTTAACCACATATTCTGAGAAACTGACAGAATGATCACAATTAAGTCATAAGTTTTGTTTGAACCTTTATTATACTCACAGTGATACTACACTTTAGTCTTGGGAGTCTGTTACTTCATTGTTTCAATTTGGACCATTGTCTCTGCTGAAGAATGTTAAAAGTAAATGAAATTTTAACCACATATTCTGAGAAACTGACAGAAGGATCACAATTAAGTCATAAGTTTTGTTTGAACCTTTATTATACTCCCACTGATACTACACTTTAGTCTTGGGAGTCTCTTACTTCATTGTAACAATTTGGACCATTGTCTCTCCTGAAGAATGTTAAAAGTAAATCAAATTTTAACCACATATTCTGAGAAACTGACAGAAGGATCCCAATTAAGTCATAAGTTTTGTTAGAACCTTTATTATACTCCCAGTGATACTACACTTTAGTCTTGGGATTCTGTTATTTCATTGTAACAATTTGGATCATTGTCTCTGCTGAAGAATGTAATAAGTAAGTCAAATTTTAACCACATTTTCTGAGAAACTGACAGAAGGATCACAATTAAGTCATAAGTTTTGTTTGAGCCTTTATTATACTCCCAGTGATAATATAATTTAGTCTTGGGAGTCTGTTACTTCATTGTAAAAATTTGGATCATTGTCTCTGCTGAAGAATGTTAAAAGTGAATCAAATTTTAACCACATATTCTGAGAAACTGACAGAAGGATCACAATTAAGTCATAAGTTTTGTTTGAACCTTTATTATACTCCCAGTGATACTACACTTGATCCTTGGGAGCCTGTTACTTCATTGTAACAATTTGGATCTTTGTCTCTGCTGAAGAATGTTAAAAGTAAATCAAAATTTAAACACATATTCTGAGAAACTGACACAAGGATCACAATTAAGTCATAAGTTTTGTTTGAACCTTTATTATACTCCCAGTGATACTACACTTTAGTCTTGGGAGTCTGTTACTTCATTGTAACAATTTGGATCATTGTCTCTGCTGAAGAATGTTAAAAGTAAATGAAATTTTAACCACATATTCTGAGAAACTGACAGAGGGATCACACTTAAGTCATAAGTTTTGTTTGAACCTTTATTATACTCCCAGTGATACTACACTTAGGTCTTGGTAGTATGTTACTTCTTTGTAACAATTTGGATCATTGTCTCTGCTGAAGAATGTTAAAAGTAAATCAAAATTTAACCACATATTCTGAGAAACTGACAGAAGGATCACAATTAAGTCATAAGTTTTGTTTGAACCTTTATTATACTCCCAGAGATACTACACTTTAGTCTTGGGAGTCTGTTACTTCATTGTAACAATTTGGACCATTGTCTCTGCTGAAAAATGTTAAAAGTAAATCAAATTTTAACCACATATTCTGAGAAACTGACAGAAGGATCACAATTAAGTCATAAGTTTCGTTTGAACCTTTATTATACTCCCAGTGATACTACACTTTAGTCTTGGGAGTCTGCTACTTCATTGTAACAATTTGGATCACTGACTCTGCTGAAGAATGTTAAAAGTAAATCAGATTTTAACCACATATTCTGAGAAACTGACAGAAGGATCACAATTAAGTCATAAGTTTTTTTTGAACCTTTTTATACTCCCAGTGATACTACTCTTTAGTCTTGGGAGTCTGTTACTTCATTGTAACAATTTGGATTATTGTCTCTGCTGAAGAATGTTAAAAGTAAATCAAATTTTAACCACATATTCTGAGAATCTGACAGAAGGATCACAATTAAGACATAAGTTTTGTTCGAACCTTTATTATACTCCCAGTGATACTACACTTTAAGCTTGGGAGTCTGTTACTTCATTATAACAATTTGGATCATAGTCTCTGCTGAAGAATGTTAAAAGTAAATCAAATTTTAACCACATATTGTGAGAAACAGAAAGAAGGATCACAATTATGTCATAAGTTTTGTTTGAACCTTTATTATACTCCCAGTGATACTACACTTTAGTCTTGGGAGTCTTTTACTTCATTGTAACAATCTGGACCATTGTCTCTGCTGAAGAATGTTAAAAGTAAATGAAATTTTAACCACATATTCTGAGAGATTGACAGAAGGATCACAATTAAGTCATAAGTTTTGTTTGTACCTTTATTATACTCCCAGTGATACTACACTTTAGTCTTGGGAGTCTGTTACTTCATTGTTTCAATTTGGAACATTGTCTCTGCTGACGAATGTTAAAAGTAAAACAAATTTTAACCACATATTCTGAGAAACTGACAGAAGGATCACAATTATGTCATAAGTTTTGTTTGAACCTTTATTATACTCCCAGTGATACTACACTTTAGTCTTGGGAGTCTGTTACTTCATTGTAACAATTTGGACCATTATCTCTGCTGAAGAATGTTAAAAGTAAACAAATTTTAACCACATATTCTGAGAAACTGACAGAAGGATCACAATTAAGTCATAAGTTTTGTTTGAACCTCTATTATACTCCCAGTGATATTCCAATTTAGTCTTGGGAGTCTGTTACTTCATTGTAACAATTTGGATCATTGTCTCTGCTGAAGAATGTTAAAAGTAAATCAAATTTTAACCACATATTCTGAGAAGCTGAAAGAAGGTTCACAATTAAGTCATAAGTTTTGTTTGAACCTTTATTATACTCCCAGTGATACTACACTTTAGTCTTGGGAGTCTGTTACTTCATTGTAACAATTTGGAACATTGTCTCTGCTGAAGAATATTGAAAGTAAATAAAATTTTAACCACATATTCTGAGAAACTGACAGAAGGATCACAATTAAGTCATAAGTTTTGTTTGAACCTTTATTATACTCCCAGTGATACTACACTTTAGTCTTGGGAGTCTGTTACTTCATTGTAACAATTTGGATCATTGTCTCTGCTGAAGAATGTTAAAAGTAAATCAAATTTTAACCACATTTTCTGAGAAACTGACAGAAGGATCACAATTAAGTCATAAGTTTTGTTTGAACCTTTATTATACTCCCAGTGATAATACACTTTAGTCTTGGGGTCAGTTACTTCATTGTAACAATTTGGATCATTGTCTCTGCTGAAGAATATTAAAAGTAAATCAAATTTTAACGACATATTCTGAGAAACTGACAGAAGGATCACAATTAAGTCATAAGTTTTGTTTGAACCTTTATTATACTCCCAGTGATACTACACTTTAGTCTTGGGAGTCTGTTACTTCATTGTAACAATTTGGATCACTGTCTCTGCTGAAGAATGTTAAAAGTAAATCAGATTTTAACCACATATTCTGAGAAACTGACAGAAGGATCACAATTAAGTCATAAGTTTTTTTTGAACCTTTATTATACTCCCAGTGATACTACATTTTAGTCTTGGGAGTATGTTACTTCATTGTAACAATTTGGATCATTGTCTCTGCTGAAGAATGTTAAAAGTAAATCAAATTTTAACCACATATTCTGAGAAACTGACAGAAGGATCACAATTAAATCATAAGTTTCGTTTGAACCTTTATTATACTCCCAGTGATACTACACTTTAGTCTTGGGAGTCTTTTACTTCATTGTAACAATCTGGACCATTGTCTCTGCTGAAGAATGTTAAAAGTAAATGAAATTTTAACCACATATTCTGAGAGATTGACACAAGGATCACAATTAAGTCATAAGTTTTGTTTGTACCTTTATTATACTCCCAGTGATACTACACTTTAGTCTTGGGAGTCTGTTACTTCATTGTTTCAATTTGGAACATTGTCTCTGCTGACGAATGTTAAAAGTAAAACAAATTTTAACCACATATTCTGAGAAACTGACAGAAGGATCACAATTAAGTCATAAGTTTTGTTTGAACCTTTATTATACTCCCAGTGATACTACACTTTAGTCTTGGGAGTCTGTTACTTCATTGTAACAATTTGGACCATTATCTCTGCTGAAGAATGTTAAAAGTAAACAAATTTTAACCACATATTCTGAGAAACTGACAGAAGGATCACAATTAAGTCATAAGTTTTGTTTGAACCTTTATTATACTCACAGTGATACTACACTTTAGTCTTGGGAGTCTGATACTTCATTGTTTCAATTTGGACCATTGTCTCTGCTGAAGAATGTTAAAAGTAAATGAAATTTTAACCACATATTCTGAGAAACTGACAGAAGGATCACAATTAAGACATAAGTTTTGTGTGAACCTTTATTATACTCCCAGTGATACTACACTTTAGTCTTGGGAGTCTGTTACTTGATTGTAACAATTTGGACCATTATCTCTGCTGAAGAATGTTATAATTAAATCATATTTTAACCACATATTCTGAGAAACTGACAGAAGGATTACAATTAAGTCATAAGTTTTGTTTGAACCTTTATTATACTCCCAGTGATAATACAATTTATTCTTGGGAGTCTGTTAATTCATTGTAACAATTTGGATCATTGTCTCTGTTGAAGAATGTTAAATGTAAATGAAATTTTAACCACATATTCTGAGAAACTGACAGAAGGATCACAATTAAGTCATAAGTTTTGTTTGAACCTTTATTATACTCCCAGTGATACTACACTTTAGTCTTGGGAGTCTCTAACTTCATTGTAACAATTTGGACCATTGTCTCTGCTGAAGAAAGTTAAAAGTAAATAAAATTTTAACCACATATTCTGAGAAACTGACAGAAGGATCACAATTAAGTCATAAGTTTTGTTAGAACCTTTATTATACTCCCAGTGATACTACACTTTAGTCTTGGGATTCTGTTATTTCATTGTAACAATTTGGATCATTGTCTCTGCTGAAGAATGTTATAAGTAAGTCAAATTTTAACCACATATTCTGAGAAACTGACAGAAGGATCACAATTAAGTCATAAGTTTTGTTTGAACCTTTATTATACTCCCAGTGATAATACAATTTAGTCTTGGGAGTATGTTACTTCATTGTAACAATTTGGATCATTGTCTCTGCTGAAGAATGTTAAAAGTAAATCAAATTTTAACCACATATTCTGAGAAACTGACAGAAGGATCACAATTAAGACATAAGTTTTGTTTGAACCTTTATTATACTCCCAGTGATACTACACTTGAGCCTTGGGAGCCTGTTACTTCATTGTAACAATTTGGATCATTGTCTCTGCTGAAGAATGTTAAAAGTAAATCAAAATTTAAACACATATTCTGAGAAACTGACACAAGGATCACAATTAAGTCATGAGTTTTGTTTGAACCTTTATTATACTCCCAGTGATACTACACTTTAGTCTTGGGAGTCTGTTACTTCATTGTAACAATTTGGACCATTGTCTCTGCTGAAGAAAGTTAAAAGTAAATAAAATTTTAACCACATATTCTGAGAAACTGACAGAAGGATCACAATTAAGTCATAAGTTTTTTTGAACCTTTTTATACTCCGAGTGATACTACACTATAGTCTTGGGAGTCTGTTACTTCATTGTAACAATTTGGATCATTGTCTCTGCTGAAGAATGTTAAAAGTAAATCAAATTTTAACCACATATTCTGAGAAACTGACAGAAGGATCACAATTATATCATAAGTTTTGTTTGAACCTTTATTATACTCCCAGTGATACTACACTTTATTCTTGGGAGTCTGTTACTTCATTGTAAAAATTTGGATCATTGTCTCTGCTGAAGAATGTTAAAAGTAAATCATATTTTAACCACATATTCTGAGAAACAGTCAGAAGGATCACAATTAAGTCATAAGTTTTGTTTGAACCTTTATTATACTCCCAGTGATACTACACTTTAGTCTTGGGAGTCTGTTACTCCATTGTAACAATTTGGACCATTGTCTCTGCTGAAGAATGTTAAAAGAAAATGAAATTTTAACCACATATTCTGAGAGACTGACAGAATGATCACAATTAAGTCATAAGTTTTGTTTGAACCTTTATTATACTCACAGTGATACTACACTTTAGTCTTGGGAGTCTGTTACATCATTGTTTCAATTTGGACCATTGTCTCTGCTGAAGAATGTTAAAAGTAAATGAAATTTTAACCACATATTCTGAGAAACTGACAGAAGGATCACAATTAAGTCATAAGTTTTGTGTGAACCTTTATTATACTCCCAGTGATACTACACTTTAGTCTTGGGAGTCTGTTACTTGATTGTAACAATTTGGACCATTATCTCTGCTGAAGAATGTTAAAATTAAATCAAATTTTAACCACATATTCTGAGAAACTGACAGAAGGATCACAATTAAGTCATAAGTTTTGTTTGAACCTTTATTATACTCCCAGTGATACTACAATTTAGTCTTGGGAGTCTGTTACTTCATTGTAACAATTTGGATCATTGTCTCTGCTGAAGAATGTTAAATGTAAATGAAATTTTAACCACATATTCTGAGAAACTGACAGAAAGATCACAATTAAGTCATAAGTTTTGTTTGAACCTTTATTATACTCCCAGTGATACTACACTTTAGTCTTGGGAGTCTCTTACTTCATTGTAACAATTTGGACCATTGTCTCTGCTGAAGAATGTTAAAAGTAAATCAAATTTTAACCACATATTCTGAGAAACTGACAGAAGGATCACAATTAAGTCATAAGTTTTGTTTGAACCTTTATTATACTCCCAGTGATACTACACTTTAGTCTTGGGATTCTGTTATTTCATTGTAACAATTTGGATCATTGTCTCTGCTGAAGAATATTATAAGTAAGTAAAATTTTAACCACATATTCTGAGAAACTGACAGAAGGATCACAATTAAGTCATAAGTTTTGTTTGAACCTTTATTATACTCCCAGTGATAATACAATTTAGTCTTGGGAGTCTGTTACTTCATTGTAACAATTTGGATCATTGTCTCTGCTGAAGAATGTTACATGTAAATCAAATTTTAACCACATATTCTGAGAAACTGACAGAAGGATCACAATTAAGTCATAAGTTTTGTTTGAACCTTTATTATACTCCCAGTGATACTACATTTCAGCCTTGGGAGCCTGTTAATTCATTGTAACAATTTGGATCATTGTCTCTGCTGAAGAATGTTAAAAGTAAATCAAAATTTAAACACATATTCTGAGAAACTGACACAAGGATCACAATTAAGTCATAAGTTTTGTTTGAACCTTTATTATACTCCCAGTGATACTACACTTTAGTCTTGGGAGTCTGTTACTTCATTGTAACAATTTGGATCATTGTCTCTGCTGAAGAATGTTAAAAGTAAATCAAATTTTAACCACATATTCTGAGAAACTGACAGAAGGATCACAATTAAGTTATCAGTTTTGTTTGAACCTTTATTATACTCCCATTGATACTACACTTTAGTCTTGGGAGTCTGTTACTTCATTGTAACAATTTGGACCATTGTCTCTGCTGAAGAATGTTAAAAGTAAATCAAATTTTAACCACATATTCTGAGAAACTGACAGAAGGTTCACAATTAAGTCATAAGTTTTGTTTGAACTTTTATTATACTCCCAGTGATACTACACTTTAGTCTTGGGAGTCTGTTACTTCATTGTAACAATTTGTACCATTGTCTCTGCTGAAGAATGTTAAAAGTAAATCAAATTTTAACCACATATTCTGAGAAACTGACAGAAGGATCACTATTAAGTCATAAGTTTTGTTTGAACCTTTATTATACTCCCAGTGATACTACACTTTAGTCTTGGTAGTCTGATACTTCATTGTAACAATTTGGACCACTGTCTCTGCTGAAGAATGTTAAAAGTAAATCAAATTTTAACCACATATTCTGAGAAACTGACAGAAGGATCACAATTAAGTCATAAGTTTTGATTGATCCTTTATTATACTCCCAGTGATACTACACTTTAGTCTTGGGAGTCTGTTATTTCATTGTAACAATTTGGATCATTGTCTCTGCTGAAGAATGTTAGAATTAAATCAAATTTTAACCACATATTCTGAGAAACTGACAGAAGGTTCACAATTAAATCATAAGTTTTGTTTGAACCTTTATTATACTCCCAGTGAATCTACACTTTAGTCTTGGGCGTCTGTTACTTCATTGTAGCAATTTGGATCATTGTCTCTGCTGAAGAATGTTAAAAGTAAATCAAATTTTTACCACTTATTCTGATAATCTGACAAAAGGATCACAATTAAGTCATAAGTTTTGTTTGAACCTTTATTATACTCCCACTGATACTACACTTTTGTCTTGGGAGTCTGTTACTTCATTGTTTCAATTTGGACCATTGTCTCTGCTGAAGAAAGTTAAAAGTAAATCAAATTTTAACCACATATTCCGAGAAACTGACAGAAGGATCACAATTAAGTCATAAGTTTTGTTTGAACCTTTATTATACTCCCAGTGATGCTGCACTTTAGTCTTGGGAGTCTGTTACTTCATTGTAACAATTTGGACCATTGTCTCTGCTGTAGAATTTTAAAAGTAAATCAAATTTTAACCACATATTCTGAGAAACTGACAGAAGGATCACAATTAAGTCGTAAGTTTTGTTTGAACTTTTATTATACTCCCAGTGATACTACACTTTAGTCTTGGGAGTCTGTTACTTCATTGTAACAATTTGTACCATTGTCTCTGCTGAAGAATGTTAAAAGTAAATCAAATTTTAACCACATATTCTGAGAAACTGACAGAAGGATCACTATTAAGCCATAAGTTTTGTTTGAACCTTTATTATACTCCCAGTGATACTACACTTTAGTCTTGGGAGTCTGTTACTTCATAGTAACAATTTGGATCATTGTCTCTGCTGAAGAATGTTAAAAGTAAATCAAATTTTAACCACATATTCTGAGAAACTGACAGAAGGATCACAATTAAGTCATAAGTTTTGTTTGAACTTTTATTATACTCCCAGTGATACTACACTTTAATCTTGGTAGTCTGATACTTCATTGTAACAATTTGGACCACTGTCTCTGCTGAAGAATGTTAAAAGTAAATCAAATTTTAACCACATATTCTGAGAAACTGACAGAAGGATCACAATTAAGTCATAAGTTTTGATTGATCATTTATTATACTCCCAGTGATACTACACTTTAGTCTTGGGAGTCTGTTATTTCATTGTAACAATTTGGATCATTGTCTCTGCTGAAGAATGTTAAAAGTAAATCAAATTTTAACCACATATTCTGAGAAACTGACAGAAGGTTCACAATTAAATCATAAGTTTTGTTTGAACCTTTATTATACTCCCAGTGATACTACACTTTATTCTTGGGAGTCTGTTACTTCATTGTAGCAATTTGGATCATTGTCTCTGCTGAAGAATGTTAAAAGTAAATCAAATTTTAACCACATATTCTGAGAATCTGACAGAAGGATCACAATTAAGTCATAAGATTTGTTTGAACCTTTATTATACTCCCTGTGATACTACACTTTTGTCTTGGGAGTCTGTTACTTCATTGTTTCAATTTGGACCATTGTCTCTGCTGAAGAATGTTAAAAGTAAATCAAATTTTAACCACATATTCCGAGAAACTGACAGAAGGATCACAATTAAGTCATAAGTTTTGTTTGAACCTTTATTATACTCCCAGTGATACTGCACTTTAGTCTTGGGAGTCTGTTACTTCATTGTAACAATTTGGACCATTATCTCTGCTGAAGAATGTTAAAAGTAAATCAAATTTTAACCACATATTCTGAGAAACTGACAGAAGGATCACAATTAAGTCATAAGTTTTGTTTGAACCTTTATTATACTCCCAGTGATACTACACTTTAGTGTTGGGAGTCTGTTACTTCATTGTAACAATTTGGATCATTGTCTCTGCTGAAGAATGTTAAAAGTAAATCAAATTTTAACCACATATTCTGAGAAACTGACAGAAGGATCACAATTAAGTCATAAGTTTTGTGTGAACCTTTATAATTCTCCCAGTGATACTACACTTTTGTCATGGGAGTATGTTACTTCATTGTAAGAATTTGGATCATTGTCCCTGCTGAAGAATGTTAAAAGTAAATCAAATTTTAACCACATATTCTGAGAAACTGACAGAAGGATCACAATTAAGTCATAAGTTTTGTTTGAACCTTTATTATACTCCCAATGATACTACACTTTAGTCTTGGGAGTCTGTTACTTCATTGTAACAATTTGGATCATTGTCCTTGCTGAAGAATGTTAAAAGTAAATCAAATTTTAACCACATATTCTGAGGAACTGACAGAAGAATCACAATTAAGTCATAAGATTTGTTTGAACCTTTATTATACTTCCAGTGATACTACACTTTAGTCTTGGGAGTCTGTTAATTCATTGTAACAATTTGGATCATTGTCTCTGCTGAAGAATGTTAAAAGTAAATCAAATTTTAACCACATATTCTGAGAATCTGACAGAAGGATCACAATTAAGTCATAAGTTTTGTTCGAACCTTTATTATACTCCCAGTGATACTACACTTTAAGCTTGGGAGTCTGTTACTTCATTGTAACAATTTGGACCATTGTCTCTGCTGAAGAATGTTAAAGGTAAATCAAATTTTAACCACATATTCTGAGAAACTGAAAGAAGGATCACAATTATGTCATAAGTTTTGTTTGAACCTTTATTATACTCCCAGTGATACTACACTTTAGTCTTGGGAGTCTTTTACTTCATTGTAACAATTTGGACCATTGTCTCTGCTGAAGAATGTTAAAAGTAAATCAAATTTTAACCACATATTCTGAGAAACAGACAGAAGGATCACAATTAAGTCATAAGTTTTGTTTGAACCTTTATTATACTTCCAGTGATACTACACTTTAGTCTTACGAGTCTGTTACTTCTTTGTAACAATTTGGACCATTGTCTCTGCTGAAGAATGTTAAAAGTAAATGAAATTTTAACCACATATTCTGAGAGACTGACAGAATGATCACAATTAAGTCATAAGTTTTGTTTGAACCTTTATTATACTCACAGTGATACTACACTTTAGTCTTGGGAGTCTGTTACTTCATTGTTTCAATTTGGACCATTGTCTCTGCTGAAGAATGTTAAAAGTAAATGAAATTTTAACCACATATTCTGAGAAACTGACAGAGGGATCACAATTAAGTCATAAGTTTTGTGTGAACCTTTATTATACTCCCAGTGATACTACACTTTAGTCTTGGGAGTCTGTTACTTGATTGTAACAATTTGGACCATTATCTCTGCTGAAGAATGTTAAAATTAAATCAAATTTTAACCACATATTCTGAGAAACTGACAGAAGGATCACAATTAAGTCATAAGTTTTGTGTGAACCTTTATAATTCTCCCAGTGATACTACACTTTTGTCATGGGAGTATGTTACTTCATTGTAAGAATTTGGATCATTGTCCCTGCTGAAGAATGTTAAAAGTAAATCAAATTTTAACCACATATTCTGAGAAACTGACAGAAGGATCACAATTAAGTCATAAGTTTTGTTAGAACCTTTATTATACTCCCAGTGATACTACACTTTTGTCTTGGGATTCTGTTATTTCATTGTAACAATTTGGATCATTGTCTCTGCTGAAGAATGTTATAAGTAAGTCAAATTTTAACCACATATTCTGAAAAACTGACAGAAGGATCACAATTAAGTCATAAGTTTTGTTTGAACCTTTATTATACTCCCAGTGATACTACACTTTAGTCTTGGGAGTCTGTTACTTCATTGTAACAATTTGTACCATTGTCTCTGCTGAAGAATGTTAAAAGTAAATCAAATTTTAACCACATATTCTGAGAAACTGACAGAAGGATCACTATTGAGTCATAAGTTTTTTTTGAACCTTTATTATACTCCCAGTGATACTACACTTTAGTCTTGGGAGTCTGTTACTTCATTGTAACAATTTGGATCATTGTCTCTGCTGAAGAATGTTAAAAGTAAATCAAATTTTAACCACATATTCTGAGAAACTGACAGAAGGTTCACAATTAAATCATAAGTTTTGTTTGAACCTTTATTATACTCCCAGTGATACTACACTTTAGTCTTGGGAGTCTGTTACTTCATTGTAGCAATTTGGATCATTGTCTCTGCTGAAGAATGTTAAAAGTAAATCAAATTTTAACCACATATTCTGAGAATCTGACAGAAGGATCACAATTAAGTCATAAGTTTTGTTTGAACCTTTATTATACTCCCAGTGATACTACACTTTTGTCTTGGGAGTCTGTTACTTCATTGTTTCAATTTGGACCATTGTCTCTGCTGAAGAATGTTAAAAGTAAATCAAATTTTAACCACATATTCCGAGAAACTGACAGAAGCATCACAATTAAGTCATAAGTTTTGTTTGAACCTTTATTATACTCACAGTGATACTGCACTTTAGTCTTGGGAGTCTGTTACTTCATTGTAACAATTTGGACCATTATCTCTGCTGAAGAATGTTAAAAGTAAATCAAATTTTAACCACATATTCTGAGAAACTGACAGAAGGTTCACAATAAAATCATAAGTTTTGTTTGAACCTTTATTATACTCCCAGTGATACTACACTTTAGTCTTGGGAGTCTGTTACTTCATTGTAGCAATTTGGATCATTGTCTCTGCTGAAGAATGTTAAAAGTAAATCAAATTTTAACCACATATTCTGAGAAACTGACAGAAGGATCACAATTAAGTCATAAGTTTTGTTTGAACCTTTATTATACTTCCTGTGATACTACACTGTTGTCTTGGGAGTCTGTTACTTCATTGTTTCAATTTGGACCATTGTCTCTGCTGAAGAATGTTAAAAGTAAATCAAATTTTAACCACATATTCCGAGAAACTGACAGAAGGATCACAATTAAGTCATAAGTTTTGTTTGAACCTTTATTAAAATCCCAGTGATACTGCACTTTAGTCTTGGGAGTCTGTTACTTCATTGTTTCAATTTGGACCATTGTCTCTGCTGAAGAATGTTAAAAGGAAATGAAATTTTAACCACATATTCTGAGAAACTGACAGAGGGATCACAATTAAGTCATAAGTTTTGTGTGAACCTTTATTATACTCCCAGTGATACTACACTTTAGTCTTGGGAGTCTGTTACTTGATTGTAACAATTTGGACCATTATCTCTGCTGAAGAATGTTAAAATTAAATCAAATTTTAACCACATATTCTGAGAAACTGACAGAAGGATCACAATTAAGTCATAAGTTTTGTTTGAACCTTTATTATACTCCCAGTGATACTACAATTTAGTCTTGGGAGACTGTTATTTCATTGTAACAATTTGGATCATTGTCTCTGCTGAAGAATGTTAAAAGTAAATCAAATTTTAACCACATATTCTGAGAAACTGACAGAAGGATCACAATTAACTCATAAGTTTTGTTAGAACCTTTATTATACTCCCAGTGATACTACACTTTTGTCTTGGGATTCTGTTATTTCATTGTAACAATTTGGATCATTGTCTCTGCTGAAGAATGTTATAAGTAAGTCAAATTTTAACCACATATTCTGAGAAACTGACAGAAGGATCACAATTAAGTCATAAGTTTTGTTTGAACCTTTATTATACTCCCAGTGATAATACAATTTAGACTTGGGAGTCTGTTACTTCATTGTAACAATTTGGATCATTGTCTCTGCTGAAGAATGTTAAAAGTAAATCAAATTTTAACCACATATTCTGAGAAACTGACAGAAGGATCACAATTAAGTCATAAGTTTTGTTTGAACCTTTATTATACTCCCAGTGATACTACACTTTAGTCTTGGGAGTCTGTTACTTCATTGTAACAATTTGTACCATTGTCTCTGCTGAAGAATGTTAAAAGTAAATCAAATTTTAACCACATATTCTGAGAAACTGACAGAAGGATCACTATTGAGTCATATGTTTTGTTTGAACCTTTATTATACTCCCAGTGATACTACACTTTAGTCTTGGGAGTCTGTTACTTCATTGTAACAATTTGGATCATTGTCTCTGCTGAAGAATGTTAAAAGTAAATCAAATTTTAACCACATATTCTGAGAAACTGACAGAAGGTTCACAATTAAATCATAAGTTTTGTTTGAACCTTTATTATACTCCCAGTGATATTACACTTTAGCCTTGGGAGTCTGTTACTTCATTGTAGCAATTTGGATCATTGTCTCTGCTGAAGAATGTTAAAAGTAAATCAAATTTTAACCACATATTCTGAGAATCTGACAGAAGGATCACAATTAAGTCATAAGTTTTGTTTGAACCTTTATTATACTCCCAGTGATACTACACTTTTGTCTTGGGAGTCTGTTACTTCATTGTTTCAATTTGGACCATTGTCTCTGCTGAAGAATGTTAAAAGTAAATCAAATTTTAACCACATATTCCGAGAAACTGACAGAAGGATCACAATTAAGTCATAAGTTTTGTTTGAACCTTTATTATACTCACAGTGATACTGCACTTTAGTCTTGGGAGTCTGTTACTTCATTGTAACAATTTGGACCATTATCTCTGCTGAAGAATGTTAAAAGTAAATCAAATTTTAACCACATATTCTGAGAAACTGACAGAAGGATCACAATTAAGTCATAAGTTTTGTTTGAACCTTTATTATACTCCCAGTGATACTACACTTTAGTTTTGGGAGTCTGTTACTTCATTGTAACAATTTGGATCATTGTCTCTGCTGAAGAATGTTAAAAGTAAATCAAATTTTAACCACATATTCTGAGAAACTGACAGAAGGATCACAATTAAGTCATAAGTTTTGTTTGAACCTTTATTATACTCCCAGTGATACTACACTTTAGTCTTGGGAGTCTGTTACTTCAATGTAACAATTTTGATCACTGTCTCTGCTGAAGAATGTTAAAAGTAAATCAGATTTTATCCACATATTCTGAGAAACTGACAGAAGGATCATAATTAAGTCATAAGTTTTTTTTTAACCTTTTTATACTCCCAGTGATACTACACTATAGTCTTGGGAGTCTGTTACTTCATTGTAGCAATTTCGATCATTGTCATTGCTGAAGAATGTTAAAAGTAAATCAAATTTTAACCACATATTCTGAGAAACAGACAGAAGGATCACAATTAAGTCATAAGTTTTGTTTGAACCTTTATTATACTCCCAGTGATACTACATTTTAGTCTTGGGAGTCTGTTACTTCATGTAAGAATTTGGACCATTGTCTCTGCTGAAGAATGTTAAAAGTAAATGAAATTTTAACCACATATTCTGAGAGACTGACAGAATGATCACAATTAAGTCATAAGTTTTGTTTGAACCTTTATTATACTTCCAGTGATACTACACTTTAGTCTTGGGATTCTGTTACTTCATTGTAACATTTTGGATCATTGTCTCTGCTGAAGAATGTTAAAAGTAAATGAAAATTGAACCACATATTCTGAGAAACTGACAGAAGGATCACAATTAAGTCATAAGTTTTGTTCGAACCTTTATTATACTCCCAGTGATACTACAATTTAGACTTGGGAGTCTGTTACTTCATTGTAACAATTTGGATCATTGTCTCTGCTGAAGAATGTTAAATGTAAATGAAATTTTAACCACATATTCTGAGAAATTGACAGAAGGATCACAATTAAGTCATAAGTTTTGTTTGAACCTTTATTATACTCCCAGTGATACTACACTTTAGTCTTGGGAGTCTCTTACTTCATTGTAACAATTTGGACCATTGTCTCTGCTGAAGAATGTTAAAAGTAAATCAAATTTTAACCACATATTCTGAGAAACTGACAGAAGGATCACAATTAAGTCATCAGTTTTGTTTGAACCTTTATTATACTCCCATTGATACTACACTTTAGTCTTGGGAGTCTGTTACTTCATTGTAACAATATGGACCATTTTCTCTGCTGAAGAATATTAAAAGTAAATCAAATTTTAACCACATATTCTGAGAAACTGACAGAAGGTTCACAATTAAGTCATAAGTTTTGTTTGAACTTTTATTATACTCCCAGTGATACTACACTTTAGTCTTGGGAGTCTGTTATTTCATTGTAACTATTTGGATCATTGTCTCTGCTGAAGAATGTTAAAAGTAAATCAAATTTTAACCACATATTCTGAGAAACTGACAGAAGGTTCACAATTAAATCATAAGTTTTGTTTGAACTTTTATTATACTCCCAGTGATACTACACTTTAGTCTTGGGAGTCTGTTACATCATTGTAGCAATTTCGATCATTGTCTCTGCTGAAGAATGTTAAAAGTAAATCAAATTTTAACCACATATTCTGAGAATCTGACAGAAGGATCACAATTAAGTCATAAGTTTTGTTTGAACCTTTATTATACTCCCAGTGATACTACACTTTTGTCTTGGGAGTCTGTTACTTCATTGTTTCAATTTGGACCATTGTCTCTGCTGAAGAATGTTAAAAGTAAATCAAATTTTAACCACATATTCCGAGAAACTGACAGAAGCATCACAATTAAGTCATAAGTTTTGTTTGAACCTTTATTATACTCACAGTGATACTGCACTTTAGTCTTGGGAGTCTGTTACTTCATTGTAACAATTTGGACCATTATCTCTGCTGAAGAATGTTAAAAGTAAATCAAATTTTAACCACATATTCTGAGAAACTGACAGAAGGTTCACAATAAAATCATAAGTTTTGTTTGAACCTTTATTATACTCCCAGTGATACTACACTTTAGTCTTGGGAGTCTGTTACTTCATTGTAGCAATTTGGATCATTGTCTCTGCTGAAGAATGTTAAAAGTAAATCAAATTTTAACCACATATTCTGAGAAACTGACAGAAGGATCACAATTAAGTCATAAGTTTTGTTTGAACCTTTATTATACTTCCTGTGATACTACACTGTTGTCTTGGGAGTCTGTTACTTCATTGTTTCAATTTGGACCATTGTCTCTGCTGAAGAATGTTAAAAGTAAATCAAATTTTAACCACATATTCCGAGAAACTGACAGAAGGATCACAATTAAGTCATAAGTTTTGTTTGAACCTTTATTATACTCCCAGTGATACTACACTTTAGTCTTGGGAGTCTGTTACTTCATTGTTTCAATTTGGACCATTGTCTCTGCTGAAGAATGTTAAAAGGAAATGAAATTTTAACCACATATTCTGAGAAACTGACAGAGGGATCACAATTAAGTCATAAGTTTTGTGTGAACCTTTATTATACTCCCAGTGATACTACACTTTAGTCTTGGGAGTCTGTTACTTGATTGTAACAATTTGGACCATTATCTCTGCTGAAGAATGTTAAAATTAAATCAAATTTTAACCACATATTCTGAGAAACTGACAGAAGGATCACAATTAAGTCATAAGTTTTGTTTGAACCTTTATTATACTCCCAGTGATACTACAATTTAGTCTTGGGAGACTGTTATTTCATTGTAACAATTTGGATCATTGTCTCTGCTGAAGAATGTTAAAAGTAAATCAAATTTTAACCACATATTCTGAGAAACTGACAGAAGGATCACAATTAACTCATAAGTTTTGTTAGAACCTTTATTATACTCCCAGTGATACTACACTTTTGTCTTGGGATTCTGTTATTTCATTGTAACAATTTGGATCATTGTCTCTGCTGAAGAATGTTATAAGTAAGTCAAATTTTAACCACATATTCTGAGAAACTGACAGAAGGATCACAATTATGTCATAAGTTTTGTTTGAACCTTTATTATACTCCCAGTGATAATACAATTTAGACTTGGGAGTCTGTTACTTCATTGTAACAATTTGGATCATTGTCTCTGCTGAAGAATGTTAAAAGTAAATCAAATTTTAACCACATATTCTGAGAAACTGACAGAAGGATCACAATTAAGTCATAAGTTTTGTTTGAACCTTTATTATACACCCAGTGATACTACACTTGAGCCTTGGGAGCCTGTTACTTCATTGTAACAAATTGGATCTTTGTCTCTGCTGAAGAATGTTAAAAGTAAATCAAAATTTAAACACATATTCTGAGAAACTGACACAAGGATCACAATTAAGTCATAAGTTTTGTTTGAACCTTTATTATACTCCCAGTGATACTACACTTTAGTCTTGGGAGTCTGTTACTTCATTGTAACAATTTGTACCATTGTCTCTGCTGAAGAATGTTAAAAGTAAATCAAATTTTAACCACATATTCTGAGAAACTGACAGAAGGATCACTATTGAGTCATATATTTTGTTTGAACCTTTATTATACTCCCAGTGATACTACACTTTAGTCTTGGGAGTCTGTTACTTCATTGTAACAATTTGGATCATTGTCTCTGCTGAAGAATGTTAAAAGTAAATCAAATTTTAACCACATATTCTGAGAAACTGACAGAAGGTTCACAATTAAATCATAAGTTTTGTTTGAACCTTTATTATACTCCCAGTGATATTACACTTTAGCCTTGGGAGTCTGTTACTTCATTGTAGCAATTTGGATCATTGTCTCTGCTGAAGAATGTTAAAAGTAAATCAAATTTTAACCACATATTCTGAGAATCTGACAGAAGGATCACAATTAAGTCATAAGTTTTGTTTGAACCTTTATTATACTCCCAGTGATACTACACTTTTGTCTTGGGAGTCTGTTACTTCATTGTTTCAATTTGGACCATTGTCTCTGCTGAAGAATGTTAAAAGTAAATCAAATTTTAACCACATATTCCGAGAAACTGACAGAAGGATCACAATTAAGTCATAAGTTTTGTTTGAACCTTTATTATACTCACAGTGATACTGCACTTTAGTCTTGGGAGTCTGTTACTTCATTGTAACAATTTGGACCATTATCTCTGCTGAAGAATGTTAAAAGTAAATCAAATTTTAACCACATATTCTGAGAAACTGACAGAAGGATCACAATTAAGTCATAAGTTTTGTTTGAACCTTTATTATACTCCCAGTGATACTACACTTTAGTTTTGGGAGTCTGTTACTTCATTGTAACAATTTGGATCATTGTCTCTGCTGAAGAATGTTAAAAGTAAATCAAATTTTAACCACATATTCTGAGAAACTGACAGAAGGATCACAATTAAGTCATAAGTTTTGTTTGAACCTTTATTATACTCCCAGTGATACTACACTTTAGTCTTGGGAGTCTGTTACTTCAATGTAACAATTTTGATCACTGTCTCTGCTGAAGAATGTTAAAAGTAAATCAGATTTTATCCACATATTCTGAGAAACTGACAGAAGGATCATAATTAAGTCATAAGTTTTTTTTTAACCTTTTTATACTCCCAGTGATACTACACTATAGTCTTGGGAGTCTGTTACTTCATTGTAGCAATTTCGATCATTGTCATTGCTGAAGAATGTTAAAAGTAAATCAAATTTTAACCACATATTCTGAGAAACAGACAGAAGGATCACAATTAAGTCATAAGTTTTGTTTGAACCTTTATTATACTCCCAGTGATACTACATTTTAGTCTTGGGAGTCTGTTACTTCATGTAAGAATTTGGACCATTGTCTCTGCTGAAGAATGTTAAAAGTAAATGAAATTTTAACCACATATTCTGAGAGACTGACAGAATGATCACAATTAAGTCATAAGTTTTGTTTGAACCTTTATTATACTTCCAGTGATACTACACTTTAGTCTTGGGATTCTGTTACTTCATTGTAACATTTTGGAT
This sequence comes from Periplaneta americana, assembly GCF_040183065.1. Lineage (NCBI taxonomy): Eukaryota > Metazoa > Arthropoda > Insecta > Blattodea > Blattidae > Periplaneta > Periplaneta americana. The sequence goes on from NC_091131.1 coordinate 178,976,659, forward strand.
CATTGTCTCTGCTGAAGAATGTTAAAAGTAATTGAAAATTGAACCACATATTCTGAGAAACTGACAGAAGGATCACAATTAAGTCATAAGTTTTGTTCGAACCTTTATTATACTCCCAGTGATACTACAATTTAGACTTGGGAGTCTGTTACTTCATTGTAACAATTTGGATCATTGTCTCTGCTGAAGAATGTTAAATGTAAATGAAATTTTAACCACATATTCTGAGAAATTGACAGAAGGATCACAATTAAGTCATAAGTTTTGTTTGAACCTTTATTATACTCCCAGTGATACTACACTTTAGTCTTGGGAGTCTCTTACTTCATTGTAACAATTTGGACCATTGTCTCTGCTGAAGAATGTTAAAAGTAAATCAAATTTTAACCACATATTCTGAGAAACTGACAGAAGGATCACAATTAAGTCATCAGTTTTGTTTGAACCTTTATTATACTCCCATTGATACTACACTTTAGTCTTGGGAGTCTGTTACTTCATTGTAACAATATGGACCATTTTCTCTGCTGAAGCATATTAAAAGTAAATCAAATTTTAACCACATATTCTGAGAAACTGACAGAAGGTTCACAATTAAGTCATAAGTTTTGTTTGAACTTTTATTATACTCCCAGTGATACTACACTTTAATCTTGGGAGTCTGTTACTTCATTGTAACAATTTGTACCATTGTGTCTGCTGAAGAATGTTAAAAGTAAATCATATTTTAACCACATATTCTGAGAAACTGACAGAAGGATCACTATTAAGTCATAAGTTTTGTTTGAACCTTTATTATACTCCCAGTGATACTACACTTTAGTCTTGGGAGTCTGTTACTTCATTGTAACAATTTGGATCATTGTCTCTGCTGAAGAATGTTAAAAGTAAATCAAATTTTAACCACATATTCCGAGAAACTGACAGAAGGATCACAATTAAGTCATAAGTTTTGTTTGAACCTTTATTATACTCCCAGTGATACTACACTTTAGTCTTGGTAGTCTGATACTTCATTGTAACAATTTGGACCACTGTCTCTGCTGAAGAATGTTAAAAGTAAATCAAATTTTAACCACATATTCTGAGAAACTGACAGAAGGATCACAATTAAGTCATAAGTTTTGATTGAACCTTTATTATACTCCCAGTGATACTACACTTTAGTCTTGGGAGTCTGTTATTTCATTGTAACAATTTGGATCATTGTCTCTGCTGAAGAATGTTAAAAGTAAATCAAATTTTAACCACATATTCTGAGAAACTGACAGAAGGTTCACAATTAAATCATAAGTTTTGTTTGAACTTTTATTATACTCCCAGTGATACTACACTTTAGTCTTGGGAGTCTGTTACATCATTGTAGCAATTTCGATCATTGTCTCTGCTGAAGAATGTTAAAAGTAAATCAAATTTTAACCACATATTCTGAGAATCTGACAGAAGGATCACAATTAAGTCATAAGTTTTGTTTGAACCTTTATTATACTCCCAGTGATACTACACTTTTGTCTTGGGAGTCTGTTACTTCATTGTTTCAATTTGGACCATTGTCTCTGCTGAAGAATGTTAAAAGTAAATCAAATTTTAACCACATATTCCGAGAAACTGACAGAAGGATCACAATTAAGTCATAAGTTTTGTTTGAACCTTTATTATACTCCCAGTGATAATACAATTTAGTCTTGGGAGTCTGTTACTTCATTGTAACAATTTGGATCATTGTCTCTGCTGAAGAATATTAAAAGTAAATCAAATTATAACCACATATTCTGAGAAACTGACAGAAGGATCACAATTAAGTCATAAGTTTTGTTAGAACCTTTATTATACTCCCAGTGATACTACACTTGAGACTAGGGAGCCTGTTACTTCATTGTAACAATTTGGATCTTTGTCTCTGCTGAAGAATGTTAAAAGTAAATCAAAATTTAAACACATATTCTGAGAAACTGACACAAGGATCACAATTAAGTCATAAGTTTTGTTTGAACCTTTATTATACTCCCAGTGATACTACACTTTAGTCTTGGGAGTCTGTTACTTCATTGTAACAATTTGTACCATTGTCTCTGCTGAAGAATGTTAAAAGTAAATCAAATTTTAACCACATATTCTGAGAAACTGACAGAAGGATCACTATTGAGTCATAAGTTTTGTTTGAACCTTTATTATACTCCCAGTGATACTACACTTTAGTCTTGGGAGTCTGTTACTTCATTGTAACAATTTGGATCATTGTCTCTGCTGAAGAATGTTAAAAGTGAATCAAATTTTAACCACATATTCTTAGAAACTGACAGAAGGTTCACAATTAAATCATAAGTTTTGTTTGAACCTTTATTATACTCCCAGTGATATTACACTTTAGTCTTGGGAGTCTGTTACTTCATTGTAGCAATTTGGATCATTGTCTCTGCTGAAGAATGTTAAAAGTAAATCAAATTTTAACCACATATTCTGAGAATCTGACAGAAGGATCACAATTAAGTCATAAGTTTTGTTTGAACCTTTATTATACTCCCAGTGATACTACACTTTTGTCTTGGGAGTCTGTTACTTCATTGTTTCAATTTGGACAATTGTCTCTGCTGAAGAATGTTAAAAGTAAATCAAATTTTAACCACATATTCCGAGAAACTGACAGAAGGATCACAATTAAGTCATAAGTTTTGTTTGAACCTTTATTATACTCACAGTGATACTGCACTTTAGTCTTGGGAGTCTGTTACTTCATTGTAACAATTTGGACCATTATCTCTGCTGAAGAATGTTAAAAGTAAATCAAATTTTAACCACATATTCTGAGAAACTGACAGAAGGATCACAATTAAGTCATAAGTTTTGTTTGAACCTTTATTATACTCCCAGTGATACTACACTTTAGTCTTGGGAGTCTGTTACTTCATTGTAACAATTTTGATCACTGTCTCTGCTGAAGAATGTTAAAAGTAAATCAGATTTTATCCACATATTCTGAGAAACTGACAGAAGGATCATAATTAAGTCATAAGTTTTTTTTAACCTTTTTATACTCCCAGTGATACTACACTATAGTCTTGGGAGTCTGTTACTTCATTGTAGCAATTTCGATCATTGTCTCTGCTGAAGAATGTTAAAAGTAAATCAAATTTTAACCACATATTCTGAGAAACAGACAGAAGGATCACAATTAAGTCATAAGTTTTGTTTGAACCTTTATTATACTCCCAGTGATACTACATTTTAGTCTTGGGAGTCTGTTACTTCATGTAAGAATTTGGACCATTGTCTCTGCTGAAGAATGTTAAAAGTAAATGAAATTTTAACCACATATTCTGAGAGACTGACAGAATGATCACAATTAAGTCATAAGTTTTGTTTGAACCTTTATTATACTTCCAGTGATACTACACTTTAGTCTTGGGATTCTGTTACTTCATTGTAACAATTTGGATCATTGTCTCTGCTGAAGAATGTTAAAAGTAAATGAAAATTGAACCACATATTCTGAGAATCTGACAGAAGGATCACAATTAAGTCATAAGTTTTGTTTGAACCTTTATTATACTCCCAGTGATACTACAATTTAGCCTTGGGAGTCTGTTACTTCATTGTAACAATTTGGATCATTGTCTCTGCTGAAGAATGTTAAATGTAAATGAAATTTTAACCACATATTCTGAGAAATTGACAGAAGGATCACAATTAAGTCATAAGTTTTGTTTGAACCTTTATTATACTCCCAGTGATACTACACTTTAGTCTTGGGAGTCTCTTACTTCATTGTAACAATTTGGACCATTGTCTCTGCTGAAGAATGTTAAAAGTAAATCAAATTTTAACCACATATTCTGAGAAACTGACAGAAGGATCACAATTAAGTCATCAGTTTTGTTTGAACCTTTATTATACTCCCATTGATACTACACTTTAGTCTTGGGAGTCTGTTACTTCATTGTAATAATATGGACCATTTTCTCTGCTGAAGAATATTAAAAGTAAATCAAATTTTAACCACATATTCTGAGAAACTGACAGAAGGTTCACAATTGAGTAATAAGTTTTGTTTGAACTTTTATTATACTCCCAGTGATACTACACTTTAGTCTTGGGAGTCTGTTACTTCATTGTAACAATTTGGATCATTGTCTCTGCTGAAGAATATTAAAAGTAAATCAAATTTTAACCACATATTCTGAGAAACTGACAGAAGGATCACAATTAAGTCATAAGTTTTGTTAGAACCTTTATTATACTCCCAGTGATACTACACTTGAGACTTGGGAGCCTGTTACTTCATTGTAACAAATTGGATCTTTGTCTCTGCTGAAGAATGTTAAAAGTAAATCAAAATTTAAACACATATTCTGAGAAACTGACACAAGGATCACAATTAAGTCATAAGTTTTGTTTGAACCTTTATTATACTCCCAGTGATACTACACTTTAGTCTTGGGAGTCTGTTACTTCATTGTAACAATTTGTACCATTGTCTCTGCTGAAGAATGTTAAAAGTAAATCAAATTTTAACCACATATTCTGAGAAACTGACAGAAGGATCACTATTGAGTAATAAGTTTTGTTTGAACCTTTATTATACTCCCAGTGATACTACACTTTAGTCTTGGGAGTCTGTTACTTCATTGTAACAATTTGGATCATTGTCTCTGCTGAAGAATGTTAAAAGTAAATCAAATTTTAACCACATATTCTGAGAAACTGACAGAAGGTTCACAATTAAATCATAAGTTTTGTTTGAACCTTTATTATACTCCCAGTGATATTACACTTTAGTCTTGGGAGTCTGTTACTTCATTGTAGCAATTTGGATCATTGTCTCTGCTGAAGAATGTTAAAAGTAAATCACATTTTAACCACATATTCTGAGAATCTGACAGAAGGATCACAATTAAGTCATAAGTTTTGTTTGAACCTTTATTATACTCCCAGTGATACTACACTTTTGTCTTGGGAGTCTGTTACTTCATTGTTTCAATTTGGACCATTGTCTCTGCTGAAGAATGTTAAAAGTAAATCAAATTTTAACCACATATTCCGAGAAACTGACAGAAGGATCACAATTAAGTCATAAGTTTTGTTTGAACCTTTATTATACTCACAGTGATACTGCACTTTAGTCTTGGGAGTCTGTTACTTCATTGTAACAATTTGGACCATTATCTCTGCTGAAGAATGTTAAAAGTAAATCAAATTTTAACCACATATTCTGAGAAACTGACAGAAGGATCACAATTAAGTCATAAGTTTTGTTTGAACCTTTATTATACTCCCAGTGATACTACACTTTAGTCTTGGGAGTCTGTTACTTCATTGTAACAATTTGGATCATTGTCTCTGCTGAAGAATGTTAAAAGTAAATCAAATTTTAACCACATATTCTGAGAAACTGACAGAAGGATCACAATTAAGTCATAAGTTTTGTTTGAACCTTTATTATACTCCCAGTGATACTACACTTTAGTCTTGGGAGTCTGTTACTTCATTGTAACAATTTTGATCACTGTCTCTGCTGAAGAATGTTAAAAGTAAATCAGATTTTATCCACATATTCTGAGAAACTGACAGAAGGATCATAATTAAGTCATAAGTTTTTTTTTAACCTTTTTATACTCCCAGTGATACTACACTATAGTCTTGGGAGTCTGTTACTTCATTGTAGCAATTTCGATCATTGTCTCTGCTGAAGAATGTTAAAAGTAAATCAAATTTTAACCACATATTCTGAGAAACAGACAGAAGGATCACAATTAAGTCATAAGTTTTGTTTGAACCTTTATTATACTCCCAGTGATACTACATTTTAGTCTTGGGAGTCTGTTACTTCATGTAAGAATTTGGACCATTGTCTCTGCTGAAGAATGTTAAAAGTAAATGAAATTTTAACCACATATTCTGAGAGACTGACAGAATGATCACAATTAAGTCATAAGTTTTGTTTGAACCTTTATTATACTTCCAGTGATACTACACTTTAGTCTTGGGATTCTGTTACTTCATTGTAACAATTTGGATCATTGTCTCTGCTGAAGAATGTTAAAAGTAAATGAAAATTGAACCACATATTCTGAGAATCTGACAGAAGGATCACAATTAAGTCATAAGTTTTGTTCGAACCTTTATTATACTCCCAGTGATACTACAATTTAGTCTTGGGAGTCTGTTACTTCATTGTAACAATTTGGATCATTGTCTCTGCTGAAGAATGTTAAATGTAAATGAAATTTTAACCACATATTCTGAGAAATTGACAGAAGGATCACAATTAAGTCATAAGTTTTGTTTGAACCTTTATTATACTCCCAGTGATACTACACTTTAGTCTTGGGAGTCTCTTACTTCATTGTAACAATTTGGACCATTGTCTCTGCTGAAGAATGTTAAAAGTAAATCAAATTTTAACCACATATTCTGAGAAACTGACAGAAGGATCACAATTAAGTCATCAGTTTTGTTTGAACCTTTATTATACTCCCATTGATACTACACTTTAGTCTTGGGAGTCTGTTACTTCATTGTAACAATATGGACCATTTTCTCTGCTGAAGAATATTAAAAGTAAATCAAATTTTAACCACATATTCTGAGAAACTGACAGAAGGTTCACAATTAAGTCATAAGTTTTGTTTGAACTTTTATTATACTCCCAGTGATACTACACTTTAATCTTGGGAGTCTGTTACTTCATTGTAACAATTTGTACCATTGTGTCTGCTGAAGAATGTTAAAAGTAAATCATATTTTAACCACATATTCTGAGAAACTGACAGAAGGATCACTATTAAGTCATAAGTTTTGTTTGAACCTTTACTATACTCCCAGTGATACTACACTTTAGTCTTGGGAGTCTGTTACTTCATTGTAACAATTTGGATCATTGTCTCTGCTGAAGAATGTTAAAAGTAAATCAAATTTTAACCACATATTCCGAGAAACTGACAGAAGGATCACAATTAAGTCATAAGTTTTGTTTGAACCTTTATTATACTCCCAGTGATACTACACTTTAGTCTTGGTAGTCTGATACTTCATTGTAACAATTTGGACCACTGTCTCTGCTGAAGAATGTTAAAAGTAAATCAAATTTTAACCACATATTCTGAGAAACTGACAGAAGGATCACAATTAAGTCATAAGTTTTGATTGAACCTTTATTATACTCCCAGTGATACTACACTTTAGTCTTGGGAGTCTGTTATTTCATTGTAACTATTTGGATCATTGTCTCTGCTGAAGAATGTTAAAAGTAAATCAAATTTTAACCACATATTCTGAGAAACTGACAGAAGGTTCACAATTAAATCATAAGTTTTGTTTGAACTTTTATTATACTCCCAGTGATACTACACTTTAGTCTTGGGAGTCTGTTACATCATTGTAGCAATTTCGATCATTGTCTCTGCTGAAGAATGTTAAAAGTAAATCAAATTTTAACCACATATTCTGAGAATCTGACAGAAGGATCACAATTAAGTCATAAGTTTTGTTTGAACCTTTATTATACTCCCAGTGATACTACACTTTTGTCTTGGGAGTCTGTTACTTCATTGTTTCAATTTGGACCATTGTCTCTGCTGAAGAATGTTAAAAGTAAATCAAATTTTAACCACATATTCCGAGAAACTGACAGAAGCATCACAATTAAGTCATAAGTTTTGTTTGAACCTTTATTATACTCACAGTGATACTGCACTTTAGTCTTGGGAGTCTGTTACTTCATTGTAACAATTTGGACCATTATCTCTGCTGAAGAATGTTAAAAGTAAATCAAATTTTAACCACATATTCTGAGAAACTGACAGAAGGTTCACAATAAAATCATAAGTTTTGTTTGAACCTTTATTATACTCCCAGTGATACTACACTTTAGTCTTGGGAGTCTGTTACTTCATTGTAGCAATTTGGATCATTGTCTCTGCTGAAGAATGTTAAAAGTAAATCAAATTTTAACCACATATTCTGAGAAACTGACAGAAGGATCACAATTAAGTCATAAGTTTTGTTTGAACCTTTATTATACTTCCTGTGATACTACACTGTTGTCTTGGGAGTCTGTTACTTCATTGTTTCAATTTGGACCATTGTCTCTGCTGAAGAATGTTAAAAGTAAATCAAATTTTAACCACATATTCCGAGAAACTGACAGAAGGATCACAATTAAGTCATAAGTTTTGTTTGAACCTTTATTATACTCCCAGTGATACTACACTTTAGTCTTGGGAGTCTGTTACTTCATTGTTTCAATTTGGACCATTGTCTCTGCTGAAGAATGTTAAAAGGAAATGAAATTTTAACCACATATTCTGAGAAACTGACAGAGGGATCACAATTAAGTCATAAGTTTTGTGTGAACCTTTATTATACTCCCAGTGATACTACACTTTAGTCTTGGGAGTCTGTTACTTGATTGTAACAATTTGGACCATTATCTCTGCTGAAGAATGTTAAAATTAAATCAAATTTTAACCACATATTCTGAGAAACTGACAGAAGGATCACAATTAAGTCATAAGTTTTGTTTGAACCTTTATTATACTCCCAGTGATACTACAATTTAGTCTTGGGAGACTGTTATTTCATTGTAACAATTTGGATCATTGTCTCTGCTGAAGAATGTTAAAAGTAAATCAAATTTTAACCACATATTCTGAGAAACTGACAGAAGGATCACAATTAACTCATAAGTTTTGTTAGAACCTTTATTATACTCCCAGTGATACTACACTTTTGTCTTGGGATTCTGTTATTTCATTGTAACAATTTGGATCATTGTCTCTGCTGAAGAATGTTATAAGTAAGTCAAATTTTAACCACATATTCTGAGAAACTGACAGAAGGATCACAATTATGTCATAAGTTTTGTTTGAACCTTTATTATACTCCCAGTGATAATACAATTTAGACTTGGGAGTCTGTTACTTCATTGTAACAATTTGGATCATTGTCTCTGCTGAAGAATGTTAAAAGTAAATCAAATTTTAACCACATATTCTGAGAAACTGACAGAAGGATCACAATTAAGTCATAAGTTTTGTTTGAACCTTTATTATACACCCAGTGATACTACACTTGAGCCTTGGGAGCCTGTTACTTCATTGTAACAAATTGGATCTTTGTCTCTGCTGAAGAATGTTAAAAGTAAATCAAAATTTAAACACATATTCTGAGAAACTGACACAAGGATCACAATTAAGTCATAAGTTTTGTTTGAACCTTTATTATACTCCCAGTGATACTACACTTTAGTCTTGGGAGTCTGTTACTTCATTGTAACAATTTGTACCATTGTCTCTGCTGAAGAATGTTAAAAGTAAATCAAATTTTAACCACATATTCTGAGAAACTGACAGAAGGATCACTATTGAGTCATATATTTTGTTTGAACCTTTATTATACTCCCAGTGATACTACACTTTAGTCTTGGGAGTCTGTTACTTCATTGTAACAATTTGGATCATTGTCTCTGCTGAAGAATGTTAAAAGTAAATCAAATTTTAACCACATATTCTGAGAAACTGACAGAAGGTTCACAATTAAATCATAAGTTTTGTTTGAACCTTTATTATACTCCCAGTGATATTACACTTTAGCCTTGGGAGTCTGTTACTTCATTGTAGCAATTTGGATCATTGTCTCTGCTGAAGAATGTTAAAAGTAAATCAAATTTTAACCACATATTCTGAGAATCTGACAGAAGGATCACAATTAAGTCATAAGTTTTGTTTGAACCTTTATTATACTCCCAGTGATACTACACTTTTGTCTTGGGAGTCTGTTACTTCATTGTTTCAATTTGGACCATTGTCTCTGCTGAAGAATGTTAAAAGTAAATCAAATTTTAACCACATATTCCGAGAAACTGACAGAAGGATCACAATTAAGTCATAAGTTTTGTTTGAACCTTTATTATACTCACAGTGATACTGCACTTTAGTCTTGGGAGTCTGTTACTTCATTGTAACAATTTGGACCATTATCTCTGCTGAAGAATGTTAAAAGTAAATCAAATTTTAACCACATATTCTGAGAAACTGACAGAAGGATCACAATTAAGTCATAAGTTTTGTTTGAACCTTTATTATACTCCCAGTGATACTACACTTTAGTTTTGGGAGTCTGTTACTTCATTGTAACAATTTGGATCATTGTCTCTGCTGAAGAATGTTAAAAGTAAATCAAATTTTAACCACATATTCTGAGAAACTGACAGAAGGATCACAATTAAGTCATAAGTTTTGTTTGAACCTTTATTATACTCCCAGTGATACTACACTTTAGTCTTGGGAGTCTGTTACTTCAATGTAACAATTTTGATCACTGTCTCTGCTGAAGAATGTTAAAAGTAAATCAGATTTTATCCACATATTCTGAGAAACTGACAGAAGGATCATAATTAAGTCATAAGTTTTTTTTTAACCTTTTTATACTCCCAGTGATACTACACTATAGTCTTGGGAGTCTGTTACTTCATTGTAGCAATTTCGATCATTGTCATTGCTGAAGAATGTTAAAAGTAAATCAAATTTTAACCACATATTCTGAGAAACAGACAGAAGGATCACAATTAAGTTATAAGTTTTGTTTGAACCTTTATTATACTCCCAGTGATACTACATTTTAGTCTTGGGAGTCTGTTACTTCATGTAAGAATTTGGACCATTGTCTCTGCTGAAGAATGTTAAAAGTAAATGAAATTTTAACCACATATTCTGAGAGACTGACAGAATGATCACAATTAAGTCATAAGTTTTGTTTGAACCTTTATTATACTTCCAGTGATACTACACTTTAGTCTTGGGATTCTGTTACTTCATTGTAACATTTTGGATCATTGTCTCTGCTGAAGAATGTTAAAAGTAAATGAAAATTGAACCACATATTCTGAGAAACTGACAGAAGGATCACAATTAAGTCATAAGTTTTGTTCGAACCTTTATTATACTCCCAGTGATACTACAATTTAGACTTGGGAGTCTGTTACTTCATTGTAACAATTTGGATCATTGTCTCTGCTGAAGAATGTTAAATGTAAATGAAATTTTAACCACATATTCTGAGAAATTGACAGAAGGATCACAATTAAGTCATAAGTTTTGTTTGAACCTTTATTATACTCCCAGTGATACTACACTTTAGTCTTGGGAGTCTCTTACTTCATTGTAACAATTTGGACCATTGTCTCTGCTGAAGAATGTTAAAAGTAAATCAAATTTTAACCACATATTCTGAGAAACTGACAGAAGGATCACAATTAAGTCATCAGTTTTGTTTGAACCTTTATTATACTCCCATTGATACTACACTTTAGTCTTGGGAGTCTGTTACTTCATTGTAACAATATGGACCATTTTCTCTGCTGAAGCATATTAAAAGTAAATCAAATTTTAACCACATATTCTGAGAAACTGACAGAAGGTTCACAATTAAGTCATAAGTTTTGTTTGAACTTTTATTATACTCCCAGTGATACTACACTTTAATCTTGGGAGTCTGTTACTTCATTGTAACAATTTGTACCATTGTGTCTGATGAAGAATGTTAAAAGTAAATCATATTTTAACCACATATTCTGAGAAACTGACAGAAGGATCACTATTAAGTCATAAGTTTTGTTTGAACCTTTATTATACTCCCAGTGATACTACACTTTAGTCTTGGGAGTCTGTTACTTCATTGTAACAATTTGGATCATTGTCTCTGCTGAAGAATGTTAAAAGTAAATCAAATTTTAACCACATATTCCGAGAAACTGACAGAAGGATCACAATTAAGTCATAAGTTTTGTTTGAACCTTTATTATACTCCCAGTGATACTACACTTTAGTCTTGGTAGTCTGATACTTCATTGTAACAATTTGGACCACTGTCTCTGCTGAAGAATGTTAAAAGTAAATCAAATTTTAACCACATATTCTGAGAAACTGACAGAAGGATCACAATTAAGTCATAAGTTTTGATTGAACCTTTATTATACTCCCAGTGATACTACACTTTAGTCTTGGGAGTCTGTTATTTCATTGTAACAATTTGGATCATTGTCTCTGCTGAAGAATGTTAAAAGTAAATCAAATTTTAACCACATATTCTGAGAAACTGACAGAAGGTTCACAATTAAATCATAAGTTTTGTTTGAACTTTTATTATACTCCCAGTGATACTACACTTTAGTCTTGGGAGTCTGTTACATCATTGTAGCAATTTCGATCATTGTCTCTGCTGAAGAATGTTAAAAGTAAATCAAATTTTAACCACATATTCTGAGAATCTGACAGAAGGATCACAATTAAGTCATAAGTTTTGTTTGAACCTTTATTATACTCCCAGTGATACTACACTTTTGTCTTGGGAGTCTGTTACTTCATTGTTTCAATTTGGACCATTGTCTCTGCTGAAGAATGTTAAAAGTAAATCAAATTTTAACCACATATTCCGAGAAACTGACAGAAGGATCACAATTAAGTCATAAGTTTTGTTTGAACCTTTATTATACTCCCAGTGATAATACAATTTAGTCTTGGGAGTCTGTTACTTCATTGTAACAATTTGGATCATGGTCTCTGCTGAAGAATATTAAAAGTAAATCAAATTATAACCACATATTCTGAGAAACTGACAGAAGGATCACAATTAAGTCATAAGTTTTGTTAGAACCTTTATTATACTCCCAGTGATACTACACTTGAGACTAGGGAGCCTGTTACTTCATTGTAACAATTTGGATCTTTGTCTCTGCTGAAGAATGTTAAAAGTAAATCAAAATTTAAACACATATTCTGAGAAACTGACACAAGGATCACAATTAAGTCATAAGTTTTGTTTGAACCTTTATTATACTCCCAGTGATACTACACTTTAGTCTTGGGAGTCTGTTACTTCATTGTAACAATTTGTACCATTGTCTCTGCTGAAGAATGTTAAAAGTAAATCAAATTTTAACCACATATTCTGAGAAACTGACAGAAGGATCACTATTGAGTCATAAGTTTTGTTTGAACCTTTATTATACTCCCAGTGATACTACACTTTAGTCTTGGGAGTCTGTTACTTCATTGTAACAATTTGGATCATTGTCTCTGCTGAAGAATGTTAAAAGTGAATCAAATTTTAACCACATATTCTTAGAAACTGACAGAAGGTTCACAATTAAATCATAAGATTTGTTTGAACCTTTATTATACTCCCAGTGATATTACACTTTAGTCTTGGGAGTCTGTTACTTCATTGTAGCAATTTGGATCATTGTCTCTGCTGAAGAATGTTAAAAGTAAATCAAATTTTAACCACATATTCTGAGAATCTGACAGAAGGATCACAATTAAGTCATAAGTTTTGTTTGAACCTTTATTATACTCCCAGTGATACTACACTTTTGTCTTGGGAGTCTGTTACTTCATTGTTTCAATTTGGACAATTGTCTCTGCTGAAGAATGTTAAAAGTAAATCAAATTTTAACCACATATTCCGAGAAACTGACAGAAGGATCACAATTAAGTCATAAGTTTTGTTTGAACCTTTATTATACTCACAGTGATACTGCACTTTAGTCTTGGGAGTCTGTTACTTCATTGTAACAATTTGGACCATTATCTCTGCTGAAGAATGTTAAAAGTAAATCAAATTTTAACCACATATTCTGAGAAACTGACAGAAGGATCACAATTAAGTCATAAGTTTTGTTTGAACCTTTATTATACTCCCAGTGATACTACACTTTAGTCTTGGGAGTCTGTTACTTCATTGTAACAATTTTGATCACTGTCTCTGCTGAAGAATGTTAAAAGTAAATCAGATTTTATCCACATATTCTGAGAAACTGACAGAAGGATCATAATTAAGTCATAAGTTTTTTTTAACCTTTTTATACTCCCAGTGATACTACACTATAGTCTTGGGAGTCTGTTACTTCATTGTAGCAATTTCGATCATTGTCTCTGCTGAAGAATGTTAAAAGTAAATCAAATTTTAACCACATATTCTGAGAAACAGACAGAAGGATCACAATTAAGTCATAAGTTTTGTTTGAACCTTTATTATACTCCCAGTGATACTACATTTTAGTCTTGGGAGTCTGTTACTTCATGTAAGAATTTGGACCATTGTCTCTGCTGAAGAATGTTAAAAGTAAATGAAATTTTAACCACATATTCTGAGAGACTGACAGAATGATCACAATTAAGTCATAAGTTTTGTTTGAACCTTTATTATACTTCCAGTGATACTACACTTTAGTCTTGGGATTCTGTTACTTCATTGTAACAATTTGGATCATTGTCTCTGCTGAAGAATGTTAAAAGTAAATGAAAATTGAACCACATATTCTGAGAATCTGACAGAAGGATCACAATTAAGTCATAAGTTTTGTTTGAACCTTTATTATACTCCCAGTGATACTACAATTTAGCCTTGGGAGTCTGTTACTTCATTGTAACAATTTGGATCATTGTCTCTGCTGAAGAATGTTAAATGTAAATGAAATTTTAACCACATATTCTGAGAAATTGACAGAAGGATCACAATTAAGTCATAAGTTTTGTTTGAACCTTTATTATACTCCCAGTGATACTACACTTTAGTCTTGGGAGTCTCTTACTTCATTGTAACAATTTGGACCATTGTCTCTGCTGAAGAATGTTAAAAGTAAATCAAATTTTAACCACATATTCTGAGAAACTGACAGAAGGATCACAATTAAGTCATCAGTTTTGTTTGAACCTTTATTATACTCCCATTGATACTACACTTTAGTCTTGGGAGTCTGTTACTTCATTGTAATAATATGGACCATTTTCTCTGCTGAAGAATATTAAAAGTAAATCAAATTTTAACCACATATTCTGAGAAACTGACAGAAGGTTCACAATTGAGTAATAAGTTTTGTTTGAACTTTTATTATACTCCCAGTGATACTACACTTTAGTCTTGGGAGTCTGTTACTTCATTGTAACAATTTGGATCATTGTCTCTGCTGAAGAATATTAAAAGTAAATCAAATTTTAACCACATATTCTGAGAAACTGACAGAAGGATCACAATTAAGTCATAAGTTTTGTTAGAACCTTTATTATACTCCCAGTGATACTACACTTGAGACTTGGGAGCCTGTTACTTCATTGTAACAAATTGGATCTTTGTCTCTGCTGAAGAATGTTAAAAGTAAATCAAAATTTAAACACATATTCTGAGAAACTGACACAAGGATCACAATTAAGTCATAAGTTTTGTTTGAACCTTTATTATACTCCCAGTGATACTACACTTTAGTCTTGGGAGTCTGTTACTTCATTGTAACAATTTGTACCATTGTCTCTGCTGAAGAATGTTAAAAGTAAATCAAATTTTAACCACATATTCTGAGAAACTGACAGAAGGATCACTATTGAGTAATAAGTTTTGTTTGAACCTTTATTATACTCCCAGTGATACTACACTTTAGTCTTGGGAGTCTGTTACTTCATTGTAACAATTTGGATCATTGTCTCTGCTGAAGAATGTTAAAAGTAAATCAAATTTTAACCACATATTCTGAGAAACTGACAGAAGGTTCACAATTAAATCATAAGTTTTGTTTGAACCTTTATTATACTCCCAGTGATATTACACTTTAGTCTTGGGAGTCTGTTACTTCATTGTAGCAATTTGGATCATTGTCTCTGCTGAAGAATGTTAAAAGTAAATCACATTTTAACCACATATTCTGAGAATCTGACAGAAGGATCACAATTAAGTCATAAGTTTTGTTTGAACCTTTATTATACTCCCAGTGATACTACACTTTTGTCTTGGGAGTCTGTTACTTCATTGTTTCAATTTGGACCATTGTCTCTGCTGAAGAATGTTAAAAGTAAATCAAATTTTAACCACATATTCCGAGAAACTGACAGAAGGATCACAATTAAGTCATAAGTTTTGTTTGAACCTTTATTATACTCACAGTGATACTGCACTTTAGTCTTGGGAGTCTGTTACTTCATTGTAACAATTTGGACCATTATCTCTGCTGAAGAATGTTAAAAGTAAATCAAATTTTAACCACATATTCTGAGAAACTGACAGAAGGATCACAATTAAGTCATAAGTTTTGTTTGAACCTTTATTATACTCCCAGTGATACTACACTTTAGTCTTGGGAGTCTGTTACTTCATTGTAACAATTTGGATCATTGTCTCTGCTGAAGAATGTTAAAAGTAAATCAAATTTTAACCACATATTCTGAGAAACTGACAGAAGGATCACAATTAAGTCATAAGTTTTGTTTGAACCTTTATTATACTCCCAGTGATACTACACTTTAGTCTTGGGAGTCTGTTACTTCATTGTAACAATTTTGATCACTGTCTCTGCTGAAGAATGTTAAAAGTAAATCAGATTTTATCCACATATTCTGAGAAACTGACAGAAGGATCATAATTAAGTCATAAGTTTTTTTTTAACCTTTTTATACTCCCAGTGATACTACACTATAGTCTTGGGAGTCTGTTACTTCATTGTAGCAATTTCGATCATTGTCTCTGCTGAAGAATGTTAAAAGTAAATCAAATTTTAACCACATATTCTGAGAAACAGACAGAAGGATCACAATTAAGTCATAAGTTTTGTTTGAACCTTTATTATACTCCCAGTGATACTACATTTTAGTCTTGGGAGTCTGTTACTTCATGTAAGAATTTGGACCATTGTCTCTGCTGAAGAATGTTAAAAGTAAATGAAATTTTAACCACATATTCTGAGAGACTGACAGAATGATCACAATTAAGTCATAAGTTTTGTTTGAACCTTTATTATACTTCCAGTGATACTACACTTTAGTCTTGGGATTCTGTTACTTCATTGTAACAATTTGGATCATTGTCTCTGCTGAAGAATGTTAAAAGTAAATGAAAATTGAACCACATATTCTGAGAATCTGACAGAAGGATCACAATTAAGTCATAAGTTTTGTTCGAACCTTTATTATACTCCCAGTGATACTACAATTTAGTCTTGGGAGTCTGTTACTTCATTGTAACAATTTGGATCATTGTCTCTGCTGAAGAATGTTAAATGTAAATGAAATTTTAACCACATATTCTGAGAAATTGACAGAAGGATCACAATTAAGTCATAAGTTTTGTTTGAACCTTTATTATACTCCCAGTGATACTACACTTTAGTCTTGGGAGTCTCTTACTTCATTGTAACAATTTGGACCATTGTCTCTGCTGAAGAATGTTAAAAGTAAATCAAATTTTAACCACATATTCTGAGAAACTGACAGAAGGATCACAATTAAGTCATCAGTTTTGTTTGAACCTTTATTATACTCCCATTGATACTACACTTTAGTCTTGGGAGTCTGTTACTTCATTGTAACAATATGGACCATTTTCTCTGCTGAAGAATATTAAAAGTAAATCAAATTTTAACCACATATTCTGAGAAACTGACAGAAGGTTCACAATTAAGTCATAAGTTTTGTTTGAACTTTTATTATACTCCCAGTGATACTACACTTTAGTCTTGGGAGTCTGTTACTTCATTGTAACAATTTGTACCATTGTCTCTGCTGAAGAATGTTAAAAGTAAATCATATTTTAACCACATATTCTGAGAAACTGACAGAAGGATCACTATTAAGTCATAAGTTCTGTTTGAACCTTTATTATACTCCCAGTGATACTACACTTTAGTCTTGGGAGTCTGTTACTTCATTGTAACAATTTGGATCATTGTCTCTGCTGAAGAATGTTAAAAGTAAATCAAATTTTAACCACATATTCCGAGAAACTGACAGAAGGATCACAATTAAGTCATAAGTTTTGTTTGAACCTTTATTATACTCCCAGTGATACTACACTTTAGTCTTGGTAGTCTGATACTTCATTGTAACATTTTGGACCACTGTCTCTGCTGAAGAATGTTAAAAGTAAATCAAATTTTAACCACATATTCTGAGAATCTGACAGAAGGATCACAATTAAGTCATAAGTTTTGATTGAACCTTTATTATACTCCCAGTGATACTACACTTTAGTCTTGGGAGTCTGTTATTTCATTGTAACAATTTGGATCATTGTCTCTGCTGAAGAATGTTAAAAGTAAATCAAATTTTAACCACATATTCTGAGAAACTGACAGAAGGTTCACAATTAAATCATAAGTTTTGTTTGAACTTTTATTATACTCCCAGTGATACTACACTTTAGTCTTGGGAGTCTGTTACATCATTGTAGCAATTTCGATCATTGTCTCTGCTGAAGAATGTTAAAAGTAAATCAAATTTTAACCACATATTCTGAGAATCTGACAGAAGGATCACAATTAAGTCATAAGTTTTGTTTGAACCTTTATTATACTCCCAGTGATACTACACTTTTGTCTTGGGATTCTGTTACTTCATTTCTTTCAATTTGGACCATTGTCTCTGCTGAAGAATGTTAAAAGTAAATCAAATTTTAACCACATATTCCGAGAAACTGACAGAAGGATCACAATTAAGTCATAAGTTTTGTTTGAACCTTTATTATACTCCCAGTGATAATACAATTTAGTCTTGGGAGTCTGTTACTTCATTGTAACAATTTGGATCATTGTCTCTGCTGAAGAATATTAAAAGTAAATCAAATTTTAACCACATATTCTGAGAAACTGACAGAAGGATCACAATTAAGTCATAAGTTTTGTTAGAACCTTTATTATACTCCCAGTGATACTACACTTGAGACTTGGGAGCCTGTTACTTCATTGTAACAATTTGGATCTTTGTCTCTGCTGAAGAATGTTAAAAGTAAATCAAAATTTAAACTCATATTCTGAGAAACTGACACAAGGATCACAATTAAGTCATAAGTTTTGTTTGAACCTTTATTATACTCCCAGTGATACTACACTTTAGTCTTGGGAGTCTGTTACTTCATTGTAACAATTTGTACCATTGTCTCTGCTGAAGAATGTTAAAAGTAAATCAAATTTTAACCACATATTCTGAGAAACTGACAGAAGGATCACTATTGAGTCATAAGTTTTGTTTGAACCTTTATTATACTCCCAGTGATACTACACTTTAGTCTTGGGAGTCTGTTACTTCATTGTAACAATTTGGATCATTGTCTCTGCTGAAGAATGTTAAAAGTAAATCAAATTTTAACCATATATTCTGAGAAACTGACAGAAGGTTCACAATTAAATCATAAGTTTTGTTTGAACCTTTATTATACTCCCAGTGATACTACACTTTAATCTTGGGAGTCTGTTACTTCATTGTAGCAATTTGGATCATTGTCTCTGCTGAAGAATGTTAAAAGTAAATCAAATTTTAACCACATATTCTGAGAATCTGACAGAAGGATCACAATTAAGTCATAAGTTTTGTTTGAACCTTTATTATACTCCCAGTGATACTACACTTTTGTCTTGGGAGTCTGTTACTTCATTGTTTCAATTTGGACCATTGTCTCTGCTGAAGAATGTTAAAAGTAAATCAAATTTTAACCACATATTCCGAGAAACTGACAGAAGGATCACAATTAAGTCATAAGTTTTGTTTGAACCTTTATTATACTCACAGTGATACTGCACTTTAGTCTTGGGAGTCTGTTAGTTCATTGTAACAATTTGGACCATTATCTCTGCTGAAGAATGTTAAAAGTAAATCAAATTTTAACCACATATTCTGAGAAACTGACAGAAGGATCACAATTAAGTCCTAAGTTTTGTTTGAACCTTTATTATACTCCCATTGATACTACACTTTAGTCTTGGGAGTCTGTTACTTCATTGTAACAATATGGACCATTTTCTCTGCTGAAGAATATTAAAAGTAAATCAAATTTTAACCACATATTCTGAGAAACTGACAGAAGGTTCACAATTAAGTCATAAGTTTTGTTTGAACTTTTATTATACTCCCAGTGATACTACACTTTAGTCTTGGGAGTCTGTTACTTCATTGTAACAATTTGTACCATTGTCTCTGCTGAAGAATGTTAAAAGTAAATCATATTTTAACCACATATTCTGAGAAACTGACAGAAGGATCACTATTAAGTCATAAGTTCTGTTTGAACCTTTATTATACTCCCAGTGATACTACACTTTAGTCTTGGGAGTCTGTTACTTCATTGTAACAATTTGGATCATTGTCTCTGCTGAAGAATGTTAAAAGTAAATCAAATTTTAACCACATATTCCGAGAAACTGACAGAAGGATCACAATTAAGTCATAAGTTTTGTTTGAACCTTTATTATACTCCCAGTGATACTACACTTTAGTCTTGGTAGTCTGATACTTCATTGTAACATTTTGGACCACTGTCTCTGCTGAAGAATGTTAAAAGTAAATCAAATTTTAACCACATATTCTGAGAATCTGACAGAAGGATCACAATTAAGTCATAAGTTTTGATTGAACCTTTATTATACTCCCAGTGATACAACACTTTAGTCTTGGGAGTCTGTTATTTCATTGTAACAATTTGGATCATTGTCTCTGCTGAAGAATGTTAAAAGTAAATCAAATTTTAACCACATATTCTGAGAAACTGACAGAAGGTTCACAATTAAATCATAAGTTTTGTTTGAACTTTTATTATACTCCCAGTGATACTACACTTTTGTCTTGGGAGTCTGTTACATCATTGTAGCAATTTCGATCATTGTCTCTGCTGAAGAATGTTAAAAGTAAATCAAATTTTAACCACATATTCTGAGAATCTGACAGAAGGATCACAATTAAGTCATAAGTTTTGTTTGAACCTTTATTATACTCCCAGTGATACTACACTTTTGTCTTGGGAGTCTGTTACTTCTTTGTTTCAATTTGGACCATTGTCTCTGCTGAAGAATGTTAAAAGTAAATCAAATTTTAACCACATATTCCGAGAAACTGACAGAAGGATCACAATTAAGTCATAAGTTTTGTTTGAACCTTTATTATACTCCCAGTGATAATACAATTTAGTCTTGGGAGTCTGTTACTTCATTGTAACAATTTGGATCATTGTCTCTGCTGAAGAATATTAAAAGTAAATCAAATTTTAACCACATATTCTGAGAAACTGACAGAAGGATCACAATTAAGTCATAAGTTTTGTTAGAACCTTTATTATACTCCCAGTGATACTACACTTGAGACTTGGGAGCCTGTTACTTAATTGTAACAATTTGGATCTTTGTCTCTGCTGAAGAATGTTAAAAGTAAATCAAAATTTAAACACATATTCTGAGAAACTGACACAAGGATCACAATTAAGTCATAAGTTTTGTTTGAACCTTTATTATACTCCCAGTGATACTACACTTTAGTCTTGGGAGTCTGTTACTTCATTGTAACAATTTGTACCATTGTCTCTGCTGAAGAATGTTAAAAGTAAATCAAATTTTAACCACATATTCTGAGAAACTGACAGAAGGATCACTATTGAGTCATAAGTTTTGTTTGAACCTTTATTATACTCCCAGTGATACTACACTTTAGTCTTGGGAGTCTGTTACTTCATTGTAACAATTTGGATCATTGTCTCTGCTGAAGAATGTTAAAAGTAAATCAAATTTTAACCATATATTCTGAGAAACTGACAGAAGGTTCACAATTAAATCATAAGTTTTGTTTGAACCTTTATTATACTCCCAGTGATACTACACTTTAATCTTGGGAGTCTGTTACTTCATTGTAGCAATTTGGATCATTGTCTCTGCTGAAGAATGTTAAAAGTAAATCAAATTTTAACCACATATTCTGAGAATCTGACAGAAGGATCACAATTAAGTCATAAGTTTTGTTTGAACCTTTATTATACTCCCAGTGATACTACACTTTTGTCTTGGGAGTCTGTTACTTCATTGTTTCAATTTGGACCATTGTCTCTGCTGAAGAATGTTAAAAGTAAATCAAATTTTAACCACATATTCCGAGAAACTGACAGAAGGATCACAATTAAGTCATAAGTTTTGTTTGAACCTTTATTATACTCACAGTGATACTACACTTTAGTCTTGGGAGTCTGTTACTTCATTGTAACAATTTGGACCATTATCTCTGCTGAAGAATGTTAAAAGTAAATCAAATTTTAACCACATATTCTGAGAAACTGACAGAAGGATCACAATTAAGTCCTAAGTTTTGTTTGAACCTTTATTATACTCCCAGTGATACTACACTTTAGTATTGGGAGTCTGTTACTTCATTGTAACAATTTGGATCATTGTCTCTGCTGAAGAATGTTAAAAGTAAATCAAATTTTAACCACATATTCTGAGAAACTCACAGAAGGATCACAATTAAGTCATAAGTTTTGTTTGAACCTTTATTATACTCCCAGTGATACTACACTTTTGTCATGGGGTTATGTTGCTTCACTGTAAGAATTTGGATCATTGTCTCTGCTGAAGAATGTTAAAAGTAAATGAAATTTTAACCACATATTCTGAGAGACTGACAGAAGGATCACAATTAAGTCATAAGTTTTGTTTGTACCTTTATTATATTCCCAGTGATACTACACTTTAATCTTGGGAGTCTGTTACTTCATTGTTTCAATTTGGAACATTGTCTCTGCTGAAGAATGTTAAAAGTAAAACAAATTTTAACCACATATTCTGAGAAACTGACAGAACTATCACAATTAAGTCATAAGTTTTGTTTGAATCTTTATTATACTCCCAGTGATACTACACTTTAGTCTTGGGAGTCTGTTACTTTATTGTAACAATTTGGACCATTATCTCTGCTGAAGAATGTTAAAAGTAAATCAAATTTTAACCACATATTCTGAGAAACTGACAGAAGGATCACAATTAAGTCATAAGTTTTGTTTGAACCTTTATTATACTCCCAGTGATACTACACTTTAGTCTTGGGAGTCTGTTACTTCATTGTAACAATTTTGATCACTGTCTCTGCTGAAGAATGTTAAAAGTAAATCAGATTTTATCCACATATTCTGAGAAACTGACAGAAGGATCACAATTAAGTCATAAGTTTTGTTAGAACCTTTATTATACTCCCAGTGATACTACACTATAGACTTGGGAGTCTGTTACTTCATTGTAACAATTTGGATCATTGTCTCTGCTGAAGAATATTAAAAGTAAATCAAATTTTAACCACTTATTCTGAGAAACAGACAGAAGGATCACAATTAAGTCATAAGTTTTGTTTGAACCTTTATTATACTCCCAGTGATACTACATTTTAGTCTTGGGAGTCTGTTACTTCATGTAAGAATTTGGACCATTGTCTCTGCTGAAGAATGTTAAAAGTAAATGAAATTTTAACCACATATTCTGAGAGACTGACAGAATGATCACAATTAAGTCATAAGTTTTGTTTGAACCTTTCTTATACTTCCAGTGATACTACACTTTAGTCTTGGGTTTCTGTTACTTCATTGTAACAATTTGGATCATTGTCTCTGCTGAAGAATGTTAAAAGTAAATGAAAATTTAACCACATATTCTGAGAATCTGACAGAAGGATCACAATTAAGTCATAAGTTTTGTTCGAACCTTTATTATTCTCCCAGTAAAACTACAATTTAGTCTTGGGAGTCTGTTACTTCATTGTAACAATTTGGATCATTGTCTCTGCTGAAGAATGTTAAATGTAAATGAAATTTTAACCACATATTCTGAGAAATTGACAGAAGGATCACAATTAAGTCATAAGATTTGTTTGAACCTTTATTATACTCCCAGTGATACTACACTTTAGTCTTGGGAGTCTCTTACTTCATTCTAACAATTTGGACCATTGTCTCTGCTGAAGAATGTTAAAAGTAAATCAAATTTTAACCACATATTCTGAGAAACTGACAGAAGGATCACAATTAAGTCATCAGTTTTGTTTGAACCTTTATTATACTCCCATTGATACTACACTTTAGTCTTGGGAGTCTGTTACTTCATTGTAACAATTTGGACCATTTTCTCTGCTGAAGAATGTTAAAAGTAAATCAAATTTTAACCACATATTCTGAGAAACTGACAGAAGGTTCACAATTAAGTCATAAGTTTTGTTTGAACTTTTATTATACTCCCAGTGATACTACACTTTAGTCTTGGGAGTCTGTTACATCATTGTAACAATTTGTACCATTGTCTCTGCTGAAGAATGTTAAAAGTAAATCAAATTTTAACCACATATTCTGAGAAACTGATAGAAGGATCACTATTAAGTCATAAGTTTTGTTTGAACCTTTATTATACTCCCAGTGATTCTACACTTTAGTCTTGGGAGTCTGTTACTTCATTGTAACAATTTGGATCATTGTCTCTGCTGAAGAATGTTAAAAGTAAATCAAATTTTAACCACATATTCCGAGAAACTGACGGAAGGATCACAATTAAGTCATAAGTTTTGTTTGAACCTTTATTATACTCCCAGTGATACTACACTTTAGTCTTGGTAGTCTGATACTTCATTGTAACAATTTGGACCACTGTCTCTGCTGAAGAATGTTAAAAGTAAATCAAATTTTAACCACATATTCTGAGAAACTGACAGAAGGATCACAATTAAGTCATAAGTTTTGATTGAACCTTTATTATACTCCCAGTGATACTACACTTTAGTCTTGGGAGTCTGTTATTTCATTGTAACAATTTGGATCATTGTCTCTGCTGAAGAATGTTAAAAGTAAATCAAATTTTAACCACATATTCTGAGAAACTGACAGAAGGTTCACAATTAAATCATAAGTTATGTTTGAACTTTTATTATACTCCCAGTGATACTACACTTTAGTCTTGGGAGTCTCTTACATCATTGTAGCAATTTCGATCATTGTCTCTGCTGAAGAATGTTAAAAGTAAATCAAATTTTAACCACATATTCTGAGAATCTGACAGAAGGATCACAATTAAGTCATAAGTTTTGTTTGAACCTTTATTATACTCCCAGTGATACTACACTTTTGTCTTGGGAGTCTGTTACTTCATTGTTTCAATTTGGACCATTGTCTCTGCTGAAGAATGTTAAAAGTAAATCAAATTTTAACCACATATTCTGAGAAACTGACAGAAGGATCACAATTAAGCCATAAGTTTTGTTTGAACCTTTATTATACTCCCAGTGATATTACACTTTAGTCTTGGGAGTCTGTTACTACATTGTAACAATTAGGATCATTGTCTCTGCTGAAGAATGTTAAAAGTAAATCAAATTTTAACCACATATTCTGAGAAGCTGAAAGAAGGTTCACAATTAAGTCATAAGTTTTGTTTGAACCTTTATTATACTCCCAGTGATACTACACTTTAGTCTTTTGAGTCTGTAACTTCATTGTAACAATTTGGAACATTGTCTCTGCTGAAGAATATTAAAAGTAAATAAAATTTTAACCACATATTCTGAGAAACTGACAGAAGGATCACAATTAAGTCATAAGTTTTGTTTGAACCTTTATTATACTCCCAGTGATACTACACTTTACACTTGGGAGTCTGTTACTTCATTGTAACAATTTCGATCATTGTCTCTGCTGAAGAATGTTAAAAGTAAATCAAATTTTAACCACATTTTCTGAGAAACTGAGAGAAGGATCAGAATTAAGTCATAAGGTTTGTTTGAACCTTTATTATACTCGCAGTGATACTACACTTTAGCCTTGGGAGTCTGTACCTTCATTGTAACAATTTGGACCATTGTCTCTGCTGAAAAATGTTAAAAGTAAATCAAATTTTAACCACATATTCTGAGAAACTGACAGAAGGATCACAATTAAGTCATAAGTTTTGTTTGAACCTTTATTATACTCCCAGTGATACTACACTTTAGTCTTGGGAGTCTGTTACTTCATTGTAACAATTTGGATCGCTGTCTCTGCTGAAGAAAGTTAAAAGTAAATCAAATTTTAACCACATATTCTGAGAAGCTGAAAGAAGGTTCACAATTAAGTCATAAGTTTTGTTTGAACCTTTATTATACTCCCAGTGATACTACACTTTAGTCTTGGGAGTCTGTTACTTCATTGTAACAATTTGGAACATTGTCTCTGCTGAAGAATATTAAAAGTAAATAAAATTTTAACCACATATTCTGAGAAACTGACAGAAGGATCACAATTAAGTCATAAGTTTTGTTTGAACCTTTATTATACTCCCAGTGATACTACACTTTACCCTTGGGAGTCTGTTACTTCATTGTAACAATTTGGATCATTGTCTCTGCTGAAGAATGTTAAAAGTAAATCAAATTTTAACCACATTTTCTGAGAAACTGACAGAAGGATCACAATTAAGTCATAAGTTTTGTTTGAACCTTTATTATACTCCCAGTGATAATACACTTTAGTCTTGGGGTCTGTTACTTCATTGTAACAATTTGGATCATTGTCTCTGCTGAAGAATATTAAAAGTAAATCAAATTTTAACGACATATTCTGAGAAACTGACAGAAGGATCACAATTAAGTCATAAGTTTTGTTTGAACCTTTATTATACTCCCAGTGATACTACACTTTAGTCTTGGGAGTATGTTACTTCATTGTAACAATTTGGATCATTGTCTCTGCTGAAGAATGTTAAAAGTAAATCAAAATTTAACCACATATTCTGAGAAACTGACAGAAGGATCACAATTAAGTCATAAGTTTTGTTTGAACCTTTATTATACTCCCAGTGATATTACACTTTAGTCTTGGGAGTGTGTTACTTCATTGTAACAATTTGGATCATTGTCTCTGTTGAAGAATGTTAAAAGTAAATCAAATTTTAACCACATATTCTGAGAAACTGACAGAAGGATCACAATTAAGTCATAAGGATTGTTTGAACCTTTATTATACTCGCAGTGATACTACACTTTAGCCCTGGGAGTCTGTTACTTCATTGTAACAATTTGGACCATTGTCTCTGCTGAAAAATGTTAAAAGTAAATCAAATTTTAACCACATATTCTGAGAAACTGACAGAAGGATCACAATTAAGTCATAAGTTTTGTTTGAACCTTTATTATACTCCCAGTGATACTACACTTTAGTCTTGGGAGTCTGTTACTTCATTGTAACAATTTGGATCACTGTCTCTGCTGAAGAATGTTAAAAGTAAATCAGATTTTAACCACATATTCTGAGAAACTGACAGAAGGATCACAATTAAGTCATAAGTTTTTTTTGAACCTTTTTATACTCCCAGTGATACTACACTATAGTCTTGGGAGTCTGTTACTTCATTGTAACAATTTGGATCATTGTCTCTGCTGAAGAATATTAAAAGTAAATCAAATTTTAACCACATATTCTGAGAAACCGACAGAAGGATCACAATTAAGTCATAAGTTTTGTTTGAACCTTTATTATACTCCCAGTGATACTACACATTAGTCTTGGGAGTATGTTACTTCATTGTAACAATTTGGATCATTGTCTCTGCTGAAGAATGTTAAAAGTAAATCAAATTTTAACCACATATTCTGAGAAACTGACAGAAGGATCACAATTAAATCATAAGTTTTATTTGAACCTTTATTATACTCCCAGTGATACTACACTTTAGTCTTGGGAGTCTGTTACTTCATTGTAACAATTTGGACCATTATCTCTGCTGAAGAATGTTAAAAGTAAATCAAATTTTAACCACATATTCTGAGAAACTGACAGAAGGATCACAATTAAGTCATAAGTTTTGTTTGAACCTTTATTATACTCCCAGTGAATTTACACTTTAGTCTTGGGAGTCTGTTACTTCATTGTAACAATTTGGATCATTGTCTCTGCTGAAGAATGTTAAAACTAAATCAAATTTTAACCACATGTTCTGAGAAGCTGAAAGAAGGTTCACAATTAAGTCATAAGTTTTGTTTGAACCTTTATTATACTCCCAGTGATACTACACTTTAGTCTTGGGAGTCTGTTACTTCATTGTAACAATTTGGACCATTGTCTCTGCTGAAGAATGTTAAAAGTAAATCAAATTTTAACCACATATTCTGAGAAACTGACAGAAGGATCACAATTAAGTCATAAGGTTTGTTTGAACCTTTATTATACTAGCAGTGATACTACACTTTAGCCTTGGGAGTCTGTTACTTCTTTGTAACAATTTGGATCATTGTCTCTGCTGAAGAATGTTAAATGTAAATGAAATTTTATCCACATATTCTGAGAAACTGACAGAAGGATCACAATTAAGTCATAAGTTTTGTTAGAACCTTTATTATACTCCCAGTGATACTACACTTTTGTCTTGGGATGCTGTTATTTCATTGTAACAATTTGGATCATTGTCTCTGCTGAAGAATGTTATAAGTAAGTCAAATTTTAACCACATATTCTGAGAAACTGACAGAAGGATCACAATTAAGTCATAAGTTTTGTTTGAACCTTTATTATACTCCCAGTGATAATACAATTTAGTCTTGGGAGTCTGTTACTTCATTGTAACAATTTGGATCATTGTCTCTGCTGAAGAATGTTAAAAGTGAATCAAATTTTAACCACATATTCTTAGAAACTGACAGAAGGATCACAATTAAGTCATAAGTTTTGTTTGAACCTTTATTATACTCCCAGTGGTACTACACTTCAGCCTTGGGAGCCTGTTACTTCATTGTAACAATTTGGATCTTTGTCTCTGCTGAAGAATGTTAAAAGTAAATCAAAATTTAAACACATATTCTGAGAAACTGACACAAGGATCACAATTAAGTCATAAGTTTTGTTTGAACCTTTATTATACTCCCAGTGATACTACACTTTAGACTTGGGAGTCTGTTACTTCATTGTAACAATTTGGATCATTGTCTCTGCTGAAGAATGTTAAAAGTAAATCAAATTTTAACCACATATTCTGAGAAACTGACAGAAGGATCACAATTAAGTCATAAGTTTTGTTTGAACCTTTATTATACTCCCAGTGATACTACACTTTAGTCTTGGGAGTCTGTTACTTCATTGTAACAATTTGGACCATTGTCTCTGCTGAAGAATGTTAAAAGTAAATCAAATTTTAACCACATATTCTGAGAAACTGACAGAAGGTTCACAATTAAGTCATAAGTTTTGTTTGAACTTTTATTATACTCCCAGAGATACTACACTTTAGTCTTGGGAGTCTGTTACTTCATTGTAACAATTTGTACCATTGTCTCTGCTGAAGAATGTTAAAAGTAAATCAAATTTTAACCACATATTCTGAGAAACTGACAGAAGGATCACTATTAAGCCATAAGTTTTGTTTGAACCTTTATTATACTCCCAGTGATACTACACTTTAGTCTTGGGAGTCTGTTACTTCATTGTAACAATTTGGATCATTGTCTCTGCTGAAGAATGTTAAAAGTAAATCAAATTTTAACCACATATTCTGAGAAACTGACAGAAGGATCACAATTAAGTCATAAGTTTTGTTTGAACCTTTATTATACTCCCAGTGATACTACACTTTAGTCTTGATAGTCTGATACTTCATTGTAACAATTTGGAAAACTGTCTCTGCTGAAGAATGTTAAAAGTAAATCAAATTTTAACCACATATTCTGAGAAACTGAGAGAAGGATCACAATTAAGTCATAAGTTTTGATTGATCATTTATTATACTCCCAGTGATACTACACTTTAGTCTTGGGAGTCTGTTATTTCATTGTAACAATTTGGATCATTGTCTCTGCTGAAGAATGTTAAAAGTAAATCAAATTTTAACCACATATTCTGAGAAACTGACAGAAGGTTCACAATTAAATCATAAGTTTTGTTTGAACCTTTATTATACTCCCAGTGATACTACACTTTATTCTTGGGAGTCTGTTACTTCATTGTAACAATTTGGATCATTGTCTCTGCTGAAGAATGTTAAAAGTAAATCAAATTTTAACCACATATTCTGAGAATCTGACAGAAGGATCACAATTAAGTCATAAGTTTTGTTTGAACCTTTATTATACTCCCTGTGATACTACACTTTTGTCTTGGGAGTCTGTTACATCATTGTTTCAATTTGGACCATTGTCTCTGCTCAAGAATGTTAAAAGTAAATCAAATTTTAACCACATATTCCGAGAAACTGACAGAAGGATCACAATTAAGTCATGAGTTTTGTTTGAACCTTTATTATACTCCCAGTGATACTGCACTTTAGTCTTGGGAGTCTGTTACTTCATTGTAACAATTTCGACCATTATCTCTGCTGAAGAATGTTAAAAGTAAATCAAATTTTAACCACATATTCTGAGAAACTGACAGAAGGATCACAATTAAGTCATAAGTTTTGTTTGAACCTTTATTATACTCCCAGTGATACTACACTTTAGTCTTGGGAGTCTGTTACTTCATTGTAACAATTTGGATCATTGTCTCTGCTGAAGAATGTTAAAAGTAAATCAAATTTTAACCACATATTCTGAGAAACTGACAGAAGGATCACAATTAAGTCATAAGTTTTGTTTGAACCTTTATAATTCTCCCAGTGATACTACACTTTTGTCATGGGAGTATGTTACTTCATTGTAAGAATTTGGATCATTGTCTCTGCTGAAGAATGTTAAAAGTAAATCAAATTTTAACCACATATTCTGAGAAACTGACAGAAGGATCACAATTAAGTCATAAGTTTTGTTTGAACCTTTATTATACTCCCAGTGATACTACACTTTAGTCTTGGGAGTCTGTTACTTCATTGTAACAATTTGGATCATTGTCCTTGCTGAAGAATGTTAAAAGTAAATCAAATTTTAACCACATATTCTGAGAAACTGACAGAAGAATCACAATTAAGTCATAAGATTTGTTTGAACCTTTATTATACTTCCAGTGATACTAGACTTTAGTCTTGGGAGTCTGTTACTTCATTGTAACAATTTGGATCATTGTCTCTGCTGAAGAATGTTAAAAGTAAATCAAATTTTAACCACATATTCTGAGAAACTGACAGAAGGATCACAATTAAGTCATAAGGTTTGTTTGAACCTTTATTATACTCGCAGTGATACTACACTTTAGCCTTGGGAGTCTGTTACTTCATTGTAACAATTTGGACCATTGTCTCTGCTGAAAAATATTAAGAGTAAATCAAATTTTAACCACATATTCTGAGAAACTGAGAGAAGGATCACAATTAAGTCATAAGTTTTGTTTGAACCTTTATTATACTCCCAGTGATACTACACTTTAGTCTTGGGAGTCTGTTACTTCATTGTAACAATTTGGATCACTGTCTCTGCTGAAGAATGTTAAAAGTAAATCAGATTTTAACCACATATTCTGAGAAACTGACAGAAGGATCACAATTAAGTCATAAGTTTTTTTTGAACATTTTTATACTCCCAGTGATACTACACTATAGTCTTGGGAGTCTGTTATTTCATTGTAACAATTTGGATCATTGTCTCTGCTGAAGAATGTTAAAAGTAAATCAAATTTTAACCACATATTCTGAGAAACTGACAGAAGGATCACAATTAAGTCATAAGTTTTGTTTGAACCTTTATTATACTCCCAGTGATACTACACTTTAGACTTGGGAGTATGTTACTTCATTGTAACAATTTGGATCATTGTCTCTGCTGAAGAATGTTAAAAGTAAATCAAATTTTAACCACATATTCTGAGAAACTGACAGAAGGATCACAATTAAATCATAAGTTTTATTTGAACCTTTATTATACTCCCAGTGATACTACAC
The DNA here is from genome assembly GCF_040183065.1 of Periplaneta americana. NCBI lineage: Eukaryota > Metazoa > Arthropoda > Insecta > Blattodea > Blattidae > Periplaneta > Periplaneta americana. The sequence goes on from NC_091131.1 coordinate 179,008,250, forward strand.
TTTAGTCTTGGGAGTCTGTTACTTCATTGTAACAATTTGGACCATTATCTCTGCTGAAGAATGTTAAAAGTAAATCAAATTTTAACCACATATTCTGAGAAACTGACAGAAGGATCACTATTAAGTCATAAGTTTTGTTTGAACCTTTATTATACTCCTAGTGATATTACACTTTAGTCTTGGGAGTCTGTTACTTCATTGTAACAATTTGGATCATTGTCTCTGCTGAAGAATGTTAAAACTAAATCAAATTTTAACCACATGTTCTGAGAAGCCGAAAGAAGGTTCACAATTAAGTCATAAGTTTTGTTTGAACCTTTATTATACTCCCAGTGATACTACACTTTAGTCTTGGGAGTCTGTTACTTCATTGTAACAATTTGGAACATTGTCTCTGCTGAAGAATATTAAAAGTAAATAAAATTTTAACCACATATTCTGAGAAACTGACAGAAGGATCACAATTAAGTCATAAGTTTTGTTTGAACCTTTATTATACTCCCAGTGATACTACACTTTATTCTTGGAAGTCTGTTACTTCATTGTAACAATTTGGATCATTGTCTCTGCTGAAGAATGTTAAAAGTAAATCAAATTTTAACCACATTTTCTGAGAAACTGACAGAAGGATCACAATTAAGTCATAAGTTTTGTTTGAACCTTTATTATACTCCCAGTGTTAATACACTTTGGTCTTGGGGTCTGTTACTTCATTGTCACAATTTGGATCATTGTCTCTGCTGAAGAATATTAAAAGTAAATCAAATTTTAACCACATATTCTGAGAAACTGACAGAAGGATCACAATTAAGTCATAACTTTTGTTTGAACCTTTATTATACTCCCAGTGATACTACACTTTTGTCTTGGGATGCTGTTATTTCATTGTAACAATTTGGATCATTGTCTCTGCTGAAGAATGTTATAAGTAAGTCAAATTTTAACCACATATTCTGAGAAACTGACAGAAGGATCACAATTAAGTCATAAGTTTTGTTTGAACCTTTATTATACTCCCAGTGATAATACAATTTAGTCTTGGGAGTCTGTTACTTCATTGTAACAATTTGGATCATTGTCTCTGCTGAAGAATGTTAAAAGTAAATCAAATTTTAACCACATATTCTTAGAAACTGACAGAAGGATCACAATTAAGTCATAAGTTTTGTTTGAACCTTTATTATACTCCCAGTGGTACTACACTTCAGCCTTGGGAGCCTGTTACTTCATTGTAACAATTTGGATCATTGTCTCTGCTGAAGAATGTTAAAAGTAAATCAAAATTTAAACACATATTCTGAGAAACTGACACAAGGATCACAATTAAGTCATAAGTTTTGTTTGAACCTTTATTATACTCCCAGTGATACTACACTTTAGTCTTGGGAGTCTGTTACTTCATTGTAACAATTTGGATCATTGTCTCTGCTGAAGAATGTTAAAAGTAAATCAAATTTTAACCACATATTCTGAGAAACTGACAGAAGGATCACAATTAAGTCATAAGTTTTGTTTGAACCTTTATTATACTCCCAGTGATACTACACTTTAGTCTTGGGAGTCTGTTACTTCATTGTAACAATTTGGACCATTGTCTCTGCTGAAGAATGTTAAAAGTAAATCAAATTTTAACCACATATTCTGAGAAACTGACAGAAGGTTCACAATTAAGTCATAAGTTTTGTTTGAACTTTTATTATACTCCCAGTGATACTACACTTTAGTCTTGGGAGTCTGTTACTTCATTGTAACAATTTGTACCATTGTCTCTGCTGAAGAATGTTAAAAGTAAATCAAATTTTAACCACATATTCTGAGAAACTGACAGAAGGATCACTATTAAGCCATAAGTTTTGTTTGAACCTTTATTATACTCCCAGTGATAATACACTTTAGTCTTGGGAGTCTGTTACTTCATTGTAACAATTTGGATCATTGTCTCTGCTGAAGAATGTTAAAAGTAAATCAAATTTTAACCACATATTCTGAGAAACTGACAGAAGGATCACAATTAAGTCATAAGTTTTGTTTGAACCTTTATTATACTCCCAGTGATACTACACTTTAGTCTTGATAGTCTGATACTTCATTGTAACAATTTGGACCACTGTCTCTGCTGAATAATGTTAAAAGTAAATCAAATTTTAACCACATATTCTGAGAAACTGAGAGAAGGATCACAATTAAGTCATAAGTTTTGATTGATCATTTATTATACTCCCAGTGATACTACACTTTAGTCTTGGAAGTCTGTTATTTCATTGTAACAATTTGGATCATTGTCTCTGCTGAAGAATGTTAAAAGTAAATCAAATTTTAACCACATATTCTGAGAAACTGACAGAAGGTTCACAATTAAATCATAAGTTTTGTTTGAACCTTTATTATACTCCCAGTGATACTACACTTTAGTCTTGGGAGTCTGTTACTTCATTGTAGCAATTTGGATCATTGTCTCTGCTGAAGAATGTTAAAAGTAAATCAAATTTTAACCACATATTCTGAGAATCTGACAGAAGGATCACAATTAAGTCATAAGTTTTGTTTGAACCTTTATTATACTCCCTGTGATACTACACTTTTGTCTTGGGAGTCTGTTACTTCATTGTTTCAATTTGGACCATTGTCTCTGATCAAGAATGTTAAAAGTAAATCAAATTTTAACCACATATTCCGAGAAACTGACAGAAGGATCACAATTAAGTCATAAGTTTTGTTTGAACCTTTATTATACTCCCAGTGATACTACACTTTAGTCTTGGGAGTCTGTTACTTCATTGTAACAATTTGGACCATTATCTCTGCTGAAGAATGTTAAAAGTAAATCAAATTTTAACCACATATTCTGAGAAACTGACAGAAGGATCACAATTAAGTCATAAGTTTTGTTTGAACCTTTATTATACTCCCAGTGATACTACACTTTAGTCTTGGGAGTCTGTTACTTCATTGTAACAATTTGGATCATTGTCTCTGCTGAAGAATGTTAAAAGTAAATCAAATTTTAACCACATATTCTGAGAAACTGACAGAAGGATCACAATTAAGTCATAAGTTTTGTTTGAACCTTTATAATTCTCCCAGTGATACTACACTTTTGTCATGGGAGTATGTTACTTCATTGTAAGAATTTGGATCATTGTCTCTGCTGAAGAATGTTAAAAGTAAATCAAATTTTAACCACATATTCTGAGAAACTGACAGAAGGATCACAATTAAGTCATAAGTTTTGTTTGAACCTTTATTATACTCCCAGTGATACTACACTTTAGTCTTGGGAGTCTGTTACTTCATTGTAACAATTTGGATCATTGTCCTTGCTGAAGAATGTTAAAAGTAAATCAAATTTTAACCACATATTCTGAGAAACTGACAGAAGAATCACAATTAAGTCATAAGATTTGTTTGAACCTTTATTATACTTCCAGTGATACTACACTTTAGTCTTGGGAGTCTGTTACTTCATTGTAACAATTTGGACCATTGTCTCTGCTGAAGAATGTTAAAGGTAAATCAAATTTTAACCACATATGCTGAGAAACTGAAAGAGGGATCACAATTATGTCATAAGTTTTGTTTGAACCTTTATTATACTCCCAGTGATACTACACTTTAGTCTTGGGAGTCTTTTACTTCATTGTAACAATTTGGACCATTGTCTCTGCTGAAGAATGTTAAAAGTAAATCAAATTTTAACCACATATTCTGAGAAACAGACAGAAGGATCACAATTAAGTCATAAGTTTTGTTTGAACCTTTATTATACTTCCAGTGATACTACACTTTAGTCTTGGGAGTCTGTTACTTCTTTGTAACAATTTGGACCATTGTCTCTGCTGAAGAATGTTAAAAGTAAATGAAATTTTAACCACATATTCTGAGAGACTGACAGAATGATCACAATTAAGTCATAAGTTTTGTTTGAACCTTTATTATACTCACAGTGATACTACACTTTAGTCTTGGGAGTCTGTTACTTCATTGTTTCAATTTGGACCATTGTCTCTGCTGAAGAATGTTAAAAGTAAATGAAATTTTAACCACATATTCTGAGAAACTGACAGAAGGATCACAATTAAGTCATAAGTTTTGTGAGAACCTTTATTATACTCCCAGTGATACTACACTTTAGTCTTGGGAGTCTGTTACTTGATTGTAACAATTTTGACCATTATCTCTGCTGAAGAATGTTAAAATTAAATCAAATTTTAACCACATATTCTGAGAAACTGACAGAAGGATCACAATTAAGTCATAAGTTTTGTTTGAACCTTTATTATACTCCCAGTGATACTACAATTTAGTCTTGGGAGACTGTTACTTCATTGTAACAATTTGGATCATTGTCTCTGCTGAAGAATGTTAAATGTAAATGAAATTTTAACCACATATTCTGAGAAACTGACAGAAGGATCACAATTAAGTCATAAGTTTTGTTTGAACCTTTATTATACTCCCAGTGATACTACACTTTAGTCTTGGGAGTCTGTTACTTCATTGTAACAATTTGGACCATTATCTCTGCTGAAGAATGTTAAAAGTAAATCAAATTTTAACCACATATTCTGAGAAACTGACAGAAGGTTCACAATTAAGTCATAAGTTTTGTTTGAACCTTTATTATACTCCCAGTGATATTACACTTTAGTCTTGGGAGTCTGTTACTTCATTGTAAAAATTTGGATCATTGTCTCTGCTGAAGAATGTTAAAAGTAAATCAAATTTTAACCACATATTCTGAGAAGCTGAAAGAAGGTTCACAATTAAGTCATAAGTTTTGTTTGAACCTTTATTATACTCCCAGTGATACTACACTTTAGTCTTGGGAGTCTGTTACTTCATTGTAACAATTTGGAACATTGTCTCTGCTGAAGAATATTAAAAGTAAATAAAATTTTAACCACATATTCTGAGAAACTGACAGAAGGATCACAATTAAGTCATAAGTTTTGTTTGAACCTTTATTATACTCCCAGTGATACTACACTTTACCCTTGGGAGTCTGTTACTTCATTGTAACAATTTGGATCATTGTCTCTGCTGAAGAATGTTAAAAGTAAATCAAATTTTAACCACATTTTCTGAGAAACTGACAGAAGGATCACAATTAAGTCATAAGTTTTGTTTGAACCTTTATTATACTCCCAGTGATAATACACTTTAGTCTTGGGGTCTGTTACTTCATTGTAACAATTTGGATCATTGTCTCTGCTGAAGAATATTAAAAGTAAATCAAATTTTAACCACATATTCTGAGAAACTGACAGAAGGATCACAATTAAGTCATAAGTTTTGTTTGAACCTTTATTATACTCCCAGTGATACTACACTTTAGTCTTGGGAGTATGTTACTTCATTGTAACAATTTGGATCATTGTCTCTGCTGAAGAATGTTAAAAGTAAATCAAAATTTAACCACATATTCTGAGAAACTGACAGAAGGATCACAATTAAGTCATAAGTTTTGTTTGAACCTTTATTATACTCCCAGTGATATTACACTTTAGTCTTGGGAGTGTGTTACTTCATTGTAACAATTTGGATCATTGTCTCTGTTGAAGAATGTTAAAAGTAAATCAAATTTTAACCACATATTCTGAGAAACTGACAGAAGGATCACAATTAAGTCATAAGGATTGTTTGAACCTTTATTATACTCGCAGTGATACTACACTTTAGCCTTGGGAGTCTGTTACTTCATTGTAACAATTTGGACCATTGTCTCTGCTGAAAAATGTTAAAAGTAAATCAAATTTTAACCACATATTCTGAGAAACTGACAGAAGGATCACAATTAAGTCATAAGTTTTGTTTGAACCTTTATTATACTCCCAGTGATACTACACTTTAGTCTTGGGAGTCTGTTACTTCATTGTAACAATTTGGATCACTGTCTCTGCTGAAGAATGTTAAAAGTAAATCAGATTTTAACCACATATTCTGAGAAACTGACAGAAGGATCACAATTAAGTCATAAGTTTTTTTGAACCTTTTTATACTCCCAGTGATACTACACTATAGTCTTGGGAGTCTGTTACTTCATTGTAACAATTTGGATCATTGTCTCTGCTGAAGAATATTAAAAGTAAATCAAATTTTAACCACATATTCTGAGAAACCGACAGAAGGATCACAATTAAGTCATAAGTTTTGTTTGAACCTTTATTATACTCCCAGTGATACTACACATTAGTCTTGGGAGTATGTTACTTCATTGTAACAATTTGGATCATTGTCTCTGCTGAAGAATGTTAAAAGTAAATCAAATTTTAACCACATATTCTGAGAAACTGACAGAAGGATCACAATTAAATCATAAGTTTTATTTGAACCTTTATTATACTCCCAGTGATACTACACTTTAGTCTTGGGAGTCTGTTACTTCATTGTAACAATTTGGACCATTATCTCTGCTGAAGAATGTTAAAAGTAAATCAAATTTTAACCACATATTCTGAGAAACTGACAGAAGGATCACAATTAAGTCATAAGTTTTGTTTGAACCTTTATTATACTCCCAGTGAATTTACACTTTAGTCTTGGGAGTCTGTTACTTCATTGTAACAATTTGGATCATTGTCTCTGCTGAAGAATGTTAAAACTAAATCAAATTTTAACCACATGTTCTGAGAAGCTGAAAGAAGGTTCACAATTAAGTCATAAGATTTGTTTGAACCTTTATTATACTCCCAGTGATACTACACTTTAGTCTTGGGAGAATGTTATTCATTGTAACAATTTGGATCATTAACTCTGCTGAAGAATGATAAAACTAAATCAAAATTTAACCACATATTCTGAGAAACTGACAGAAGGATCACAATTAGTCATAAGTTTTGTTTGAACCTTTATTATACTCCCAGTGATACTACACTTTAGTCTTGGGAGTCTGTTACTTCATTGTAACAATTTGGATCATTGTCTCTGTTGAAGAATGTTAAAAGTAAATCAAATTTTAACCACATATTCTGAGAAACTGACAGAAGGATCACAATTAAGTCATAAGGTTTGTTTGAACCTTTATTATACTAGCAGTGATACTACACTTTAGCCTTGGGAGTCTGTTATTCTTTGTAACAATTTGGATCATTGTCTCTGCTGAAGAATGTTAAATGTAAATGAAATTTTATCCACATATTCTGAGAAACTGACAGAAGGATCACAATTAAGTCATAAGTTTTGTTAGAACCTTTATTATACTCCCAGTGATACTACACTTTTGTCTTGGGATGCTGTTATTTCATTGTAACAATTTGGATCATTGTCTCTGCTGAAGAATGTTATAAGTAAGTCAAATTTTAACCACATATTCTGAGAAACTGACAGAAGGATCACAATTAAGTCATAAGTTTTGTTTGAACCTTTATTATACTCCCAGTGATAATACAATTTTGTCTTGGGAGTCTGTTACTTCATTGTAACAATTTGGATCATTGTCTCTGCTGAAGAATATTAAAAGTGAATCAAATTTTAACCACATATTCTTAGAAACTGACAGAAGGATCACAATTAAGTCATAAGTTTTGTTTGAACCTTTATTATACTCCCAGTGGTACTACACTTCAGCCTTGGGAGCCTGTTACTTCATTGTAACAATTTGGATCTTTGTCTCTGCTGAAGAATGTTAAAAGTAAATCAAAATTTAAACACATATTCTGAGAAACTGACACAAGGATCACAATTAAGTCATAAGTTTTGTTTGAACCTTTATTATACTCCCAGTGATACTACACTTTAGACTTGGGAGTCTGTTACTTCATTGTAACAATTTGGATCATTGTCTCTGCTGAAGAATGTTAAAAGTAAATCAAATTTAAACCACATATTCTGAGAAACTGACAGAAGGATCACAATTAAGTCATAAGTTTTGTTTGAACCTTTATTATACTCCCAGTGATACTACACTTTAGTCTTGGGAGTCTGTTACTTCATTGTAACAATTTGGACCATTGTCTCTGCTGAAGAATGTTAAAAGTAAATCAAATTTTAACCACATATTCTGAGAAACTGACAGAAGGTTCACAATTAAGTCATAAGTTTTGTTTGAACTTTTATTATACTCCCAGTGATACTACACTTTAGTCTTGGGAGTCTGTTACTTCATTGTAACAATTTGTACCATTGTCTCTGCTGAAGAATGTTAAAAGTAAATCAAATTTTAACCACATATTCTGAGAAACTGACAGAAGGATCACTATTAAGCCATAAGATTTGTTTGAACCTTTATTATACTCCCAGTGATACTACACTTTAGTCTTGGGAGTCTGTTACTTCATTGTAACAATTTGGATCATTGTCTCTGCTGAAGAATGTTAAAAGTAAATCAAATTTTAACCACATATTCTGAGAAACTGACAGAAGGATCACAATTAAGTCATAAGTTTTGTTTGAACCTTTATTATACTCCCAGTGATACTACACTTTAGTCTTGATAGTCTGATACTTCATTGTAACAATTTGGAAAACTGTCTCTGCTGAAGAATGTTAAAAGTAAATCAAATTTTAACCACATATTCTGAGAAACTGAGAGAAGGATCACAATTAAGTCATAAGTTTTGATTGATCATTTATTATACTCCCAGTGATACTACACTTTAGTCTTGGGAGTCTGTTATTTCATTGTAACAATTTGGATCATTGTCTCTGCTGAAGAATGTTAAAAGTAAATCAAATTTTAACCACATATTCTGAGAAACTGACAGAAGGTTCACAATTAAATCATAAGTTTTGTTTGAACCTTTATTATACTCCCAGTGATACTACACTTTAGTCTTGGGAGTCTGTTACTTCATTGTAACAATTTGGATCATTGTCTCTGCTGAAGAATGTTAAAAGTAAATCAAATTTTAACCACATATTCTGAGAATCTGACAGAAGGATCACAATTAAGTCATAAGTTTTGTTTGAACCTTTATTATACTCCCTGTGATACTACACTTTTGTCTTGGGAGTCTGTTACATCATTGTTTCAATTTGGACCATTGTCTCTGCTCAAGAATGTTAAAAGTAAATCAAATTTTAACCACATATTCCGAGAAACTGACAGAAGGATCACAATTAAGTCATAAGTTTTGTTTGAACCTTTATTATACTCCCAGTGATACTGCACTTTAGTCTTGGGAGTCTGTTACTTCATTGTAACAATTTCGACCATTATCTCTGCTGAAGAATGTTAAAAGTAAATCAAATTTTAACCACATATTCTGAGAAACTGACAGAAGGATCACAATTAAGTCATAAGTTTTGTTTGAACCTTTATTATACTCCCAGTGATACTACACTTTAGTCTTGGGAGTCTGTTACTTCATTGTAACAATTTGGATCATTGTCTCTGCTGAAGAATGTTAAAAGTAAATCAAATTTTAACCACATATTCTGAGAAACTGACAGAAGGATCACAATTAAGTCATAAGTTTTGTTTGAACCTTTATAATTCTCCCAGTGATACTACACTTTTGTCATGGGAGTATGTTACTTCATTGTAAGAATTTGGATCATTGTCTCTGCTGAAGAATGTTAAAAGTAAATCAAATTTTAACCACATATTCTGAGAAACTGACAGAAGGATCACAATTAAGTCATAAGTTTTGTTTGAACCTTTATTATACTCCCAGTGATACTACACTTTAGTCTTGGGAGTCTGTTACTTCATTGTAACAATTTGGATCATTGTCCTTGCTGAAGAATGTTAAAAGTAAATCAAATTTTAACCACATATTCTGAGAAACTGACAGAAGAATCACAATTAAGTCATAAGATTTGTTTGAACCTTTATTATACTTCCAGTGATACTAGACTTTAGTCTTGGGAGTCTGTTACTTCATTGTAACAATTTGGATCATTGTCTCTGCTGAAGAATGTTAAAAGTAAATCAAATTTTAACCACATATTCTGAGAAACTGACAGAAGGATCACAATTAAGTCATAAGGTTTGTTTGAACCTTTATTATACTCGCAGTGATACTACACTTTAGCCTTGGGAGTCTGTTACTTCATTGTAACAATTTGGACCATTGTCTCTGCTGAAAAATGTTAAGAGTAAATCAAATTTTAACCACATATTCTGAGAAACTGAGAGAAGGATCACAATTAAGTCATAAGTTTTGTTTGAACCTTTATTATACTCCCAGTGATACTACACTTTAGTCTTGGGATTCTGTTACTTCATTGTAACAATTTGGATCACTGTCTCTGCTGAAGAATGTTAAAAGTAAATCAGATTTTAACCACATATTCTGAGAAACTGACAGAAGGATCACAATTAAGTCATAAGTTTTTTTTGAACCTTTTTATACTCCCAGTGATACTACACTATAGTCTTGGGAGTCTGTTATTTCATTGTAACAATTTGGATCATTGTCTCTGCTGAAGAATGTTAAAAGTAAATCAAATTTTAACCACATATTCTGAGAAACTGACAGAAGGATCACAATTAAGTCATAAGTTTTGTTTGAACCTTTATTATACTCCCAGTGATACTACACTTTAGACTTGGGAGTATGTTACTTCATTGTAACAATTTGGATCATTGTCTCTGCTGAAGAATGTTAAAAGTAAATCAAATTTTAACCACATATTCTGAGAAACTGACAGAAGGATCACAATTAAATCATAAGTTTTATTTGAACCTTTATTATACTCCCAGTGATACTACACTTTAGTCTTGGGAGTCTGTTACTTCATTGTAACAATTTGGACCATTATCTCTGCTGAAGAATGTTAAAAGTAAATCAAATTTTAACCACATATTCTGAGAAACTGACAGAAGGATCACAATTAAGTCATAAGTTTTGTTTGAACCTTTATTATACTCCTAGTGATATTACACTTTAGTCTTGGGAGTCTGTTACTTCATTGTAACAATTTGGATCATTGTCTCTGCTGAAGAATGTTAAAACTAAATCAAATTTTAACCACATGTTCTGAGAAGCCGAAAGAAGGTTCACAATTAAGTCATAAGTTTTGTTTGAACCTTTATTATACTCCCAGTGATACTACACTTTAGTCTTGGGAGTCTGTTACTTCATTGTAACAATTTGGAACATTGTCTCTGCTGAAGAATATTAAAAGTAAATAAAATTTTAACCACATATTCTGAGAAACTGACAGAAGGATCACAATTAAGTCATAAGTTTTGTTTGAACCTTTATTATACTCCCAGTGATACTACACTTTATTATTGGAAGTCTGTTACTTCATTGTAACAATTTGGATCATTGTCTCTGCTGAAGAATGTTAAAAGTAAATCAAATTTTAACCACATTTTCTGAGAAACTGACAGAAGGATCACAATTAAGTCATAAGTTTTGTTTGAACCTTTATTATACTCCCAGTGTTAATACACTTTGGTCTTGGGGTCTGTTACTTCATTGTCACAATTTGGATCATTGTCTCTGCTGAAGAATATTAAAAGTAAATCAAATTTTAACCACATATTCTGAGAAACTGACAGAAGGATCACAATTAAGTCATAACTTTTGTTTGAACCTTTATTATACTCCCAGTGATACTACACTTTAGTCTTGGGAGAATGTTACTTCATTGTAACAATTTGGATCATTAACTCTGTTGAAGAATGATAAAACTAAATCAAAATTTAACCACATATTCTGAGAAACTGACAGAAGGATCACAATTAGTCATAAGTTTTGTTTGAACCTTTATTATACTCCCAGTGATATTACACTTTAGTCTTGGGAGTCTGTTACTTCATTGTAACAATTTGGATCATTGTCTCTGTTGAAGAATGTTAAAAGTAAATCAAATTTTAACCACATATTCTGAGAAACTGACAGAATGATCACAATTAAGTCATAAGGTTTGTTTGAACCTTTATTATACTAGCAGTGATACTACACTTTAGCCTTGGGAGTCTGTTACTTCTTTGTAACAATTTGGATCATTGTCTCTGCTGAAGAATGTTAAATGTAAATGAAATTTTATCCACATATTCTGAGAAACTGACAGAAGGATCACTATTAAGTCATAAGTTTTGTTTGAACCTTTATTATACTCCCAGTGATACTACACTTTAGTCTTGGGAGTCTCTTACTTCATTGTAACAATTTGGACCACTGTCTCTGCTGAAGAATGTTAAAAGTAAATCAAATTTTAACCACATATTCTGAGAAACTGACAGAAGGATCACAATTAAGTCATAAGTTTTGTTAGAACCTTTATTATACTCCCAGTGATACTACACTTTTGTCTTGGGATGCTGTTATTTCATTGTAACAATTTGGATCATTGTCTCTGCTGAAGAATGTTATAAGTAAGTCAAATTTTAACCACATATTCTGAGAAACTGACAGAAGGATCACAATTAAGTCATAAGTTTTGTTTGAACCTTTATTATACTCCCAGTGATAATACAATTTAGTCTTGGGAGTCTGTTACTTCATTGTAACAATTTGGATCATTGTCTCTGCTGAAGAATGTTAAAAGTAAATCAAAATTTAAACACATATTCTGAGAAACTGACACAAGGATCATAATTAAGTCATAAGTTTTGTTTGAACCTTTATTATACTCCCAGTGATACTACACTTTAGTCTTGGGAGTCTGTTACTTCATTGTAACAATTTGGATCATTGTCTCTGCTGAAGAATGTTAAAAGTAAATCAAATTTTAACCACATATTCTGAGAAACTGACAGAAGGATCACAATTAAGTCATAAGTTTTGTTTGAACCTTTATTATACTCCCAGTGATACTACACTTTAGTCTTGGGAGTCTGTTACTTCATTGTAACAATTTGGACCATTGTCTCTGCTGAAGAATGTTAAAAGTAAATCAAATTTTAACCACATATTCTGAGAAACTGACAGAAGGTTCACAATTAAGTCATAAGTTTTGTTTGAACTTTTATTATACTCCCAGTGATACTACACTTTAGTCTTGGGAGTCTGTTACTTCATTGTAACAATTTGTACCATTGTCTCTGCTGAAGAATGTTAAAAGTAAATCAAATTTTAACCACATATTCTGAGAAACTGACAGAAGGATCACTATTAAGCCATAAGTTTTGTTTGAACCTTTATTATACTCCCAGTGATACTACACTTTAGTCTTGGGAGTCTGTTACTTCATTGTAACAATTTGGATCATTGTCTCTGCTGAAGAATGTTAAAAGTAAATCAAATTTTAACCACATATTCTGAGAAACTGACAGAAGGATCACAATTAAGTCATAAGTTTTGTTTGAACCTTTATTATACTCCCAGTGATACTACACTTTAGTCTTGATAGTCTGATACTTCATTGTAACAATTTGGACCACTGTCTCTGCTGAATAATGTTAAAAGTAAATCAAATTTTAACCACATATTCTGAGAAACTGAGAGAAGGATCACAATTAAGTCATAAGTTTTGATTGATCATTTATTATACTCCCAGTGATACTACACTTTAGTCTTGGAAGTCTGTTATTTCATTGTAACAATTTGGATCATTGTCTCTGCTGAAGAATGTTAAAAGTAAATCAAATTTTAACCACATATTCTGAGAAACTGACAGAAGGTTCACAATTAAATCATAAGTTTTGTTTGAACCTTTATTATACTCCCAGTGATACTACACTTTAGTCTTGGGAGTCTGTTACTTCATTGTAGCAATTTGGATCATTGTCTCTGCTGAAGAATGTTAAAAGTAAATCAAATTTTAACCACATATTCTGAGAATCTGACAGAAGGATCACAATTAAGTCATAAGTTTTGTTTGAACCTTTATTATACTCCCTGTGATACTACACTTTTGTCTTGGGAGTCTGTTACTTCATTGTTTCAATTTGGACCATTGTCTCTGATCAAGAATGTTAAAAGTAAATCAAATTTTAACCACATATTCCGAGAAACTGACAGAAGGATCACAATTAAGTCATAAGTTTTGTTTGAACCTTTATTATACTCCCAGTGATACTACACTTTAGTCTTGGGAGTCTGTTACTTCATTGTAACAATTTGGACCATTATCTCTGCTGAAGAATGTTAAAAGTAAATCAAATTTTAACCACATATTCTGAGAAACTGACAGAAGGATCACAATTAAGTCATAAGTTTTGTTTGAACCTTTATTATACTCACAGTGATACTACACTTTAGTCTTGGGAGTCTGTTACTTCATTGTAACAATTTGGATCATTGTCTCTGCTGAAGAATGTTAAAAGTAAATCAAATTTTAACCACATATTCTGAGAAACTGACAGAAGGATCACAATTAAGTCATAAGTTTTGTTTGAACCTTTATAATTCTCCATGTGATACTACACTTTTGTCATGGGAGTATGTTACTTCATTGTAAGAATTTGGATCATTGTCTCTGCTGAAGAATGTTAAAAGTAAATCAAATTTTAACCACATATTCTGAGAAACTGACAGAAGGATCACAATTAAGTCATAAGTTTTGTTTGAACCTTTATTATACTCCCAGTGATACTACACTTTAGTCTTGGGAGTCTGTTACTTCATTGTAACAATTTGGATCATTGTCCTTGCTGAAGAATGTTAAAAGTAAATCAAATTTTAACCACATATTCTGAGAAACTGACAGAAGAATCACAATTAAGTCATAAGATTTGTTTGAACCTTTATTATACTTCCAGTGATACTACACTTTAGTCTTGGGAGTCTGTTACTTCATTGTAACAATTTGGACCATTGTCTCTGCTGAAGAATGTTAAAGGTAAATCAAATTTTAACCACATATGCTGAGAAACTGAAAGAGGGATCACAATTATGTCATAAGTTTTGTTTGAACCTTTATTATACTCACAGTGATACTACACTTTAGTCTTGGGAGTCTTTTACTTCATTGTAACAATTTGGACCATTGTCTCTGCTGAAGAATGTTAAAAGTAAATCAAATTTTAACCACATATTCTGAGAAACAGACAGAAGGATCACAATTAAGTCATAAGTTTTGTTTGAACCTTTATTATACTTCCAGTGATACTACACTTTAGTCTTGGGAGTCTGTTACTTCTTTGTAACAATTTGGACCATTGTCTCTGCTGAAGAATGTTAAAAGTAAATGAAATTTTAACCACATATTCTGAGAGACTGACAGAATGATCACAATTAAGTCATAAGTTTTGTTTGAACCTTTATTATACTCACAGTGATACTACACTTTAGTCTTGGGAGTCTGTTACTTCATTGTTTCAATTTGGACCATTGTCTCTGCTGAAGAATGTTAAAAGTAAATGAAATTTTAACCACATATTCTGAGAAACTGACAGAAGGATCACAATTAAGTCATAAGTTTTGTTTGAACCTTTATTATACTCCCAGTGATACTACACTTTAGTCTTGGGAGTCTGTTACTTGATTGTAACAATTTTGACCATTATCTCTGCTGAAGAATGTTAAAATTAAATCAAATTTTAACCACATATTCTGAGAAACTGACAGAAGGATCACAATTAAGTCATAAGTTTTGTTTGAACCTTTATTATACTCCCAGTGATACTACAATTTAGTCTTGGGAGACTGTTACTTCATTGTAACAATTTGGATCATTGTCTCTGCTGAAGAATGTTAAATGTAAATGAAATTTTAACCACATATTCTGAGAAACTGACAGAAGGATCACAATTAAGTCATAAGTTTTGTTTGAACCTTTATTATACTCCCAGTGATACTACACTTTAGTCTTGGGAGTCTCTTACTTCATTGTAACAATTTGGACCACTGTCTCTGCTGAAGAATGTTAAAAGTAAATCAAATTTTAACCACATATTTTGAGAAACTGACAGAAGGATCACAATTAAGTCATAAGTTTTGTTAGAACCTTTATTATACTCCCAGTGATACTACACTTTTGTCTTGGGATTCTGTTATTTCATTGTAACAATTTGGATCATTGTCTCTGCTGAAGAATGTTATAAGTAAGTCAAATTTTAACCACATATTCTGAGAAACTGACAGAAGGATCACAATTAAGTCATAAGTTTTGTTTGAACCTTTATTATACTCCCAGTGATAATACAATTTAGTCTTGGGAGTCTGTTACTTCATTGTAACAATTTGGATTATTGTCTCTGCTGAAGAATGTTAAAAGTAAATCAAATTTTAACCACATATTCTGAGAAACTGACAGAAGGATCACAATTAAGTCATAAGTTTTGTTTGAACCTTTATTATACTCCCAGTGATACTACACTTGAGCCTTGGGAGCCTGTTACTTCATTGTAACAATTTGGATCTTTGTCTCTGCTGAAGAATGTTAAAAGTAAATCAAAATTTAAACACATATTCTGAGAAACTGACACAAGGATCACAATTAAGTCATAAGTTTTGTTTGAACCTTTATTATACTCCCAGTGATACTACACTTTAGTCTTGGGAGTCTGTTACTTCATTGTAACAATTTGTACCATTGTCTCTGCTGAAGAATGTTAAAAGTAAATCAAATTTTAACCACATATTCTGAGAAACTGACAGAAGGATCACTATTGAGTCATAAGTTTTGTTTGAACCTTTATTATACTCCCAGTGATACTACACTTTAGTCTTGGGAGTCTGTTACTTCATTGTAACAATTTGGTTCATTGTCTCTGCTGAAGAATGTTAAAAGTAAATCAAATTTTAACCACATAATCTGAGAAACTGACAGAAGGTTCACAATTAAATCATAAGTTTTGTTTGAACCTTTATTATACTCCCAGTGATACTACACTTTAGTCTTGGGAGTCTGTTACTTCATTGTAGCAATTTGGATCATTGTCTCTGCTGAAGAATGTTAAAAGTAAATCAAATTTTAACCACATATTCTGAGAATCTGACAGAAGTATCACAATTAAGTCATAAGTTTTGTTTCAACCTTTATTATACTCCCAGTGATACTACACTTTTGTCTTGGGAGTCTGTTACTTCATTGTTTCAATTTGGACCATTGTCTCTGCTGAAGAATGTTAAAAGTAAATCAAATTTTAACCACATATTCCGAGAAACTGACAGAAGGATCACAATTAAGTCATAAGTTTTGTTTGAACCTTTATTATACTCACAGTGATACTGCACTTTAGTCCTGGAGTCTGTTACTTCATTGTAACAATTTGGACCATTATCTCTGCTGAAGAATGTTAAAAGTAAATCAAATTTTAACCACATATTCTGAGAAACTGACAGAAGGATCACAATTAAGTCATAAGTTTTGTTTGAACCTTTATTATACTCCCAGTGATACTACACTTTAGTCTTGGGAGTCTGTTACTTCATTGTAACAATTTGGATCATTGTCTCTGCTGAAGAATGTTAAAAGTAAATCAAATTTTAACCACATATTCTGAGAAACTGACAGAAGGATCACAATTAAGTCATAAGTTTTGTTTGAACCTTTATTATACTCCCAGTGATACTACACTTTTGTCATGGGGTTATGTTGCTTCACTGTAAGAATTTGGATCATTGTCTCTGCTGAAGAATGTTAAAAGTAAATGAAATTTTAACCACATATTCTGAGAGACTGACAGAAGGATCACAATTAAGTCATAAGTTTTGTTTGTACCTTTATTATACTCCCAGTGATACTACACTTTAGTCTGGGGAGTCTGTTACTTCATTGTTTCAATTTGGAACATTGTCTCTGCTGAAGAATGTTAAAAGTAAAACAAATTTTAACCACATATTCTGAGAAACTGACAGAACTATCACAATTAAGTCATAAGTTTTGTTTGAAACTTTATTATACTCCCAGTGATACTACACTTTAGTCTTGGGAGTCTGTTACTTCATTGTAACAATTTGGACCATTATCTCTGCTGAAGAATGTTAAAAGTAAATCAAATTTTAACCACATATTCTGAGAAACTGACAGAAGGATCACAATTAAGTCATAAGTTTTGTTTGAACCTTTATTATACTCCCAGTGATACTACACTTTAGTCTTGGGAGTCTGTTACTTCAATGTAACAATTTTGATCACTGTCTCTGCTGAAGAATGTTAAAAGTAAATCAGATTTTATCCACATATTCTGAGAAACTGACAGAAGGATCACAATTAAGTCACAAGTTTTTTTTTAACCTTTTTATACTCCCAGTAATACTACACTATAGTCTTGGGAGTCTGTTACTTCATTGTAACAATTTGGATCATTGTCTCTGCTGAAGAATGTTAAAAGTAAATCAAATTTTAACCACATATTCTGAGAAACAGACAGAAGGATCACAATTAAGTCATAAGTTTTGTTTGAACCTTTATTATACTCCCAGTGATACTACATTTTAGTCTTGGGAGTCTGTTACTTCATGTAAGAATTTGGACCATTGTCTCTGCTGAGGAATGTTAAAGTAAATGAAATTTTAACCACATATTCTGAGAGACTGACAGAATGATCACAATTAAGTCATAAGTTTTGTTTGAACCTTTATTATACTTCCAGTGATACTACTCTTTAGACTTGGGATTCTGTTACTTCATTGTAACAATTTGGATCATTGTCTCTGCTGAAGAATGTTAAAAATAAATGAAAATTTAACCACATATTCTGAGAATCTGACAGAAGGATCACAATTAAGTCATAAGTTTTGTTCGAACCTTTATTATACTCCCTGTGATACTACAATTTAGTCTTGGGAGTCTGTTACTTCATTGTAACAATTTGGATCATTGTCTCTGCTGAAGAATGTTAAATGTAAATGAAATTTTAACCACATATTCTGAGAAATTGACAGAAGGATCACAATTGAGTCATAAGTTTTGTTTGAACTTTTATTATACTCCCAGTGATACTACACTTTAGTCTTGGGAGTCTATTACTTCATTGTAACAATTTGGAAAATTGTCTCTGCTGAAGAATGTTAAAAGTAAATCAAATTTTAACCACATATTCAGAGAAACTGACAGAAGGATCACAATTAAGTCATCAGTTTTGTTTGAACCTTAATTATACTCCCATTGATACTACACTTTAGTCTTGGGAGTCTGTTACTTCATTGTAACAATTTGGACCATTTTCTCTGCTGAAGAATGTTAAAAGTAAATCAAATTTTAACCACATATTCTGAGAAACTGACAGAAGGTTCACAATTAAGTCATAAGTTTTGTTTGATCTTTTATTATACTCCCAGTGATACTACACTTTAGTCTTGGGAGTCTGTTACTTCATTGTAACAATTTGTACCATTGTCTCTGCTGAAGAATGTTAAAAGTAAATCAAATTTTAACCACATATTCTGAGAAACTGACAGAAGGATCACTATTAAGTCATAAGTTTTGTTTGAACCTTTATTATACTCCCAGTGATACTACACTTTAGTCTTGGGAGTCTGTTACTTCATTGTAACAATTTGGATCATTGTCTCTGCTGAAGAATGTTAAAAGTAAATCAAATTTTAACCACATATTCCGAGAAACTGACAGAAGGATCACAATTAAGTCATAAGTTTTGTTTGAACCTTTATTATACTCCCAGTGATACTACACTTTAGTCTTGGTAGTCTGATACTTCATTGTAACAATTTGGACCACTGTCTCTGCTGAAGAATGTTAAAAGTAAATCAAATTTTAACCACATATTCTGAGAAACTGACAGAAGGATCACAATTAAGTCATAAGTTTTGATTGAACCTTTATTATACTCCCAGTGATACTACACTTTAGTCTTGGGAGTCTGTTATTTCATTGTAACAATTTGGATCATTGTCTCTGCTGAAGAATGTTAAAAGTAAATCAAATTTTAACCACATATTCTGAGAAACTGACAGAAGGTTCACAATTAAATCATAAGTTTTGTTTGAACTTTTATTATACTCCCAGTGATACTACACTTTAGTCTTGGGAGTTTGTTACATCATTGTAGCAATTTCGATCATTGTCTCTGCTGAAGAATGTTAAAAGTAAATCAAATTTTAACCACATATTCTGAGAATCTGACAGGAGGATCACAATTAAGTCATAAGTTTTGTTTGAACCTTTATTATACTCCCAGTGATACTACACTTTTGTCTTGGGAGTCTGTTACTTCATTGTTTCAATTTGGACCATTGTCTCTGCTGAAGAATGTTAAAAGTAAATCAAATTTTAACCACATATTCCGAGAAACTGACAGAAGGATCACAATTAAGTCATAAGTTTTGTTTGAACCTTTATTATACTCCCAGTGATAATACAATTTAGTCTTGGGAGTCTGTTACTTCATTGTAACAATTTGGATCATTGTCTCTGCTGAAGAATGTTAAAAGTAAATCAAATTATAACCACATATTCTGAGAAACTGACAGAAGGATCACAATTAAGTCATAAGTTTTGTATGAACCTTTATTATACTCCCAGTGATACTACACTTGAGCCTTGGGAGCCTGTTACTTCATTGTAACAATTTGGATCTTTGTCTCTGCTGAAGAATGTTAAAAGTAAATCAAAATTTAAACACATATTCTGAGAAACTGACACAAGGATCACAATTAAGTCCTAAGTTTTGTTTGAACCTTTATTATACTCCCAGTGATACTACACTTTAGTCTTGGGAGTCTGTTACTTCATTGTAACAATTTGTACCATTGTCTCTGCTGAAGAATGTTAAAAGTAAATCAAATTTTAACCACATATTCTGAGAAACTGACAGAAGGTTCACCATTGAGTCATAAGTTTTGTTTGAACCTTTATTATACTCCCAGTGATACTACACTTTAGTCTTGGGAGTCTGTTACTTCATTGTAACAATTTGGATCATTGTCTCTGCTGAAGAATTTTAAAAGTAAATCAAATTTTAACCACATATTCTGAGAAACTGACAGAAGGTTCACAATTAAATCATAAGTTTTGTTTGAACCTTTATTATACTCCCAGTGATACTACACTTTAGTCTTGGGAGTCTGTTACTTCATTGTAGCAATTTGGATCATTGTCTCTGCTGAAGAATGTTAAAAGTAAATCAAATTTTAACCACATATTCTGAGAATCTGACAGAAGGATCACAATTAAGTCATAAGTTTTGTTTGAACCTTTATTATACTACCAGTGATACTACACTTTTGTCTTGGGAGTCTGTTACTTCATTGTTTCAATTTGGACCATTGTCTCTGCTGAAGAATGTTAAAAGTAAATCAAATTTTAACCACATATTCCGAGAAACTGACAGAAGGATCACAATTAAGTCATAAGTTTTGTTTGAACCTTTATTATACTCACAGTGATACTGCACTTTAGTCTTGGGAGTATGTTACTTCATTGTAACAATTTGGACCATTATCTCTGCTGAAGAATGTTAAAAGTAAATCAAATTTTAACCACATATTCTGAGAAACTGACAGAAGGATCACAATTAAGTCCTAATTTTTGTTTGAACCTTTATTATACTCCCAGTGATACTACACTTTAGACATGGGAGTCTGTTACTTCATTGTAACAATTTGGATCATTGTCTCTGCTGAAGAATGTTAAAAGTAAATCAAATTTTAACCACATATTCTGAGAAACTGACAGAAGGATCACAATTAAGTCATAAGTTTTGTTTGAACCTTTATTATACTCCCAGTGATACTACACTTTTGTCATGGGGTTATGTTGCTTCATTGTAAGAATTTGGATCATTGTCTCTGCTGAAGAATGTTAAAAGTAAATGAAATTTTAACCACATATTCTGAGAGACTGACAGTAGGATCACAATTAAGTCATAAGTTTTGTTTGTACCTTTATTATACTCCCAGTGATACTACACTTTAGTCTTGGGAGTCTGTTACTTCATTGTTTCAATTTGGAACATTGTCTCTGCTGAAGAATGTTAAAAGTAAAACAAATTTTAACCACATATTCTGAGAAACTGACAGAACTATCACAATTAAGTCATAAGTTTTGTTTGAAACTTTATTATACTCCCAGTGATACTACACTTTAGTCTTGGGAGTCTGTTACTTCATTGTAACAATTTGGACCATTATCTCTCCTGAAGAATGTTAAAAGTAAATCAAATTTTAACCACATATTCTGAGAAACTGACAGAAGGATCACAATTAAGTCATAAGTTTTGTTTGAACCTTTATTATACTCCCAGTGATACTACACTTTAGTCTTGGGAGTCTGTTACTTCATTGTAACAATTTTGATCACTGTCTCTGCTGAAGAATGTTAAAAGTAAATCAGATTTTATCCAAATATTCTGAGAAACTGACAGAAGGATCACAATTAAGTCATAAGTTTTTTTTTAACCTTTTTATACTCCCAGTGATACTACACTATAGTCTTGGGAGTCTGTTACTTCATTGTAACAATTTGGATCATTGTCTCTGCTGAAGAATGTTAAAAGTAAATCAAATTTTAACCACATATTCTGAGAAACAGACAGAAGGATCACAATTAAGTCATAAGTTTTGTTTGAACCTTTATTATACTCCCAGTGATACTACATTTTAGTCTTGGGAGTCTGTTACTTCATGTAAGAATTTGGACCATTGTCTCTGCTGAAGAATGTTAAAAGTAAATGAAATTTTAACCACATATTCTGAGAGACTGACAGAATGATCACAATTAAGTCATAAGTTTTGTTTGAAACTTTATTATACTTCCAGTGATACTACACTTTAGTCTTGGGATTCTGTTACTTCATTGTAACAATTTGGATCATTGTCTCTGCTGAAGAATGTTAAAAGTAAATGAAAATTTAACCACATATTCTTAGAATCTGACAGAAGGATCACAATTAAGTCATAAGTTTTGTTCGAACCTTTATTATACTCCCAGTGATACTACAATTTAGACTTGGGAGTCTGTTACTTCATTGTAACAATTTGGATCATTGTCTCTGCTGAAGAATGTTAAATGTAAATGAAATTTTAACCACATATTCTGAGAAATTGACAGAAGGATCACAATTAAGTCATAAGTTTTGTTTGAACCTTTATTATACTCCCAGTGATACTACACTTTATTCTTGGGAGTCTCTTACTTCATTGTAACAATTTGGACCATTGTCTCTGCTGAAGAATGTTAAAAGTAAATCAAATTTTAACCACATATTCTGAGAAACTGACAGAAGGATCACAATTAAGTCATCAGTTTTGTTTGAACCTTTATTATACTCCCATTGATACTACACTTTAGTCTTGGGAGTCTGTTACTTCATTGTAACAATTTGGACCATTTTCTCTGCTGAAGAATGTTAAAAGTAAATCAAATTTTAACCACATATTCTGAGAAACTGACAGAAGGTTCACAATTAAGTCATAAGTTTTGTTTGAACTTTTATTATACTCCCAGTGATACTACACTTTAGTCTTGGGAGTCTGTTACATCATTGTAACAATTTGTACCATTGTCTCTGCTGAAGAATGTTAAAAGTAAATCAAATTTTAACCACATATTCTGAGAAACTGACAGAAGGATCACTATTAAGTCATAAGTTTTGTTTGAACCTTTATTATACTCCCAGTGATACTACACTTTAGTCTTGGGAGTCTGTTACTTCATTGTAACAATTTGGATCATTGTCCCTGCTGAAGAATGTTAAAAGTAAATCAAATTTTAACCAAATATTCCGAGAAACTGACAGAAGGATCACAATTAAGTCATAAGTTTTGTTTGAACCTTTATTATACTCCCAGTGATACTACACTTTAGTCTTGGTAGTCTGATACTTCATTGTAACAATTTGGACCACTGTCTCTGCTGAAGAATGTTAAAAGTACTAAATCAAATTTTAACCACATATTCTGAGAAACTGACAGAAGGATCACAATTAAGTCATAAGTTTTGATTGAACCTTTATTATACTCCCAGTGATACTACACTTTAGTCTTGGGAGTCTGTTATTTCATTGTAACAATTTGGATCATTGTCTCTGCTGAAGAATGTTAAAAGTAAATCAAATTTTAACCACATATTCTGAGAAACTGACAGAAGGTTCACAATTAAATCATAAGTTTTGTTTGAACTTTTATTATACTCCCAGTGATACTACGCTTTAGTCTTGGGAGTCTGTTACATCATTGTAGCAATTTCGATCATTGTCTCTGCTGAAGAATGTTAAAAGTAAATCAAATTTTAACTCATATTCTGAGAATCTGACAGAAGGATCACAATTAAGTCATAAGTTTTGTTTGAACCTTTATTATACTCCCAGTGATACTACACTTTTGTCTTGGGAGTCTGTTACTTCATTGTTTCAATTTGGACCATTGTCTCTGCTGAAGAATGTTAAAAGTAAATCAAATTTTAACCACATATTCTGAGAAACTGACAGAAGGATCACAATTAAGTCATAAGTTTTGTTTGAACCTTTATTATACTCCCAGTGATATTACACTTTAGTCTTGGGAGTCTGTTACTACATTGTAACAATTTGGATCATTGTCTCTGCTGAAGAATGTTAAAAGTAAATCAAATTTTAACCACATATTCTGAGAAGCTGAAAGAAGGTTCACAATTAAGTCATAAGTTTTGTTTGAACCTTTATTATACTCCCAGTGATACTACACTTTAGTCTTGGGAGTCTGTAACTTCATTGTAACAATTTGGAACATTGTCTCTGCTGAAGAATATTAAAAGTAAATAAAATTTTAACCACATATTCTGAGAAACTGACAGAAGGATCACAATTAAGTCATAAGTTTTGTTTGAACCTTTATTATACTCCCAGTGATACTACACTTTACACTTGGGAGTCTGTTACTTCATTGTAACAATTTGGATCATTGTCTCTGCTGAAGAATGTTAAAAGTAAATCAAATTTTAACCACATTTTCTGAGAAACTGACAGAAGGATCACAATTAAGTCATAAGTTTTGTTTGAACCTTTATTATACTCCCAGTGATACTACACTTTAGTCTTGGGAGTATGTTACTTCTTTGTAACAATTTGGATCATTGTCTCTGCTGAAGAATGTTAAAAGTAAATCAAATTTTAACCAAATATTCTGAGACACTGACAGAAGGATCACAATTAAGTCATAAGGTTTGTTTGAACCTTTATTATACTCGCAGTGATACTACACTTTAGCCTTGGGAGTCTGTTACTTCATTGTAACAATTTGGACCATTGTCTCTGCTGAAAAATGTTAAAAGTAAATCAAATTTTAACCACATATTCTGAGAAACTGACAGAAGGATCACAATTAAGTCATAAGTTTTGTTTGAACCTTTATTATACTCCCAGTGATACTACACTTTAGTCTTGGGAGTCTGTTACTTCATTGTAACAATTTGGATCGCTGTCTCTGCTGAAGAATGTTAAAAGTAAATCAGATTTTAACCACATATTCTGAGAATCTGACAGAAGGATCACAATTAAGTCATAAGTTTTTTTTGAACCTTTTATACTCCCAGTGATACTACACTTTAGTCTTGGGAGTATGTTACTTCATTGTAACAATTTGGATCATTGTCCCTGCTGAAGAATGTTAAGAGTAAATCAAATTTTAACCACATATTCTGAGAAACTGACAGAAGGATCACAATTAAATTATAAGTTTTGTTTGAACCTTTATTATACTCCCAGTGATACTACACTTTAGTCTTGGGAGTCTGTTAATTCATTGTAACAATTTGGATCATTGTCTCTGCTGAAGAATATTAAAAGTAAATCAAATTTTAACCACATATTCTGAGAAACTGACAGAAGGTTCACAATTAAGTCTTAAGTTTTGTTTGAACTTTTATTATACTCCCAGTGATACTACACTTAATCTTGGGAGTGTGTTACTTCATTGTAACAATTTGTACCATTGTCTCTGCTGAAGAATGTTAAAAGTAAATCAAATTTTAACCACATATTCTGAGAAACTGACAGAAGGATCACTATTAAGTCATAAGTTTTGTTTGAACCTTTATTATACTCCCAGTGATGCTACACTTTAGTCTTGGGAGTCTGTTACTTCATTGTAACAATTTGGATCATTGTCTCTGCTGAAGAATGTTAAAAGTAAATCAAATTTTAACCACATATTCTGAGAAACTGACAGAAGGATCACAATTAAGTCATAAGTTTTGTTTGAACATTTATTATACTCCCAGTGATACTACACTTTAGTCTTGGTAGTCAGATACTTCATTGTAACAATTTGGACCACTGTCTCTGCTGAAGAATGTTAAAAGTAAATCAAATTTTAACCACATATTCTGAGAAACTGAGAGAAGGATCACAATTAAGTCATAAGTTTTGATTGAACCTTTATTATACTCCCAGTGATACTACACTTTAGTTTTGGGAGTCTGTTATTTCATTGTAACAATTTGGATCATTGTCTCTGCTGAAGAATGTTAAAAGTAAATCAAATTTTAACTACATATTCTGAGAAACTGACAGAAGGTTCACAATTAAGTCATAAGTTTTGTTTGAACATTTATTATACTCCCAGTGATACTACACTTTAGTCTTGGGAGTCTGTTACTTCATTGTAGCAGTTTGGATCATTGTCTCTGCTGAAGAATGTTAAAAGTAAATCAAATTTTAACCACATATTCTGAGAATCTGACAGAAGGATCACAATTAAGTCATAAGTTTTGTTTGAACCTTTATTATACTCCCAGTGATACTACACTTTTGTCTTGGGAGTCTGTTACTTCATTGTAACAATTTGGACCATTATCTCTGCTGAAGAATGTTAAAAGTAAATCAAATTTTAACCACATATTCTGAGAAACTGACAGAAGGATCACAGTTAAGTCATAAGTTTTGTTTGAACCTTTATTATACTCCCAGTGATACTACACTTTAGTCTTGGGAGTCTGTTACTTCATTGTAACAATTTGGATCATTGTCTCTGCTGAAGAATGTTAAAAGTAAATCAAATTTTAACCACATATTCTGAGAAACTGAAAGAAGGATCACAATTAGGTCATAAGTTTTGTTTGAACCTTTATTATACTCCCAGTGATACTACACTTTAGTCTTGGGAGTCTTTTACTTCATTGTAACAATTTGGACCATTGTCTCTGCTGAAGAATGTTAAAAGTAAATGAAATTTTAACCACATATTCTGAGAGAGTGACAGAAGGATCACAATTAAGTCATAAGTTTTGTTTGTACCTTTATTATACTCCCAGTGATACTACACTTTAGTCTTGGGAGTCTGTTACTTCATTGTTTCAATTTGGAACATTGTCTCTGCTGAAGTATGTTAAAAGTAAAACAAATTTTTACCACATATTCTGAGAAACTGACAGAAGGATCACAATTAAGTCATAAGTTTTGTTTGAAACTTTATTATACTCCCAGTGATACTACACTTTATTCTTGGGAGTCTGTTACTTCATTGTAACAATTTGGACCATTATCTCTGCTGAAGAATGTTAAAAGTAAATCAAATTTTAACCACATATTCTGAGAAACTGACAGAAGGATCACAATTAAGTCATAAGTTTTGTTTGAACCTTTATTATACTCCCAGTGATATTACACTTTAGTCTTGGGAGTCTGTTACTTCATTGTAAAAATTTGGATCATTGTCTCTGCTGAAGTATGTTAAAAGTAAATCAAATTTTAACCACATATTCTGAGAAGCTGAAAGAAGGTTCACAATTAAGTCATAAGTTTTGTTTGAACCTTTATTATACTCCCAGTGATACTACACTTTAGTCTTGGGAGTCTGTTACTTCATTGTAACAATTTGGAACATTGTCTCTGCTGAAGAATATTAGAAGTAAATAAAATTTTAACCACATATTCTGAGAAAATGACAGAAGGATCACAATTAAGTCATAAGTTTTGTTTGAACCTTTATTATACTCCCAGTGATACTACACTTTAGTCTTGGGAGTATGTTACTTCTTTGTAAAAATTTGGATCATTGTCTCTGCTGAAGAATGTTAAATGTAAATCAAAATTTAACCACATATTCTGAGAAACTGACAGAAGGATCACAATTAAGTCATAAGTTTTGTTTGAACCTTTATTACACTCCCAGTGATATTACACTTTAGTTTTGGGAGTCTGTTACTTCATTGTAACAATTTGGATCATTGTCTCTGTTGAAGAATGTTAAAAGTAAATCAAATTTTAACCACATATTCTGAGAAACTGACAGAAGGATCACAATTAAGTCATAAGGTTTGTTTGAACTTTTATTATACTCGCAGTGATACTACACTTTAGCCTTGGGAGTCTGTTACTTCATTGTAACAATTTGGACCATTGTCTCTGCTGAAAAATGTTAAAAGTAAATCAAATTTTAACCACATATTCTGGGAAACTGACAGAAGGATCACAATTAAGTCATAAGTTTTGTTTGAACCTTTATTATACTCCCAGTGATACTACACTTTAGTCTTGGGAGTCTGTTACTTCATTGTAACAATTTGGATCACTGTCTCTGCTGAAGAATGTTAAAAGTAAATCAGATTTTAACCACATATTCTGAGAAACTTACAGAAGGATCACAATTAAGTCATAAGTTTTTTTTGAACCTTTTTATACTCCCAGTGATACTACACTATAGTCTTGGGAGTCTGTTACTTCATTGTAACAATTTGGATCATTGTCTCTGCTGAAGAATGTTAAAAGTAAATCAAATTTTAACCACATTTTCTGAGAAACTGACAGAAGGATCACAATTAAGTCATAAGTTTTGTTTGAACCTTTGTTATACTCCCAGTGATACTACACTTTAGTCTTGGGAGTATGTTACTTCATTGTAACAATTTGGATCATTGTCTCTGCTGAAGAATGTTAAAAGTAAATCAAATTTTAACCACATATTCTGAGAAACTGACAGAAGGATCACAATTAAATCATAAGTTTTTTTTGAACCTTTATTATACTCCCAGTGATACTACACTTTAGTCTTGGGAGTCTGTTACTTCATTGTAACAATTTGGACCATTATCTCTGCTGAAGAATGTTAAAAGTAAATCAAATTTTAACCACATATTCTGAGAAACTGACAGAAAGATCACAATTAAGTCATAAGTTTTGTTTGAACCTTTATTATACTCCCAGTGATATTACACTTTAGTCTTGGGAGTCTGTTACTTCATTGTAACAATTTGGATCATTGTCTCTGCTGAAGAATGTTAAAACTAAATCTAATTTTAACCACATGTTCTGAGAAGCTGAAAGAAGGTTCACAATTAAGTCATAAGTTTTGTTTGAACCTTTATTATACTCACAGTGATACTACACTTTAGTCTTGGGAGTCTGTTACTTCATTGTAACAATTTGGAACATTGTCTCTGCTGAAGAATATTAAAAGTAAATAAAATTTTAACCACATATTCTGAGAAACTGACAGAAGGATCACAATTAAGTCATAAGTTTTGTTTGAACCTTTATTATAATCCCAGTGATACTACACTTTATTCTTGGAAGTCTGTTACTTCATTGTAACAATTTGGATCATTGTCTCTGCTGAAGAATGTTAAAAGTAAATCAAATTTTAACCACATTTTCTGAGAAACTGACAGAAGGATCACAATTAAGTCATAAGTTTTGTTTGAACCTTTATTATACTCCCAGTGATAATACACTTTAGTCTTGGGGTCTGTTACTTCATTGTCACAATTTTGATCATTGTTTCTGCTGAAGAATATTAAAAGTAAATCAAATTTTAACCACATATTCTGAGAAACTGACAGAAGGATCACAATTAAGTCATAACTTTTGTTTGAACCTTTATTATACTCCCAGTGATACTACACTTTAGTCTTGGGAGAATGTTACTTCATTGTAACAATTTGGATCATTAACTCTGCTGAAGAATGATAAAACTAAACAAAATTTAACCACATATTCTGAGAAACTGACAGAAGGATCACAATTAAGTCATAACTTTTGTTTGAACCTTTATTATACTCCCAGTGATACTACACTTTAGTCTTGGGAGAATGTTATATCATTGTAACAATTTGGATCATTAACTCTGCTGAAGAATGATAAAACTAAACAAAATTTAACCACATATTCTGAGAAACTGACAGAAGGATCACAATTAGTCATAAGTTTTGTTTGAACCTTTATTATACTCCCAGTGATTCTACACTTTAGTCTTGGGAGTCTGTTACTTCATTGTAACAATTTGGATCATTGTCTCTGTTGAAGAATGTTAAAAGTAAATCAAATTTTAACCACATATTCTGAGAAACTGACAGAAGGATCACAATTACGTCATAAGGTTTGTTTGAACCTTTATTATACTAGCAGTGATACTACACTTTAGCCTTGGGAGTCTGTTACTTCATTGTAACAATTTGGACCATTGTCTCTGCTGAAAAATGTTATAAGTAAATCAAATTTTAACCACATATTCTGAGAAACTGACAGAAGGATCACAAGTAAGTCATAAGTTTTGTTTGAACATTTATTATACTCCCAGTGATACTACACTTTAGTCTTGGGAGTCTGTTCTTCATTGTAACAATTTGGATCACTGTCTCTGCTGAAGAATGTTAAAAGTAAATCAGATTTTAACCACATATTCTGAGAAACTGACAGAAGGATCATAATTAAGTCATAAGTTTTTTTTGAACCTTTTTATACTCCCAGTAATACTACACTATAGTCTTGGGAGTCTGTTACTTCATTGTAACAATTTGGATCATTGTCTCTGCTGAAGAATGTTAAAAGTAAATCAAATTTTAACCACATATTCTTAGAAACTGACAGAAGGATCACAATTAAGTCATAAGTTTTGTTTGAACCTTTATTATACTCCCAGTGATACTACACTTTAGTCTTGGGAGTATGTTACTTCATTGTAACAATTTGGATCATTGTCTCTGCTGAAGAATGTTAAGAGTAAATCAAATTTTAACCACGAATTCTGAGAAACTGACAGAACGATCACAATTAAATCATAAGTTTTGTTTGAACCTTTGTTATACTCCCAGTGATACTACACTTTAGACTTGGGAGTCTGTTACTTCATTGTAACAATTTGGATCACTGTCTCTGCTGAAGAATGTTAAAAGTAAATCAGATTTTAACCACATATTCTGAGAATCTGACAGAAGGATCACAATTAAGTCATAAGTTTTTTTTGAAACTTTTCATACTTCCAGTGATATTACACTATAGTCTTGGGAGTCTGTTACTTCATTGTAACAATTTGGATCATTGTCTCTGCTGAAGAATGTTAAAAGTAAATCAAATTTTAACCACATATTCTGAGAAACTGACAGAAGGATCACAATTAAGTCATAAGTTTTGTTTGAACCTTTATTATACTCCCAGTGATACTACAATTTAGCCTTGGGAGTATGTTACTTCATTGTAACAATTTGGATCATTGTCTCTGCTGAAGAATGTTAAGAGTAAATCAAATTTTAACCACATATTCTGAGAATCTGACAGAAGGATCACAATTAAATCATAAGTTTTGTTTGAACCTTTATTATACTCCCAGTGATACTACACTTTAATCTTGGGAGTCTGTTACTTCATTGTAACAATTTGGACCACTGTCTCTGCTGAAGGATGTTAAAAGTAAATCAAATTTTAACCACATATTCTGAGAAACTGAGAGAAGGATCACAATTAAGTCATAAGTTTTGATTGAACCTTTATTATACTCCCAGTGATACTACACTTTAGTTTTGGGAGTCTGTTATTTCATTGTAACAATTTGGATCATTGTCTCTGCTGAAGAATGTTAAAAGTAAATCAAATTTTAACCACATATTCTGAGAAACTGACAGAAGGTTCACAATTAAATCATAAGTTTTGTTTGAACATTTATTATACTCCCAGTGATACTACACTTTAGTCTTGGGAGTCTGTTACTTCATTGTAGCAATTTGGATCATTGTCTCTGCTGAAGAATGTTAAAAGTAAATCAAATTGTAACCACATATTCTGAGAATCTGACAGAAGGATCACAATTAAGTCATAAGTTTTGTTTGAACCTTTATTATACTCCCAGTGATACTACACATTTGTCTTGGGAGTCTGTTACTTCATTGTAACAATTTGGACCATTATCTCTGCTCATGAATGTTAAAAGTAAATCAAATTTTAACCACATATTCTGAGAAACTGACAGAAGGATCACAATTAAGTCATAAGTTTTGTTTGAACCTTTATTATACTCCCAGTGATACTACACTTTAGTCTTGGGAGTCTGTTACTTCATTGTAACAATTTGGATCATTTTCACTGCTGAAGAAAGTTAAAAGTAAATCAAATTTTAACCACATAATCTGAGAAAATGACAGAAGGATCAAATTAAGTCATAAGTTTTGTTTGAACCTTTATTATACTCCCAGTGATACTACACTTTAGTCTTGGGAGTCTGTTACTTCATTGTAACAATTTGGATCATTGTCTCTGCTGAAGAATGTTAAAAGTAAATCAAATTTTAACCACATATTCTGAGAAACTGACAGAAGGATCACAATTAAGTCATAAGTTTTGTTTGAACCTTTATTATACTCCCAGTGATACTACACTTTTGTCATGGGAGTATGTTACTTCATTGTAAGAAATTGGATCATTGTCTCTGCAGAAGAATGTTAAAAATAAATCAAATTTTAACCACATATTCTGAGAATCTGACAGAAGGATCACAATTAAGTCATAAGTTTTGTTCGAACCTTTATTATACTCCCAGTGATACTACACTTTAAGCTTGGGAGTCTGTTACTTCATTGTAACAATTTGGACCATTGTCTCTGCTGAAGAATGTTAAAAGTAAATCAAATTTTAACCACATATTCTGAGAAACTGTAAGAAGGATCACAATTAGGTCATAAGTTTTGTTTGAACCTTTATTATACTCCCAGTGAGACTACACTTTAGTCTTGGGAGTCTTTTACTTCATTGTAACAATTTGGACCATTGTCTCTGCTGAAGAATGTTAAAAGTAAATGAAATTTTAACCACATATTCTGAGAGAGTGACAGAAGGATCACAATTAAGTCATAAGTTTTGTTTGTACCTTTATTATACTCCCAGTGATACTACACTTTAGTCTTGGGAGTCTGTAACTTCATTGTTTCAATTTGGAACATTGTCTCTGCTGAAGTATGTTAAAAGTAAAACAAATTTTTACCACATATTCTGAGAAACTGACAGAAGGATCACAATTAAGTCATAAGTTTTGTTTGAACCTTTATTATACTCCCAGTGATACTACACTTTAGTCTTGGGAGTCTGTTACTTCATTGTAACAATTTGGACCATTATCTCTGCTGAAGAATGTTAAAAGTAAATCAAATTTTAACCACATATTCTGAGAAACTGACAGAAGGATCACAATTAAGTCATAAGTTTTGTTTGAACCTTTATTATACTCCCAGTGATACTACACTTTAGTCTTGGGAGTCTGTTACTTCATTGTAACAATTTGGATCATTGTCTCTGCTGAAGAATGTTAAAAGTAAATCGAATTTTAACCACATATTCTGAGAAGCTGAAAGAAGGTTCACAATTAAGTCATAAGTTTTGTTTGAACCTTTATTATACTCCCAGTGATACTACACTTTAGTCTTGGGAGTCTGTTACTTCATTGTAACAATTTGGAACATTGTCTCTGCTGAAGAATATTAAAAGTAAATAAAATTTTAACCACATATTCTGAGAAACTGACAGAAGGATCACAATTAAGTCATAAGTTTTGTTTGAACCTTTATTATACTCCCAGTGATACTACACTTTACTCATGGGAGTCTGTTACTTCATTGTAACAATTTGGATCATTGTCTCTGCTGAAGAATGTTAAAAGTAAATCAAATTTTAACCACATTTTCTGAGAAACTGACAGAAGGATCACAATTAAGTCATAAGTTTTGTTTGAACCTTTATTATACTCCCAGTGATAATACACTTTAGTCTTGGGGTCTGTTACTTCATTGTAACAATTTGGATCATTGTCTCTGCTGAAGAATATTAAAAGTAAATCAAATTTTAACCACATATTCTGAGAAACTGACAGAAGGATCACAATTAAGTCATAAGTTTTGTTTGAACCTTTATTATACTCCCAGTGATACTACACTTTAGTCTTGGGAGTATGTTACTTCATTGTAACAATTTGGATCATTGTCTCTGCTGAAGAATGTTAAAAGTAAATCAAAATTTAACCACATATTCTGAGAAACTGACAGAAGTATCACAATTAAGTCATAAGTTTTGTTTGAACCTTTATTATACTCCCAGTGATATTACACTTTAGTCTTGGGAGTCTGTTACTTCATTGTAACAATTTGGATCATTGTCTCTGTTGAAGAATGTTAAAAGTAAATCAAATTTTAACCTCATATTCTGAGAAACTGACAGAAGGATCACAATTAAGTCATAAGGTTTGTTTCAACATTTATTATACTCGCAGTGATACTACACTTTGGCCTTGGGAGTCTGTTACTTCATTGTAACAATTTGGACCATTGTCTCTGCTGAAAAATGTTAAAAGTAAATCAAATTTTAACCACATATTCTGAGAAACTGACAGAAGGATCACAATTAAGTCATAAGTTTTGTTTGAACCTTTATTATACTCCCAGTGATACTACACTTTAGTCTTGGGAGTCTGTTACTTCATTGTAACAATTTCGATCACTGTCTCTGCTGAAGAATGTTAAAAGTAAATCAGATTTTAACCACATATTCTGAGAAACTGACAGAAGGATCACAATTAAGTCATAAGTTTTTTTTGAACCTTTTTATACTCCCAGTGATACTACACTATAGTCTTGGGAGTCTGTTACTTCATTGTAACAATTTGGATCATTGTCTCTGCTGAAGAATGTTAAAAGTAAATCAAATTTTAACCACATATTCTGAGAAACTGACAGAAGGATCACAATTAAGTCATAAGTTTTGTTTGAACCTTTATTATACTCCCAGTGATACTACACTTTATTCTTGGAAGTCTGTTACTTCATTGTAACAATTTGGATCATTGTCTCTGCTGAAGAATGTTAAAAGTAAATCAAATTTTAACCACATTTTCTGAGAAACTGACAGAAGGATCACAATTAAGTCATAAGTTTTGTTTGAACCTTTATTATACTCCCAGTGATAATACACTTTAGTCTTGGGGTCTGTTACTTCATTGTCACAATTTGGATCATTGTCTCTGCTGAAGAATATTAAAAGTAAATCAAATTTTAACCACATATTCTGAGAAACTGACAGAAGGATCACAATTAAGTCATAACTTTTGTTTGAACCTTTATTATACTCCCAGTGATACTACACCTTAGTCTTGGGAGAATGTTACTTCATTGTAACAATTTGGATCATTAACTCTGCTGAAGAATGATAAAACTAAACAAAATTTAACCACATATTCTGAGAAACTGACAGAAGGATCACAATTAGTCATAAGTTTTGTTTGAACCTTTATTATACTCCCAGTGATACTACACTTTAGTCTTGGGAGTCTGTTACTTCATTGTAACAATTTGGATCATTGTCTCTGTTGAAGAATGTTAAAAGTAAATCAAATTTTAACCACATATTCTGAGAAACTGACAGAAGGATCACAATTACGTCATAAGGTTTGTTTGAACATTTATTATACTAGCAGTGATACTACACTTTAGCCTTGGGAGTCTGTTACTTCATTGTAACAATTTGGACCATTGTCTCTGCTGAAAAATGTTATAAGTAAATCAAATTTTAACCACATATTCTGAGAAACTGACAGAAGGATCACAAGTAAGTCATAAGTTTTGTTTGAACAATTATTATACTCCCAGTGATACTACACTTTAGTCTTGGGAGTCTGTTCTTCATTGTAACAATTTGGATCACTGTCTCTGCTGAAGAATGTTAAAAGAAAATCAGATTTTAACCACATATTCTGAGAAACTGACAGAAGGATCACAATTAAGTCATAAGTTTTTTTTGAACCTTTTTATACTCCCAGTGATACTACACTATAGTCTTGGGAGTCTGTTACTTCATTGTAACAATTTGGATCATTGTCTCTGCTGAAGAATGTTAAAAGTAAATCAAATTTTAACCACATATTCTTAGAAACTGACAGAAGGATCACAATTAAGTCATAAGTTTTGTTTGAACCTTTATTATACTCCCAGTGATACTACACTTTAGTCTTGGGAGTATGTTACTTCATTGTAACAATTTGGATCATTGTCTCTGCTGAAGAATGTTAAAAGTAAATCAAATTTTAACCACGTATTCTGAGAAACTGACAGAACGATCACAATTAAATCATAAGTTTTGTTTGAACCTTTGTTATACTCCCAGTGATACTACACTTTAGACTTGGGAGTCTGTTACTTCATTGTAACAATTTGGATCACTGTCTCTGCTGAAGAATGTTAAAAGTAAATCAGATTTTAACCACATATTCTGAGAATCTGACAGAAGGATCACAATTAAGTCATAAGTTTTTTTTGAACCTTTTTATACTCCCAGTGATATTACACTATAGTCTTGGGAGTCTGTTACTTCATTGTAACAATTTGGATCATTGTCTCTGCTGAAGAATGTTAAAAGTAAATCAAATTTTAACCACATATTCTGAGAAACTGACAGAAGGATCACAATTAAGTCATAAGTTTTGTTTGAACCTTTATTATACTCCCAGTGATAATACAATTTAGTCTTGGGAGTATGTTACTTCATTGTAACAATTTGGATCATTGTCTCTGCTGAAGAATGTTAAGAGTAAATCAAATTTTAACCACATATTCTGAGAAACTGACAGAAGGATCACAATTAAATCATAAGTTTTGTTTGAACCTTTATTATACTCCCAGTGATACTACACTTTAACCTTGGGAGTCTGTTACTTCATTGTAACAATTTGGACCACTGTCTCTGCTGAAGAATGTTAAAAGTAAATCAAATTTTAACCACATATTCTGAGAAACTGAGAGAAGGATCACAATTAAGTCATAAGTTTTGATTGAACCTTTATTATACTCCCAGTGATACTACACTTTAGTTTTGGGAGTCTGTTATTTCATTGTAACAATTTGGATCATTGTCTCTGCTGAAGAATGTTAAAAGTAAATCAAATTTTAACCACATATTCTGAGAAACTGACAGAAGGTTCACAATTAAATCATAAGTTTTGTTTGAACATTTATTATACTCCCAGTGATACTACACTTTAGTCTTGGGAGTCTGTTACTTCATTGTAGCAATTTGGATCATTGTCTCTGCTGAAGAATGTTAAAAGTAAATCAAATTGTAACCACATATTCTGAGAATCTGACAGAAGGATCACAATTAAGTCATAAGTTTTGTTTGAACCTTTATTATACTCCCAGTGATACTACACTTTTGTCTTGGGAGTCTGTTACTTCATTGTAACAATTTGGACCATTATCTCTGCTCATGAATATTAAAAGTAAATCAAATTTTAACCACATATTCTGAGAAACTGACAGAAGGATCACAATTAAGTCATAAGTTTTGTTTGAACCTTTATTATACTCCCAGTGATACTACACTTTAGTCTTGGGAGTCTGTTACTTCATTGTAACAATTTGGATCATTTTCACTGCTGAAGAAAGTTAAAAGTAAATCAAATTTTAACCACATAATCTGAGAAAATGACAGAAGGATCAAATTAAGTCATAAGTTTTGTTTGAACCTTTATTATACTCCCAGTGATACTACACTTTAGTCTTGGGAGTCTGTTACTTCATTGTACCAATTTGGATCATTGTCTCTGCTGAAGAATGTTAAAAGTAAATCAAATTTTAACCACATATTCTGAGAAACTGACAGAAGGATCACAATTAAGTCATAAGTTTTGTTTGAACCTTTATTATACTCCCAGTGATACTACACTTTTGTCATGGGAGTATGTTACTTCATTGTAAGAATTTGGATCATTGTCTCTGCAGAAGAATGTTAAAAATAAATCAAATTTTAACCACATATTCTGAGAATCTGACAGAAGGATCACAATTAAGTCATAAGTTTTGTTCGAACCTTTATTATACTCCCAGTGATACTACACTTTAAGCTTGGGAGTCTGTTACTTCATTGTAACAATTTGGACCATTGTCTCTGCTGAAGAATGTTAAAAGTAAATCAAATTTTAACCACATATTCTGAGAAACTGTAAGAAGGATCACAATTAGGTCATAAGTTTTGTTTGAACCTTTATTATACTCCCAGTGATACTACACTTTAGTCTTGGGAGTCTTTTACTTCATTGTAACAATTTGGACCATTGTCTCTGCTGAAGAATGTTAAAAGTAAATGAAATTTTAACCACATATTCTGAGAGAGTGACAGAAGGATCACAATTAAGTCATAAGTTTTGTTTGTACCTTTATTATACTCCCAGTGATACTACACTTTGGTCTTGGGAGTCTGTTACTTCATTGTAACAATTTGGAACATTGTCTCTGCTGAAGAATATTAAAAGTAAATAAAATTTTAACCACATATTCTGAGAAACTGACAGAAGGATCACAATTAAGTCATAAGTTTTGTTTGAACCTTTATTATACTCCCAGTGATACTACACTTTACTCTTGGGAGTCTGTTACTTCATTGTAACAATTTGGATCATTGTCTCTGCTGAAGAATGTTAAAAGTAAATCAAATTTTAACCACATTTTCTGAGAAACTGACAGAAGGATCACAATTAAGTCATAAGTTTTGTTTGAACCTTTATTATACTCCCAGTGATAATACACTTTAGTCTTGGGGTCTGTTACTTCATTGTAACAATTTGGATCATTGTCTCTGCTGAAGAATATTAAAAGTAAATCAAATTTTAACCACATATTCTGAGAAACTGACAGAAGGATAACAATTAAGTCATAAGTTTTGTTTGAACCTTTATTATACTCCCAGTGATACTACACTTTAGTCTTGGGAGTATGTTACTTCATTGTAACAATTTGGATCATTGTCTCTGCTGAAGAATATTAAAAGTAAATCAAAATTTAACCACATATTCTGAGAAACTGACAGAAGGATCACAATTAAGTCATAAGTTTTGTTTGAACCTTTATTATACTCCCAGTGATATTACACTTTAGTCTTGGGAGTCTGTTACTTCATTGTAGCAATTTGGATCATTGTCTCTTTTGAAGAATGTTAAAAGTAAATCAAATTTTAACCACATATTCTGAGAAACTGACAGAAGGATCACAATTAAGTCATAAGGTTTGTTTGAACCTTTATTATACTCGCAGTGATACTACACTTTGGCCTTGGGAGTCTGTTACTTCATTGTAACAATTTGGACCATTGTCTCTGCTGAAATATGTTAAAAGTAAATCAAATTTTAACCACATATTCTGAGAAACTGACAGAAGGATCACAATTAAGTCATAAGTTTTGTTTGAACCTTTATTATACTCCCAGTGATACTACACTTTAGTCTTGGGAGTCTGTTACTTCATTGTAACAATTTCGATCACTGTCTCTGCTGAAGAATGTTAAAAGTAAATCAGATTTTAACCACATATTCTGAGAAACTGACAGAAGGATCACAATTAAGTCATAAGTTTTTTTTTAACCTTTTTATACTCCCAGTGATACTACACTATAATCTTGGGAGTCTGTTACTTCATTGTAACAATTTGGATCATTGTCTCTGCTGAAGAATGTTAAAAGTAAATCAAATTTTAACCACATATTCTGAGAAACTGACAGAAGGATCACAATTAAGTCATAAGTTTTGTTTGAACCTTTATTATACTCCCAGTGATACTACACTTTAGTCTTGGGAGTATGTTACTTCATTGTAACAATTTGGATCATTGTCTCTGCTGAAGAATGTTAAAAGTAAATCAAATTTTAACCACATATTCTGAGAAACTGACAGAAGGATCACAATTAAATCATAAGTTTTGTTTGAACCTTTATTATACTCCCAGTGATACTACACTTTAGTCTTGGGAGTCTGTTACTTCATTGTAACAATTTGGACCATTATCTCTGCTGAAGAATGTTAAAAGTAAATCAAATTTTAACCACATATTCTGAGAAACTGACAGAAGGATCACAATTAAGTCATAAGTTTTGTTTGAACCTTTATTATATTCCCAGTGATATTTCACTTTAGTCTTGGGAGTCTGTTACTTCATTGTAACAATTTGGTTCATTGTCTCTGCTGAAGAATGTTAAAACTAAATCAAATTTTAACCACATGTTCTGAGAAGCTGAAAGAAGGTTCACAATTAAGTCATGAGTTTTGTTTGAACCTTTATTATACTCCCAGTGATACTACACTTTAGTCTTGGGAGTCTGTTACTTCATTGTAACAATTTGGAACATTGTCTCTGCTGAAGAATATTAAAAGTAAATAAAATTTTAACCACATATTCTGAGAAACTGACAGAAGGATCACAATTAAGTCATAAGTA
Source organism: Periplaneta americana (assembly GCF_040183065.1). NCBI lineage: Eukaryota > Metazoa > Arthropoda > Insecta > Blattodea > Blattidae > Periplaneta > Periplaneta americana. The sequence continues at coordinate 179,048,423 of NC_091131.1, forward strand.
TTGTTTGAACCTTTATTATACTCCCAGTGATACTACACTTTATCCTTGGAAGTCTGCTACTTCATTGTAACAATTTGGAACATTGTCTCTGCTGAAGAATGTTAAAAGTAAATCAAATTTTAACCACATTTTCTGAGAAACTGACAGAAGGCTCACAATTAAGTCATAAGTTTTGTTTGAACCTTTATTATACTCCCAGTGATAATACACTTTAGTCTTGGGGTCTGTTACTTCATTGTCACAATTTGGATCATTGTCTCTGCTGAAGAATATTAAAAGAAAATCAAATTTTAACCACATATTCTGAGAAACTGACAGAAGGATCACAATTAAGTCATAAGTTTTGTTTGAACCTTTATTATACTCCCATTGATACTACACTTTTGTCATGGGAGTATGTTACTTCATTGTAAGAATTTGGATCATTGTCTCTGCTGAAGAATGTTAAAAGTAAATCAAATTTTAACCACATATTCTGAGAAACTGACAGAAGGAACACAATTAAGTCATAAGTTTTGTTTGAACCATTATTATACTCCCAGTGATACTACACTTTAGTCTTGGGAGTCTGATACTTCATTGTAACAATTTGGATCATTGTCTCTGCTGAAGAATGTTAAAAGTAAATCAAATTTTAACCACATATTCTGAGAAACTGACAGAAGGAACACAATTAAGTCATAAGTTTTGTTTGAACCTTTATTATACTCCCAGTGACACTACACTTTTGTCATGGGAGTATGTTACTTCATTGTAACAATTTGGATCATTGTCTCTGCTGAAGAATGTTAAAAGTAAATCAAATTTTAACCACATATTCTGAGAAACTGACAGAAGGTTCACAATTAAGTCTTAAGTTTTGTTTGAACCTTTATTATACTCCCAGTGATACTACACTTTAGTCTTGGGAGTATGTTACTTCATTGTAACAATTTGGATCATTGTCCTTGCTGAAGAATGTCAAAAGTAAATCAAATTTTAACCACATATTCTGGGAAACTGACAGAAGGATCACAATTAAGTCATAAGTTTTGTTTGAACCTTTATAATACTCCCAGTGATACTACACTTTAGTCTTGGGAGTATGTTACTTCATTGTAACAATTTGGATCATTGTCCTTGCTGTAGAATGTTAAAAGTAAATCAAATTTTAAACACATATTCTGAGAAACTGACAGAAGGATCACAATTAAGTCATAAGTTTTGTTTGAACCTTTATTATACTCCCAGTGATACTACACTTTAGTCTTGGGAGTCTGTTACTTCATTGTAACAATTTGGATCATTGTCTCTGCTGAAGAATGTTAAAAGTAAATCAAATTTTAACCACATATACTGAGAAACTGACAGAAGGATAACAATTAAGTCATAAGTTTTGTTTGAACCTTTATTATACTCCCATTGATACTACACTTTTGTCATGGGAGTATGTTACTTTATTGTAAGAATTTGGATCATTGTCTCTGCTGAAGAATGTTAAAAGTAAATCAAATTTTAACCACATATTCTGAGAAACTGACAGAAGGATCACAATTAAGTCATAAGTTTTGTTTGAACCTTTATTATACTCCCAGTGATACTACACTTTAGTCTTGGGAGTCTGTTACTTCATTGTAACAATTTGGATCATTGTCCTTGCTGAAGAATGTTAAAAGTAAATCAAATTTTAACCACATATTCTGAGAAACTGACAGAAGGATCACAATTAAGTCATAAGTTTTGTTTGAACCTTTATTATACTTCCAGTGATACTACACTTTAGTCTTGGGAGTCTGTTACTTCATTGTAACAATTTGGGTCATTGTCTCTGCTGAAGAATGTTAAAAGTAAATCAAATTTAACCACATATTCTGAGAAACTGACAGAAGGATCACAATTAAGTCATAAGTTTTGTTTGAACCTTTATTATACTCCCAGTGATACTACACTTTAGTCTTGGGAGTCTGTTACTTCATTGTAACAATTTGGATCATTGTCTCTGCTGAAGAATGTTAAAAGTAAATCAAATTTTTACCACATATTCTGAGTAACTGACAGAAGGATCACAATTAAGTCATAAGTTTTGTTTGAACCATTATTATACTCCCAGTGATACTACACTTTAGACTTGGGAGTCTGATACTTCATTGTAACAATTTGGATCATTGTCTCTGCTGAAGAATGTTAAAAGTAAATCAAATTTTAACCACATATTCTGAGAAACTGACAGAAGGAACACAATTAAGTCATAAGTTTTGTTTGAACCTTTATTATACTCCCAGTGACACTACACTTTTGTCATGGGAGTATGTTACTTCATTGTAACAATTTGGATCATTGTCTCTGCTGAATAATGTTAAAAGTAATTCAAATTTTAACCACATATTCTGAGAAACTGACAGAAGGATCACAATTAAGTCTTAAGTTTTGTTTGAACCTTTATTATACTCCCAGTGATACTACACTTTAGTCTTGGGAGTATGTTACTTCATTGTAACAATTTGGATCATTGTCCTTGCTGAAGAATGTTAAAAGTAAATCAAATTTTAACCACATATTCTGGGAAACTGACAGAAGGATCACAATTAAGTCATAAGTTTTGTTTGAACCTTTATAATACTCCCAGTGATACTACACTTTAGTCTTGGGAGTATGTTACTTCATTGTAACAATTTGGATCATTGTCCTTGCTGTAGAATATTAAAAGTAAATCAAATTTTAACCACATATTCTGAGAAACTGACAGAAGGATCACAATTAAGTCATAACTTTTGTTTGAACCTTTATTATACTCCCAGTGATACTACACATTAGTCTTGGGAGTCTGTTACTTCATTGTAACAATTTGGATCATTGTCTCTGCTGAAGAATGTTAAAAGTAAATCAAATTTTAACCACATATTCTGAGAAACTGACAGAAGGATCACAATTAAGTCATAAGTTTTGTGTGAACCTTTATTATACTCCCAGTGATACTACACTTTAGTCTTGGGAGTCTGTTACTTCATTGTAAGAATTTGGATCATTGTCTCTGCTGAAGAATGTTAAAAGTAAATCAAATTTTAACCACATATTCTGAGAAACTGACAGAAGGATCACAATTAAGTCATAAGTTTTGTTTGAACCTTTATTATACTCCCAGTGATACTACACTTTAGTCTTGGGAGTATGTTACTTCATTGTAACAATTTGGATCATTGTCTCTGCTGAAGAATGTTAAAAGTAAATCAAATTTTAACCACATATTCTGAGAAACTGACAGAAGGATCACAATTAAATCATAAGTTTTGTTTGAACCTTTATTATACTCCCAGTGATACTACACTTTAGTCTTGGGAGTCTGTTACTTCATTGTAACAATTTGGACCATTATCTCTGCTGAAGAATGTTAAAAGTAAATCAAATTTTAACCACATATTCTGAGAAACTGACAGAAGGATCACAATTAAGTCATAAGTTTTGTTTGAACCTTTATTATACTCCCAGTGATATTTCACTTTAGTCTTGGGAGTCTGTTACTTCATTGTAACAATTTGGATCATTGTCTCTGCTGAAGAATGTTAAAACTAAATCAAATTTTAACCACATGTTCTGAGAAGCTGAAAGAAGGTTCACAATTAAGTCATGAGTTTTGTTTGAACCTTTATTATACTCCCAGTGATACAACACTTTAGTCTTGGGAGTCTGTTACTTCATTGTAACAATTTGGAACATTGTCTCTGCTGAAGAATATTAAAAGTAAATAAAATTTTAACCACATATTCTGAGAAACTGACAGAAGGATCACAATTAAGTCATAAGTATTGTTTGAACCTTTATTATACTCCCAGTGATACTACACTTTATTCTTGGAAGTCTGCTACTTCATTGTAACAATTTGGAACATTGTCTCTGCTGAAGAATGTTAAAAGTAAATCAAATTTTAACCACATTTTCTGAGAAACTGACAGAAGGATCACAATTAAGTCATAAGTTTTGTTTGAACCTTTATTATACTCCCAGTGATAATACACTTTAGTCTTGGGGTCTGTTACTTCATTGTCACAATTTGGATCATTGTCTCTGCTGAAGAATATTAAAAGAAAATCAAATTTTAACCACATATTCTGAGAAACTGACAGAAGGATCACAATTAAGTCATAACTTTTGTTTGAACATTTATTATACTCCCAGTGATACTACACTTTAGTCTTGGGAGAATGTTACTTCATTGTAACAATTTGGATCATTCACTCTGCTGAAGAATGATAAAACTAAATCAAAATTTAACCACATATTCTGAGAAACTGACAGAAGGATCACAATTAGTCATAAGTTTTGTTTGAACCTTTATTATACTCCCAGTGATACTACACTTTAGTCTTGGGAGTCTGTTACTTCATTGTAACAATTTGGATCATTGTCTCTGTTGAAGAATGTTAAAAGTAAATCAAATTTTAACCACATATTCTGAGAAACTGACAGAAGGATCACAATTAAGTCATAAGGTTTGTTTGAACCTTCATTATACTCCCAGTGATACTACACTTTAGACTTGGGAGCTTGTTACTTCATTGTAACAATTTGGATCATTGTCTCTGCTGAAGAATGTTAAAAGTAAATCAAATTTAAACCACATATTCTGAGAAACTGACAGAAGGATCACAATTAAGTCATAAGTTTTGTTTGAACCTTTATTATACTCCCAGTGATACTACACTTTAGTCTTGGGAGTCTGTTACTTCATTGTAACAATTTTGACCATTGTCTCTGCTGAAGAATGTTAAAAGTAAATCAAATTTTAACCACATATTCTGAGAAACTGACAGAAGGTTCACAATTAAGTCATAAGTATTGTTTGAACTTTTATTATACTCCCAGTGATACTACACTTTAGTCTTGGGAGTCTGTTACTTCATTGTAACAATTTGTACCATTGTCGTTGCTGAAGAATGTTAAAAGTAAATCAAATTTTAACCACATATTCTGAGAAACTGAGAGAAGGATCACAATTAAGTCATAAGTTTTGTTTGAACCTTTATTATACTCCCAGTGATACTACAATTTAGTCTTGGGAGTCTGTTACTTCATTGTAACAATTTGGATCATTGTCTCTGCTGAAGAATGTTAAAAGTAAATCAAATTTTAACCACATATTCTGAGAAACTGACAGAAGGATCACAATTAAGTCATAAGTTTTGTTTGAACCTTTATTATACTCCCAGTGATACTACACTTTAGTCTTGGTAGTCTGATACTTCATTGTAACAATTTGGACCACTGTCTCTGCTGAAGAATGTTAAAAGTAAATCAAATTTTAACCACATATTCTGAGAAACTGACATAAGGATCACAATTAAGTCATAAGTTTTGTTTCAACCTTTATTATACTCCCAGTGATACTACACTTTAGTTTGGGAGTCTGTTATTTCATTGTAACAATTAGGATCATTGTCTCTGCTGAAGAATGTTAAAAGTAAATCAAATTTTAACCACATATTCTGAGAAACTGACAGAAGGTTCACAATTAAATCATAAGTTTTGTTTGAACCTTTATTATACTCCCAGTGATACTACACTTTAGTCTTGGGAGTCTGTTACTTCATTGTAGCAATTTGGATCATTGTCTCTGCTGGAGAATGTTAAAAGTAAATCAAATTTTAACCACATATTCTGAGAAACTGGCAGAAGGATCACAATTAAGTCATAAGTTTTGTTTGAACCTTTATTATACTCCCAGTGATACTACACTTTAGTCTTGGGAGTCTGTTACTTCATTGTAACAATTTGGATCATTGTCTCTGCTGAAGAATGTTAAAAGTAAATCAAATTTTAACCACATATTCTGAGAAAATGACAGAAGGATCACAATTAAGTCATAAGTTTTGTTTGAACCTTTATTATACACCCAGTGATACTACACTTTAGTCTTGGGAGTCTGTTACTTCATTGTAACAATTTGGATCATTGTCTCGGCTGAAGAATGTTAACAGTAAATCAAATTTTTACCACATATTCTGAGTAACTGACAGAAGGATCACAATTAAGTCATAAGTTTTGTTTGAACCTTTATTATACTCCCAGTGATATTACACTTTAGTCTTGGGTGTCTGTTACTTCATTGTAACAATTTGGACCATTGTCTCTGCTGAAGAATGTTAAAAGTAAATCAAATTTTAACCACATATTCTGAGAAACTGACAGAAGGATCACAATTAAGTCATAAGTTTTGTTTGAACCTTTATTATACTCCCAGTGATACTACACTTTAGTCTTGGGAGTCTGTTACTTCATTGTAACAATTTGGATCATTGTCTCTGCTGAAGAATGTTAAAAGTAAATCAAATTTTAACCACATATTCTGAGAAACTGACAGAAGGATCACAATTAAGTCATAAGTTTTGTTTGAACCTTTATTATACTCCCATTGATACTACACTTTTGTCATGGGAGTATGTTACTTCATTGTAAGAATTTGGATCATTGTCTCTGCTGAAGAATGTTAAAAGTAAATCAAATTTTAACCACATATTCTGAGAAACTGACAGAAGGAACACAATTAAGTCATAAGTTTTGTTTGAACCATTATTATACTCCCAGTGATACTACACTTTAGTCTTGGGAGTCTGATACTTCATTGTAACAATTTGGATCATTGTCTCTGCTGAAGAATGTTAAAAGTAAATCAAATTTTAACCACATATTCTGAGAAACTGACAGAAGGAACACAATTAAGTCATAAGTTTTGTTTGAACCTTTATTATAATCCCAGTGACACTACACTTTTGTCATGGGAGTATGTTACTTCATTGTAACAATTTGGATCATTGTCTCTGCTGAAGAATGTTAAAAGTAAATCAAATTTTAACCACATATTCTGAGAAACTGACAGAAGGATCACAATTAAGTCTTAAGTTTTGTTTGACCCTTTATTATACTCCCAGTGATACTACACTTTAGTCTTGGGAGTCTGTTACTTCATTGTAACAATTTGGATCATTGTCCTTGCTGAAGAATGTCAAAAGTAAATCAAATTTTAACCACATATTCTGGGAAACTGACAGAAGGATCACAATTAAGTCATAAGTTTTGTTTGAACCTTTATAATACTCCCAGTGATACTACACTTTAGTCTTGGGAGTATGTTACTTCATTGTAACAATTTGGATCATTGTCCTTGCTGTAGAATGTTAAAAGTAAATCAAATTTTAAACACATATTCTGAGAAACTGACAGAAGGATCACAATTAAGTCATAAGTTTTGTTTGAACCTTTATTATACTCCCAGTGATACTACACTTTAGACTTGGGAGTCTGTTACTTCATTGTAACAATTTGGATCATTGTCTCTGCTGAAGAATGTTAAAAGTAAATCAAATTTTAACCACATATACTGAGAAACTGACAGAAGGATAACAATTAAGTCATAAGTTTTGTTTGAACCTTTATTATACTCCCATTGATACTACACTTTTGTCATGGGAGTATGTTACTTTATTGTAAGAATTTGGATCATTGTCTCTGCTGAAGAATGTTAAAAGTAAATCAAATTTTAACCACATATTCTGAGAAACTGACAGAAGGATCACAATTAAGTCATAAGTTTTGTTTGAACCTTTATTATACTCCCAGTGATACTACACTTTAGTCTTGGGAGTCTGTTACTTCATTGTAACAATTTGGATCATTGCCTTTTTGAAGAATGTTAAAAGTAAATCAAATTTTAACCACATATTCTGAGAAACTGACAGAAGGATCACAATTAAGTCATAAGTTTTGTTTGAACCTTTATTATACTTCCAGTGATACTACACTTTAGTCTTGGGAGTCTGTTACTTCATTGTAACAATTTGGGTCATTGTCTCTGCTGAAGAATGTTAAAAGTAAATCAAATTTAACCACATATTCTGAGAAACTGACAGAAGGATCACAATTAAGTCATAAGTTTTGTTTGAACCTTTATTATACTCCCAGTGATACTACACTTTAGTCTTGGGAGTCTGTTACTTCATTGTAACAATTTGGATCATTGTCTCTGCTGAAGAATGTTAAAAGTAAATCAAATTTTTACCACATATTCTGAGTAACTGACAGAAGGATCACAATTAAGTCATAAGTTTTGTTTGAACCATTATTATACTCCCAGTGATACTACACTTTAGTCTAGGGAGTCTGATACTTCATTGTAACAATTTGGATCATTGTCTCTGCTGAAGAATGTTAAAAGTAAATCAAATTTTAACCACATATTCTGAGAAACTGACAGAAGGAACACAATTAAGTCATAAGTTTTGTTTGAACCTTTATTATACTCCCAGTGACACTACACTTTTGTCATGGGAGTATGTTACTTCATTGTAACAATTTGGATCATTGTCTCTGCTGAATAATGTTAAAAGTAATTCAAATTTTAACCACATATTCTGAGAAACTGACAGAAGGATCACAATTAAGTCTTAAGTTTTGTTTGAACCTTTATTATACTCCCAGTGATACTACACTTTAGTCTTGGGAGTATGTTACTTCATTGTAACAATTTGGATCATTGTCCTTGCTGAAGAATGTTAAAAGTAAATCAAATTTTAACCACATATTCTGGGAAACTGACAGAAGGATCACAATTAAGTCATAAGTTTTGTTTGAACCTTTATAATACTCCCAGTGATACTACACTTTAGTCTTGGGAGTATGTTACTTCATTGTAACAATTTGGATCATTGTCTCTGCTGAAGAATGTTAAAAGTAAATCAAATTTTTACCACATATTCTGAGAAACTGACAGAAGGATCACAATTAAGTCATAAGTTTTGTGTGAACCTTTATTATACTCCCAGTGATACTACACTTTAGTCTTGGGAGTCTGTTACTTCATTGTAAGAATTTGGACCATTATCTCTGCTGAAGAATGTTAAAAGTAAATCAAATTTTAACCACATATTCTGAGAAACTGACAGAAGGATCACAATTAAGTCATAAGTTTTGTTTGAACCTTTATTATACTCCCAGTGATACTACACTTTAGTCTTGGGAGTCTGTTACTTCATTGTAACAATTTGGATCATTGTCTCTGCTGAAGAATGTTAAAAGTAAATCAAATTTTAACCACATATTCTGAGAAACTGACAGAAGGATCACAATTAAGTCATAAGTTTTGTTTGAACCTTTATTATACTCCCAGTGATACTACACTTTAGTCTTGGGAGTCTGTTACTTCATTGTAACAATTTGGAACATTGTCTCTGCTGAAGAATGTTAAAAGTAAATCAAATTTTAACCACATATTCTGAGAAACTGACAGAAGGATCACAATTAAGTCATAAGTTTTGTTAGAACATTTATTATACTCCCAGTGATACTACACTTTAGTCTAGGGATTCTGTTATTTCATTGTAATAATTTGGATCATTGTCTCTGCTGAAGAATGTTAAAAGTAAGTCAAATTTTAACCACATATTCTGAGAAACTGACAGAAGGATCACAATTAAATCATAAGTTTTTTTTGAACCTTTATTATACTCCCAGTGATAATACAATTTAGTCTTGGGAGTCTGTTACTTCATTGTAACAACTTGGATCATTGTCTCTGCTGAAGAATTTAAAAGTAAATCAAATTTTAACCACATATTCTGAGAAACTGAGAGAAGGATCACAATTAAGTCATAAGTTTTGTTTGAACCTTTATTATACTCCCAGTGATACTACACTTTAGCCTTGGGAGCCTGTTACTTCATTGTAACAATTTGGACCATTGTCTCTGCCGAAGAATGTTAAAAGTAAATCAAAATTTAACCACATATTCTGAGAAAATGACAGAAGGAACACAATTAAGTCATAAGTTTTGTTTGAACCTTTATTATACTCCCAGTGATACTACACTTTTGTCAAGGAAGTATGTTACTTCATTGTAACAATTTGGATCATTGTCTCTGCTGAAGAATGTTAAAAGTAAATCAAATTTTAACCACATATTCTGAGAAACTGACAGAAGGATCACAATTAAGTCTTAAGTTTTGTTTGAACCTTTATTATACTCCCAGTGATACTACACTTTAGTCTTGGGAGTCTGTTACTTCATTGTAACAATTTGGATCATTGTCCTTGCTGAAGAATGTTAAAAGTAAATCAAATTTTAACCACAAATTCTGAGAAACTGACAGAAGGATTACAATTAAGTCATAAGTTTTGTTTGAACCATTATAATACTCCCAGTGATACTACACTTTAGTCTTGGGAGTATGTTACTTCATTGTAACAATTTGGATCATTGTCCTTGCTGTAGAATGTTAAAAGAAAATCAAATTTTAACCACATATTCTGAGAAACTGACAGAAGGATCACAATTAAGTCATAAGTTTTGTTTGAACCTTTATTATACTCCCAGTGATACTACACATTAGTCTTGGGAGTCTGTTACTTCATTGTAACAATTTGGATCATTGTCTCTGCTGAAGAATGTTAAAAGTAAATCAAATTTTAACCACATATTCTGAGAAACTGAGAGAAGGATCACAATTAAGTTTAAGTTTTGTGTGAACCTTTATTATACTCCCAGTGATACTACACTTTAGTCTTGGGAGTCTGTTACTTCATTGTAAAAATTTGGACCATTATCTCTGCTGAACAATGTTAAAAGTAAATCAAATTTTAACCACATATTCTGAGAAACTGACAGAAGGATCACAATTAAGTCATAAGTTTTGTTTGAACCTTTATTATACTCCCAGTGATACTACACTTTAGTCTTGGGAGTCTGTTACTTCATTGTAACAATTTGGATCATTGTCTCTGCTGAAGAATGTTAAAAGTAAATCAAATTTTAACCACATATTCTGAGAAACTGACAGAAGGATCACAATTAAGTCATAAGTTTTGTTTGAACATTTATTATACTCCCAGTGATACTACACTTTAGTCTTGGGAGTCTGTTACTTCATTGTAACAATTTGGATCATTGTCTCTGCTGAAGAATGTTAAAAGTAAATCAAATTTTAACCACATATTCTGAGAAACTGACAGAAGGATCACAATTAAGTCATAAGTTTTGTTAGAACCTTTATTATACTCCCAGTGATACTACACTTTAGTCTTGGGATTCTGTTATTTCATTGTAATAATTTGGATCATTGTCTCTGCTGAAGAATGTTAAAAGTAAGTCAAATTTTAACCACATATTCTGAGAAACTGACAGAAGGATCACAATTAAGTCATAAGTTTTTTTTTAACCTTTATTATACTCCCAGTGATAATACAATTTAGTCTTGGGAGTCTGTTATTTCATTGTAACAATTTGGATCATTGTCTCTGCTGAAGAATGTTAAAAGTAAATCAAATTTTAACCACATATTCTGAGAAACTGACAGAAGGATCACAATTAAGTCATAAGTTTTGTTTGAACCTTTATTATACTCCCAGTGATACTACACTTTAGCCTTGGGAGCCTGTTACTTCATTGTAACAATTTGGATCATTGTCTCTGCTGAAGAATGTTAAAAGTAAATCAAAATTTAAACACATATTCTGAGAAACTGACACAAGGATCACAATTAAGTCATAAGTTTTGTTTGAACCTTTATTATACTCCCAGTGATACTACACTTTAGTCTTGGGAGTCTGTTACTTCATTGTAACAATTTGGATCATTGTCTCTGCTGAAGAATGTTAAAAGTAAATCAAATTTTAACAACATATTCTGAGAAACTGACAGAAGGATCACAATTAAGTCATCAGTTTTGTTTGAACCTTTATTATACTCCCAGTGATACTACACTTTAGTCTTGGGAGTCTGTTACTTCATTGTAACAATTTGGACCATTGTCTCTGCTGAAGAATGTTAAAGGTAAATCAAATTTTAACCACATATTCTGAGAAACTGACAGAAGGTTCACAATTAAGTCATAAGTTTTGTTTGAACTTTTATTATACTCCCAGTGATACTATACTTTAGTCTTGGGAGTCTGTTACTTCATTGTAACAATTTGTACCATTGTCTCTGCTGATGAATGTTAAAAGTAAATCAAATTTTAACCACATATTCTGAGAAACTGACAGAAGGATCACAATTAAGTCATAAGTTTTGTTTGAACCTTTATTATACTCCCAGTGATACTACTCTTTAGTCTTGGGAGTCTGTTACTTCATTGTAACAATTTGGATCATTGTCTCTGCTGAAGAATGTTAAAAGTAAATCAAATTTAACCACATATTCTGAGAAACTGACAGAAGGATCACAATTAAGTCATAAGTTTTGTTTGAACCTTTTTTATACTCCCAGTAATACTACACTTTAGTCTTGGTAGTCTGATACTTCATTGCAACAATTTGGACCACTGTCTCTGCTGAAGAATGTTAAAAGTAAATCAAATTTTAACCACATATTCTGAGAAACTGACATAAGGATCACAATTAAGTCATACGTTTTGTTTGAACCTTTATTATACTCCCAGTGATACTACACTTTAGTCTTGGGAGTCTGTTATTTCATTGTAACAATTTGGATCATTGTCTCTGTTGAAGAATGTTAAAAGTAAATCACATTTTAACCACATATTCTGAGAAACTGAAAGAAGGTTCACAATTAAATCATAAGATTTGTTTGAACCTTTATTATACTCCCAGTGATACTACACTTTAGTCTTGGGAGTCTGTTACTTCATTGTAGCAATTTGGATCATTGTCTCTGCTGAAGAATGTTAAAAGTAAATCAAATTTTAACCACATATTCTGAGAAACTGACAGAAGGATCACAATTAAGTCATAAGTTTTGTTTGAACCTTTATTATACTCCCAGTGATACTACACTTTTGTCTTGGGAGTCTGTTACTTCATTGTTTCAATTTGGACCATTGTCTCTGCTGAAGAATGTTAAAAGTAAATCAAATTTTAACCACATATTCTGAGAAACTGAAACAAGGATCACAATTAAGTCATAAGTTTTGTTTGAACCTTTATTATACTCCCAGTGATACTACACTTTTGTCATGGGAGTATGTTACTTCATTGTAACAATTTGGATCATTGTCTCTGCTGAAGAATGTTAAAAGTAAATCAAATTTTAACCACATATTCTGAGAAACTGACAGAAGGATCACAATTAATTCTTAAGTTTTGTTTGAACCTTTATTATACTCCCAGTGATAATACACTTAATCTTGGGAGTCTGTTACTTCATTGTAACAATTTGGATCATTGTCCTTGCTGAAGAATGTTAAAAGTAAATCAAATTTTAACCACATATTCTGAGAAACTGACAGAAGGATCACAATTAAGTAATAAGTTTTGTTTGAACCTTTATAATACTCCCAGTGATACTACACTTTAGTCTTGGGAGTATGTTACTTCATTGTAACAATTTGGATCATTGTCCTTGCTGTAGAATGTTAAAAGTAAATCAAATTTTAACCACATATTCTTAGAAACTGACAGAAGGATCACAATTAAGTCATAAGTTTTGTTTGAACCTTTATTATACTCCCAGTGATACTACACATTAGTCTTGGGAGTCTGTTACTTCATTGTAACAATTTGGATCATTGTCTCTGCTGAAGAATGTTAAAAGTAAATCAAATTTTAACCACATATTCTGAGAAACTGACAGAAGGATCACAATTAAGTCATAAGTTTTGTGTGAACCTTTATTATACTCCCAGTGATACTACACTTTAGTCTTGGGAGTCTGTTACTTGATTGTAACAATTTGGACCATTATCTCTGCTGAAGAATGTTAAAAGTAAATCAAATTTTAACCACATATTCTGAGAAACTGACAGAAGGATCACAATTAAGTCATAAGTTTTGTTTGAACCTTTATTATACTCCCAGTGATACTACACTTTAGTCTTGGGAGTCTGTTACTTCATTGTAACAATTTGGATCATTGTCTCTGCTGAAGAATGTTAAAAGTAAATCAAATTTTAACCACATATTCTGAGAAACTGACAGAAGGATCACAATTAAGTCATAAGTTTTGTTTGAACCTTTATTATACTCCCAGTGATACTACACTTTAGTCTTGGGAGTCTGTTACTTCATTGTAACAATTTGGATCATTGTCTCTGCTGAAGAATGTTAAAAGTAAATCAAATTTTAACCACAAATTCTGGGAAACTGACAGAAGGATCACAATTAAGTCATAAGTTTTGTTTGAACCTTTATTATACTCCCAGTGATATTACACTTTAGCCTTGGGAGCCTGTTATTTGATTGTAACAATTTGGATCATTGTCTCTGCTGAAGAATGTTAAAAGTAAATCAAAATTTAAACACATATTCTGAGAAACTGACACAAGGATCACAATTAAGTCATAAGTTTTGTTTGAACCTTTATTATACTCCCAGTGGTACTACACTTTAGTCTTGGGAGTCTGTTACTTCATTGTAACAATTTGGATCATTGTCTCTGCTGAAGAATGTTCAAAGTAAATCAAATTTTAACCATATATTCTGAGAAACTGACAGAAGGATCACAATTAAGTCATCAGTTTTGTTTGAACCTTTATTATACTCTCAGTGATACTACACTTTAGTCTTGAGAGTCTGTTACTTCATTGTAACTATTTGGATCATTGTCTCTGCTGAAGAATGTTAAAAGTAAATCAAATTTTAACCACATATTCTGAGAAACTGACAGAAGGTTCACAATTAAGTCATAAGTTTTGTTTGAACTTTTATTATACTCCCAGTGATACTACACTTTAGTCTTGGGAGTCTGTTACTTCATTGTAACAATTTGTACCATTGTCTCTGCTGAAGAATGTTAAAAGTAAATCAAATTTTAACCACATATTCTGAGAGACTGACAGAAGGATCACAATTAAGTCATAAGTTTTGTTTGAACCTTTATTATACTCCCAGTAATACTACACTTTAGTCTTGGTAGTCTGATACTTCATTGTAACAATTTGGATGACTGTCTCTGCTGAAGAATGTTAAAAGTAAATCAAATTTTAACCACATATTCTGAGAAACTGACAGAAGGATCACAATTAAGTCATAAGTTTTGTTTGAACCTTTATTATACTCCCAGTGATACTACACTTTAGTTTTGGGAGTCTGTTATTTCATTGTAACAATTTGGATCATTGTCTCTGCTGAAGAATGTTAAAAGTAAATCAAATTTTAACCACATATTCTGAGAAACTGACAGAAGGTTCACAATTAAATCATAAGTTTTGTTTGAACCTTTATTATACTCCCAGTGATACTACACTTTAGTCTTGGGAGTCTGTTACTTCATTGTTTCAATTTGGACCATTGTCTCTGCTGAAGAATGTTAAATGTAAATCAAATTTTAACCACATATTCCGAGAAACTGACAGAAGGATCACAATTAAGTCATAAGTTTTGTTTGAACCTTTATTATACTCCCAGTGATACTACACATTAGTCTTGGGAGTCTGTTACTTCATTGTAACAATTTGGATCTTTGTCTCTGCTGAAGAATGATAAAAGTAAATCAAATTTTAACCACATATTCTGAGAAACTGACAGAAGGTTCACAATTAAGTCATAAGTTATGTGTGAACCTTTATTATACTCCCAGTGATACTACACTTTAGTCTAGGGAGTCTGTTACTTGATTGTAACAATTTGGACCATTATCTCTGCTGAAGAATGTTAAAAGTAAATCAAATTTTAACCACATATTCTGAGAAACTGACAGAAGGATCACAATTAAGTCATAAGATTTGTTTGAACCTTTATTATACTCCCAGTGATACTACACTTTAGTTTGGGAGTCTGTTACTTCATTGTAACAATATGGACCATTGTCTCTGCTGAAGAATGTTAAAAGTAAATCAAATTTTAACCACAAATTCTGAGAAACTGACAGAAGGATCACAATTAAGTCATAAGTTTTGTTAGAACCTTTATTATACTCCCAGTGATACTACACTTTAGTCTTGGGATTCTGTTATTTCATTGTAACAATATGGACCATTGTCTCTGCTGAAGAATGTTAAAAGTAAGTCAAATTTTAACCACATATTCTGAGAAACTGACAAAAGGATCACAATTAAGTGATAAGTTTTTTTTTAACCTTTATTATACTCCCAGTGATAATACAATTTAGTCTTGGGAGTCTGTTACTTCATTGTAACAATTTGGATCATTGTCTCTGCTGAAGAATGTTAAAAGTAATTCAAATTTTAACCACATATTCTGAGAAACTGACAGAAGGATCTAAATTAAGTCATAAGTTTTGTTTGAACCTTTATTATACTCCCAGTGATACTACACTTTAGCCTTGGGAGCCTGTTACTTCATTGTAACAATTTGGATCATTGTCTCTGCTGAAGAATGTTAAAAGTAAATCAAAATTTAAACACATATTCTGAGAAACTGACACAAAGATCACAATTAAGTCATAAGTTTTGTTTGAACCTTTATTATACTCCCAGTGATACTACACTTTATTCTTGGGAGTCTGTTACTTCATTGTTACAATTTGGATCATTGTCTCTGCTGAAGAATGTTAAAAGTAAATCAAATTTTAACCACATATTCTGAGAAACTGACAGAAGGATCACAATTAAGTCATCAGTTTTGATTGAACCTTTATTATACTCCCAGTGATACTACACTTTAGTCTTGGGAGTCTGTTACTTCATTGTAACAATTTGGACCATTGTCTCTGCTGAAGAATGTTAAAAGTAAATCAAATTTTAACCACATATTCTGAGAAACTGACAGAAGGTTCACAATTAAGACATAAGTTTTGTTTGAACCTTTATTATACTCCCAGTGACACTACACTTTTGTCATGGGAGTATGTTACTTCATTGTAACAATTTGGATCATTGTCTCTGCTGAAGAATGTTAAAAGTAAATCAAAGTTTAACCACATATTCTGAGAAACTGACAGAAGGATCACAATTAAGTCTTAAGTTTTGTTTGAACCTTTATTATACTCCCAGTGATACTACACTTTAGTCTTGGGAGTATGTTACTTCATTGTAACAATTTGGATCATTGTCCTTGCTGAAGAATGTTAAAAGTAAATCAAATTTTAACCACATATTCTGGGTAACTGACAGAAGGATCACAATTAAGTCATAAGTTCTGTTTGAACCTTTATAATACTCCCAGTGATACTACACTTTAGTCTTGGGAGTATGTTACTTCATTGTAACAATTTGGATCATTGTCCTTGCTGTAGAATGTTAAAAGTAAATCAAATTTTAACCACATATTCTGAGAAACTGACAGAAGGATCACAATTAAGTCATAAGTTTTGTTTGAACCTTTATTATACTCCCAGTGATACTACACATTAGTCTTGGGAGTCTGTTACTTCATTGTAACAATTTGGATCATTGTCTCTGCTGAAGAATGTTAAAAGTAAATCAAATTTTAACCACATATTCTGAGAAACTGACAGAAGGATCACAATTAAGTCATAAGTTTTGTGTGAACCTTTATTATACTCCCAGTGATACTACACTTTAGTCTTGGGAGTCTGTTACTTCATTGTAAGAATTTGGACCATTATCTCTGCTGAAGAATGTTAAAAGTAAATCAAATTTTAACCACATATTCTGAGAAACTGACAGAAGGATCACAATTAAGTCATAAGTTTTGTTTGAACCTTTATTATACTCCCAGTGATACTACACTTTAGTCTTGGGAGTCTGTTACTTCATTGTAACAATTTGGATCATTGTCTCTGCTGAAGAATGTTAAAAGTAAATCAAATTTTAATCACATATTCTGAGAAACTGACAGAAGGATCACAATTAAGTCATAAGTTTTGTTTGAACCTTTATTATACTCCCAGTGATACTACACTTTAGTCTTGGGAGTCTGTTACTTCATTGTAACAATTTGGACCATTGTCTCTGCTGAAGAATGTTAAAAGTAAATCAAATTTTAACGACATATTCTGAGAAACTGACAGAAGGATCACAATTAAGTCATAAGTTTTGTTAGAACATTTATTATACTCCCAGTGATACTACAATTTAGTCTTGGGATTCTGTTATTTCATTGTAATAATTTGGATCATTGTCTCTGCTGAAGAATGTTAAAAGTAAGTCAAATTTTAACCACATATTTTGAGAAACTGACAGAAGGATCACAATTAAGTCATAAGTTTTTTTTGAACTTTTATTATACTCTCAGTGATACTACACTTTAGTCTTGAGAGTCTGTTACTTCATTGTAACTATTTGGATCATTGTCTCTGCTGAAGAATGTTAAAAGTAAATCAAATTTTAACCACATATTCTGAGAAACTGACAGAAGGTTCACAATTAAGTCATAAGTTTTGTTTGAACTTTTATTATACTCCCAGTGATACTACACTTTAGTCTTGGGAGTCTGTTACTTCATTGTAACAATTTGTACCATTGTCTCTGCTGAAGAATGTTAAAAGTAAATCAAATTTTAACCACATATTCTGAGAGACTGACAGAAGGATCACAATTAAGTCATAAGTTTTGTTTGAACCTTTATTATACTCCCAGTAATACTACACTTTAGTCTTGGTAGTCTGATACTTCATTGTAACAATTTGGATGACTGTCTCTGCTGAAGAATGTTAAAAGTAAATCAAATTTTAACCACATATTCTGAGAAACTGACAGAAGGATCACAATTAAGTCATAAGTTTTGTTTGAACCTTTATTATACTCCCAGTGATACTACACTTTAGTTTTGGGAGTCTGTTATTTCATTGTAACAATTTGGATCATTGTCTCTGCTGAAGAATGTTAAAAGTAAATCAAATTTTAACCACATATTCTGAGAAACTGACAGAAGGTTCACAATTAAATCATAAGTTTTGTTTGAACCTTTATTATACTCCCAGTGATACTACACTTTAGTCTTGGGAGTCTGTTACTTCATTGTTTCAATTTGGACCATTGTCTCTGCTGAAGAATGTTAAATGTAAATCAAATTTTAACCACATATTCCGAGAAACTGACAGAAGGATCACAATTAAGTCATAAGTTTTGTTTGAACCTTTATTATACTCCCAGTGATACTACACATTAGTCTTGGGAGTCTGTTACTTCATTGTAACAATTTGGATCTTTGTCTCTGCTGAAGAATGATAAAAGTAAATCAAATTTTAACCACATATTCTGAGAAACTGACAGAAGGTTCACAATTAAGTCATAAGTTATGTGTGAACCTTTATTATACTCCCAGTGATACTACACTTTAGTCTAGGGAGTCTGTTACTTGATTGTAACAATTTGGACCATTATCTCTGCTGAAGAATGTTAAAAGTAAATCAAATTTTAACCACATATTCTGAGAAACTGACAGAAGGATCACAATTAAGTCATAAGATTTGTTTGAACCTTTATTATACTCCCAGTGATACTACACTTTAGTTTGGGAGTCTGTTACTTCATTGTAACAATATGGACCATTGTCTCTGCTGAAGAATGTTAAAAGTAAATCAAATTTTAACCACAAATTCTGAGAAACTGACAGAAGGATCACAATTAAGTCATAAGTTTTGTTAGAACCTTTATTATACTCCCAGTGATACTACACTTTAGTCTTGGGATTCTGTTATTTCATTGTAACAATATGGACCATTGTCTCTGCTGAAGAATGTTAAAAGTAAGTCAAATTTTAACCACATATTCTGAGAAACTGACAAAAGGATCACAATTAAGTGATAAGTTTTTTTTTAACCTTTATTATACTCCCAGTGATAATACAATTTAGTCTTGGGAGTCTGTTACTTCATTGTAACAATTTGGATCATTGTCTCTGCTGAAGAATGTTAAAAGTAATTCAAATTTTAACCACATATTCTGAGAAACTGACAGAAGGATCTAAATTAAGTCATAAGTTTTGTTTGAACCTTTATTATACTCCCAGTGATACTACACTTTAGCCTTGGGAGCCTGTTACTTCATTGTAACAATTTGGATCATTGTCTCTGCTGAAGAATGTTAAAAGTAAATCAAAATTTAAACACATATTCTGAGAAACTGACACAAAGATCACAATTAAGTCATAAGTTTTGTTTGAACCTTTATTATACTCCCAGTGATACTACACTTTATTCTTGGGAGTCTGTTACTTCATTGTTACAATTTGGATCATTGTCTCTGCTGAAGAATGTTAAAAGTAAATCAAATTTTAACCACATATTCTGAGAAACTGACAGAAGGATCACAATTAAGTCATCAGTTTTGATTGAACCTTTATTATACTCCCAGTGATACTACACTTTAGTCTTGGGAGTCTGTTACTTCATTGTAACAATTTGGACCATTGTCTCTGCTGAAGAATGTTAAAAGTAAATCAAATTTTAACCACATATTCTGAGAAACTGACAGAAGGTTCACAATTAAGACATAAGTTTTGTTTGAACCTTTATTATACTCCCAGTGACACTACACTTTTGTCATGGGAGTATGTTACTTCATTGTAACAATTTGGATCATTGTCTCTGCTGAAGAATGTTAAAAGTAAATCAAAGTTTAACCACATATTCTGAGAAACTGACAGAAGGATCACAATTAAGTCTTAAGTTTTGTTTGAACCTTTATTATACTCCCAGTGATACTACACTTTAGTCTTGGGAGTATGTTACTTCATTGTAACAATTTGGATCATTGTCCTTGCTGAAGAATGTTAAAAGTAAATCAAATTTTAACCACATATTCTGGGTAACTGACAGAAGGATCACAATTAAGTCATAAGTTCTGTTTGAACCTTTATAATACTCCCAGTGATACTACACTTTAGTCTTGGGAGTATGTTACTTCATTGTAACAATTTGGATCATTGTCCTTGCTGTAGAATGTTAAAAGTAAATCAAATTTTAACCACATATTCTGAGAAACTGACAGAAGGATCACAATTAAGTCATAAGTTTTGTTTGAACCTTTATTATACTCCCAGTGATACTACACATTAGTCTTGGGAGTCTGTTACTTCATTGTAACAATTTGGATCATTGTCTCTGCTGAAGAATGTTAAAAGTAAATCAAATTTTAACCACATATTCTGAGAAACTGACAGAAGGATCACAATTAAGTCATAAGTTTTGTGTGAACCTTTATTATACTCCCAGTGATACTACACTTTAGTCTTGGGAGTCTGTTACTTCATTGTAAGAATTTGGACCATTATCTCTGCTGAAGAATGTTAAAAGTAAATCAAATTTTAACCACATATTCTGAGAAACTGACAGAAGGATCACAATTAAGTCATAAGTTTTGTTTGAACCTTTATTATACTCCCAGTGATACTACACTTTAGTCTTGGGAGTCTGTTACTTCATTGTAACAATTTGGATCATTGTCTCTGCTGAAGAATGTTAAAAGTAAATCAAATTTTAATCACATATTCTGAGAAACTGACAGAAGGATCACAATTAAGTCATAAGTTTTGTTTGAACCTTTATTATACTCCCAGTGATACTACACTTTAGTCTTGGGAGTCTGTTACTTCATTGTAACAATTTGGACCATTGTCTCTGCTGAAGAATGTTAAAAGTAAATCAAATTTTAACGACATATTCTGAGAAACTGACAGAAGGATCACAATTAAGTCATAAGTTTTGTTAGAACATTTATTATACTCCCAGTGATACTACAATTTAGTCTTGGGATTCTGTTATTTCATTGTAATAATTTGGATCATTGTCTCTGCTGAAGAATGTTAAAAGTAAGTCAAATTTTAACCACATATTTTGAGAAACTGACAGAAGGATCACAATTAAGTCATAAGTTTTTTTTGAACTTTTATTATAGTCCCAGTGATAATACAATTTAGTCTTGGGAGTCTGTTACTTCATTGTAACAATTTGGATCATTGTCTCTGCTGAAGAATTTAAAAGTAAATCAAATTTTAACCACATATTCTGAGAAAATGAGAGAAGGATCACAATTAAGTCATAAGTTTTGTTTGAACCTTTATTATACTCCCAGTGATACTACACTTTAGACTTGGGAGCCTGTTACTTCATTGTAACAATTTGGATCATTGTCTCTGCCGAAGAATGTTAAAAGTAAATCAAAATTTAAACACATATTCTGAGAAACTGACACAAGGATCACAATTAAGTCATCAGTTTTGTTTGAACCTTTATTATACTCCCAGTGATACTACACTTTAGTCTTGGGAGTCTGTTACTTCATTGTAACAATTTGGATCATTGTCTCTGCTGAAGAATGTTAAAAGTAAATCAAATTTTAACCACATATTCTGAGAAACTGACAGAAGGAACACAATTAAGTCATAAGTTTTGTTTGAACCTTTATTATACTCCCAGTGATACTACACTTTTGTCAAGGAAGTATGTTACTTCATTGTAACAATTTGGATCATTGTCTCTGCTGAAGAATGTTAAAAGTAAATCAAATTTTAACCACATATTCTGAGAAACTGACAGAAGGATCACAATTAAGTCTTAAGTTTTGTTTGAACCTTTATTATACTCCCAGTGATACTACACTTTAGTTTGGGAGTCTGTTACTTCATTGTAACAATTTGGATCATTGTCCTTGCTGAAGAATGTTAAAAGTAAATCAAATTTTAACCACAAATTCTGAGAAACTGACAGAAGGATCACAATTAAGTCATAAGTTTTGTTTGAACCTTTATAATACTCCCAGTGATACTACACTTTAGTCTCGGGAGTATGTTACTTCATTGTAACAATTTGGATCATTGTCCTTGCTGTAGAATGTTAAAAGAAAATCAAATTTTAACCACATATTCTGAGAAACTGACAGAAGGATCACAATTAAGTCATAAGTTTTGTTTGAACCTTTATTATACTCCCAGTGATACTACACATTAGTCTTGGGAGTCTGTTACTTCATTGTAACAATTTGGATCATTGTCTCTGCTGAAGAATGTTAAAAGTAAATCAAATTTTAACCACATAATCTGAGAAACTGACAGAAGGATCACAATTAAGTCATAAGTTTTGTGTGAACCTTTATTATACTCCCAGTGATACTACACTTTAGTCTTGGGAGTCTGTTACTTCATTGTAAGAATTTGGACCATTATCTCTGCTGAAGAATGTTAAAAGTAAATCAAATTTTAACCACATGTTCTGAGAAACTGACAGAAGGATCACAATTAAGTCATAAGTTTTGTTTGAACCTTTATTATACTCCCAGTGATACTACACTTTAGTCTTGGGAGTCTGTTACTTCATTGTAACAATTTGGATCATTGTCTCTGCTGAAGAATGTTAAAAGTAAATCAAATTTAACCACATATTCTGAGAAACTGACAGAAGGATCACAATTAAGTCATAAGTTTTGTTAGAGCCTTTATTATACTCCCAGTGATACTACACTTTAGACTTGGGATTCTGTTATTTCATTGTAATAATTTGGATCATTGTCTCTGCTGAAGAATGTTAAAAGTATGTCAAATTTTAACCACATATTCTGAGAAACTGACAGAAGGATCACAATTAAGTCATAAGTTTTTTTTGAACCTTTATTATACTCCCAGTGATAATACAATTTAGTCTTGGGAGTCTGTTACTTCATTGTAACAATTTGGATCATTGTCTCTGCTGAAGAATGTTAAAAGTAAATCAAAATTTAAACACATATTCTGAGAAACTGACACAGGGATCACAATTAAGTCATAAGTTTTGTTTGAACCTTTATTATACTCCCAGTGATACTACACATTAGTCTTGGGAGTCTGTTACTTCATTGTAACAATTTGGATCATTGTCTCTGCTGAAGAATGCTAAAAGTAAATCAAATTTTAACCACATATTCTGAGAAACTGACAGAAGGATCACAATTAAGTCATAAGTTTTGTGTGAACCTTTATTATACTCCCAGTGATACTACACTTTAGTCTTGGGAGTCTGTTACTTGATTGTAACAATTTGGACCATTATCTCTGCTGAAGAATGTTAAAAGTAAATCAAATTTTAACCACATATTCTGAGAAACTGACAGAAGGATCACAATTAAGTCATAAGTTTTGTTTGAACCTTTATTATACTCCCAGTGATACTACACTTTAGTCTTGGGAGTCTGTTACTTCATTGTAACAATTTGGATCATTGTCTCTGCTGAAGAATGTTAAAAGTAAATCAAATTTTAACCACAAATTCTGGGAAACTGACAGAAGGATCACAATTAAGTCATAAGTTTTGTTTGAACCTTTATTATACTCCCAGTGATATTACACTTTAGCCTTGGGAGCCTGTTATTTGATTGTAACAATTTGGATCATTGTCTCTGCTGAAGAATGTTAAAAGTAAATCAAAATTTAAACACATATTCTGAGAAACTGACACAAGGATCACAATTAAGTCATAAGTTTTGTTTGAACCTTTATTATACTCCCAGTGGTACTACACTTTAGTCTTGGGAGTCTGTTACTTCATTGTAACAATTTGGATCATTGTCTCTGCTGAAGAATGTTCAAAGTAAATCAAATTTTAACCACATATTCTGAGAAACTGACAGAAGGATCACAATTAAGTCATCAGTTTTGTTTGAACCTTTATTATACTCTCAGTGATACTACACTTTAGTCTTGAGAGTCTGTTACTTCATTGTAACTATTTGGATCATTGTCTCTGCTGAAGAATGTTAAAAGTAAATCAAATTTTAACCACATATTCTGAGAAACTGACAGAAGGTTCACAATTAAGTCATAAGTTTTGTTTGAACTTTTATTATACTCCCAGTGATACTACACTTTAGTCTTGGGAGTCTGTTACTTCATTGTAACAATTTGTACCATTGTCTCTGCTGAAGAATGTTAAAAGTAAATCAAATTTTAACCACATATTCTGAGAGACTGACAGAAGGATCACAATTAAGTCATAAGTTTTGTTTGAACCATTATTATACTCCCAGTAATACTACACTTTAGTCTTGGTAGTCTGATACTTCATTGTAACAATTTGGATGACTGTCTCTGCTGAAGAATGTTAAAAGTAAATCAAATTTTAACCACATATTCTGAGAAACTGACAGAAGGATCACAATTAAGTCATAAGTTTTGTTTGAACCTTTATTATACTCCCAGTGATACTACACTTTAGTTTTGGGAGTCTGTTATTTCATTGTAACAATTTGGATCATTGTCTCTGCTGAAGAATGTTAAAAGTAAATCAAATTTTAACCACATATTCTGAGAAACTGACAGAAGGTTCACAATTAAATCATAAGTTTTGTTTGAACCTTTATTATACTCCCAGTGATACTACACTTTAGTCTTGGGAGTCTGTTACTTCATTGTTTCAATTTGGACCATTGTCTCTGCTGAAGAATGTTAAATGTAAATCAAATTTTAACCACATATTCCGAGAAACTGACAGAAGGATCACAATTAAGTCATAAGTTTTGTTTGAACCTTTATTATACTCCCAGTGATACTACACATTAGTCTTGGGAGTCTGTTACTTCATTGTAACAATTTGGATCTTTGTCTCTGCTGAAGAATGATAAAAGTAAATCAAATTTTAACCACATATTCTGAGAAACTGACAGAAGGTTCACAATTAAGTCATAAGTTATGTGTGAACCTTTATTATACTCCCAGTGATACTACACTTTAGTCTAGGGAGTCTGTTACTTGATTGTAACAATTTGGACCATTATCTCTGCTGAAGAATGTTAAAAGTAAATCAAATTTTAACCACATATTCTGAGAAACTGACAGAAGGATCACAATTAAGTCATAAGATTTGTTTGAACCTTTATTATACTCCCAGTGATACTACACTTTAGTTTGGGAGTCTGTTACTTCATTGTAACAATATGGACCATTGTCTCTGCTGAAGAATGTTAAAAGTAAATCAAATTTTAACCACAAATTCTGAGAAACTGACAGAAGGATCACAATTAAGTCATAAGTTTTGTTAGAACCTTTATTATACTCCCAGTGATACTACACTTTAGTCTTGGGATTCTGTTATTTCATTGTAACAATATGGACCATTGTCTCTGCTGAAGAATGTTAAAAGTAAGTCAAATTTTAACCACATATTCTGAGAAACTGACAAAAGGATCACAATTAAGTGATAAGTTTTTTTTTAACCTTTATTATACTCCCAGTGATAATACAATTTAGTCTTGGGAGTCTGTTACTTCATTGTAACAATTTGGATCATTGTCTCTGCTGAAGAATGTTAAAAGTAATTCAAATTTTAACCACATATTCTGAGAAACTGACAGAAGGATCTAAATTAAGTCATAAGTTTTGTTTGAACCTTTATTATACTCCCAGTGATACTACACTTTAGCCTTGGGAGCCTGTTACTTCATTGTAACAATTTGGATCATTGTCTCTGCTGAAGAATGTTAAAAGTAAATCAAAATTTAAACACATATTCTGAGAAACTGACACAAAGATCACAATTAAGTCATAAGTTTTGTTTGAACCTT
This sequence comes from Periplaneta americana, assembly GCF_040183065.1. NCBI lineage: Eukaryota > Metazoa > Arthropoda > Insecta > Blattodea > Blattidae > Periplaneta > Periplaneta americana. The sequence continues at coordinate 179,074,735 of NC_091131.1, forward strand.
TATTATACTCCCAGTGATACTACACTTTATTCTTGGGAGTCTGTTACTTCATTGTTACAATTTGGATCATTGTCTCTGCTGAAGAATGTTAAAAGTAAATCAAATTTTAACCACATATTCTGAGAAACTGACAGAAGGATCACAATTAAGTAATCAGTTTTGATTGAACCTTTATTATACTCCCAGTGATACTACACTTTAGTCTTGGGAGTCTGTTACTTCATTGTAACAATTTGGACCATTGTCTCTGCTGAAGAATGTTAAAAGTAAATCAAATTTTAACCACATATTCTGAGAAACTGACAGAAGGTTCACAATTAAGTCATAAGTTTTGTTTGAACCTTTATTATACTCCCAGTGACACTACACTTTTGTCATGGGAGTATGTTACTTCATTGTAACAATTTGGATCATTGTCTCTGCTGAAGAATGTTAAAAGTAAATCAAAGTTTAACCACATATTCTGAGAAACTGACAGAAGGATCACAATTAAGTCTTAAGTTTTGTTTGAACCTTTATTATACTCCCAGTGATACTACACTTTAGTCTTGGGAGTATGTTACTTCATTGTAACAATTTGGATCATTGTCCTTGCTGAAGAATGTTAAAAGTAAATCAAATTTTAACCACATATTCTGGGTAACTGACAGAAGGATCACAATTAAGTCATAAGTTCTGTTTGAACCTTTATAATACTCCCAGTGATACTACACTTTAGTCTTGGGAGTATGTTACTTCATTGTAACAATTTGGATCATTGTCCTTGCTGTAGAATGTTAAAAGTAAATCAAATTTTAACCACATATTCTGAGAAACTGACAGAAGGATCACAATTAAGTCATAAGTTTTGTTTGAACCTTTATTATACTCCCAGTGATACTACACATTAGTCTTGGGAGTCTGTTACTTCATTGTAACAATTTGGATCATTGTCTCTGCTGAAGAATGTTAAAAGTAAATCAAATTTTAACCACATATTCTGAGAAACTGACAGAAGGATCACAATTAAGTCATAAGTTTTGTGTGAACCTTTATTATACTCCCAGTGATACTACACTTTAGTCTTGGGAGTCTGTTACTTCATTGTAAGAATTTGGACCATTATCTCTGCTGAAGAATGTTAAAAGTAAATCAAATTTTAACCACATATTCTGAGAAACTGACAGAAGGATCACAATTAAGTCATAAGTTTTGTTTGAACCTTTATTATACTCCCAGTGATACTACACTTTAGTCTTGGGAGTCTGTTACTTCATTGTAACAATTTGGATCATTGTCTCTGCTGAAGAATGTTAAAAGTAAATCAAATTTTAATCACATATTCTGAGAAACTGACAGAAGGATCACAATTAAGTCATAAGTTTTGTTTGAACCTTTATTATACTCCCAGTGATACTACACTTTAGTCTTGGGAGTCTGTTACTTCATTGTAACAATTTGGACCATTGTCTCTGCTGAAGAATGTTAAAAGTAAATCAAATTTTAACGACATATTCTGAGAAACTGACAGAAGGATCACAATTAAGTCATAAGTTTTGTTAGAACATTTATTATACTCCCAGTGATACTACAATTTAGTCTTGGGATTCTGTTATTTCATTGTAATAATTTGGATCATTGTCTCTGCTGAAGAATGTTAAAAGTAAGTCAAATTTTAACCACATATTCTGAGAAACTGACAGAAGGATCACAATTAAGTCATAAGTTTTTTTTGAACTTTTATTATAGTCCCAGTGATAATACAATTTAGTCTTGGGAGTCTGTTACTTCATTGTAACAATTTGGATCATTGTCTCTGCTGAAGAATTTAAAAGTAAATCAAATTTTAACCACATATTCTGAGAAAATGAGAGAAGGATCACAATTAAGTCATAAGTTTTGTTTGAACCTTTATTATACTCCCAGTGATACTACACTTTAGACTTGGGAGCCTGTTACTTCATTGTAACAATTTGGATCATTGTCTCTGCCGAAGAATGTTAAAAGTAAATCAAAATTTAAACACATATTCTGAGAAACTGACACAAGGATCACAATTAAGTCATCAGTTTTGTTTGAACCTTTATTATACTCCCAGTGATACTACACTTTAGTCTTGGGAGTCTGTTACTTCATTGTAACAATTTGGATCATTGTCTCTGCTGAAGAATGTTAAAAGTAAATCAAATTTTAACCACATATTCTGAGAAACTGACAGAAGGAACACAATTAAGTCATAAGTTTTGTTTGAACCTTTATTATACTCCCAGTGATACTACACTTTTGTCAAGGAAGTATGTTACTTCATTGTAACAATTTGGATCATTGTCTCTGCTGAAGAATGTTAAAAGTAAATCAAATTTTAACCACATATTCTGAGAAACTGACAGAAGGATCACAATTAAGTCTTAAGTTTTGTTTGAACCTTTATTATACTCCCAGTGATACTACACTTTAGTTTGGGAGTCTGTTACTTCATTGTAACAATTTGGATCATTGTCCTTGCTGAAGAATGTTAAAAGTAAATCAAATTTTAACCACAAATTCTGAGAAACTGACAGAAGGATCACAATTAAGTCATAAGTTTTGTTTGAACCTTTATAATACTCCCAGTGATACTACACTTTAGTCTCGGGAGTATGTTACTTCATTGTAACAATTTGGATCATTGTCCTTGCTGTAGAATGTTAAAAGAAAATCAAATTTTAACCACATATTCTGAGAAACTGACAGAAGGATCACAATTAAGTCATAAGTTTTGTTTGAACCTTTATTATACTCCCAGTGATACTACACATTAGTCTTGGGAGTCTGTTACTTCATTGTAACAATTTGGATCATTGTCTCTGCTGAAGAATGTTAAAAGTAAATCAAATTTTAACCACATAATCTGAGAAACTGACAGAAGGATCACAATTAAGTCATAAGTTTTGTGTGAACCTTTATTATACTCCCAGTGATACTACACTTTAGTCTTGGGAGTCTGTTACTTCATTGTAAGAATTTGGACCATTATCTCTGCTGAAGAATGTTAAAAGTAAATCAAATTTTAACCACATGTTCTGAGAAACTGACAGAAGGATCACAATTAAGTCATAAGTTTTGTTTGAACCTTTATTATACTCCCAGTGATACTACACTTTAGTCTTGGGAGTCTGTTACTTCATTGTAACAATTTGGATCATTGTCTCTGCTGAAGAATGTTAAAAGTAAATCAAATTTAACCACATATTCTGAGAAACTGACAGAAGGATCACAATTAAGTCATAAGTTTTGTTAGAGCCTTTATTATACTCCCAGTGATACTACACTTTAGACTTGGGATTCTGTTATTTCATTGTAATAATTTGGATCATTGTCTCTGCTGAAGAATGTTAAAAGTATGTCAAATTTTAACCACATATTCTGAGAAACTGACAGAAGGATCACAATTAAGTCATAAGTTTTTTTTGAACCTTTATTATACTCCCAGTGATAATACAATTTAGTCTTGGGAGTCTGTTACTTCATTGTAACAATTTGGATCATTGTCTCTGCTGAAGAATGTTAAAAGTAAATCAAAATTTAAACACATATTCTGAGAAACTGACACAGGGATCACAATTAAGTCATAAGTTTTGTTTGAACCTTTATTATACTCCCAGTGATACTACACTTTAGTCTTGGGAGTCTGTTTCTTCATTGTAACAATTTGGATCATTGTCTCTGCTGAAGAATGTTAAAAGTAAATCAAATTTTAACCACATATTCTGAGAAACTGACAGAAGGATCACAATTAAGTCATCAGTTATGTTTGAACCTTTATTATACTCCCAGTGATACCACACTTTAGTCTTGGGAGTCTGCTACTTCATTGTAACAATTTGGACCATTGTCTCTGCTGAAGAATGTTAAAGGTAAATCAAATTTTAACCACATATTCTGAGAAACTGACAGAAGGTTCACAATTAAGTCATAAGTTTTGTTTGAAATTTTATTATACTCCCAGTGATACTACACTTTAGTCTTGGGAGTCTGTTACTTCATTGTAACAATTTGTACCATTGTCTCTGCTGAAGAATGTTAAAAGTAAATCAAATTTTAACCACATATTCTGAGAAACTGACAGAAGGATCACAATTAAGTCATAAGTTTTGTTTGATCCTTTATTATACTCCCAGTGATACTACTCTTTAGTCTTGGGAGTCTGTTACTTCATTGTAACAATTTGGATCATTGTCTCTGCTGAAGAATGTTAAAAGTAAATCAAATTTTAACCACATGTTCTGAGAAACTGACAGAAGGATCACAATTAATTCATAAGTTTTGTTTGAACCTTTATTATACTCCCAGTAATACTACACTTTAGTCTTGGTAGTCTGATACTTCATTGCAACAATTTGGACCACTCTCTCTGCTGAAGAATGTTAAAAGTAAATCAAATTTTAACCACATATTCTGAGAAACTGACATAAGGATCACAATTAAGTCATAAGTTTTGTTTGAACCTTTATTATACTTCCAGTGATACTACACTTTAGTCTTGGGAGTCTGTTATTTCATTGTAACAATTTGGATCATTGTCTCTGTTGAAGAATGTTAAAAGTAAATCACATTTTAACCACATATTCTGAGAAACTGACAGAAGGTTCACAATTAAATCATAAGATTTGTTTGAACATTTATTATACTCCCAGTGATACTACACTTTAGTCTTGGGAGTCTGTTACTTCATTGTAGCAATTTGGATCATTGTCTCTGCTGAAGAATGTTAAATGTAAATCAAATTTTAACCACATATTCTGAGAAACTGACAGAAGGATCACAATTAAGTCATAAGTTTTGTTTGAACCTTTATTATACTCCCAGTGATACTACACTTTTGTCTTGGGAGTCTGTTACTTCATTGTTTCAATTTGGACCATTGTCTCTGCTGAAGAATGTTAAAAGTAAATCAAATTTTAACCACATATTCTGAGAAACTGACAGAAGGATCACAATTAAGTCATAAGTTTTGTTTGAACCTTTATTATACTCCCAGTGATACTACACTTTTGTCATGGGAGTATGTTACTTCATTGTAACAATTTGAATCATTGTCTCTGCTGAAGAATGTTAAAAGTAAATCAAATTTTAACCACATATTCTGAGAAACTGACAGAAGGATCACAATTAAGTCTTAAGTTTTGTTTGAACCTTTATTATACTCCCAGTGATAATACACTTAATCTTGGGAGTCTGTTACTTCATTGTAACAATTTGGATCATTGTCCTTGCTGAAGAATGTTAAAAGTAAATCAAATTTTAACCACATATTCTGAGAAACTGACAGAAGGATCACAATTAAGTAACAAGTTTTTGTTTGAACCTTTATAATACTCCCAGTGATACTACACTTTAGTCTTGGGAGTATGTTACTTCATTGTAACAATTTGGATCATTGTCCTTGCTGTAGAATGTTAAAAGTAAATCAAATTTTAACCACATATTCTGAGAAACTGACAGAAGGATCACAATTAAGTCATAAGTTTTGTTTGAACCTTTATTATACTCCCAGTGATACTACACATTAGTCTTGGGAGTCTGTTACTTCATTGTAACAATTTGGATCATTGTCTCTGCTGAAGAATGCTAAAAGTAAATCAAATTTTAACCACATATTCTGAGAAACTGACAGAAGGATCACAATTAAGTCATAAGTTTTGTGTGAACCTTTATTATACTCCCAGTGATACTACACTTTAGTCTTGGGAGTCTGTTACTTGATTGTAACAATTTGGACCATTATCTCTGCTGAAGAATGTTAAAAGTAAATCAAATTTTAACCATATATTCTGAGAAACTGACAGAAGGATCACAATTAAGTCATAAGTTTTGTTTGAACCTTTATTATACTCCCAGTGATACTACACTTTAGTCTTGGGAGTCTGTTACTTCATTGTAACAATTTGGATCATTGTCTCTGCTGAAGAATGTTAAAAGTAAATCAAATTTTAACCACATATTCTGAGAAACTGACAGAAGGATCACAATTAAGTCATAAGTTTTGTTTGAACCTTTATTATACTCCCAGTGATACTACACTTTAGTCTTGGGAGTCTGTTACTTCATTGTAACAATTTGGATCATTGTCTCTGCTGAAGAATGTTAAAAGTAAATCAAATTTTAACCACAAATTCTGGGAAACTGACAGAAGGATCACAATTAAGTCATAAGTTTTGTTTGAACCTTTATTATACTCCCAGTGATACTACACTTTATCCTTGGGAGCCTGTTATTTCATTGTAACAATTTGGATCATTGTCTCTGCTGAAGAATGTTAAAAGTAAAACAAAATTTAAACACATATTCTGAGAAACTGACACAAGGATCACAATTAAGTCATAAGTTTTGTTTGAACCTTTATTATACTCCCAGTGATACTACACTTTATTCTTGGGAGTCTGTTACTTCATTGTAACAATTTGGATCATTGTCTCTGCTGAAGAATGTTCAAAGTATATCAAATTTTAACCACATATTCTGAGAAACTGACAGAAGGATCACAATTAAGTCATCAGTTTTGTTTGAACCTTTATTATACTCCCAGTGATACTACACTTTAGTCTTGGGAGTCTGTTACTTCATTGTAACAATTTGGACCATTGTCTCTGCTGAAGAATGTTAAAAGTAAATCAAATTTTAACCACATATTCTGAGAAACTGACAGAAGGTTCACAATTAAGTCATAAGTTTTGTTTGAACTTTTATTATACTCCCAGTGATACTACACTTTAGTCTTGGGAGTCTGTTACTTCATTGTAACAATTTGTACCATTGTCTCTGCTGAAGAATGTTAAAAGTAAATCAAATTTTAACCACATATTCTGAGAGACTGACAGAAGGATCACAATTAAGTCATAAGTTTTGTTTGAACCTTTATTATACTCCCAGTAATACTACACTTTAGTCTTGGTAGTCTGATACTTCATTGTAACAATTTGGATCACTGTCTCTGCTGAAGAATGTTAAAAGTAAATCAAATTTTAACCACATATTCTGAGAAACTGACAGAAGGATCACAATTAAGTCATAAGTTTTGTTTGAACCTTTATTATACTCCCAGTGATACTACACTTTCGTTTTGGGAGTCTGTTATTTCATTGTAACAATTTGGATCATTGTCTCTGCTGAAGAATGTTAAAAGTAAATCAAATTTTAACCACATATACTGAGAAACTGACAGAAGGTTCACAATTAAATCATAAGTTTTGTTTGAACCTTTATTATACTCCCAGTGATACTACACTTTAGTCTTGGGAGTCTGTTACTTCATTGTAGCAATTTGGATCATTGTCTCTGCTGAAGAATGTTAAAAGTAAATCAAATTTTAACCACATATACTGAGAAACTGACCTATGGATCACAATTAAGTCATAAGTTTTGTTTGAACCTTTATTATACTACCAGTGATACTACACTTTTGTCTTGGGAGTCTGTTACTTCATTGTTTCAATTTGGACCATTGTCTCTGCTGAAGAATGTTAAATGTAAATCAAATTTTAAACACATATTCCGAGAAACTGACAGAAGGATCACAATTAAGACATAAGTTTTGTTTGAACCTTTATTATACTCCCAGTAATACTACACATTAGTCTTGGTAGTCTGATATTTCATTGTAACAATTTGGACCACTGTCTCTGCTGAAGAATGTTAAAAGTAAATCAAATTTTAACCACATATTCTGAGAAACTGACAGATGGATCACAATTAAGTCTTAAGCTTTGTTTGAACCTTTATTATACTCCCAGTGATACTACACTTTAGTCTTGGGAGTCTGTTACTTCATTGTAACAATTTGGATCATTGTCCTTGCTGAAGAATGTTAAAAGTAAATCAAATTTTAACCACATATTCTGAGAAACTGACAGAAGGATCACAATTAAGTCAAAATTTTTTTTGAACCTTTATAATACTCCCAGTGATACTACACTTTAGTCTTGGGAGTATGTTACTTCATTGTAACAACTTGGATCATTGTCCTTGCTGTAGAATGTTAAAAGTAAATCAAATTTTAACCACATATTCTGAGAAACTGACAGAAGGATCACAATTTATTCATAAGTTTTGTTTGAACCTTTATTATACTCCCAGTGATACTACACATTAGTCTTGGGAGTCTGTTACTTCATTGTAACAATTTGGATCATTATCTCTGCTGAAGAATGATAAAAGTTAATCAAATTTTAACCACATATTCTGAGAAACTGACAGAAGGTTCACAATTAAGTCATAAGTTTTGTGTGAACCTTTATTATACTCCCAGTGATACTACACTTTAGTCTAGGGAGTCTGTTACTTGATTGTAACAATTTGGACCATTATCTCTGCTGAGGAATGTTAAAAGTTAATCAAATTTTAACCACATATTCTGAGAAACTGACAGAAGGATCACAATTAAGTCATAAGTTTTGTTCGAATCTTTATTATACTCCCAGTGATACTACACTTTAGTTTGGGAGTCTGTTACTTCATTGTAACAATATGGACCATTGTCTCTGCTGAAGAATGTTAAAAGTAAATCAAATTTTAACCACAAATTCTGAGAAACTGACAGAAGGATCACAATTAAGTCATAAGTTTTGTTAGAACCTTTATTATACTCCCAGTGATACTACACTTTAATCTTGGGATTCTGTTATTTCATTGTAAAAATATGGACCATTGTCTCTGCTGAAGAATGTTAAAAGTAAGTCAAATTTTAACCACATATTCTGAGAAACTGACAAAAGGATCACAATTAAGTGATAAGTTTTTTTTGAACTTTTATTATACTCCCAGTGATAATACAATTTAGTCTTGGGAGTCTGTTACTTCATTGTAACAATTTGGATCATTGTCTCTGCTGAAGAATGTTAAAAGTAATTCAAATTTTAACCACATATTCTGAGAAACTGACAGAAGGATCACAATTAAGTCATAAGTTTTGTTTGAACCTTTATTATACTCCCAGTGATACTACACTTTAGCCTTGGGAACCTGTTACTTCATTGTAACAATTTGGATCATTGTCTCTGCTGAAGAATGTTAAAAGTAAATCAAAATTTAAACACATATTCTGAGAAACTGACAGAAGGATCACAATTAAGTCATAAGTTTTGTTTGAACCTTTATTATACTCCCAGTGATACTACACTTTAGTCTTGGGAGTCTGTTACTTCATTGTAACAATTTGGATCTTTGTCTCTACTGAAGAATGTTAAAAGTAAATCAAATTTTAACCACATATTCTGAGAAACTGACAGAAGGATCACAATTAAGTCATCAGTTTTGTTTGAACCTTTATTATACTCCCAGTGATACTACACTTTAGTCTTGGGAGTCTGTTACTTCATTGTAACAATTTGGACCATTGTCTCTGCTGAAGAATGTTAAAAGTAAATCAAATTTTAATCACATATTCTGAGAAACTGACAGAAGGTTCACAATTAAGTCATAAGTTTTGTTTGAACTTCTATTATACTCCCAGTGATACTACACTTTAGTCTTGGGAGTCTGTTAATTCATTGTAACAATTTGTACCATTGTCTCTGCTGAAGAATGTTAAAAGTAAATCAAATTTTAACCACATATTCTGAGAAACTGACAGAAGGATCACAATTAAGTCATAAGTTTTGTTTGAACCTTTATTATACTCCCAGTGATACTACACTTTAGTCTTGGGAGTCTGTTACTTCATTGTAACAATTTGGATCATTGTCTCTGCTGAAGAATGTTAAAAGTAAATCAAATTTTAACCACATATTCTGAGAAACTGACAGAAGGATCACAATTAAGTCATAAGTTTTGTTTGAACCTTTATTATACTCCCAGTAATACTACACTTTAGTCTTGGTAGTCTGATACTTCATTGTAACAATTTGGACCACTGTCTCTGCTGAAGAATGTTAAAAGTAAATCAAATTTTAACCACATATTCTGAGAAACTGACAGAAGGATCACAATTAAGTCATAAGTTTTGTTTGAACCTTTATTATACTCCCAGTGATACTACACTTTAGTTTTGGGAGTCTGTTATTTCATTGTAACAATTTGGATCATTGTCTCTGCTGAAGAATGTTAAAAGTAAATCAAATTTTAACCACATATTCTGAGAAACTGACAGAAGGTTCACAATTAAATCATAAGTTTTGTTTGAACCTTTATTATACTCCCAGTGATACTACACTTTAGTCTTGGGAGTCTGTTACTTCATTGTAGCAATTTGGATCATTGTCTCTGCTGAAGAATGTTAAAAGTAAATCAAATTTTAACCACATATTCTGAGAAACTGACAGAAGGATCACAATTAAGTCATAAGTTTTGTTTGAACCTTTATTATACTCCCAGTGATACTGCACTTTAGTCTTGGGAGTCTGTTACTTCATTGTAACAATTTGGACCATTATCTCTGCTGAAGAAGGTTAAAAGTAAATCAAATTTTAACCACATATTCTGAGAAACTGACAGAAGGATCACAATTAAGTCATAAGTTTTGTTTGAACCTTTATTATACTCCCAGTGATACTACACTTTAGTCTTGGGAGTCTGCTACTTCATTGTAACAATTTGGATCATTGTCTCTGCTGAAGAATGTTAAAAGTAAATCATATTTTAACCACATATTCTGAGAAAATGACAGAAGGATCACAATTAAGTCATAAGTTTTGTTTGAACCTTTATTATACTCCCAGTGATACTACACTTTAGTCTTGGGAGTCTGTTACTTCATTGTAACAATTTGGATCATTGTCTCTGCTGAAGAATGTTAAAAGTAAATCAAATTTTAACCACATATTCTGAGAAACTGACAGAAGGATCACAATTAATTCATAAGTTTTGTTTGAACCTTTATTATACTTCCTGTGATACTACACTTTAGTCTTGGGAATCTGTTACTTCATTGTAACAATTTGGGTCATTGTCTCTGGTGAAGATTGTTAAAAGTAAATCAAATTTAACCACATATTCTGAGAAACTGACAGAAGGATCACAATTAAGTCATAAGTTTTGTTTGAACCTTTTTTATACTCCCAGTGATATTACAATTTAGTCTTGGGAGTCTGTTACTACATTGTAACAATTTGGATCATTGTCTCTGCTGAAGAATGTTAAAAGTAAATCAAATTTTTCCACATATTCTGAGTAACTGACAGAAGGATCACAATTAAGTCATAAGTTTTGTTTGAACCTTTATTATACTCCGAGTGATATTAAACTTTAATCTTGGGAGTCTGTTACTTCATTGTAACAATTTGGACCATTGTCTCTGCTGAAGAATGTTAAAAGTAAATCAAATTTTAACCACATATTCTGAGAAACTGACAGAAGGATCACAATTAAGTCATAAGTTTTGTTTGAAACTTTATTATACTCCCAGTGATACTACACTTTAGTCTTGGGAGACTGATACCTCATTGTAACAATTTGGATCATTGTCTCTGCTGAAGAATGTTAAAAGTAAATCAAATTTTAACCACAAATTCTGAGAAACTGACAGAAGGATCACAATTAACTCATAAGTTTTGTTTGAAGCTTTATTATACTCCCAGTGATACTACACTTTTGTCATGGGTGTATGTTACTTCATTGTAACAATTTGGATCATTGTCTCTGCTGAAGAATGTTAAAAGTAAATCAAATTTTAACCACATATTCTGAGAAACTGACAGAAGGATCACAATTAAGTCTTAAGATTTGTTTGAACCTTTATTATACTCCCAGTAATACTACACTTTAGTCTTGGTAGTCTGATACTTCATTGTAACAATTTGGATCACTGTCTCTGCTGAAGAATGTTAAAAGTAAATCAAATTTTAACCACATATTCTGAGAAACTGACAGAAGGATCACAATTAAGTCATAAGTTTTGTTTGAACCTTTATTATACTCCCAGTGATACTACACTTTAGTTTTGGGAGTCTGTTATTTCATTGTAACAATTTGGATCATTGTCTCTGCTGAAGAATGTTAAAAGTAAATCAAATTTTAACCACATATACTGAGAAACTGACAGAAGGTTCACAATTAAATCATAAGTTTCGTTTGAACCTTTATTATACTCCCAGTGATACTACACTTTAGTCTTGGGAGTCTGTTACTTCATTGTAGCAATTTGGATCATTGTCTCTGCTGAAGAATGTTAAAAGTAAATCAAATTTTAACCACATATACTGAGAAACTGACCTAAGGATCACAATTAAGTCATAAGTTTTGTTTGAACCTTTATTATACTCCCAGTGATACTACACTTTTGTCTTGGGAGTCTGTTACTTCATTGTTTCAATTTGGACCATTGTCTCTGCTGAAGAATGTTAAATGTAAATCAAATTTTAACCACATATTCCGAGAAACTGACAGAAGGATCACAATTAAGTCATAAGCTTTGTTTGAACCTTTATTATACTCCCAGTAATACTACACATTAGTCTTGGTAGTCTGATATTTCATTGTAACAATTTGGACCACTGTCTCTGCTGAAGAATGTTAAAAGTAAATCAAATTTTAACCACATATTCTGAGAAACTGACAGAAGGATCACAATTAAGTCTTAAGTTTTGTTTGAACCTTTATTATACTCCCAGTGATACTACACTTTAGTCTTGGGAGCCTGTTACTTCATTGTAACAATTTGGATCATTGTCCTTGCTGAAGAATGTTAAAAGTAAATCAAATTTTAACCACATATTCTGAGAAACTGACAGAAGGATCACAATTAAGTCATAAGTTTTGTTTGAACCTTTATAATACTCCCAGAGATACTACACTTTAGTCTTGGGAGTATGTTACTTCATTGTAACAACTTGGATCATTGTCCTTGCTGTAGAATTTTAAAAGTAAATCAAATTTTAACCACATATTCTGAGAAACTGACAGAAGGATCACAATTTATTCATAAGTTTTGTTTGAACCTTTATTATACTCCCAGTGATACTACACATTAGTCTTGGGAGTCTGTTACTTCATTGTAACATTTTGGATCATTATCTCTGCTGAAAAATGATAAAAGTTAATCAAATTTTAACCACATATTCTGAGAAACTGACAGAAGGTTCACAATTAAGTCATAAGTTTTGTGTGAACCTTTATTATACTCCCAGTGATACTACACTTTAGTCTTGGGAGTCTGTTACTTGATTGTAACAATTTGGACCATTATCTCTGCTGAAGAATGTTAAAAGTAAATCAAATTTTAACCACATATTCTGAGAAACTGACAGAAGGATCACAATTAAGTCATAAGTTTTTTTTTGAACCTTTATTATACTCCCAGTGATACTACACTTTAGTTTGGGAGTCTGTTACTTCATTGTAACAATATGGACCATTGTCTCTGCTGAAGAATGTTAAAAGTAAATCAAATTTTAACCACAAATTCTGAGAAACTGACAGAAGGATCACAATTAAGTCATAAGTTTTGTTAGAACCTTTATTATACTCCCAGTGATACTACACTTTAGTCTTGGGATTCTGTTATTTCATTGTAACAATATGGACCATTGTCTCTGCTGAAGAATATTAAAAGTAAGTCAAATTTTAACCACATATTCTGAGAAACTGACAAAAGGATCACAATTAAGTGATAAGTTTTTTTTGAACCTTTATTATACTCCCAGTGATAATACAATTTAGTCTTGGGAGTCTGTTACTTCATTGTAACAATTTGGATCATTGTCTCTGCTGAAGAATGTTAAAAGTAATTCAAATTTTAACCACATATTCTGAGAAACTGACAGAAGGATCACAATTAAGTAATAAGTTTTGTTTGAACCTTTATAATACTCCCAGTGATACTACACTTTAGCCTTGGGAGCCTGTTACTTCATTGCAACAATTTGGATCATTGTCTCTGCTGAAGAATGTTAAAAGTAAATCAAAATTTAAACACATATTCTGAGAAACTGACAGAAGGATCACAATTAAGTCATAAGTTTTGTTTGAACCTTTATTATACTCCCAGTGATACTACACTTTAGTCTTGGGAGTCTGCTACTTCATTGTAACAATTTGGATCATTGTCTCTGCTGAAGAATGTTAAAAGTAAATCATATTTTAAACACATATTCTGAGAAAATGACAGAAGGATCACAATTAAGTCATAAGTTTTGTTTGAACCTTTATTATACTCCCAGTGATACTACACTTTAGTCTTGGGAGTCTGTTACTTCATTGTAACAATTTGGATCATTGTCTCTGCTGAAGAATATTAAAAGTAAATCAAATTTTTACCACATAATCTGAGTAACTGACAGAAGGATCACAATTAAGTCATAAGATTTGTTTGAACCTATATTATACTCCCAGTGATACTACACTTTTGTCATGGGAGTATGTTACTTCATTGTAAGAATTTGGATCATTGTCTCTGCTGAAGAATGTTAAAAGTAAATCAAATTTTAACCACATATTCTGAGAAACTGACAGAAGGATCACAATTAATTCATAAGTTTTGTTTGAACCTTTATTATACTTCCTGTGATACTACACTTTAGTCTTGGGAATCTGTTACTTCATTGTAACAATTTGGGTCATTGTCTCTGGTGAAGATTGTTAAAAGTAAATCAAATTTAACCACATATTCTGAGAAACTGACAGAAGGATCACAATTAAGTCATAAGTTTTGATTGAACCTTTATTATACTCCCAGTGATATTACACTTTTGTCTTGGGAGTCTGTTACTACATTGTAACAATTTGGATCATTGTCTCTGCTGAAGAATGTTAAAAGTAAATCATATTTTTCCACATATTCTGAGTAACTGACAGAAGGATCACAATTAAGTCATAAGTTTTGTTTGAACCTTTATTATACTCCGAGTGATATTACACTTTAATCTTGGGGGTCTGTTACTTCATTGTAACAATTTGGACCATTGTCTCTGCTGAAGAATGTTAAAAGTAAATCAAATTTTAACCACATATTCTGAGAAACTGACAGAAGGATCACAATTAAGTCATAAGTTTTGTTTGAAACTTTATTATACTCCCAGTGATACTACACTTTAGTCTTGGGAGACTGATACCTCATTGTAACAATTTGGATCATTGTCTCTGCTGAAGAATGTTAAAAGTAAATCAAATTTTAACCACAAATTCTGAGAAACTGACAGAAGGATCACAATTAACCCATAAGTTTTGTTTGAAGCTTTATTATACTCCCAGTGATACTACACTTTTGTCATGGGTGTATGTTACTTCATTGTAACAATTTGGATCATTGTCTCTGCTGAAGAATGTTAAAAGTAAATCAAATTTTAACCACATATTCTGAGAAACTGACAGAAGGATCACAATTAAGTCTTAAGATTTGTTTGAACCTTTATTATACTCCCAGTAATACTACACTTTAATCTTGGTAGTCTGATACTTCATTGTAACAATTTGGATCACTGTCTCTGCTGAAGAATGTTAAAAGTAAATCAAATTTTAACCACATATTCTGAGAAACTGACAGAAGGATCACAATTAAGTCATAAGTTTTGTTTGAACCTTTATTATACTCTCAGTGATACTACACTTTAGTTTTGGGAGTCTGTTATTTCATTGTAACAATTTGGATCATTGTCTCTGCTGAAGAATGTTAAAAGTAAATCAAATTTTAACCACATATACTGAGAAACTGACAGAAGGTTCACAATTAAATCATAAGTTTTGTTTGAACCTTTATTATACTCCCAGTGATACTACACTTTAGTCTTGGGAGTCTGTTACTTCATTGTAGCAATTTGGATCATTGTCTCTGCTGAAGAATGTTAAAAGTAAATCAAATTTTAACCTCATATACTGAGAAACTGACCTAAGGATCACAATTAAGTCATAAGTTTTGTTTGAACCTTTATTATACTCCCAGTGATACTACACTTTTGTCTTGGGAGTCTGTTACTTCATTGTTTCAATTTGGACCATTGTCTCTGCTGAAGAATGTTAAATGTAAATCAAATTTTAACCACATATTCCGAGAAACTGACAGAAGGATCACAATTAAGTCATAAGCTTTGTTTGAACCTTTATTATACTCCCAGTAATACTACACATTAGTCTTGGTAGTCTGATATTTCATTGTAACAATTTGGACCACTGTCTCTGCTGAAGAATGTTAAAAGTAAATCAAATTTTAACCACATATTCTGAGAAACTGACAGAAGGATCACAATTAAGTCTTAAGTTTTGTTTGAACCTTTATTATACTCCCAGTGATACTACACTTTAGTCTTGGGAGCCTGTTACTTCATTGTAACAATTTGGATCATTGTCCTTGCTGAAGAATATTAAAAGTAAGTCAAATTTTAACCACATATTCTGAGAAACTGACAAAAGGATCACAATTAAGTGATAAGTTTTTTTTGAACCTTTATTATACTCCCAGTGATAATACAATTTAGTCTTGGGAGTCTGTTACTTCATTGTAACAATTTGGATCATTGTCTCTGCTGAAGAATGTTAAAAGTAATTCAAATTTTAACCACATATTCTGAGAAACTGACAGAAGGATCACAATTAAGTAATAAGTTTTGTTTGAACCTTTATAATACTCCCAGTGATACTACACTTTAGCCTTGGGAGCCTGTTACTTCATTGCAACAATTTGGATCATTGTCTCTGCTGAAGAATGTTAAAAGTAAATCAAAATTTAAACACATATTCTGAGAAACTGACAGAAGGATCACAATTAAGTCATAAGTTTTGTTTGAACCTTTATTATACTCCCAGTGATACTACACTTTAGTCTTGGGAGTCTGCTACTTCATTGTAACAATTTGGATCATTGTCTCTGCTGAAGAATGTTAAAAGTAAATCATATTTTAAACACATATTCTGAGAAAATGACAGAAGGATCACAATTAAGTCATAAGTTTTGTTTGAACCTTTATTATACTCCCAGTGATACTACACTTTAGTCTTGGGAGTCTGTTACTTCATTGTAACAATTTGGATCATTGTCTCTGCTGAAGAATATTAAAAGTAAATCAAATTTTTACCACATAATCTGAGTAACTGACAGAAGGATCACAATTAAGTCATAAGATTTGTTTGAACCTATATTATACTCCCAGTGATACTACACTTTTGTCATGGGAGTATGTTACTTCATTGTAAGAATTTGGATCATTGTCTCTGCTGAAGAATGTTAAAAGTAAATCAAATTTTAACCACATATTCTGAGAAACTGACAGAAGGATCACAATTAATTCATAAGTTTTGTTTGAACCTTTATTATACTTCCTGTGATACTACACTTTAGTCTTGGGAATCTGTTACTTCATTGTAACAATTTGGGTCATTGTCTCTGGTGAAGATTGTTAAAAGTAAATCAAATTTAACCACATATTCTGAGAAACTGACAGAAGGATCACAATTAAGTCATAAGTTTTGATTGAACCTTTATTATACTCCCAGTGATATTACACTTTTGTCTTGGGAGTCTGTTACTACATTGTAACAATTTGGATCATTGTCTCTGCTGAAGAATGTTAAAAGTAAATCATATTTTTCCACATATTCTGAGTAACTGACAGAAGGATCACAATTAAGTCATAAGTTTTGTTTGAACCTTTATTATACTCCGAGTGATATTACACTTTAATCTTGGGAGTCTGTTACTTCATTGTAACAATTTGGACCATTGTCTCTGCTGAAGAATGTTAAAAGTAAATCAAATTTTAACCACATATTCTGAGAAACTGACAGAAGGATCACAATTAAGTCATAAGTTTTGTTTGAAACTTTATTATACTCCCAGTGATACTACACTTTAGTCTTGGGAGACTGATACCTCATTGTAACAATTTGGATCATTGTCTCTGCTGAAGAATGTTAAAAGTAAATCAAATTTTAACCACAAATTCTGAGAAACTGACAGAAGGATCACAATTAACCCATAAGTTTTGTTTGAAGCTTTATTATACTCCCAGTGATACTACACTTTTGTCATGGGTGTATGTTACTTCATTGTAACAATTTGGATCATTGTCTCTGCTGAAGAATGTTAAAAGTAAATCAAATTTTAACCACATATTCTGAGAAACTGACAGAAGGATCACAATTAAGTCTTAAGATTTGTTTGAACCTTTATTATACTCCCAGTAATACTACACTTTAATCTTGGTAGTCTGATACTTCATTGTAACAATTTGGATCACTGTCTCTGCTGAAGAATGTTAAAAGTAAATCAAATTTTAACCACATATTCTGAGAAACTGACAGAAGGATCACAATTAAGTCATAAGTTTTGTTTGAACCTTTATTATACTCTCAGTGATACTACACTTTAGTTTTGGGAGTCTGTTATTTCATTGTAACAATTTGGATCATTGTCTCTGCTGAAGAATGTTAAAAGTAAATCAAATTTTAACCACATATACTGAGAAACTGACAGAAGGTTCACAATTAAATCATAAGTTTTGTTTGAACCTTTATTATACTCCCAGTGATACTACACTTTAGTCTTGGGAGTCTGTTACTTCATTGTAGCAATTTGGATCATTGTCTCTGCTGAAGAATGTTAAAAGTAAATCAAATTTTAACCTCATATACTGAGAAACTGACCTAAGGATCACAATTAAGTCATAAGTTTTGTTTGAACCTTTATTATACTCCCAGTGATATTACACTTTTGTCTTGGGAGTCTGTTACTTCATTGTTTCAATTTGGACCATTGTCTCTGCTGAAGAATGTTAAATGTAAATCAAATTTTAACCACATATTCCGAGAAACTGACAGAAGGATCACAATTAAGTCATAAGCTTTGTTTGAACCTTTATTATACTCCCAGTAATACTACACATTAGTCTTGGTAGTCTGATATTTCATTGTAACAATTTGGACCACTGTCTCTGCTGAAGAATGTTAAAAGTAAATCAAATTTTAACCACATATTCTGAGAAACTGACAGAAGGATCACAATTAAGTCTTAAGTTTTGTTTGAACCTTTATTATACTCCCAGTGATACTACACTTTAGTCTTGGGAGCCTGTTACTTCATTGTAACAATTTGGATCATTGTCCTTGCTGAAGAATGTTAAAAGTAAATCAAATTTTAACCACATATTCTGAGAAACTGACGGAAGGATCACAATTAAGTCATACGTTTTGTTTGAACCTTTATAATACTCCCAGAGATACTACACTTTAGTCTTGGGAGTATGTTACTTCATTGTAACAACTTGGATCATTGTCCTTGCTGTAGAATGTTAAAAGTAAATCAAATTTTAACCTCTTATTCTGAGAAACTGACAGAAGGATCACAATTTATTCATAAGTTTTGTTTGAACCTTTATTATACTCCCAGTGATACTACACATTAGACTTGGGAGTCTGTTACTTCATTGTAACATTTTGGATCATTATCTCTGCTGAAAAATGATAAAAGTTAATCAAATTTTAACCACATATTCTGAGAAACTGACAGAAGGTTCACAATTAAGTCATAAGTTTTGTGTGAACCTTTATTATACTCCCAGTGATACTACACTTTAGTCTTGGGAGTCTGTTACTTGATTGTAACAATTTGGACCATTATCTCTGCTGAAGGATGTTAAAAGTAAATCAAATTTTAACCACATATTCTGAGAAACTGACAGAAGGATCACAATTAAGTCATAAGTTTTGTTTGAACCTTTATTATACTCCCAGTGATACTACACTTTAGTCTTGGGATTCTGTTATTTCATTGTAACAATATGGACCATTGTCTCTGCTGAAGAATATTAAAAGTAAGTCAAATTTTAACCACATATTCTGAGAAACTGACAAAAGGATCACAATTAAGTGATAAGTTTTTTTTGAACCTTTATTATACTCCCAGTGGTAATACAATTTATTCTTGGGAGTCTGTTACTTCATTGTAACAATTTGGATCATTGTCTCTGCTGAAGAATGTTAAAAGTAATTCAAATTTTAACCACATATTCTGAGAAACTGACAGAAGGATCACAATTAAGTAATAAGTTTTGTTTGAACCTTTATAATACTCCCAGTGATACTACACTTTAGCCTTGGGAGCCTGTTACTTCATTGCAACAATTTGGATCATTGTCTCTGCTGAAGAATGTTAAAAGTAAATCAAAATTTAAACACATATTCTGAGAAACTGACAGAAGGATCACAATTAAGTCATAAGTTTTGTTTGAACCTTTATTATACTCCCAGTGATACTACACTTTAGTCTTGGGAGTCTGTTACTTCATTGTAACAATTTGGATCATTGTCTCTACTGAAGAATGTTAAAAGTAAATCAAATTTTAACCACATATTCTGAGAAACTGACAGAAGGATCACAATTAAGTCATCAGTTTTGTTTGAACCTTTATTATACTCCCAGTGATACTACACTTTAGTCTTGGGAGTCTGTTACTTCATTGTAACAATTTGGACCATTGTCTCTGCTGAAGAATGTTAAAAGTAAATCAAATTTTAACCACATATTCTGAGAAACTGACAGAAGGTTCACAATTAAGTCATAAGTTTTGTTTGAACTTCTATTATAATCCCAGTGATACTACACTTTAGTCTTGGGAGTCTGTTACTTCATTGTAACAATTTGTACCATTGTCTCTGCTGAAGAATGTTAAAAGTAAATCAAATTTTAACCACATATTCTGAGAAACTGACAGAAGGATCACAATTAAGTCATAAGTTTTGTTTGAACCTTTATTATACTCACAGTGATACTACACTTTAGTCTTGGGAGTCTGTTACTACATTGTAACAATTTGGGTCATTGTCTCTGCTGAAGAATGTTAATAGTAAATCAAATTTTAACCACATATTCTGAGAAACTGACAGAAGGATCACAATTAAGTCATAAGTTTTGTTTGAACCTTTATTATACTCCAAGTGATACTACACTTTAGTCTTGGGAGTCTGTTACTTCATTGTAACAATTTGGATCATTGTCTCTGCTGAAGAATGTTAAAAGTAAATCAAATTTTAACCACATGTTCTGAGAAACTGACAGAAGGATTACAATTAAGTCCTAAGTTTTGTTTGAACCTTTATTATACTCCCAGTGATACTACACTTTAGTCTTGGGAGTATGTTACTTCTTTGTAACAATTTGGATCATTGTCTCTGCTGAAGAATGTTAAAAGTAAATCAAAATTTAACCACATATTCTGAGAAACTGACAGAAGGATCACAATTAAGTCATAAGTTTTGTTTGAACCTTTATTATACTCCCAGTGATACTACACATTAGTCTTGGGAGTCTGTTACTTCATTGTAACAATTTGGACCATTATCTCTGCTGAAGAATGTTAAAAGTAAATCAAATTTTAACCACATATTCTGAGAAACTGACAGAAGGATCACAATTAAGTCATAAGTTTTGTTTGAACATTTATTTTACTCCCAGTGATACTACACTTTAGTCTTGGGAGTCTGTTACTTCATTGTAACAATTTGGATCATTGTCTCTGCTGAAGAATGTTAAAAGTAAATCAAATTTTAACCACATATTCTGAGAAACTGACAGAAGGATCACAATTAAGTCATAAGTTTTGTTTGAACCTTTATTCTACTCCCAGTGATACTACACTTTAGTCTTGGGAGTCTGTTACTTCATTGTAACAATTTGGATCATTGTCTCTGCTGAAGAATGTTAAAAGTAAATCAAACTTTTACCACATATTCTGAGTAACTGACAGAAGGATCACAATTAAGTCATAAGTTTTGTTTGAACCTTTATTATACTCCCAGTGATATTACACTTTAGTCTTGGGTGTCTGTTACTTCATTGTAACAATTTGGACCATTGTCTCTGCTGAAGAATGTTAAAAGTAAATCAAATTTTAACCACATATTCTGAGAAACTGACAGAAGGATCACAATTAAGTCATAAGTTTTGTTTGAACCTTTATTATACTCCCAGTGATACTACACTTTAGTCTTGGGAGTCTGTTACTTCATTGTAACAATTTGGATCATTGTCTCTGCTGAAGAATGTTAAAAGTAAATCAAATTTTAACCACATATTCTGAGAAACTGACAGAAGGATCACAATTAAGTCACAAGTTTTGTTTGAACCTTTATTATACTCCCAGTGATACTACACTTTTGTCATGGGAGTATGTTACTTCATTGTAACAATTTGGATCATTGTCTCTGCTGAAGAATGTTAAAAGTAAATCAAATTTTAACCACATATTCTGAGAAACTGACAGAAGGATCACAATTAAGTCATAAGTTTTGTATGAACCTTTATTATACTCCCAGTGATACTACACTGTAGTCTTGGGTTGTCTGTTACTTCATTGTAACAATTTGGATCATTGTCCTTGCTGAAGAATGTTAAAAGTAAATCAAATTTTAACCACATATTCTGAGAAACTGACAGAAGGATCACAATTAAGTCATAAGTTTTGTTTGAACCTTTATTATACCTCCAGTGATACTACACTTTAGTCTTGGGAGTCTGTTACTTCATTGTAACAATTTGGATCATTGTCTCTGCTGAAGAATGTTAAAAGTAAATCAAATTTTAGCCACATATTCTGAGAAACTGACAGAAGGATCACAATTAAGTCATAAGTTTTGTTTGAACCTTTATTATACTCACAGTGATACTACACTTTAGTCTTGGGAGTCTGTTACTTCATTGTAACAATTTGGATCATTGTCTCTGCTGAAGAATGTTAAAAGTAAATCAAATTTTAACCACATATTTTGAGAAACTGACAGAAGGATCACAATTAAGTCATAAGTTTTGTTTGAAACTTTATTATACTCCCAGTGATACTACACTTTAGTCTTGGGAGTCTGTTACTTCATTGTAACAATTTGGGTCATTGACTCTGCTGAAGAATGTTAATAGTAAATAAAATTTTAACCACATATTCTGAGAAACTGACAGAAGGATCACAATTAAGTCATAAGTTTTGTTTGAACCTTTATTATACTCCCAGAGATACTACACTTTAGACTTGGGAGTATGTTACTTCATTGTAACAATTTGGATCATTGTCTCTGCTGAAGAATGTTAAAAGTAAATCAAATTTTAACCACATATTCTGAGAAACTGACAGAAGGATCACAATTAAGTCATAAGTTTTGTTTGAACCTTTATTATACTCCCAGTGATTCTACACTTTAGTCTTGGTAGTCTGATACTTCATTGTAACAATTTGGACCACTGTCTCTGCTGAAGAATGTTAAAAGTAAATCAAATTTTAACCACATATTCTGAGAAACTGACAGAAAGATCACAATTTAGTCATAAGTTTTGTTTGAACATTTATTATACTCCCAGTGATACTACACTTTACTTTTGGGAGTCTGTTATTTCATTGTAACAATTTGGATCATTGTCTCTGCTGAAGAATTTTAAAAATAAATCAAATTTTAACCACATATTCTGAGAAACTGACAGAAGGTTCACAATTAAATCATAAGTTTTGTTTGAACCTTTATTATACTTCCAGTGATACTTCACTTTAGTCTTGGGAGTCTGTTGCTTCATTGTAACAATTTGGTTCATTGTCTCTGCTGAAGAATGTTAAAAGTAAATCAAATTTTAACCACATATTCTGAGAAACTGACAGAAGGATCACAATTAAGTCATAAGTTTTGTTTGAACCTTTATTATACTCCCAGTGATACTACACTTTTGTCTTGGGAGTCTGTTACTTCATTGTAACTACTTGGATCATTGTCTCTGCTGAAGAATGTTAAAAGTAAATGAAATTGTAACCACATATACTGAGAGAATGACAGAAGTATCACAATTAAGTCATAAGTTTTGTTTGAAACTTTATTATACTCCCAGTGATACTACACTTTAGTCTTGGGATTCTGTTACTTCATTGTTTCAATTTGGACAATTGTCTCTGCTGAAGAATGTTAAAAGTAAATCAAATTTTAACCACATATTCTGAGAAACTGACAGAAGGATCACAATTAAGTCATAAGTTTTGTTTGAACCTATATTATACTCCCAGTGATACTACACTTTAGTCTTGGGAGTCTGTTACTTTATTGTAACAATTTTGGTCCATTATATCTGCTGAAGAATGTTAAAAGTAAATCAAATTTTAACCACATATTCTGAGAAACTGACAGAAGGATTACAATTAAGTCATAAGTTTTGTTTGAACCTTTATTATACTCCCAGTGATACTACACTTTAGTCTTGGGAGTCTGTTACTTCATTGTAACAATTTGGGTCATTGTCTCTGCTGAAGAATATTAAAAGTAAATCAAATTTTAACCACATATTCTGAGAAACTGACAGAAGGATCACAATTAAGTCATAAGTTTTGTTTGAACCTTTATTATACTCCCAGTGATACTACACTTTAGTCTTGGGAGTCTGTTACTTCATTGTAACAATTTGGATCATTGTCTCTGCTGAAGAATGTTAAAAGTAAATCAAATTTTAACCACATATTCTGAGAAACTGACACAAGGATCACAATTAAGTCATAAGTTTTGTTTGAACCTTTTTATACTCCCAGTGATACTACACTTTAGTCTTGGGAGTCTGTTACTTCATTGTAACAATTTGGATCATTGTCTCTGCTGAAGAATGTTAAAAGTAAATCAAATTTTAACCACATGTTCTGAGAAACTGACAGAAGGATCACAATTAATTCATAA
Source organism: Periplaneta americana (assembly GCF_040183065.1). Taxonomy (NCBI): domain Eukaryota; kingdom Metazoa; phylum Arthropoda; class Insecta; order Blattodea; family Blattidae; genus Periplaneta; species Periplaneta americana. The sequence continues at coordinate 179,099,305 of NC_091131.1, forward strand.
GTTTTGTTTGAACCTTTATTATACTCCCAGTAATACTACACTTTAGTCTTGGTAGTCTGATACTTCATTGCAACAATTTGGACCACTCTCTCTGCTGAAGAATGTTAAAAGTAAATCAAATTTTAACCACATATTCTGAGAAACTGACATAAGGATCACAATTAAGTCATAAGTTTTGTTTGAACCTTTATTATACTTCCAGTGATACTACACTTTAGTCTTGGGAGTCTGTTATTTCATTGTAACAATTTGGATCATTGTCTCTGTTGAAGAATGTTAAAAGTAAATCACATTTTAACCACATATTCTGAGAAACTGACAGAAGGTTCACAATTAAATCATAAGATTTGTTTGAACATTTATTATACTCCCAGTGATACTACACTTTAGTCTTGGGAGTCTGTTACTTCATTGTAGCAATTTGGATCATTGTCTCTGCTGAAGAATGTTAAATGTAAATCAAATTTTAACCACATATTCTGAGAAACTGACAGAAGGATCACAATTAAGTCATAAGTTTTGTTTGAACCTTTATTATACTCCCAGTGATACTACACTTTTGTCTTGGGAGTCTGTTACTTCATTGTTTCAATTTGGACCATTGTCTCTGCTGAAGAATGTTAAAAGTAAATCAAATTTTAACCACATATTCTGAGAAACTGACAGAAGGATCACAATTAAGTCATAAGTTTTGTTTGAACCTTTATTATACTCCCAGTGATACTACACTTTTGTCATGGGAGTATGTTACTTCATTGTAACAATTTGAATCATTGTCTCTGCTGAAGAATGTTAAAAGTAAATCAAATTTTAACCACATATTCTGAGAAACTGACAGAAGGATCACAATTAAGTCTTAAGTTTTGTTTGAACCTTTATTATACTCCCAGTGATAATACACTTAATCTTGGGAGTCTGTTACTTCATTGTAACAATTTGGATCATTGTCCTTGCTGAAGAATGTTAAAAGTAAATCAAATTTTAACCACATATTCTGAGAAACTGACAGAAGGATCACAATTAAGTAACAAGTTTTTGTTTGAACCTTTATAATACTCCCAGTGATACTACACTTTAGTCTTGGGAGTATGTTACTTCATTGTAACAATTTGGATCATTGTCCTTGCTGTAGAATGTTAAAAGTAAATCAAATTTTAACCACATATTCTGAGAAACTGACAGAAGGATCACAATTAAGTCATAAGTTTTGTTTGAACCTTTATTATACTCCCAGTGATACTACACATTAGTCTTGGGAGTCTGTTACTTCATTGTAACAATTTGGATCATTGTCTCTGCTGAAGAATGCTAAAAGTAAATCAAATTTTAACCACATATTCTGAGAAACTGACAGAAGGATCACAATTAAGTCATAAGTTTTGTGTGAACCTTTATTATACTCCCAGTGATACTACACTTTAGTCTTGGGAGTCTGTTACTTGATTGTAACAATTTGGACCATTATCTCTGCTGAAGAATGTTAAAAGTAAATCAAATTTTAACCATATATTCTGAGAAACTGACAGAAGGATCACAATTAAGTCATAAGTTTTGTTTGAACCTTTATTATACTCCCAGTGATACTACACTTTAGTCTTGGGAGTCTGTTACTTCATTGTAACAATTTGGATCATTGTCTCTGCTGAAGAATGTTAAAAGTAAATCAAATTTTAACCACATATTCTGAGAAACTGACAGAAGGATCACAATTAAGTCATAAGTTTTGTTTGAACCTTTATTATACTCCCAGTGATACTACACTTTAGTCTTGGGAGTCTGTTACTTCATTGTAACAATTTGGATCATTGTCTCTGCTGAAGAATGTTAAAAGTAAATCAAATTTTAACCACAAATTCTGGGAAACTCACAGAAGGATCACAATTAAGTCATAAGTTTTGTTTGAACCTTTATTATACTCCCAGTGATACTACACTTTATCCTTGGGAGCCTGTTATTTCATTGTAACAATTTGGATCATTGTCTCTGCTGAAGAATGTTAAAAGTAAAACAAAATTTAAACACATATTCTGAGAAACTGACACAAGGATCACAATTAAGTCATAAGTTTTGTTTGAACCTTTATTATACTCCCAGTGATACTACACTTTATTCTTGGGTGTCTGTTACTTCATTGTAACAATTTGGATCATTGTCTCTGCTGAAGAATGTTCAAAGTATATCAAATTTTAACCACATATTCTGAGAAACTGACAGAAGGATCACAATTAAGTCATCAGTTTTGTTTGAACCTTTATTATACTCCCAGTGATACTACACTTTAGTCTTGGGAGTCTGTTACTTCATTGTAACAATTTGGACCATTGTCTCTGCTGAAGAATGTTAAAAGTAAATCAAATTTTAACCACATATTCTGAGAAACTGACAGAAGGTTCACAATTAAGTCATAAGTTTTGTTTGAACTTTTATTATACTCCCAGTGATACTACACTTTAGTCTTGGGAGTCTGTTACTTCATTGTAACAATTTGTACCATTGTCTCTGCTGAAGAATGTTAAAAGTAAATCAAATTTTAACCACATATTCTGAGAGACTGACAGAAGGATCACAATTAAGTCATAAGTTTTGTTTGAACCTTTATTATACTCCCAGTAATACTACACTTTAGTCTTGGTATTCTGATACTTCATTGTAACAATTTGGATCACTGTCTCTGCTGAAGAATGTTAAAAGTAAATCAAATTTTAACCACATATTCTGAGAAACTGACAGAAGGATCACAATTAAGTCATAAGTTTTGTTTGAACCTTTATTATACTCCCAGTGATACTACACTTTCGTTTTGGGAGTCTGTTATTTCATTGTAACAATTTGGATCATTGTCTCTGCTGAAGAATGTTAAAAGTAAATCAAATTTTAACCACATATACTGAGAAACTGACAGAAGGTTCACAATTAAATCATAAGTTTTGTTTGAACCTTTATTATACTCCCAGTGATACTACACTTTAGTCTTGGGAGTCTGTTACTTCATTGTAGCAATTTGGATCATTGTCTCTGCTGAAGAATGTTAAAAGTAAATCAAATTTTAACCACATATACTGAGAAACTGACCTATGGATCACAATTAAGTCATAAGTTTTGTTTGAACCTTTATTATACTACCAGTGATACTACACTTTTGTCTTGGGAGTCTGTTACTTCATTGTTTCAATTTGGACCATTGTCTCTGCTGAAGAATGTTAAATGTAAATCAAATTTTAAACACATATTCCGAGAAACTGACAGAAGGATCACAATTAAGACATAAGTTTTGTTTGAACCTTTATTATACTCCCAGTAATACTACACATTAGTCTTGGTAGTCTGATATTTCATTGTAACAATTTGGACCACTGTCTCTGCTGAAGAATGTTAAAAGTAAATCAAATTTTAACCACATATTCTGAGAAACTGACAGATGGATCACAATTAAGTCTTAAGCTTTGTTTGAACCTTTATTATACTCCCAGTGATACTACACTTTAGTCTTGGGAGTCTGTTACTTCATTGTAACAATTTGGATCATTGTCCTTGCTGAAGAATGTTAAAAGTAAATCAAATTTTAACCACATATTCTGAGAAACTGACAGAAGGATCACAATTAAGTCAAAATTTTTTTTGAACCTTTATAATACTCCCAGTGATACTACACTTTAGTCTTGGGAGTATGTTACTTCATTGTAACAACTTGGATCATTGTCCTTGCTGTAGAATGTTAAAAGTAAATCAAATTTTAACCACATATTCTGAGAAACTGACAGAAGGATCACAATTTATTCATAAGTTTTGTTTGAACCTTTATTATACTCCCAGTGATACTACACATTAGTCTTGGGAGTCTGTTACTTCATTGTAACAATTTGGATCATTATCTCTGCTGAAGAATGATAAAAGTTAATCAAATTTTAACCACATATTCTGAGAAACTGACAGAAGGTTCACAATTAAGTCATAAGTTTTGTGTGAACCTTTATTATACTCCCAGTGATACTACACTTTAGTCTAGGGAGTCTGTTACTTGATTGTAACAATTTGGACCATTATCTCTGCTGAGGAATGTTAAAAGTTAATCAAATTTTAACCACATATTCTGAGAAACTGACAGAAGGATCACAATTAAGTCATAAGTTTTGTTCGAATCTTTATTATACTCCCAGTGATACTACACTTTAGTTTGGGAGTCTGTTACTTCATTGTAACAATATGGACCATTGTCTCTGCTGAAGAATGTTAAAAGTAAATCAAATTTTAACCACAAATTCTGAGAAACTGACAGAAGGATCACAATTAAGTCATAAGTTTTGTTAGAACCTTTATTATACTCCCAGTGATACTACACTTTAATCTTGGGATTCTGTTATTTCATTGTAAAAATATGGACCATTGTCTCTGCTGAAGAATGTTAAAAGTAAGTCAAATTTTAACCACATATTCTGAGAAACTGACAAAAGGATCACAATTAAGTGATAAGTTTTTTTTGAACTTTTATTATACTCCCAGTGATAATACAATTTAGTCTTGGGAGTCTGTTACTTCATTGTAACAATTTGGATCATTGTCTCTGCTGAAGAATGTTAAAAGTAATTCAAATTTTAACCACATATTCTGAGAAACTGACAGAAGGATCACAATTAAGTCATAAGTTTTGTTTGAACCTTTATTATACTCCCAGTGATACTACACTTTAGCCTTGGGAACCTGTTACTTCATTGTAACAATTTGGATCATTGTCTCTGCTGAAGAATGTTAAAAGTAAATCAAAATTTAAACACATATTCTGAGAAACTGACAGAAGGATCACAATTAAGTCATAAGTTTTGTTTGAACCTTTATTATACTCCCAGTGATACTACACTTTAGTCTTGGGAGTCTGTTACTTCATTGTAACAATTTGGATCTTTGTCTCTACTGAAGAATGTTAAAAGTAAATCAAATTTTAACCACATATTCTGAGAAACTGACAGAAGGATCACAATTAAGTCATCAGTTTTGTTTGAACCTTTATTATACTCCCAGTGATACTACACTTTAGTCTTGGGAGTCTGTTACTTCATTGTAACAATTTGGACCATTGTCTCTGCTGAAGAATGTTAAAAGTAAATCAAATTTTAATCACATATTCTGAGAAACTGACAGAAGGTTCACAATTAAGTCATAAGTTTTGTTTGAACTTCTATTATACTCCCAGTGATACTACACTTTAGTCTTGGGAGTCTGTTAATTCATTGTAACAATTTGTACCATTGTCTCTGCTGAAGAATGTTAAAAGTAAATCAAATTTTAACCACATATTCTGAGAAACTGACAGAAGGATCACAATTAAGTCATAAGTTTTGTTTGAACCTTTATTATACTCCCAGTGATACTACACTTTAGTCTTGGGAGTCTGTTACTTCATTGTAACAATTTGGATCATTGTCTCTGCTGAAGAATGTTAAAAGTAAATCAAATTTTAACCACATATTCTGAGAAACTGACAGAAGGATCACAATTAAGTCATAAGTTTTGTTTGAACCTTTATTATACTCCCAGTAATACTACACTTTAGTCTTGGTAGTCTGATACTTCATTGTAACAATTTGGACCACTGTCTCTGCTGAAGAATGTTAAAAGTAAATCAAATTTTAACAACATATTCTGAGAAACTGACAGAAGGATCACAATTAAGTCATAAGTTTTGTTTGAACCTTTATTATACTCCCAGTGATACTACACTTTAGTTTTGGGAGTCTGTTATTTCATTGTAACAATTTGGATCATTGTCTCTGCTGAAGAATGTTAAAAGTAAATCAAATTTTAACCACATATTCTGAGAAACTGACAGAAGGTTCACAATTAAATCATAAGTTTTGTTTGAACCTTTATTATACTCCCAGTGATACTACACTTTAGTCTTGGGAGTCTGTTACTTCATTGTAGCAATTTGGATCATTGTCTCTGCTGAAGAATGTTAAAAGTAAATCAAATTTTAACCACATATTCTGAGAAACTGACAGAAGGATCACAATTAAGTCATAAGTTTTGTTTGAACCTTTATTATACTCCCAGTGATACTGCACTTTAGTCTTGGGAGTCTGTTACTTCATTGTAACAATTTGGACCATTATCTCTGCTGAAGAAGGTTAAAAGTAAATCAAATTTTAACCACATATTCTGAGAAACTGACAGAAGGATCACAATTAAGTCATAAGTTTTGTTTGAACCTTTATTATACTCCCAGTGATACTACACTTTAGTCTTGGGAGTCTGCTACTTCATTGTAACAATTTGGATCATTGTCTCTGCTGAAGAATGTTAAAAGTAAATCATATTTTAACCACATATTCTGAGAAAATGACAGAAGGATCACAATTAAGTCATAAGTTTTGTTTGAACCTTTATTATACTCCCAGTGATACTACACTTTAGTCTTGGGAGTCTGTTACTTCATTGTAACAATTTGGATCATTGTCTCTGCTGAAGAATATTAAAAGTAAATCAAATTTTTACCACATAATCTGAGTAACTGACAGAAGGATCACAATTAAGTCATAAGTTTTGTTTGAACCTTTATTATACTCCCAGTGATACTACACTTTAGTCATGGGAGTATGTTACTTCATTGTAAGAATTTGGATCATTGTCTCTGCTGAAGAATGTTAAAAGTAAATCAAATTTTAACCACATATTCTGAGAAACTGACAGAAGGATCACAATTAATTCATAAGTTTTGTTTGAACCTTTATTATACTTCCTGTGATACTACACTTTAGTCTTGGGAATCTGTTACTTCATTGTAACAATTTGGGTCATTGTCTCTGGTGAAGATTGTTAAAAGTAAATCAAATTTAACCACATATTCTGAGAAACTGACAGAAGGATCACAATTAAGTCATAAGTTTTGTTTGAACCTTTTTTATACTCCCAGTGATATTACAATTTAGTCTTGGGAGTCTGTTACTACATTGTAACAATTTGGATCATTGTCTCTGCTGAAGAATGTTAAAAGTAAATCAAATTTTTCCACATATTCTGAGTAACTGACAGAAGGATCACAATTAAGTCATAAGTTTTGTTTGAACCTTTATTATACTCCGAGTGATATTAAACTTTAATCTTGGGAGTCTGTTACTTCATTGTAACAATTTGGACCATTGTCTCTGCTGAAGAATGTTAAAAGTAAATCAAATTTTAACCACATATTCTGAGAAACTGACAGAAGGATCACAATTAAGTCATAAGTTTTGTTTGAAACTTTATTATACTCCCAGTGATACTACACTTTAGTCTTGGGAGACTGATACCTCATTGTAACAATTTGGATCATTGTCTCTGCTGAAGAATGTTAAAAGTAAATCAAATTTTAACCACAAATTCTGAGAAACTGACAGAAGGATCACAATTAACTCATAAGTTTTGTTTGAAGCTTTATTATACTCCCAGTGATACTACACTTTTGTCATGGGTGTATGTTACTTCATTGTAACAATTTGGATCATTGTCTCTGCTGAAGAATGTTAAAAGTAAATCAAATTTTAACCACATATTCTGAGAAACTGACAGAAGGATCACAATTAAGTCTTAAGATTTGTTTGAACCTTTATTATACTCCCAGTAATACTACACTTTAGTCTTGGTAGTCTGATACTTCATTGTAACAATTTGGATCACTGTCTCTGCTGAAGAATGTTAAAAGAAAATAAAATATTAACCACATATTCTGAGAAACTGACAGAAGGATCACAATTAAGTCATAAGTTTTGTTTGAACCTTTATTATACTCCCAGTGATACTACACTTTAGTTTTGGGAGTCTGTTATTTCATTGTAACAATTTGGATCATTGTCTCTGCTGAAGAATGTTAAAAGTAAATCAAATTTTAACCACATATACTGAGAAACTGACAGAAGGTTCACAATTAAATCATAAGTTTCGTTTGAACCTTTATTATACTCCCAGTGATACTACACTTTAGTCTTGGGAGTCTGTTACTTCATTGTAGCAATTTGGATCATTGTCTCTGCTGAAGAATGTTAAAAGTAAATCAAATTTTAACCACATATACTGAGAAACTGACCTAAGGATCACAATTAAGTCATAAGTTTTGTTTGAACCTTTATTATACTCCCAGTGATACTACACTTTTGTCTTGGGAGTCTGTTACTTCATTGTTTCAATTTGGACCATTGTCTCTGCTGAAGAATGTTAAATGTAAATCAAATTTTAACCACATATTCCGAGAAACTGACAGAAGGATCACAATTAAGTCATAAGCTTTGTTTGAACCTTTATTATACTCCCAGTAATACTACACATTAGTCTTGGTAGTCTGATATTTCATTGTAACAATTTGGACCACTGTCTCTGCTGAAGAATGTTAAAAGTAAATCAAATTTTAACCACATATTCTGAGAAACTGACAGAAGGATCACAATTAAGTCTTAAGTTTTGTTTGAACCTTTATTATACTCCCAGTGATACTACACTTTAGTCTTGGGAGCCTGTTACTTCATTGTAACAATTTGGATCATTGTCCTTGCTGAAGAATGTTAAAAGTAAATCAAATTTTAACCACATATTCTGAGAAACTGACAGAAGGATCACAATTAAGTCATAAGTTTTGTTTGAACCTTTATAATACTCCCAGAGATACTACACTTTAGTCTTGGGAGTATGTTACTTCATTGTAACAACTTGGATCATTGTCCTTGCTGTAGAATTTTAAAAGTAAATCAAATTTTAACCACATATTCTGAGAAACTGACAGAAGGATCACAATTTATTCATAAGTTTTGTTTGAACCTTTATTATACTCCCAGTGATACTACACATTAGTCTTGGGAGTCTGTTACTTCATTGTAACATTTTGGATCATTATCTCTGCTGAAAAATGATAAAAGTTAATCAAATTTTAACCACATATTCTGAGAAACTGACAGAAGGTTCACAATTAAGTCATAAGTTTTGTGTGAACCTTTATTATACTCCCAGTGATACTACACTTTAGTCTTGGGAGTCTGTTACTTGATTGTAACAATTTGGACCATTATCTCTGCTGAAGAATGTTAAAAGTAAATCAAATTTTAACCACATATTCTGAGAAACTGACAGAAGGATCACAATTAAGTCATAAGTTTTTTTTTGAACCTTTATTATACTCCCAGTGATACTACACTTTAGTTTGGGAGTCTGTTACTTCATTGTAACAATATGGACCATTGTCTCTGCTGAAGAATGTTAAAAGTAAATCAAATTTTAACCACAAATTCTGAGAAACTGACAGAAGGATCACAATTAAGTCATAAGTTTTGTTAGAACCTTTATTATACTCCCAGTGATACTACACTTTAGTCTTGGGATTCTGTTATTTCATTGTAACAATATGGACCATTGTCTCTGCTGAAGAATATTAAAAGTAAGTCAAATTTTAACCACATATTCTGAGAAACTGACAAAAGGATCACAATTAAGTGATAAGTTTTTTTTGAACCTTTATTATACTCCCAGTGATAATACAATTTAGTCTTGGGAGTCTGTTACTTCATTGTAACAATTTGGATCATTGTCTCTGCTGAAGAATGTTAAAAGTAATTCAAATTTTAACCACATATTCTGAGAAACTGACAGAAGGATCACAAGTAAGTAATAAGTTTTGTTTGAACCTTTATAATACTCCCAGTGATACTACACTTTAGCCTTGGGAGCCTGTTACTTCATTGCAACAATTTGGATCATTGTCTCTGCTGAAGAATGTTAAAAGTAAATCAAAATTTAAACACATATTCTGAGAAACTGACAGAAGGATCACAATTAAGTCATAAGTTTTGTTTGAACCTTTATTATACTCCCAGTGATACTACACTTTAGTCTTGGGAGTCTGCTACTTCATTGTAACAATTTGGATCATTGTCTCTGCTGAAGAATGTTAAAAGTAAATCATATTTTAAACACATATTCTGAGAAAATGACAGAAGGATCACAATTAAGTCATAAGTTTTGTTTGAACCTTTATTATACTCCCAGTGATACTACACTTTAGTCTTGGGAGTCTGTTACTTCATTGTAACAATTTGGATCATTGTCTCTGCTGAAGAATATTAAAAGTAAATCAAATTTTTACCACATAATCTGAGTAACTGACAGAAGGATCACAATTAAGTCATAAGATTTGTTTGAACCTATATTATACGCCCAGTGATACTACACTTTTGTCATGGGAGTATGTTACTTCATTGTAAGAATTTGGATCATTGTCTCTGCTGAAGAATGTTAAAAGTAAATCAAATTTTAACCACATATTCTGAGAAACTGACAGAAGGATCACAATTAATTCATAAGTTTTGTTTGAACCTTTATTATACTTCCTGTGATACTACACTTTAGTCTTGGGAATCTGTTACTTCATTGTAACAATTTGGGTCATTGTCTCTGGTGAAGATTGTTAAAAGTAAATCAAATTTAACCACATATTCTGAGAAACTGACAGAAGGATCACAATTAAGTCATAAGTTTTGATTGAACCTTTATTATACTCCCAGTGATATTACACTTTTGTCTTGGGAGTCTGTTACTACATTGTAACAATTTGGATCATTGTCTCTGCTGAAGAATGTTAAAAGTAAATCATATTTTTCCACATATTCTGAGTAACTGACAGAAGGATCACAATTAAGTCATAAGTTTTGTTTGAACCTTTATTATACTCCGAGTGATATTACACTTTAATCTTGGGAGTCTGTTACTTCATTGTAACAATTTGGACCATTGTCTCTGCTGAAGAATGTTAAAAGTAAATCAAATTTTAACCACATATTCTGAGAAACTGACAGAAGGATCACAATTAAGTCATAAGTTTTGTTTGAAACTTTATTATACTCCCAGTGATACTACACTTTAGTCTTGGGAGACTGATACCTCATTGTAACAATTTGGATCATTGTCTCTGCTGAAGAATGTTAAAAGTAAATCAAATTTTAACCACAAATTCTGAGAAACTGACAGAAGGATCACAATTAACCCATAAGTTTTGTTTGAAGCTTTATTATACTCCCAGTGATACTACACTTTTGTCATGGGTGTATGTTACTTCATTGTAACAATTTGGATCATTGTCTCTGCTGAAGAATGTTAAAAGTAAATCAAATTTTAACCACATATTCTGAGAAACTGACAGAAGGATCACAATTAAGTCTTAAGATTTGTTTGAACCTTTATTATACTCCCAGTAATACTACACTTTAATCTTGGTAGTCTGATACTTCATTGTAACAATTTGGATCACTGTCTCTGCTGAAGAATGTTAAAAGTAAATCAAATTTTAACCACATATTCTGAGAAACTGACAGAAGGATCACAATTAAGTCATAAGTTTTGTTTGAACCTTTATTATACTCTCAGTGATACTACACTTTAGTTTTGGGAGTCTGTTATTTCATTGTAACAATTTGGATCATTGTCTCTGCTGAAGAATGTTAAAAGTAAATCAAATTTTAACCACATATACTGAGAAACTGACAGAAGGTTCACAATTAAATCATAAGTTTTGTTTGAACCTTTATTATACTCCCAGTGATACTACACTTTAGTCTTGGGAGTCTGTTACTTCATTGTAGCAATTTGGATCATTGTCTCTGCTGAAGAATGTTAAAAGTAAATCAAATTTTAACCTCATATACTGAGAAACTGACCTAAGGATCACAATTAAGTCATAAGTTTTGTTTGAACCTTTATTATACTCCCAGTGATACTACACTTTTGTCTTGGGAGTCTGTTACTTCATTGTTTCAATTTGGACCATTGTCTCTGCTGAAGAATGTTAAATGTAAATCAAATTTTAACCACATATTCCGAGAAACTGACAGAAGGATCACAATTAAGTCATAAGCTTTGTTTGAACCTTTATTATACTCCCAGTAATACTACACATTAGTCTTGGTAGTCTGATATTTCATTGTAACAATTTGGACCACTGTCTCTGCTGAAGAATGTTAAAAGTAAATCAAATTTTAACCACATATTCTGAGAAACTGACAGAAGGATCACAATTAAGTCTTAAGTTTTGTTTGAACCTTTATTATACTCCCAGTGATACTACACTTTAGTCTTGGGAGCCTGTTACTTCATTGTAACAATTTGGATCATTGTCCTTGCTGAAGAATATTAAAAGTAAGTCAAATTTTAACCACATATTCTGAGAAACTGACAAAAGGATCACAATTAAGTGATAAGTTTTTTTTGAACCTTTATTATACTCCCAGTGATAATACAATTTAGTCTTGGGAGTCTGTTACTTCATTGTAACAATTTGGATCATTGTCTCTGCTGAAGAATGTTAAAAGTAATTCAAATTTTAACCACATATTCTGAGAAACTGACAGAAGGATCACAATTAAGTAATAAGTTTTGTTTGAACCTTTATAATACTCCCAGTGATACTACACTTTAGCCTTGGGAGCCTGTTACTTCATTGCAACAATTTGGATCATTGTCTCTGCTGAAGAATGTTAAAAGTAAATCAAAATTTAAACACATATTCTGAGAAACTGACAGAAGGATCACAATTAAGTCATAAGTTTTGTTTGAACCTTTATTATACTCCCAGTGATACTACACTTTAGTCTTGGGAGTCTGCTACTTCATTGTAACAATTTGGATCATTGTCTCTGCTGAAGAATGTTAAAAGTAAATCATATTTTAAACACATATTCTGAGAAAATGACAGAAGGATCACAATTAAGTCATAAGTTTTGTTTGAACCTTTATTATACTCCCAGTGATACTACACTTTAGTCTTGGGAGTCTGTTACTTCATTGTAACAATTTGGATCATTGTCTCTGCTGAAGAATATTAAAAGTAAATCAAATTTTTACCACATAATCTGGGTAACTGACAGAAGGATCACAATTAAGTCATAAGATTTGTTTGAACCTATATTATACTCCCAGTGATACTACACTTTTGTCATGGGAGTATGTTACTTCATTGTAAGAATTTGGATCATTGTCTCTGCTGAAGAATGTTAAAAGTAAATCAAATTTTAACCACATATTCTGAGAAACTGACAGAAGGATCACAATTAATTCATAAGTTTTGTTTGAACCTTTATTATACTTCCTGTGATACTACACTTTAGTCTTGGGAATCTGTTACTTCATTGTAACAATTTGGGTCATTGTCTCTGGTGAAGATTGTTAAAAGTAAATCAAATTTAACCACATATTCTGAGAAACTGACAGAAGGATCACAATTAAGTCATAAGTTTTGATTGAACCTTTATTATACTCCCAGTGATATTACACTTTTGTCTTGGGAGTCTGTTACTACATTGTAACAATTTGGATCATTGTCTCTGCTGAAGAATGTTAAAAGTAAATCATATTTTTCCACATATTCTGAGTAACTGACAGAAGGATCACAATTAAGTCATAAGTTTTGTTTGAACCTTTATTATACTCCGAGTGATATTACACTTTAATCTTGGGAGTCTGTTACTTCATTGTAACAATTTGGACCATTGTCTCTGCTGAAGAATGTTAAAAGTAAATCAAATTTTAACCACATATTCTGAGAAACTGACAGAAGGATCACAATTAAGTCATAAGTTTTGTTTGAAACTTTATTATACTCCCAGTGATACTACACTTTAGTCTTGGGAGACTGATACCTCATTGTAACAATTTGGATCATTGTCTCTGCTGAAGAATGTTAAAAGTAAATCAAATTTTAACCACAAATTCTGAGAAACTGACAGAAGGATCACAATTAACCCATAAGTTTTGTTTGAAGCTTTATTATACTCCCAGTGATACTACACTTTTGTCATGGGTGTATGTTACTTCATTGTAACAATTTGGATCATTGTCTCTGCTGAAGAATGTTAAAAGTAAATCAAATTTTAACCACATATTCTGAGAAACTGACAGAAGGATCACAATTAAGTCTTAAGATTTGTTTGAACCTTTATTATACTCCCAGTAATACTACACTTTAATCTTGGTAGTCTGATACTTCATTGTAACAATTTGGATCACTGTCTCTGCTGAAGAATGTTAAAAGTAAATCAAATTTTAACCACATATTCTGAGAAACTGACAGAAGGATCACAATTAAGTCATAAGTTTTGTTTGAACCTTTATTATACTCTCAGTGATACTACACTTTAGTTTTGGGAGTCTGTTATTTCATTGTAACAATTTGGATCATTGTCTCTGCTGAAGAATGTTAAAAGTAAATCAAATTTTAACCACATATACTGAGAAACTGACAGAAGGTTCACAATTAAATCATAAGTTTTGTTTGAACCTTTATTATACTCCCAGTGATACTACACTTTAGTCTTGGGAGTCTGTTACTTCATTGTAGCAATTTGGATCATTGTCTCTGCTGAAGAATGTTAAAAGTAAATCAAATTTTAACCTCATATACTGAGAAACTGACCTAAGGATCACAATTAAGTCATAAGTTTTGTTTGAACCTTTATTATACTCCCAGTGATATTACACTTTTGTCTTGGGAGTCTGTTACTTCATTGTTTCAATTTGGACCATTGTCTCTGCTGAAGAATGTTAAATGTAAATCAAATTTTAACCACATATTCCGAGAAACTGACAGAAGGATCACAATTAAGTCATAAGCTTTGTTTGAACCTTTATTATACTCCCAGTAATACTACACATTAGTCTTGGTAGTCTGATATTTCATTGTAACAATTTGGACCACTGTCTCTGCTGAAGAATGTTAAAAGTAAATCAAATTTTAACCACATATTCTGAGAAACTGACAGAAGGATCACAATTAAGTCTTAAGTTTTGTTTGAACCTTTATTATACTCCCAGTGATACTACACTTTAGTCTTGGGAGCCTGTTACTTCATTGTAACAATTTGGATCATTGTCCTTGCTGAAGAATGTTAAAAGTAAATCAAATTTTAACCACATATTCTGAGAAACTGACGGAAGGATCACAATTAAGTCATACGTTTTGTTTGAACCTTTATAATACTCCCAGAGATACTACACTTTAGTCTTGGGAGTATGTTACTTCATTGTAACAACTTGGATCATTGTCCTTGCTGTAGAATGTTAAAAGTAAATCAAATTTTAACCTCATATTCTGAGAAACTGACAGAAGGATCACAATTTATTCATAAGTTTTGTTTGAACCTTTATTATACTCCCAGTGATACTACACATTAGACTTGGGAGTCTGTTACTTCATTGTAACATTTTGGATCATTATCTCTGCTGAAAAATGATAAAAGTTAATCAAATTTTAACCACATATTCTGAGAAACTGACAGAAGGTTCACAATTAAGTCATAAGTTTTGTGTGAACCTTTATTATACTCCCAGTGATACTACACTTTAGTCTTGGGAGTCTGTTACTTGATTGTAACAATTTGGACCATTATCTCTGCTGAAGGATGTTAAAAGTAAATCAAATTTTAACCACATATTCTGAGAAACTGACAGAAGGATCACAATTAAGTCATAAGTTTTGTTTGAACCTTTATTATACTCCCAGTGATACTACACTTTAGTTTGGGAGTCTGTTACTTCATTGTAACAATATGGACCATTGTCTCTGCTGAAGAATGTTAAAAGTAAATCAAATTTTAACCACAAATTCTGAGAAACTGACAGAAGGATCACAATTAAGTCATAAGTTTTGTTAGAACCTTTATTATACTCCCAGTGATACTACACTTTAGTCTTGGGATTCTGTTATTTCATTGTAACAATATGGACCATTGTCTCTGCTGAAGAATATTAAAAGTAAGTCAAATTTTAACCACATATTCTGAGAAACTGACAAAAGGATCACAATTAAGTGATAAGTTTTTTTTGAACCTTTATTATACTCCCAGTGATAATACAATTTATTCTTGGGAGTCTGTTACTTCATTGTAACAATTTGGATCATTGTCTCTGCTGAAGAATGTTAAAAGTAATTCAAATTTTAACCACATATTCTGAGAAACTGACAGAAGGATCACAATTAAGTAATAAGTTTTGTTTGAACCTTTATAATACTCCCAGTGATACTACACTTTAGCCTTGGGAGCCTGTTACTTCATTGCAACAATTTGGATCATTGTCTCTGCTGAAGAATGTTAAAAGTAAATCAAAATTTAAACACATATTCTGAGAAACTGACAGAAGGATCACAATTAAGTCATAAGTTTTGTTTGAACCTTTATTATACTCCCAGTGATACTACACTTTAGTCTTGGGAGTCTGTTACTTCATTGTAACAATTTGGATCATTGTCTCTACTGAAGAATGTTAAAAGTAAATCAAATTTTAACCACATATTCTGAGAAACTGACAGAAGGATCACAATTAAGTCATCAGTTTTGTTTGAACCTTTATTATACTCCCAGTGATACTACACTTTAGTCTTGGGAGTCTGTTACTTCATTGTAACAATTTGGACCATTGTCTCTGCTGAAGAATGTTAAAAGTAAATCAAATTTTAACCACATATTCTGAGAAACTGACAGAAGGTTCACAATTAAGTCATAAGTTTTGTTTGAACTTCTATTATAATCCCAGTGATACTACACTTTAGTCTTGGGAGTCTGTTACTTCATTGTAACAATTTGTACCATTGTCTCTGCTGAAGAATGTTAAAAGTAAATCAAATTTTAACCACATATTCTGAGAAACTGACAGAAGGATCACAATTAAGTCATAAGTTTTGTTTGAACCTTTATTATACTCACAGTGATACTACACTTTAGTCTTGGGAGTCTGTTACTACATTGTAACAATTTGGGTCATTGTCTCTGCTGAAGAATGTTAATAGTAAATCAAATTTTAACCACATATTCTGAGAAACTGACAGAAGGATCACAATTAAGTCATAAGTTTTGTTTGAACCTTTATTATACTCCAAGTGATACTACACTTTAGTCTTGGGAGTCTGTTACTTCATTGTAACAATTTGGATCATTGTCTCTGCTGAAGAATGTTAAAAGTAAATCAAATTTTAACCACATGTTCTGAGAAACTGACAGAAGGATTACAATTAAGTCCTAAGTTTTGTTTGAACCTTTATTATACTCCCAGTGATACTACACTTTAGTCTTGGGAGTATGTTACTTCTTTGTAACAATTTGGATCATTGTCTCTGCTGAAGAATGTTAAAAGTAAATCAAAATTTAACCACATATTCTGAGAAACTGACAGAAGGATCACAATTAAGTCATAAGTTTTGTTTGAACCTTTATTATACTCCCAGTGATACTACACATTAGTCTTGGGAGTCTGTTACTTCATTGTAACAATTTGGACCATTATCTCTGCTGAAGAATGTTAAAAGTAAATCAAATTTTAACCACATATTCTGAGAAACTGACAGAAGGATCACAATTAAGTCATAAGTTTTGTTTGAACATTTATTTTACTCCCAGTGATACTACACTTTAGTCTTGGGAGTCTGTTACTTCATTGTAACAATTTGGATCATTGTCTCTGCTGAAGAATGTTAAAAGTAAATCAAATTTTAACCACATATTCTGAGAAACTGACAGAAGGATCACAATTAAGTCATAAGTTTTGTTTGAACCTTTATTCTACTCCCAGTGATACTACACTTTAGTCTTGGGAGTCTGTTACTTCATTGTAACAATTTGGATCATTGTCTCTGCTGAAGAATGTTAAAAGTAAATCAAACTTTTACCACATATTCTGAGTAACTGACAGAAGGATCACAATTAAGTCATAAGTTTTGTTTGAACCTTTATTATACTCCCAGTGATATTACACTTTAGTCTTGGGTGTCTGTTACTTCATTGTAACAATTTGGACCATTGTCTCTGCTGAAGAATGTTAAAAGTAAATCAAATTTTAACCACATATTCTGAGAAACTGACAGAAGGATCACAATTAAGTCATAAGTTTTGTTTGAACCTTTATTATACTCCCAGTGATACTACACTTTAGTCTTGGGAGTCTGTTACTTCATTGTAACAATTTGGATCATTGTCTCTGCTGAAGAATGTTAAAAGTAAATCAAATTTTAACCACATATTCTGAGAAACTGACAGAAGGATCACAATTAAGTCACAAGTTTTGTTTGAACCTTTATTATACTCCCAGTGATACTACACTTTTGTCATGGGAGTATGTTACTTCATTGTAACAATTTGGATCATTGTCTCTGCTGAAGAATGTTAAAAGTAAATCAAATTTTAACCACATATTCTGAGAAACTGACAGAAGGATCACAATTAAGTCATAAGTTTTGTATGAACCTTTATTATACTCCCAGTGATACTACACTGTAGTCTTGGGTTGTCTGTTACTTCATTGTAACAATTTGGATCATTGTCCTTGCTGAAGAATGTTAAAAGTAAATCAAATTTTAACCACATATTCTGAGAAACTGACAGAAGGATCACAATTAAGTCATAAGTTTTGTTTGAACCTTTATTATACCTCCAGTGATACTACACTTTAGTCTTGGGAGTCTGTTACTTCATTGTAACAATTTGGATCATTGTCTCTGCTGAAGAATGTTAAAAGTAAATCAAATTTTAGCCACATATTCTGAGAAACTGACAGAAGGATCACAATTAAGTCATAAGTTTTGTTTGAACCTTTATTATACTCACAGTGATACTACACTTTAGTCTTGGGAGTCTGTTACTTCATTGTAACAATTTGGATCATTGTCTCTGCTGAAGAATGTTAAAAGTAAATCAAATTTTAACCACATATTTTGAGAAACTGACAGAAGGATCACAATTAAGTCATAAGTTTTGTTTGAAACTTTATTATACTCCCAGTGATACTACACTTTAGTCTTGGGAGTCTGTTACTTCATTGTAACAATTTGGGTCATTGACTCTGCTGAAGAATGTTAATAGTAAATAAAATTTTAACCACATATTCTGAGAAACTGACAGAAGGATCACAATTAAGTCATAAGTTTTGTTTGAACCTTTATTATACTCCCAGAGATACTACACTTTAGACTTGGGAGTATGTTACTTCATTGTAACAATTTGGATCATTGTCTCTGCTGAAGAATGTTAAAAGTAAATCAAATTTTAACCACATATTCTGAGAAACTGACAGAAGGATCACAATTAAGTCATAAGTTTTGTTTGAACCTTTATTATACTCCCAGTGATTCTACACTTTAGTCTTGGTAGTCTGATACTTCATTGTAACAATTTGGACCACTGTCTCTGCTGAAGAATGTTAAAAGTAAATCAAATTTTAACCACATATTCTGAGAAACTGACAGAAAGATCACAATTTAGTCATAAGTTTTGTTTGAACATTTATTATACTCCCAGTGATACTACACTTTACTTTTGGGAGTCTGTTATTTCATTGTAACAATTTGGATCATTGTCTCTGCTGAAGAATTTTAAAAATAAATCATATTTTAACCACATATTCTGAGAAACTGACAGAAGGTTCACAATTAAATCATAAGTTTTGTTTGAACCTTTATTATACTTCCAGTGATACTTCACTTTAGTCTTGGGAGTCTGTTGCTTCATTGTAACAATTTGGTTCATTGTCTCTGCTGAAGAATGTTAAAAGTAAATCAAATTTTAACCACATATTCTGAGAAACTGACAGAAGGATCACAATTAAGTCATAAGTTTTGTTTGAACCTTTATTATACTCCCAGTGATACTACACTTTTGTCTTGGGAGTCTGTTACTTCATTGTAACTACTTGGATCATTGTCTCTGCTGAAGAATGTTAAAAGTAAATGAAATTGTAACCACATATACTGAGAGAATGACAGAAGTATCACAATTAAGTCATAAGTTTTGTTTGAAACTTTATTATACTCCCAGTGATACTACACTTTAGTCTTGGGATTCTGTTACTTCATTGTTTCAATTTGGACAATTGTCTCTGCTGAAGAATGTTAAAAGTAAATCAAATTTTAACCACATATTCTGAGAAACTGACAGAAGGATCACAATTAAGTCATAAGTTTTGTTTGAACCTATATTATACTCCCAGTGATACTACACTTTAGTCTTGGGAGTCTGTTACTTTATTGTAACAATTTTGGTCCATTATATCTGCTGAAGAATGTTAAAAGTAAATCAAATTTTAACCACATATTCTGAGAAACTGACAGAAGGATTACAATTAAGTCATAAGTTTTGTTTGAACCTTTATTATACTCCCAGTGATACTACACTTTAGTCTTGGGAGTCTGTTACTTCATTGTAACAATTTGGGTCATTGTCTCTGCTGAAGAATATTAAAAGTAAATCAAATTTTAACCACATATTCTGAGAAACTGACAGAAGGATCACAATTAAGTCATAAGTTTTGTTTGAACCTTTATTATACTCCCAGTGATACTACACTTTAGTCTTGGGAGTCTGTTACTTCATTGTAACAATTTGGATCATTGTCTCTGCTGAAGAATGTTAAAAGTAAATCAAATTTTAACCACATATTCTGAGAAACTGACACAAGGATCACAATTAAGTCATAAGTTTTGTTTGAACCTTTTTATACTCCCAGTGATACTACACTTTAGTCTTGGGAGTCTGTTACTTCATTGTAACAATTTGGATCATTGTCTCTGCTGAAGAATGTTAAAAGTAAATCAAATTTTTACCACATGTTCTGAGAAATTGACAGAAGGTTCACAATTAAGTCATAAGTTTTGTTTGAACCTTTATTCTACTCCCAGTAATACTACACTTTAGTCTTGGGAGTCTGTTACTTCATTGTAACAATTAGGACCATTGTCTCTGCTGAAGAATGTTAAAAGTAAATCAAATTTTAACCACATATTCTGAGAAACTGACAGATGGTTCACAATTAAGTCATAAGTTTTGTTTGAACCTTTATTATACTCCCAGTGATACTACACTTTTGTCTTGGGAGTCTGTTACTTCATTGTAACAATTTGGACCATTGTCTCTGCTGAAGAATATTAAAAGTAAATGAAATTGTAACCACATATACTGAGAGAATGAGAGAAGGATCACAATTAAGTCATAAGTTTTGTTTGAACCTTTATTATACTCCCAGTGATAATACACTTTAGTCTTGGGAGTCTGTTACTTCATTGTTTCAATTTGGACCATTGTCTCTGCTGAAGAATGTTAAAAGTAAATCAAATTTTAACCCCATATTCTGAGAAACTGACAGAAGGATCACAATTAAGTCATAAGTTTTGTTTGAACCTTTATTATACTCCCAGTGATACTACACATTAGTCTTGGGAGTCTGTTACTTCATTGTAACAATTTGGACCATTATCTCTGCTGAAGAATGTTAATAGTAAATAAAATTTTAACCACATATTCTGAGAAACTGACAGAAGGATCACAATTAAGTCATAAGTTTTGTTTGAACCTTTATTATACTCCCAGTGATACTACACTTTAGTCTTGGAAGTCTGTTACTTCATTGTAACAATTTGGATCATTGTCTCTGCTGAAGAATGTTAAAAGTAAATCGAATTTTAACCACATATTCTGAGAAACTGACAGAAGGATCACAATTAAGTCATAAGTTTTGTTTGAACCTTTATTCTACTCCCAGTGATACTACACTTTAGTCTAGGGAGTCTGTTACTTCATTGTAACAATTTGGATCATTGTCTCTGCTGAAGAATATTAAAAGTAAATCAAATTTTTACCACATATTCTGAGTAACTGACAGAAGGATCACAATTAAGTCATAGGTTTTGTTTGAACCTTTATTATACTCCCAGTGATACTACACATTAGTCTTGGGAGTCTGTTACTTCATTGTAACATTTTGGATCATTATCTCTGCTGAAAAATGATAAAAGTTAATCAAATTTTAACCACATATTCTGAGAAACTGACAGAAGGTTCACAATTAAGTCATAAGTTTTGTGTGAACCTTTATTATACTCCCAGTGATACTACACTTTAGTCTTGGGAGTCTGTTACTTGATTGTAACAATTTGGACCATTATCTCTGCTGAAGAATGTTAAAAGTAAATCAAATTTTAACCACATATTCTGAGAAACTGACAGAAGGATCACAATTAAGTCATAAGTTTTGTTTGAACCTTTATTATACTCCCAGTGATACTACACTTTAGTTTGGGAGTCTGTTACTTCATTGTAACAATATGGACCATTGTCTCTGCTGAAGAATGTTAAAAGTAAATCAAATTTTAACCACAAATTCTGAGAAACTGACAGAAGGATCACAATTAAGTCATAAGTTTTGTTAGAACCTTTATTATACTCCCAGTGATACTACACTTTAGTCTTGGGATTCTGTTATTTCATTGTAACAATATGGACCATTGTCTCTGCTGAAGAATATTAAAAGTAAGTCAAATTTTAACCACATATTCTGAGAAACTGACAAAAGGATCACAATTAAGTGATAAGTTTTTTTTGAACCTTTATTATACTCCCAGTGATAATACAATTTAGTCTTGGGAGTCTGTTACTTCATTGTAACAATTTGGATCATTGTCTCTGCTGAAGAATGTTAAAAGTAATTCAAATTTTAACCACATATTCTGAGAAACTGACAGAAGGATCACAATTAAGTAATAAGTTTTGTTTGAACCTTTATAATACTCCCAGTGATACTACACTTTAGCCTTGGGAGCCTGTTACTTCATTGCAACAATTTGGATCATTGTCTCTGCTGAAGAATGTTAAAAGTAAATCATAATTTAAACACATATTCTGAGAAACTGACAGAAGGATCACAATTAAGTCATAAGTTTTGTTTGAACCTTTATTATACTCCCAGTGATACTACACTTTAGTCTTGGGAGTCTGTTACTTCATTGTAACAATTTGGATCATTGTCTCTACTGAAGAATGTTAAAAGTAAATCAAATTTTAACCACATATTCTGAGAAACTGACAGAAGGATCACAATTAAGTCATCAGTTTTGTTTGAACCTTTATTATACTCCCAGTGATACTACACTTTAGTCTTGGGAGTCTGTTACTTCATTGTAACAATTTGGACCATTGCCTCTGCTGAAGAATGTTAAAAGTAAATCAAATTTTAACCACATATTCTGAGAAACTGACAGAAGGTTCACAATTAAGTCATAAGTTTTGTTTGAACTTCTATTATACTCCCAGTGATACTACACTTTAGTCTTGGGAGTCTGTTACTTCATTGTAACAATTTGTACCATTGTCTCTGCTGAAGAATGTTAAAAGTAAATCAAATTTTAACCACATATTCTGAGAAACTGACAGAAGGATCACAATTAAGTCATAAGTTTTGTTTGAACCTTTATTATACTCACAGTGATACTACACTTTAGTCTTGGGAGTCTGTTACTTCATTGTAACAATTTGGGTCATTGTCTCTGCTGAAGAATGTTAATAGTAAATCAAATTTTAACCACATATTCTGAGAAACTGACAGAAGGATCACAATTAAGTCATAAGTTTTGTTTGAACCTTTATTATACTCCAAGTGACACTACACTTTAGTCTTGGGAGTCTGTTACTTCATTGTAACAATTTGGATCATTGTCTCTGCTGAAGAATGTTAAAAGTAAATCAAATTTTAACCACATGTTCTGAGAAACTGACAGAAGGATTACAATTAAGCCTAAGTTTTGTTTGAACCTTTATTATACTCCCAGTGATACTACACTTTAGTCTTGGGAGTATGTTACTTCTTTGTAACAATTTGGATCATTGTCTCTGCTGAAGAATGTTAAAAGTAAATCAAAATTTAACCACATATTCTGAGAAACTGACAGAAGGATCACAATTAAGTCATAAGTTTTGTTTGAACCTTTATTATACTCCCAGTGATACTACACATTAGTCTTGGGAGTCTGTTACTTCATTGTAACAATTTGGACCATTATCTCTGCTGAAGAATGTTAAAAGTAAATCAAATTTTAACCACATATTCTGAGAAACTGACAGAAGGATCACAATTAAGTCATAAGTTTTGTTTGAAAATTTATTTTACTCCCAGTGATACTACACTTTAGTCTTGGGAGTCTGTTACTTCATTGTAACAATTTGGATCATTGTCTCTGCTGAAGAATGTTAAAAGTAAATCAAATTTTAACCACATATTCTGAGAAACTGACAGAAGGATCACAATTAAGTCATAAGTTTTGTTTGAACCTTTATTCTACTCCCAGTGATACTACACTTTAGTCTTGGGAGTCTGTTACTTCATTGTAACAATTTGGATCATTGTCTCTGCTGAAGAATGTTAAAAGTAAATCAAATTTTTACCACATATTCTGAGTAACTGACAGAAGGATCACAATTAAGTCATAAGTTTTGTTTGAACCTTTATTATACTCCCAGTGAAATTACACTTTAGTCTTGGGTGTCTGTTACTTCATTGTAACAATTTGGACCATTGTCTCTGCTGAAGAATGTTAAAAGTAAATCAAATTTTAACCACATATTCTGAGAAACTGACAGAAGGATCACAATTAAGTCATAAGTTTTGTTTGAACCTTTATTATACTCCCAGTGATACTACACTTTAGTCTTGGGAGTCTGTTACTTCATTGTAACAATTTGGATCATTGTCTCTGCTGAAGAATGTTAAAAGTAAATCAAATTTTAACCACATATTCTGAGAAACTGACAGAAGGATCACAATTAAGTCACAAGTTTTGTTTGAACCTTTATTATACTCCCAGTGATACTACACTTTTGTCATGGGAGTATGTTACTTCATTGTAACAATTTGGATCATTGTCTCTGCTGAAGAATGTTAAAAGTAAATCAAATTTTAACCACATATTCTGAGAAACTGACAGAAGGATCACAATTAAGTCATAAGTTTTGTATGAACCTTTATTATACTCCCAGTGATACTACACTGTAGTCTTGGGTTGTCTGTTACTTCATTGTAACAATTTGGATCATTGTCCTTGCTGAAGAATGTTAAAAGTAAATCAAATTTTAACCACATATTCTGAGAAACTGACAGAAGGATCACAATTAAGTCATAAGTTTTGTTTGAACCTTTATTATACCTCCAGTGATACTACACTTTAGTCTTGGGAGTCTGTTACTTCATTGTAACAATTTGGATCATTGTCTCTGCTGAAGAATGTTAAAAGTAAATCAAATTTTAGCCACATATTCTGAGAAACTGACAGAAGGATCACAATTAAGTCATAAGTTTTGTTTGAACCTTTATTATACTCACAGTGATACTACACTTTAGTCTTGGGAGTCTGTTACTTCATTGTAACAATTTGGATCATTGTCTCTGCTGAAGAATGTTAAAAGTAAATCAAATTTTAACCACATATTTTGAGAAACTGACAGAAGGATCACAATTAAATCATAAGTTTTGTTTGAAACTTTATTATACTCCCAGTGATACTACACTTTAGTCTTGGGAGTCTGTTACTTCATTGTAACAATTTGGGTCATTGACTCTGTTGAAGAATGTTAATAGTAAATAAAATTTTAACCACATATTCTGAGAAACTGACAGAAGGATCACAATTAAGTCATAAGTTTTGTTTGAACCTTTATTATACTCCCAGTGATACTACACTTTAGACTTGGGAGTATGTTACTTCATTGTAACAATTTGGATCATTGTCTCTGCTGAAGAATGTTAAAAGTAAATCAAATTTTAACCACATATTCTGAGAAACTGACAGAAGGATCACAATTAAGTCATAAGTTTTGTTTGAACCTTTATTATACTCCCAGTGATACTACACTTTAGTCTTGGTAGTCTGATACTTCATTGTAACAATTTGGACCACTGTCTCTGCTGAAGAATGTTAAAAGTAAATCAAATTTTAACCACATATTCTGAGAAACTGACAGAAAGATCACAATTTAGTCATAAGTTTTGTTTGAACATTTATTATACTCCCAGTGATACTACACTTTACTTTTGGGAGTCTGTTATTTCATTGTAACAATTTGGATCATTGTCTCTGCTGAAGAATTTTAAAAATAAATCAAATTTTAACCACATATTCTGAGAAACTGACAGAAGGTTCACAATTAAATCATAAGTTTTGTTTGAACCTTTATTATACTTCCAGTGATACTTCACTTTAGTCTTGGGAGTCTGTTACTTCATTGTAACAATTTGGTTCATTGTCTCTGCTGAAGAATGTTAAAAGTAAATCAAATTTTAACCACATATTCTGAGAAACTGACAGAAGGATCACAATTAAGTCATAAGTTTTGTTTGAACCTTTATTATACTCCCAGTGATACTACACTTTTGTCTTGGGAGTCTGTTACTTCATTGTAACTACTTGGATCATTGTCTCTGCTGAAGAATGTTAAAAGTAAATGAAATTGTAACCACATATACTGAGAGAATGACAGAAGTATCACAATTAAGTCATAAGTTTTGTTTGAAACTTTATTATACTCCCAGTGATACTACACTTTAGTCTTGGGATTCTGTTACTTCATTGTTTCAATTTGGACAATTGTCTCTGCTGAAGAATGTTAAAAGTAAATCAAATTTTAACCACATATTCTGAGAAACTGACAGAAGGATCACAATTAAGTCATAAGTTTTGTTTGAACCTATATTATACTCCCAGTGATACTACACTTTAGTCTTGGGAGTCTGTTACTTTATTGTAACAATTTTGGTCCATTATATCTGCTGAAGAATGTTAAAAGTAAATCAAATTTTAACCACATATTCTGAGAAACTGACAGAAGGATCACAATTAAGTCATAAGTTTTGTTTGAACCTTTATTATACTCCCAGTGATACTACACTTTAGTCTTGGGAGTCTCTTACTTCATTGTAACAATTTGGGTCATTGTCTGTGCTGAAGAATATTAAAAGTAAATCAAATTTTAACCTCATATTCTGAGAAACTGACAGAAGGATCACAATTAAGTCATAAGTTTTGTTTGAACCTTTATTATACTCCCAGTGATACTACACTTTAGTCTTGGGAGTCTGTTACTTCATTGTAACAATTTGGATCATTGTCTCTGCTGAAGAATGTTAAAAGTAAATCAAATTTTAACCACATATTCTGAGAAACTGACACAAGGATCACAATTAAGTCATAAGTTTTGTTTGAACCTTTTTATACTCCCAGTGATACTACACTTTAGTCTTGGGAGTCTGTTACTTCATTGTAACAATTTGGATCATTGTCTCTGCTGAAGAATGTTAAAAGTAAATCAAATTTTTACCACATGTTCTGAGAAATTGACAGAAGGTTCACAATTAAGTCATAAGTTTTGTTTGAACCTTTATTCTACTCCCAGTAATACTACACTTTAGTCTTGGGAGTCTGTTACTTCATTGTAACAATTAGGACCATTGTCTCTGCTGAAGAATGTTAAAAGTAAATCAAATTTTAACCACATATTCTGAGAAACTGAGAGAAGGTTCACAATTAAGTCATAAGTTTTGTTTGAACCTTTATTATACTCCCAGTGATACTACACTTTTGTCTTGGGATTCTGTTACTTCATTGTAACAATTTGGACCATTGTCTCTGCTGAAGAATATTAAAAGTAAATGAAATTGTAACCACATATACTGAGAGAATGAGAGAAGGATCACAATTAAGTCATAAGTTTTGTTTGAACCTTTATTATACTCCCAGTGATAATACACTTTAGTCTTGGGAGTCTGTTACTTCATTGTTTCAATTTGGACCATTGTCTCTGCTGAACAATGTTAAAAGTAAATCAAATTTTAACCCCATATTCTGAGAAACTGACAGAAGGATCACAATTAAGTCATAAGTTTTGTTTGAACCTTTATTATACTCCCAGTGATACTACACATTAGTCTTGGGAGTCTGTTACTTCATTGTAACAATTTGGACCATTATCTCTGCTGAAGAATGTTAATAGTAAATAAAATTTTAACCACATATTCTGAGAAACTGACAGAAGGATCACAATTAAGTCATAAGTTTTGTTTGAAGCTTTATTATACTCCCAGTGATACTACACTTTAGTCTTGGAAGTCTGTTACTTCATTGTAACAATTTGGATCATTGTCTCAGCAGAAGAATGTTAAAAGTAAATCGAATTTTAACCACATATTCTGAGAAACTGACAGAAGGATCACAATTAAGTCATATGTTTTGTTTGAACCTTTATTCTACTCCCAGTGATACTACACTTAAGTCTAGGGAGTCTGTTACTTCATTGTAACAATTTGGATCATTCTCTCTGCTGAAGAATATTAAAAGTAAATCAAATTTTTACCACATATTCTGAGTAACTGACAGAAGGATCACAATTAAGTCATAGGTTTTGTTTGAACCTTTATTATACTCCCAGTGATATTACACTTTAGTCTTGGGTGTCTGTTACTTCATTGTAACAATTTGGACCATTGTCTCTGCTGAAGAATGTTAAAAGTAAATCAAATTTTAACCACATATTCTGAGAAACTGACAGAAGGATCACAATTAAGTCATAAGTTTTGTTTGAACCTTTATTATACTCCCAGTGATACTACACTTTAGACTTGGGAGTCTGTTACTTCATTGTAACAATTTCGATCATTGTCTCTGCTGAAGAATGTTAAAAGTAAATCAAATATTAACCACATATTCTGAGAAACTGTCAGAAGGATCACAATTAAGTCACAAGTTTTGTTTGAACCTTTATTATACTCCCAGTGATACTACACTTTTGTCATGGGAGTATGTTACTTCATTGTAACAATTTGGATCATTGTCTCTGCTGAAGAATGTTAAAGTAAATCAAATTTTAACCACATATTCTGAGAAACTGACAGAAGGATCACAATTAAGTCATAAGTTTTGTTTGAACCTTTATTATACTCTCAGTGATACTACACTTTAGTCTTGGGTTGTCTGTTACTTCATTGTAACAATTTGGATCATTGTCTCTGCTGAAGAATGTTAAAAGTAAATCAAATTTTAACCACATATTCTGAGAAACTGACAGAAGGATCACAATTAAGTCATAAGTTTTGTTTGAACCTTTATTATACTCTCAGTGATACTACACTTTAGTCTTGGGAGTCTGTTACTTCATTGTAACAATTTGGATCATTGTCTCTGCTGAAGAATGTTAAAAGTAAATCAAATTTTAGCCACATATTCTGAGAAACTGACAGAAGGATCACAATTAAGTCATAAGTTTTGTTTGAACCTTTATTATACTCCCAGTGATACTACACTTTAGTCTTGGGAGTCTGTTACTTCATTGTAACAATTTGGATCATTGTCTCTGCTGAAGAATGTTAAAAGTAAATCAAATTTTAACAACATATTTTGAGAAACTGACAGAAGGATCACAATTAAGTCATAAGTTTTGTTTGAACCTTTATTATACTCCCATTGATACTACACTTTAGTCTTGGGAGTCTGTTACTTCATTGTAACAATTTGAGTCATTGACTCTGCTGAAGAATGTTAATAGTAAATCAAATTTTAACCACATATTCTGAGAAACTGACAGAAGGATCACAATTAAGTCATAAGTTTTGTTTGAACCTTTATTATACTCCAAGTGATACTACACTTTAGACTTGGGAGTATGTTACTTCATTGTAACAATTTGGATCATTGTCTCTGCTGAAGAATGTTAAAAGTAAATCAAATTTTAACCACATATTCTGAGAAACTGACAGAAGGATCACAATTAAGTAATAAGTTTTGTTTGAACCTTTATTATACTCCCAGTGATACTACACTTTAGTCTTGGTAGTCTGATACTTCATTGTAACAATTTGGACCACTGTCTCTGCTGAAGAATGTTAAAAGTAAATCAAATTTTAACAACATATTCTGAGAAACTGACAGAAGGATCACAATTAAGTCATAAGTTTTGTTTGAACATTTATTATACTCCCAGTGATACTACAGTTTAGTTTTGGGAGTCTGTTATTTCATTGTAACAATTTGGATCATTGTCTCTGCTGAAGAATGTTAAAAATAAATCAAATTTTAACCACATATTCTGAGAAACTGACAGAAGGTTCACAATTAAATCATAAGTTTTGTTTGAACCTTTATTATACTCCCAGTGATACTACACTTTAATCTTGGGAGTCTGTTACTTCATTGTAACAATTTGGTTCATTGTCTCTGCTGAAGAATGTTAAAAGTAAATCAAATTTTAACCACATATTCTGAGAAACTGACAGAAGGATCACAATTAAGTCATAAGTTTTGTTTGAACCTTTATTATACTCCCAGTGATACTACACTTTTGTCTTGGGAGTCTGTTACTTCATTGTAACTACTTGGACCATTGTCTCTGCTGAAGAATGTTAAAAGTAAATGAAATTGTAACCACATATACTGAGAGAATGACAGAAGTATCACAATTAAGTCATAAGTTTTGTTTGAAACTTTATTATACTCCCAGTGATACTACACTTTAGTCTTGGGATTCTGTTACTTCATTGTTTCAATTTGGACCATTGTCTCTGCTGAAGAATGTTAAAAGTAAATCAAATTTTAACCACATATTCTGAGAAACTGACAGAAGGATCACAATTAAGTCATAAGTTTTGTTTGAACCTTTATTATACTCCCAGTGATACTACACTTTAGTTTTGGGAGTCTGTTACTTTATTGTAACAATTTGGATCATTATATCTGCTGAAGAATGTTAAAAGTAAATCAAATTTTAACCACATATTCTGAGAAACTGACAGAAGGATCACAATTAAGTCATAAGTTTTGTTTGAACCTTTATTATACTCCCAGTGATACTACACTTTAGTCTTGGGAGTCTGTTACTTCATTGTAACAATTTGGTCATTGTCTCTGCTGAAGAATATTAAAAGTAAATCAAATTTTAACCACATATTCTGAGAAACTGACAGAAGGATCACAATTAAGTCATAAGTTTTGTTTGAACATTTATTATACTCCCAGTGATACTACACTTTAGTCTTGGGAGTCTGTTACTTCATTGTAACAATTTGGATCATTGTCTCTGCTGAAGAATATTAAAAGTAAATCAAATTTTAACCACATATTCTGAGAAACTGACACAAGGATCACAATTAAGTCATAAGTTTTGTTTGAACCTTTTTATACTCCCAGTGATACTACACTTTAGTCATGGGAGTCTGTTACTTCATTGTAACAATTTGGATCATTGTCTCTGCTGAAGAATGTTAAAAGTAAATCAAATTTTTACCACATGTTCTGAGAAACTGACAGAAGGTTCACAATTAAGTCATAAGTTTTGTTTGAACATTTATTCTACTCCCAGTAATACTACACTTTATTCTTGGGAGTCTGTTACTTCATTGTAACAATTTGGACCATTGTCTCTGTTGAAGAATGTTAAAAGTAAATCAAATTTTAACCACATATTCTGAGAAACTGACAGAAGGATCACAATTAAGTCATAAGTTTTGTTTGAACCTTTATTATACTCCCAGTGATACTACACTTTTGTCTTGGGAGTCTGTTACTTCATTGTAACAATTTGGACCATTGTCTCTGCTGAAGAATGTTAAAAGTAAATGAAATTGTAACCACATATACTGAGAGAATGACAGAAGGATCACAATTAATTCATAAGTTTTGTTTGAACCTTTATTATACTCCCAGTGATACTACACTTTAGTCTTGGGAGTCTGTTACTTCATTGTAACAATTTGGATCATTGTCTCTGCTGAAGAATGTTAAAAGTAAATCAAATTTTAACCACATATTTTGAGAAACTGACAGAAGGATCACAATTAAGTCATAAGTTTTGTTTGAACCTTTATTATACTCCCAGTGATACTACACTTTAGTCTTGGGAGTCTGTTACTTCATTGTAACAATTTGGGTCATTGACTCTGCTGAAGAATGTTAATAGTAAATAAAATTTTAACCACATATTCTGAGAAACTGACAGAAGGATCACAATTAAGTCATAAGTTTTGTTTGAACCTTTATTATACTCCCAGTGATACTACACTTTAGACTTGGGAGTATGTTACTTCATTGTAACAATTTGGATCATTGTCTCTGCTGAAGAATGTTAAAAGTAAATCAAATTTTAACCACATATTCTGAGAAAATGACAGAAGGATCACAATTAAGTCATAAGTTTTGTTTGAACCTTTATTATACTCCCAGTGATACTACACTTTAGTCTTGGTACCGGTAGTCTGATACTTCATTGTAACAATTTGGACCACTGTCTCTGCTGAAGAATGTTAAAAGTAAATCAAATTTTAACCACATATTCTGAGAAACTGACAGAAAGATCACAATTAAGTCATAAGTTTTGTTTGAACCTTTTTATACTCCCAGTGATACTACACTTTAGTCTTGGGAGTCTGTTACTTCATTGTAACAATTTGGATCATTGTCTCTGCTGAAGAATGTTAAAAGTAAATCAAATTTTTACCACATGTTCTGAGAAACTGACAGAAGGTTCACAATTAAGTCATAAGTTTTGTTTGAACCTTTATTCTACTCCCTGTAATACTACACTTTAGACTTGGGAGTCTGTTACTTCATTGTAACAATTAGGACAATTGTCTCTGCTGAAGAATGTTAAAGGTAAATCAAATTTTAACCACATATTCTGAGAAACTGACAGAAGGTTCACAATTAAGTCATAAGTTTTGTTTGAACCTTTATTATACTCCCAGTGATACTACACATTTGTCTTGGGAGTCTGTTACTTCATTGTAACAATTTGGACCATTGTCTCTGCTGAAGAATATTAAAAGTAAATGAAATTGTAACCACATATACTGAGAGAATGACAGAAGAATCACAATTAAGTCATAAGTTTTGTTTGAACCATTATTATACTCCCAGTGATACCACACTTTAGGCTTGGGAGTCTGTTACTTCATTGATTCAATTTGGACCATTGTCTCTGCTGAAGAATATTAAAAGTAAATCAAATTTTAACCCCATATTCTGAGAAACTGACAGAAGGATCACAATTAAGTCATAAGTTTTGTTTGAACCTTTATTATACTCCCAGTGATACTACACATAAGTCTTGGGAGTCTGTTACTTCATTGTAACAATTTGGACCATTATCTCTGCTGAAGAATGTTAAAAGTAAATCAAATTTTAACCACATATTCTGAGAAACTGACAGAAGGATCACAATTAAGTCATAAGTTTTGTTTGAAACTTTATTATACTCCCAGTGATACTACACTTTAGTCTTGGGAGTCTGTTACTTCATTGTAACAATTTGGATCATTGTCTCTGCTGAAGAATGTTAAAAGTAAATCAAATTTTAACCACATATTCTGAGAAACTGACAGAAGGATCACAATTAAGTCATAAGTTTTGTTTGAACCTTTATTCTACCCCCAGTGATACCACACTTTAGTCTAGGGAGTCTGTTACTTCATTGTAACAATTTGGATCATTGTCTCTGCTGAAGAATGTTAAAAGTAAATCAAATTTTTACCACATATTCTGAGAAACTGACAGAAGGATCACAATTAAGTCATAGGTTTTGTTTGAACCTTTATTATACTCCCAGTGATATTACACTTTAGTCTTGGGTGTCTGTTACTTCATTGTAACAATTTGGACCATTGTCTCTGCTGAAGAATGTTAAAAGTAAATCAAATTTTAACCACATATTCTGAGAAACTGACAGAAGGATCACAATTAAGTAATAAGTTTTGTTTGAACCTTTATTATACTCCCAGTGATACTACACTTTAGACTTGGTAGTCTGTTACTTCATTGTAACAATTTCGATCATTGTCTCTGCTGAAGAATGTTAAAAGTAAATCAAATATTAACCACATATTCTGAGAAACTGACAGAAGGATCACAATTAAGTCACAAGTTTTGTTTGAACCTTTATTATACTCCCAGTGATACTACACTTTTGTCATGGGAGTATGTTACTTCTATGTAACAATTTGGATCATTGTCTCTGCTGAAGAATGTTAAAAGTAAATCAAATTTTAACCACATATTCTGAGAAACTGACAGAAGGATCACAATTAAGTCATAAGTTTTGTTTGAACCTTTATTATACTCCCAGTGATACTACACTTTTGTCTTGGGAGTCTGTTCCTTCATTGTAACTACTTGGACCATTGTCTCTGCTGAAGAATATTAAAAGTAAATGAAATTGTTACCACATATACTGAGAGAAAGACAGAAGTATCACAATTAAGTCATAAGTTTTGTTTGAAACTTTATTATTCTCCCAGTGATACTACACTTTAGTCTTGGGATTCTGTTACTTCATTGTTTCAATTTGGACCATTGTCTCTGCTGAAGAATGTTAAAAGTAAATCAAATTTTAACCACATATTCTGAGAAACTGACAGAAGGATCACAATTAAGTCATAAGTTTTGTTTGAACCTTTATTATACTCCCAGTGATACTACACTTTAGTCTTGGGAGTCTGTTACTTTATTGTAACAATTTGGACCATTATATCTGCTGAAGAATGTTAAAAGTAAATCAAATTTTAACCACATATTCTGAGAAACTGACAGAAGGATCACAATTAAGTCATAAGTTTTGTTTGAACCTTTATTATACTCCCAGTGATACTACACTTTAGTCTTGGGAGGCTGTTAATTCATTGTAACAATTTGGGTCATTGTCTCTGCTGAAGAATATTAAAAGTAAATCAAATTTGAACCACATATTCTGAGAAACTGACAGAAGGATCACAATTAAGTCATAAGTTTTGTTTGAACCTTTATTATACTCCCAGTGATACTACACTTTAGTCTTGGGAGTCTGTTACTTCATTGTAACAATTTGGATCATTGTCTCTGCTGAAGAATGTTAAAAGAAAATCAAATTTTAACCACATATTCTGAGAAACTGACACAAGGTTCACAATTAAGTCATAAGTTTTGTTTGAACCTTTTTATACTCCCAGTGATACTACACTTTAGTCTTGGGAGTCTGTTACTTCATTGTAACAATTTGGATCATTGTCTCTGCTGAAGAATGTTAAAAGTAAATCAAATTTTTACCACATGTTCTGAGAAACTGACAGAAGGTTCACAATTAAGTCATAAGTTTTGTTTGAACCTTTATTCTACTCCCAGTAATACTACACTTTAGTCTTGGGAGTCTGTTACTTCATTGTAACAATTAGGACCATTGTCTCTGCTGAAGAATGTTAAAAGTAAATCAAATTTTAACCACATATTCTGAGAAACTGACAGAAGGTTCACAATTAAGTCATAAGTTTTGTTTGAACCTTTATTATACTCCCAGTGATACTACACATTTGTCTTGGGAGTCTGTTACTTCATTGTAACAATTTGGACCATTGTCTCTGCTGAAGAATATTAAAAGTAAATGAAATTGTAACCACATATACTGAGAGAATGACAGAAGAATCACAATTAAGTCATAAGTTTTGTTTGAACCTTTATTATACTCCCAGTGATACTACACTTTAGGCTTTGGAGTCTGTTACTTCATTGATTCAATTTGGACCATTGTCTCTGCTGAAGAATGTTAAAAGTAAATCAAATTTTAACCCCATATTCTGAGAAACTGACAGAAGGATCACAATTAAGTTATAAGTTTTGTTTGAACCTTTATTATACTCCCAGTGATACTACACATAAGTCTTGGGAGTCTGTTACTTCATTGTAACAATTTGGACCATTATCTCTGCTGAAGAATGTTAAAAGTAAATCAAATTTTAACCACATATTCTGAGAAACTGACAGAAGGATCACAATTAAGTCATAAGTTTTGTTTGAAACTTTATTATACTCCCAGTGATACTACACTTTAGTCTTGGGAGTCTGTTACATCATTGTAACAATTTGGATCATTGTCTCTGCTGAAGAATGTTAAAAGTAAATCAAATTTTAACCACATATTCTGAGAAACTGACAGAAGGATCACAATTAAGTCATAAGTTTTGTTTGAACCTTTATTCTACTCCCAGTGATACCACACTTTAGTCTAGGGAGTCTGTTACTTCATTGTAACGATTTGGATCATTGTCTCTGCTGAAGAATGTTAAAAATAAATCAAATTTTTACCACATATTCTGAGTAACTGACAGAAGGATCACAATTAAGTCATAGGTTTTGTTTGAACCTTTATTATACTCCCAGTGATATTACACTTTAGTCTTGGGTGTCTGTTACTTCATTGTAACAATTTGGACCATTGTCTCTGCTGAAGAATGTTAAAAGTAAATCAAATTTTAACCACATATTCTGAGAAACTGACAGAAGGATCACAATTAAGTAATAAGTTTTGTTTGAACCTTTATTATACTCCCAGTGATACTACACTTTAGACTTGGGAGTCTGTTACTTCATTGTAACAATTTCGATCATTGTCTCTGCTGAAGAATGTTAAAAGTAAATCAAATATTAACCACATATTCTGAGAAACTGACAGAAGGATCACAATTAAGTCACAAGTTTTGTTTGAACCTTTATTATACTCCCAGTGATACTACACTTTGTCATGGGAGTATGTTACTTCATTGTAACAATTTGGATCATTGTCTCTGCTGAAGAATGTTAAAAGTAAATCAAATTTTAACCACATATTCTGAGAAACTGACAGAAGGATCACAATTAAGTCATAAGTTTTGTTTGAACCTTTATTATACTCTCAGTGATACTACACTTTATTCTTGGGTTGTCTGTTACTTCATTGTAACAATTTGGATCATTGTCTCTGCTGAAGAATGTTAAAAGTAAATCAAATTTTAACCACATATTCTGAGAAAATGACAGAAGGATCACAATTAAGTCATAAGTTTTGTTTGAACCTTTATTATACTCCCAGTGAGACTACACTTTAGTCTTGGGAGTCTGTTACTTCATTGTAACAATTTGGATCATTGTCTCTGCTGAAGAATGTTAAAAGTAAATCAAATTTTAGCCACATATTCTGAGAAACTGACAGAAGGATCACAATTAAGTCATAAGTTTTGTTTGAACCTTTATTATACTCCCAGTGATACTACACTTTAGTCTTGGAAGTCTGTTACTTCATTGTAACAATTTGGATCATTGTCTCTGCTGAAGAATGTTAAAAGTAAATCAAATTTTAACCACATATTTTGAGAAACTGACAGAAGGATCACAATTAAGTCATAAGTTTTGTTTGAACCTTTATTATACTCCCATTGATACTACACTTTAGTCTTGGGAGTCTGTTACTTCATTGTAACAATTTGAGTCATTGACTCTGCTGAAGAATGTTAATAGTAAATCAA
Organism: Periplaneta americana; assembly: GCF_040183065.1. NCBI lineage: Eukaryota > Metazoa > Arthropoda > Insecta > Blattodea > Blattidae > Periplaneta > Periplaneta americana. The sequence continues at coordinate 179,136,397 of NC_091131.1, forward strand.
ATTTTAACCACATATTCTGAAAAACTGACAGAAGGATCACAATTAAGTCATAAGTTTTGTTTGAACCTTTATTATACTCCCAGTGATACTACACTTTATTCTTGGGAGTATGTTACTTCATTGTAACAATTTGGATCATTGTCTCTGCTGAAGAATGTTAAAAGTAAATCAAATTTTAACCACATATTCTGAGAAACTGACAGAAGGATCACAATTAAGTAATAAGTTTTGTTTGAACCTTTATTATACTCCCAGTGATACTACACTTTAGTCTTGGTAGTCTGATACTTCATTGTAACAATTTGGACCACTGTCTCTGCTGAAGAATGTTAAAAGTAAATCAAATTTTAACCACATATTCTGAGAAACTGACAGAAGGATCACAATTAAGTCATAAGTTTTGTTTGAACATTTATTATACTCCCAGTGATACTACACTTTAGTTTTGGGAGTCTGTTATTTCATTGTAACAATTTGGATCATTGTCTCTGCTGAAGAATGTTAAAAATAAATCAAATTTTAACCACATATTCTGAGAAACTGACAGAAGGTTCACAATTAAATCATAAGTTTTGTTTGAACCTTTATTATACTCCCAGTGATACTACACTTTAGTCTTGGGAGTCTGTTACTTCATTGTAACAATTTGGTTCATTGTCTCTGCTGAAGAATGTTAAAAGTAAATCAAATTTTAACCACATATTCTGAGAAACTGACAGAAGGATCACAATTAAGTCATAAGTTTTGTTTGAACCTTTATTATACTCCCAGTGATACTACACTTTTGTCTTGGGAGTCTGTTACTTCATTGTAACTACTTGGACCATTGTCTCTGCTGAAGAATGTTAAGAGTAAATGAAATTGTAACCACATATACTGAGAGAATGACAGAAGTATCACTATTAAGTCATAAGTTTTGTTTGAACCTTTATTATACTTCCAGTGATACTACACTTTAGTCTTGGGATTCTGTTACTTCATTGTTTCAATTTGGACCATTGTCTCTGCTGAAGAATGTTAAAAGTAAATGAAATTTTAACCACATATTCTGAGAAACTGACAGAAGGATCACAATTAAGTCATAAGTTTTGTTTGAACCTTTATTATACTCCCAGTGATACTACACTTTAGTCTTGGGAATCTGTTACTTTATTGTAACAATTTGGACCATTATATCTGCTGAAGAATGTTAAAAGTAAATCAAATTTTAACCACATATTCTGAGAAACTGACAGAAGGATCACAATTAAGTCATAAGTTTTGTTTGAACCTTTATTATACTCCCAGTGATACTACACTTTAGACTTGGGAGTCTGTTACTTCATTGTAACAATTTGGGTCATTGTCTCTGCTGAAGAATATTAAAAGTAAATCTAATTTTAACCACATATTCTGAGAAACTGACAGAAGGATCACAATTAAGTCATAAGTTTTGTTTGAACCTTTATTATACTCCCAGTGATACTACACTTTAGTCTTGGGAGTCTGTTACTTCATTGTAACAATTTGGATCATTGTCTCTGCTGAAGAATGTTAAAAGTAAATCAAATTTTAGCCACATATTCTGAGAAACTGACAGAAGGATCACAATTAAGTCATAAGTTTTGTTTGAACCTTTATTATACTCCCAGTGATACTACACTTTAGTCTTGGAAGTCTGTTACTTCATTGTAACAATTTGGATCATTGTCTCTGCTGAAGAATGTTAAAAGTAAATCAAATTTTAACCACATATTCTGAGAAACTGATAGAAGGATCACAATTAAGTCATAAGTTTTGTTTGAACCTTTTTATACTCCCAGTGATACTACACTTTAGTCATGGGAGTCTGTTACTTCATTGTAACAATTTGGATCATTGTCTCTGCTGAAGAATGTTAAAAGTAAATCAAATTTTTACCACATGTTCTGAGAAACTGACAGAAGGTTCACAATTAAGTCATAAGTTTTGTTTGAACCTTTATTCTACTCCCAGTAATACTACACTTTAGTCTTGGGACTCTGTTACTTCATTGTAACAATTTGGACCATTGTCTCTGCTGAAGAATGTTAAAAGTAAATCAAATTTTAACCACATATTCTGAGAAACTGACAGAAGGATCACAATTAAGTCATAAGTTTTGTTTGAACCTTTATTATACTCCCAGTGATACTACACTTTTGTCTTGGGAGTCTGTTACTTCATTGTAACAATTTGGACCATTGTCTCTGCTGAAGAATGTTAAAAGTAAATGAAATTGTAACCACATATACTGAGAGAATGACAGAAGGATCACAATTAATTCATAAGTTTTGTTTGAACCTTTATTATACTCCCAGTGATACTACACTTTAGTCTTGGGAGTCTGTTACTTCATTGTTTCAATTTGGACCATTGTCTCTGCTGAAGAATGTTAAAAGTAAATCAAATTTTAACCACATATTCTGAGAAACTGACAGAAGGATCACAATTAAGTCATAAGTTTTGTTTGAACCTTTATTATACTCCCAGTGATACTACACATTAGTCTTGGGAGTCTGTTACTTCATTGTAACAATTTGGACCATTATCTCTGCTGAAGAATGTTAAAAGTAAATCAAATTTTAACCACATATTCTGAGAAACTGACAGAAGGATCACAATTAAGTCATAAGTTTTGTTTGAACCTTTATTATACTCCTAGTGATACTACACTTTAGTCTTGGGAGTCTGTTACTTCCTTGTAACAATTTGAATCATTGTCTCTGCTGAAGAATGTTAAAAGTAAATCAAATTTTAACCACATATTCTGAGAAACTGACAGAAGGATCACAATTAAGTCATAAGTTTTGTTTGAACCTTTATTCTACTCCCAGTGATACTACACTTTAGTCTTGGGAGTCTGTTACTTCATTGTAACAATTTGGATCATTGTCTCTGCTGAAGAATGTTAAAAGTAAATCAAATTTTTACCACATATTCTGAGTAACTGACAGCAGGATCACAATTAAGTCATAGGTTTTGTTTGAACCTTTATTATACTCCCAGTGATATTACTCTTTAGTCTTGGGTGTCTGTTACTTCATTGTAACAATTTGGACCATTGTCTCTGCTGAAGAATGTTAAAAGTAAATCAAATTTTAACCACATATTCTGAGAAACTGACAGAAGGATCACAATTAAGTCATAAGTTTTGTTTGAACCTTTATTATACTCCCAGTGATACTACACTTTAGTCTTGGGAGTCTGTTACTTCATTGTAACAATTTCGATCATTGTCTCTGCTGAAGAATGTTAAAAGTAAATCAAATTTTAACCACATATTCTGAGAAACTGACAGAAGGATCACAATTAAGTCACAAGTTTTGTTTGAACCTTTATTATACTCCCAGTGATACTACACTTTTGTCATGGGAGTATGTTACTTCATTGTAACAATTTGGATCATTGTCTCTGCTGAAGAATGTTAAAAGTAAATCAAATTTAACCACATATTCTGAGAAACTGACAGAAGGATCACAATTAAGTCATAAGTTTTTGTTTGAACCTTTATTATACTCCCAGTGATACTACACTTTAGTCTTGGGTTGTCTGTTACTTCATTGTAACAATTTGGATCATTGTCCTTGCTGAAGAATGTTAAAAGTAAATCAAATTTTAACCACATATTCTGAGAAACTGACAGAAGGATCACAATTAAGTCATAAGTTTTGTTTGAACCTTTATTATACGGTACTCCCAGTGATACTACACTTTAGCCTTGGGAGTCTGTTACTTCATTGTAACAATTTGGATCATTGTCTCTGCTGAAGAATGTTAAAAGTAAATCAAATTTTTACCACATGTTCTGAGAAACTGACAGAAGGATCACAATTAAGTCATAAGTTTTGTTTGAACCTTTATTATACTCCCAGTGATACTACACTTTAGTCTTGGGAGTCTGTTACTTCATTGTAACAATTTGGACCAACGTCTCTGCTGAAGAATGTTAAAAGTAAATGAAATTTTAACCACATATTTTGAGAAACTGACAGAAGGATCACAATTAAGTCATAAGTTTTGTTTGAACCTTTATTATACTCCCAGTGATACTACACTTTAGTCTTGGGAGTCTGTTAATTCATTGTAACAATTTGGGTCATTGACTCTGCTGATGAATGTTAATAGTAAATCAAATTTTAACCACATATTCTGAGAAACTGACAGAAGGATCACAATTAAGTCATAAGTTTTGTTTGAACCTTTATTATACTCCCAGTGATACTACACTTTAGACTTGGGAGTATGTTACTTCATTGTAACAATTTGGACCATTGTCTCTGCTGAAGAATGTTAAAAGTAAATCAAATTTTAACCACATATTCTGAGAAACTGACAGAAGGATCACAATTAAGTCATAAGTTTTGTTTGAACCTTTATTATACTACCAGTGATACTACACTTTAGTCTTGGTAGTCTGATACTTCATTGTAACAATTTGGACCACTGTCTCTGCTGAAGAATGTTAAAAGTAAATCAAATTTTAACCTCATATTCTGAGAAACTGACAGAAGGATCACAATTAAGTCATAAGTTTTGTTTGAACATTTATTATACTCCCAGTGATACTACACTTTAGTTTTGGGAGTCTGTTATTTCATTGTAACAATTTGGATCATTGTCTCTGCTGAAGAATGTTAAAAATAAATCAAATTTTAACCACATATTCTGAGAAACTGACAGAAGGTTCACAATTAAATCATAAGTTTTGTTTGAACTTTTATTATTCTCCCAGTGATACTTCATTTTAGTCTTGGGAGTCTGTTACTTCATTGTAACAATTTGGTTCATTGTCTCTGCTGAAGAATGTTAAAAGTAAATCAAATTTTAACCACATATTCTGAGAAACTGACAGAAGGATCACAATTAAGTCATAAGTTTTGTTTGAACCTTTATTATACTCCCAGTGACACTACACTTTTGTCATGGGAGTCTGTTACTTCATTGTAACTACTTGGACCATTGTCTCTGCTGAAGAAAGTTAAAAGTAAATGAAATTGTAACCACATATACTGTGAGAATGACAGAAGTATCACAATTAAGTCATAAGTTTTGTTTGAATCTTTATTATACTCCCAGTGATACTACACTTAATCTTGGGATTCTGTTACTTCATTGTTTCAATTTGGACCATTGTCTCTGCTGAAGAATGTTAAAAGTAAATCAAATTTTAACCACATATTCTGAGAAACTGACAGAAGGATCACAATTAAGTCATAAGTTTTGTTTGAACCTTTATTATACTCCCAGTGATACTACACTTTAGTCTTGGGAGTCTGTTACTTTATTGTAACAATTTGGACCATTATATCTGCTGAAGAAAGTTAAAAGTAAATCAAATTTTAACCACATATTCTGAGAAACTGACACAAGGTTCACAATTAAGTCATAAGTTTTGTTTGAACCTTTTTATACTCCCAGTGATACTACACTTTAGTCTTGGGAGTCTGTTACTTCATTGTAACAATTTGGGTCATTGTCTCTGCTGAAGAATATTAAAAGTAAACCAAATTTTAACCACATATTCTGAGAAACTGACAGAAGGATCACAATTAAGTCATAAGTTTTGTTTGAACCTTTATTATACTCCCAGTGATACAACACTTTAGTCTTGGGAGTCTGTTACTTCATTGTAACAATTTGGATCATTGTCTCTGCTGAAGAATATTAAAAGTAAATCAAATTTTAACCACATATTCTGAGAAACTGACACAAGGATCACAATTAAGTCATAAGTTTTGTTAGAACCTTTTTATACTCCCAGTGATACTACACTTTAGTCTTGGGAGTCTGTTACTTCATTGTAACAATTTGGATCATTGTCTCTGCTGAAGAATGTTAAAAGTAAATCAAATTTTTACCACATGTTCTGAGAAACTGACAGAAGGTTCACAATTAAGTCATAAGTTTGTTTGAAACTTTATTCTACTCCCAGTAATACTACACTTTAGTCTTGGGAGTCTGTTACTTCATTGTAACAATTTGGACCATTGTCTCTGCTGAAGAATGTTAAAAGTAAATCAAATTTTAACCACATATTCTGAGAAACTGACAGAAGGATCACAATTAAGTCATAAGTTTTGTTTGAACCTTTATTATACTCCCAGTGATACTACACTTTTGTCTTGGGAGTCTGTTACTTCATTGTAACAATTTGGACCATTGTCTCTGCTGAAGAATGTTAAAAGTAAATGAAATTGTAACCACATATACTGAGAGAATGACAGAAGGTTCACAATTAATTCATAAGTTTTGTTTGAACTTTTATTATACTCCCAGTGATACTACACTTTAGTCTTGGGAGTCTGTTACTTCATTGTTTCAATTTGGACCATTGTCTCTGCTGAAGAATGTTAAAAGTAAATCAAATTTTAACCCCATATTCTGAGAATCTGACAGAAGGATCACAATTAAGTCATAAGTTTTGTTTGAACCTTAATTATACTCCCAGTGATACTACACATTAGTCTTGGGAGTCTGTTACTTCATTGTAACAATTTGGACCATTATCTCTGCTGAAGAATGTTAAAAGTAAATCAAATTTTAACCACATATTCTGAGAAACTGACAGAAGGATCACAATTAAGTCATAAGTTTTGTTTGAACCTTTATTATACTCCCAGTGATACTACACTTTAGTCTTGGGAGTCTGTTACTTCATTGTAACAATTTGGATCATTGTCCCTGCTGAAGAATGTTAAAAGTAAATCAAATTTTAACCACATATTCTGAGAAACTGACAGAAGGATCACAATTAAGTCATAAGTTTTGTTTGAACCTTTATTCTACTCCCAGTGATACTACACATTAGTCTTGGGAGTCTGTTACTTCATTGTAACAATTTGGTTCATTGTCTCTGCTGAAGAATGTTAAAAGTAAATCAAATTTTTACCACATATTCTGAGTAACTGACAGCAGGATCAGAATTAAGTCATAGGTTTTGTTTGAACCTTTATTATACTCCCAGTGATATTACTCTTTAGTCTTGGGTGTCTGTTACTTCATTGTAACAATTTGGACCATTGTCTCTGCTGAAGAATGTTAAAAGTAAATCAAATTTTAACCACATATTCTGAGAAACTGACAGAAGGATAACAATTAAGTCATAAGTTTTGTTTGAACCTTTATTATACTCCCAGTGATACTACACTTTAGTCTTGGGAGTCTGTTACTTCATTGTAACAATTTCGATCATTGTCTCTGCTGAAGAATGTTAAAAGTAAATCAAATTTTAACCACATATTCTGAGAAACTGACAGAAGGATCACAATTAAGTCACAAGTTTTGTTTGAACCTCTATTATACTCCCAGTGATACTACACTTTTGTCATGGGAGTATGTTACTTCATTGTAAAAATTTGGATCATTGTCTCTGCTGAAGAATGTTAAAAGTAAATCGAATTTTAACCACATATTCTGAGAAACTGACAGAAGGATCACAATTAAGTCATAAGTTTTGTTTGAACCTTTATTATACTCCCAGTGATACTACACTTTAGTCTTGGGTTGTCTGTTACTTCATTGTAACAATTTGGATCATTGTCTCTGCTGAAGAATGTTAAAAGTAAATCAAAATTTAAACACATATTCTGAGAAACTGACAGAAGGATCACAATTAAGTCATAAGTTTTGTTTGAACCTTTATTATACTCCCAGTGATACTACACTTTAGTCTTGGGAGTCTGTTACTTCATTGTAACAATTTGGACCATTGTCTCTGCTGAAGAATGTTAAAAGTAAATGAAATTTTAACCACATATTTTGAGAAACTGACAGAAGGATCACAATTAAGTCATAAGTTTTGTTTGAACCTTTATTATACTCCCAGTGATACTACACTTTAGTCTTGGGAGTCTGTTAATTCATTGTAACAATTTGGGTCATTGACTCTGCTGAAGAATGTTAATAGTAAATCAAATTTTAACCACATATTCTGAGAAACTGACAGAAGGATCACAATTAAGTCATAAGTTTTGTTTGAACCTTTATTATACTCCCAGTGATACTACACTTTAGACTTGGGAGTATGTTACTTCATTGTAACAATTTGGATCATTGTCTCTGCTGAAGAATGTTAAAAGTAAATCAAATTTTAACCACATATTCTGAGAAACTGACAGAAGGATCACAATTGAGTCATAAGTTTTGTTTGAACCTTTATTATACTCCCAGTGATACTACACTTTAGTCTTGGTAGTCTGATACTTCATTGTAACAATTTGGACCACTGTCTCTGCTGAAGAATGTTAAAAGTAAATCAAATTTTAACCACATATTCTGAGAAACTGACAGAAGGATCACAATTAAGTCATAAGTTTTGTTTGAACATTTATTATACTCCCAGTGATACTACACTTTAGTTTTGGGAGTCTGTTATTTCATTGTAACAATTTGGATCATTGTCTCTGCTGAAGAATGTTAAAAGTAAATCAAATTTTAACCACATATTCTGAGAAACTGACAGAAGGTTCACAATTAAATCATAAGTTTTGTTTGAACCTTTATTATTCTCCCAGTGATACTTCACTTTAGTCTTGGGAGTCTGTTACTTCATTGTAACAATTTGGTTCATTGTCTCTGCTGAAGAATGTTAAAAGTAAATCAAATTTTAACCACATATTCTGAGACACTGACAGAAGGATCACAATTAAGTCATAAGTTTTGTTTGAACCTTTATTATACTCCCAGTGATACTACACTTTTGTCTTGGGAGTCTGTTACTTCATTGTAACTACTTGGACCATTGTCTCTGCTGAAGAAAGTTAAAAGTAATTGAAATTGTAACCACATATACTGTGAGAATGACAGAAGTATCACAATTAAGTCATAAGTTTTGTTTGAAACTTTATTATACTCCCAGTGATACTACACTTAATCTTGGGATTCTGTTACTTCATTGTTTCAATTTGGACCATTGTCTCTGCTGAAGAATGTTAAAAGTAAATCAAATTTTAACCACATATTCTGAGAAACTGACAGAAGGATCACAATTAAGTCATAAGTTTTGTTTGAACCTTTATTATACTCCCAGTGATACTACACTTTAGTCTTGGGAGTCTGTTACTTTATTGTAACAATTTGGACCATTATATCTGCTGAAGAATGTTAAAAGTAAATCAAATTTTAACCACATATTCTGAGAAACTGACAGAAGGATCACAATTAAGTCATAAGTTTTGTTTGAACCTTTATTATACTCCCAGTGATACTACACTTTAGTCTTGGGAGTCTGTTACTTCATTGTAACAATTTGGGTCATTGTCTCTGCTGAAGAATATTAAAAGTAAACCAAATTTTAACCACATATTCTGAGAAACTGACAGAAGGATCACAATTAAGTCATAAGTTTTGTTTGAAACTTTATTATACTCCCAGTGATACTACACTTTAGTCTTTAGAGTCTGTTACTTCATTGTAACAATTTGGATCATTGTCTCTGCTGAAGAATGTTAAAAGTAAATCAAATTTAAACCACATATTCTGAGAAACTGACACAAGGATCACAATTAAGTCATAAGTTTTGTTTGAAACTTTTTATACTCCCAGTGATACTACACTTTAGTCTTGGGAGTCTGTTACTTCATTGTAACAATTTGGATCATTGTCTCTGCTGAAGAATGTTAAAAGTAAATCAAATTTTTACCACATGTTCTGAGAAACTGACAGAAGGTTCACAATTAAGTCATAAGTTTTGTTTGAACCTTTATTCTACTCCCAGTAATACTACACTTTAGTCTTGGGAGTCTGTTACTTCATTGTAACAATTTGGACCATTGTCTCTGCTGAAGAATGTTAAAAGTAAATCAAATTTTAACCACATATTCTGAGAAACTGACAGAAGGATCACAATTAAGTCATAAGTTTTGTTTGAACCTTTATTATACTCCCAGTGATACTACACTTTAGTCTTGGGTGTCTGTTACTTCATTGTAACTACTTGGACCATTGTCTCTGCTGAAGAATGTTAAAAGTAAATCAAATTTTAACCACATATTCTGAGAAACTGAAAGAAGGATCACAATTAAGTCATAAGTTTTGTTAGAACCTTTATTATACTCCCAGTGATAATACACTTTAGTCTTGGGAGTATGTTACTTCATTGTAACAATTTGGATCATTGTCTCTGCTCAAGAATGTTAAAAGTAAATCAAATTTTATCCACATATTCTGAGAAACTGACAGAAGGATCACAATTAAGTCATAAGTTTTGTTTGAACCTTTATTATACTCCCAGTGATACTACACTTTAGTCTTGGGAGTCTGTTACTTCATTGTAACAATTTGGATCATTGTCCTTGCTATAGAATGTTAAAAGTAAATCAAATTTTAACCACATATTCTGAGAAACTGACAGAAGGATCACAATTAAGTCATAAGTTCTGTTTAAACCTTTATTATACTCCCAGTGATACTACACATTAGTCTTGGGAGTCTGTTACTTCATTGTAACAATTTGGATCATTGTCTCTGCTGAAGAATGTTAAAAGTAAATCAAATTTTAACCACATATTCTGAGAAACTGACAGAAGGATCACAATTAAGTCATAAGTTTTGTTTGAACCTTTATTATACTCCCAGTGATAATACACTTTAGTCTTGGGAGTCTGTTACTTCATTGTAACAATTTGGATCATTGTCTCTGCTGAAGAATGTTAAAAGTAAATCAAATTTTAACCACATATTCTGAGAAACTGACAGAAGAATCACAATTAAGTCATAAGTTTTGTTTGAACCTTTTTTATACTACCAGTGATACTACACTTTAGTCTTGGGAGTCTGTTACTTCATTGTAACAATTTGGATCATTGTCTCTGCTGAAGAATGTTAAAAGTAAATCAAATTTTAACCACATATTTTGAGAAACTGACAGAAGGATCACAATTATGTCATAAGTTTTGTTTGAACCTTTATTATACTCCCAGTGATACTACACTTTATTCTTGGGAGTCTGTTACTTCATTGTAACAATTTGGGTCATTGTCTCTGCTGAAGAATGTTAAAAGTAAATCAAATTTTAACCACATATTCTGAGAAACTGACAGAAGGATCACAATTAAGTCATAAGTTTTGTTTGAACCTTTATTATACTCCCAGTGATACTACACTTTAGACTTGGGAGTCTGTTACTTCATTGTAACAATTTGGATCATTGTCTCTGCTGAAGAATGTTAAAAGTAAATCAAATTTTAACCATATATTCTGAGAAACTGACAGAAGGATCACAATTAAGTCATAAGTTTTGTTTGAACCTTTATTATACTCCCAGTGATACTACAGTTTAGACTTGGGACTCTGTTACTTCATTGTAACAATTTGGACCATTGTCTCTGCTGTAGAATGTTAAAAGTAAATCAAATTTTAACCACATATTCTGAGAAACTGACAGAAGGATCACAATCAAGTCATAAGTTTTGTTTGAACCTTTATTATACTCCCAGTGATACTACACTTTAGTCTTTAGAGTCTGTTACTTCATTGTAACAATTTGGATCATTGTCTCTGCTGAAGAATGTTAAAAGTAAATCAAATTTTAACCACATATTCTGAGAAACAGACACAAGGATCACAATTAAGTCATAAGTTTTGTTTGAAACATTATTATACTCCCAGTGATACTACACTTTAGTCTTGGGAGTCTGTTACTTCATTGTAAAAATTTGGATCATTGTCTCTGCTGAAGAATGTTAAAAGTAAATCAAATTTTAACCACATATTCCGAGAAACTGACAGAAGGATCACAATTAAGTCATAAGTTTTGTTTGAACCTTTATTATACTCCCAGTGATACTACACTTTAGCCTTGGGAGTCTGTTACTTCATTGTAACAATTTGTATCATTTTCTCTGCTGAAGAATATTAAAAGTAAATCAAATTTTAACCACATATTCTGAAAAACTGACAGAAGGATCACAATTAAGTCATATGTTTTGTTTGAACCTCTATTATACTCCCAGTGATACTACACTTTAGTCTTGGGAGTCTGTTACTTCATTGTAACAATTTGGATCATTGTCTCTGCTGAAGAATGTTAAAAGTAAATCAAATTTTAACCACAAATTCTGAGAAATTGACAGAAGGATCACAATTAAGTCATAAGTTTTGTTCGAACCTTTATTATACTCCCAGTGATACTACACTTTAGTCTTGGGAGTCTGTTACTTCATTGTAACAATGTGGATCATTGTCTCTGCTGAAGAATGTTAAAAGTAAATCAAATTTTAACCACATATTCTTAGAAACTGACAGAAGGATCACAATTAAATCATAAGTTTTGTTTGAACCTTTATTATACTCCCATTGATACTACACTTTAGTCTTGGGAGTCTGTTACTTCATTGTAACAATTTGGATCATTGTCTCTGCTGAAGAATGTTAAAAGTAAATCAAATTTTAACCACATATTCTGAGAAACTGACAGAAGGATCACAATTAAGTCGTAAGTTTTGTTTGAACCTTTATTATACTACCAGTGATACTACACTTTAGTCTTGGGAGTCTGTTACTTCATTGTAACAATTTGGATCATTGTCTCTGCTGAAGAATGTTAAAAGTAATTCAAATTTTAACCACATATTTTGAGAAACTGACAGAAGGACCACAATTAAGTCGTATGATTTGTTTGAACCTTTATTATACTCCCAGTGATACTACACTTTAGTCTTGGTAGTCTGTTACTTCATTGTAACAATTTGGATCATTGTCTCTGCTGATGAATGTTAAAAGTAAATCAAATTTTAACCACATATTCTGAGAAACTGACAGAAGGATCACAATTAAGTCATAAGTTTTGTTGAACCTTTATTATACTCCCAGTGATACTACACTTTAGTCTAGGGAGTCTGTTACTTCATTGTAACAATTTGGATCATTGTCTCTGCTGAAGAATGTTAAATGTAAATCAAATTTATCCACATATTCTGAGAAACTGACAGAAGGATCACAATTAAGTCATAAGTTTTGTTTGAACCTTTATTACACTCCCAGTGATACTACACTTTAGTCTTGGGAGTCTGTTACTTCAATTTAACAATTTGGACCATTGTCTCTGCTGAAGAATGTTAAAAGTAAATCAAATTTTAACCACATATTCTGAGAAACTGACAGAAGGATCACAATTAAGTCATAAGTTTTGTTTGAACCTTTATTATACTCCCAGTGATACTACTCTTTAGACTTGGGAGTCTGTTACTTCATTGCAACAATTTGAATCATTGTCTCTTCTGAAGAATATTAAAAGTAAATCAAATTTTAACCACATATTCTGAGAAACTGACAGAAGTATCACTATTAAGTCATAAGTTTTGTGTACAGCTTTATTATGCTCCCAGTGATACTACACTTTAGCCTTGGGAGTCTGTTACTTCATTGTAACAATTTGGATCAATGTGTCTGCTGAAGAATGTTAAAATTAAATCAAATTTTAACCACATATTCTGAGAAACTGACAGATGGATCACAATTAAGTCATAAGTTTTGTTTGAACCTTTATTATACTCCCAGTGATACTACACTTTAGTCTTGGGAGTCTGTTACTTCATTGTAACAATTTCGATCATTGTCTCTGCTGAAGAATGTTAAAAGTAAATCAAATTTTAACCATATATTCTGAGACACTGACAGAAGGATCACAATTAAGTCATAAGTTTTGTTTGTACCTTTATTATACTCCCAGTGATACTACACTTTAGTCTTGGGAGTCTGTTACTTCATTGTAACAATTTGGATCATTGTCTCTGCTGAAGAATGTTAAAAGTAAATCAAATTTTAACCACATATTCTGAGAAACTGACAGAAGGATCACAATTAAGTCATAAGTTTTGTTTGAACCTTTATTATACTCCCAGTGATACTACACTTTCGTCTTGGGAGTCTGTTACTTCATTGTAACAATTTGGATCATTGTCTCTGCTGAAGAATGTTAAAAGTAAATCAAATTCTACCCACATATTCTGAGAAACTGACAGAAGGATCACATTTAAGTCATAAATTTTGTTTGAACCTTTATTATACTCCCAGTGATACTACACTTTAGTCTTGGGAGTCTGTTACTTCATTGTAACAATTTGGACCATTGTCTCTGCTGAAGAATGTTAAAAGTAAATCAAATTTTAACCACATATTCTGAGAAACTGACAGAAGGGTCACAATTGAGTCATAAGTTTTGTTTGAACCTTTATTATACTCCCAGTGATACTACACTTTAGTCTTGGGAGTCTGTTACTTCATTGTAACAATTTGGACCATTGTGTCTGCTGAAGAATGTTAAAAGTAATTCAAATTTTAACCACATATTCTGAGAAACTGACAGAAGGATCACAATTAAATCATAAGTTTTGTTTGGACCTTTATTATACTCCCAGGGATACTAACTTTAATCTTGGGAGTCTGTTACTGCATTGTAAATATTAATTCCAGTAAATATTGTGAATAGAAGATAGGAATTTATCGTTGAAATTTCTCCTTGGTGCATTGTTTGCAAGAACACTTTTTCCTACTTTACTACAAGTTCACTATGCCAACACGCTTTACGCTGGATGCATAGAAGAATTTTAAAAAATATTTTTCCTTTTTATTTATCAACTCTGCTGACTAAAATTCCATTTAAACAATGGAGGAAAAACTGATAAGGGCCTCTGTGGAAAATTTCACAGAGTTAGCTTGTAATATATCTATAAAGTCAGAGTTTAATTGCAAGAAAAAAAAGAGAAATATGTACCGTATTTACACTTTTCATGCGTTACACGTAACTAATTTAGTTCATATTTCGAACGTGAATTTGGACTATTCCAGTGAATTCTTCCATAAAATTTATTTGTCAAAGTAAACGTTGAGTGTTTGTTTTATATTTATTAGTGTAAGTTACACACTCATACTGCAACTGCGCGTCTTGCTCAACACGGTTAGGTCTGTTCCTGTAGGTCTAAGTCAGCGGTAACGAAAGTCGAGCTGCAGTGATTACATGCGACAGACGGCCTGTGAAGTAATGAGTTGGAGGAAAGGTACTTGGGATGAAAACTACAACCAGTGGTGGTTCCTGTACTATCATCTTGATCAAAATTAAAAACTTCTCATTTCTGCACGGAAATATCATATGTACTTCGATACATCATAATAATTAGGCTTCGTAATTCAGCTACCTGTAAACTGGAATGAGGTTGACTCATTTGAAGTATATGTGACGTCACAGCGCAGGTACAGGTACTTTCGTATGCAAAATAGTTGCAAATTCTCTGCCCTCTTCCTCTAGAAAATAAAAACCGGGACGCAGTCATAGTAATTAGTCTTATCGATCACTGGCCTTACTAATCGTATTATGTAAATAACTACATCTTTGTGGCTGATTGAAGGTTCATTGCAGAGGTAAAATGGATTAGATAAGACGCTCAAGCGTGTAATATTGCAGGGCATAGTTGAGGATATTTAAACTAATATTTTCACTGTCAATATAAACAACATTACATATAAAAGTGTAAAATAAACGTAAAAGTGACAAAAACAGTACACTGAATGAAAAACTCTGCAATACTGAGAGGCACAGGAAGTGTGTTAAACGTAATCTAAAAGAACCATTACTATCACACTCTGAATATTATGAAGATATTAACTCGACTTTCAGCACGGATTTGTGTAGCCTAGCAAGATCTTCAGTGCTAACATCCCTATTAATAAATTGTGTAATCAAGATATATAATAAATTAAATACATTTTAAGGGATTTCTAGAAAAGTACATCGAAAATTAATGAGTTTTCAATGATAAGCGACATATCCAATATCCTAATGAAATACGAAAAAATATCAGACAGTGAAATATCTTGTACTACAGTATATCATGCACAAATAACGTCATATACACGACATTCAAAGATATTTGACCCCACTAATCGATAGTGATCGATAATTTGTTGATGTAAGTGTAGCTTCTTTAGTCATTACTTCCATGAATAGATGGCGATGATAATAGTCGTACATAAATATACGCGCATAATAGAATTTACTCACTGTAAAACAATTGGAAACCGCCGATATTGTCAAATAATGAGAACAGTTTATGCTTAATCCTCATAATCATTTTCCTTGGCATTTTTTAATGGCCCCCAATAATAGTGCCACCTATTGAGAACTAGCGGAACTCTTTCAAAGTTTGTCAATTTTTTCTATCTTTGGTTCTGACTTCTCCCGTGGTTGGAAAATTCGCTTACACGATCACAAAATCGTAGGACAGATATCTTTGAACGCCAGTGATTGAAAGAATTTCTTGCCATACAAAATCATTTCAAGTGACATCCGCATATGTTCCAGTTACGTAACTTATGAATGCACGTTATTATTCACTGCAAAGGTCACGACGAAAATGAACATCACGGTTGAAACAAGTGTTTACTAGCATAGCTTCAGAATGTCGGGAGTTGAGTGTACTCCACGGACACGCAGCGACGACCTGTTTGTTTACATTCTGATCCGTTGCATTACCTGTGTTCGGAGTACTATATACCCAATAAATGCTTCTCATTCTGATCAAATTAAACTTAAAGTAATGTGAATGCCTAATACTGGTGTTTGCATTTATGTTAAGTTAGGGATGAAATGAAAGCTGAATAAAACTAAATACTATACTGCATTTTAAATTCCTACTTTTTCTTTTCATTTTGCTAATGCATGACCATTAGTAAGAATATTTCCTGATCTTTTGTAATGCTAATTTTACGACATTTTAGCCTCTTTGCTGCGTACTGATTGCTCAATATTATGCACTATGATCTGAGCAGTGCATGAACTGAGAAAATTTTGTAGATTGTAGTCAGATGAATTAGCCTAGCTAGTTCTGTGGTGGGATTCACTTATTGTAATTAAAGAAAACAATGTTCGTATAATGTATGTGGATCCGAACATGCACAGTTTGTCGAAAGCTGCTGATGAAGCTAGATGCTTTTATACAGTATATCACCTTCCGTTCATTATCACACTATCAGTCTGTCATTTCTAGCTGAAGCTAAGCAGGAGCACAGTCTACATCCAGAGTAGATGAGTCTATGATAGAGATAGGGAAAATAACATAAACAGTTCCGAGAAAATAACAGTTCCAGAAGAAGACCTATAGGTCGGAACACTCTATTCCAAAATAACAGTAGGAGTTTCTGACAATCTTTCTCATAGGAACTGGAGTACTGTGTAACGTACCGTCCAACTATCTTGTCTGGAACACTCCAGATACTCTCTGAGAGACCGTAACAGTTCCAGCCTAAATGTTCTTCTTGGGTGTACAGTAATTCCTTCAGAATTAAGTATGTTGGAAGGAGAGTGAAATATTTTACGACAATCAATTTGCAGGGCGCGTTTCAATATTAAATAATCAATCTGATTGGCGAATCAGCTTCAGTTACATTGTTCGCTATTAATATAGCAATAAGAATGAATAGAAAATCAAATTGTGAGATTGTGCCTATTACTATTAATATTATTATTATTAATATTACTATTATTATTATTATTATTATTACTACTATTATTATTATTATTATTATTATTATTATTATTATTATTATTACTACTACTATATCAAAGTCACTGTTTTACTACATAAAATAAAAAAAAATTACACAAATTTACATATCGCACTGTATTGTGTTATAAAATTTGTATATTGTAACATATCTGCCTTCTGAAGGATACATTGGAAGGAATGGTGAACGGAAGAAGAGTTTGGGGCAGAAGAAGATATCAAATGATAGACGACATTAAAATATTATATGGATCATATGCGGAGACTAAGAGCAATGCAGAAAAAAGAAAGACTGGAGAATACTGGATTTGCAATGAAATACCTGCCCTTGGGCAGAACACTATGAATGAATGACTACGGTAATAACTAGAGGGCGGATCAGAGTGACAGGTTCCGTGGCTTCATGTTACTGATGCAGAGAGCAGAATGTCTCGGCACGTGTTCCCTAGGTACAGACAGTGGGTAAAGAATTATACAGTAGGCTATGTAGTAGGAACATCACGTTCCGCTTCGCAAACAGGTGGCGTATGCTACTACTAGTGAAAGCAAATGCGAAGTTATTATTTGGGAATACGAGGTATCCGATGAACTACGCATAGTAGTGGACCTACAGTTAAACAGAGCAGTTAGGAACAAGCGTGTGCTATTGGTGTTGTTATTTATAAACTGTCAAAATGCCTAAGGAAAAACGTGTACAAAGTGAAAAAATGAACGCTTGTACACCAGTTCGGAGGTAATATCTTCAGCAGTGAAGGAGAAATAATTACGTGTAATATATGTAAAGTGACGTTAGGAGCTACGAAAAAATGGCACTTAGAAAGGCATTGCAACAGCAGACGTCACAGGGAATACATACAAGAGAATCCGTCAACATAGAATGCAAATGTAATTGTAGGAACATTTATGCCAGGTCCACGCCTGTGGAGTTGACGCGTCTAGCCGCGAAACCAGGTGGCCCGGGTTCGATTCCCGGTCGGGACAAGTTACTTGGTTGAGGTTTTTCCGGGGGTTTCCCTCAACCCAATATGAGCAAATGCTGGGTAACTTTCGGTGTTGGACCCCGGACTCATTTCACCGGCATTATCACCTTCATCTCATTAAGACCCTAAATAACCAAAGCTGTTGATAAAGCGTCGTAAAATAATCTACTAAAAAAACATTCATACCTAACTACTGGAAAGAAATATGTACTAACGTGTGAGACGATAGAAAATGTGAACCACACAACAATGGCAACTGTATTTTCTAGTGCCATGAGTATTTTGTGTCCTACTGGTATCAGGTATAATAATGTACTTCTTTTAGTCACAGATGCTGCGCCCTATATGATAAAGGGGCCAAGGACATAAAAATAATATATCCTAAGTTGGTTCACCTTACTTGCTTAGCACATGGACTCCATAGGGTGGCGGAAGTAATTCGCTCTTCTTATAGTGACGTCGATAGCTTTATAGGCAATGTTAAGAAAATTTTTCTGAAAGTACCTTCCCGAATACAAACATTCAAGGAAATCGCTCCCAGGGTTCCCCTTCCACCAAACTCCATAATAACAAGATGGGGTAGATGGCTGGAGGCTGCCTTCTATTATGCCACATTATTATGTTCAAATTGTGAAAGTGATCAATAGTTCAGATTCTACAAAGGCACATGTAATTGAAATAGCAAAATCCCTAATTTCAGATGATCTTGCGAGCAGTTTAGATTTCACACAGAATAACGTTTATCACTTACCGAAAGCCATAACGTTGTTATAAACATCTGATTTACACATGCCAAAGGCTATAAACTTATAGAAGAAATATCTGTAAAACTCAAGGAAACCAAAGCCGGAAGTTACGAAAAAAGTGAACGAGAAACTTCAGAATGTGTTAGCAAAAAATAATGGTTTCTCAATCACGTGTGACGTGCGAGATATGTTGCTGCAAAAAAAAAAAAAAAAAAAAAAAACAAAAACAAACAGAGCCCTCGAGATCAAACAGTGAAAGAAATATATCAGATATTGATATTGATATTCCTGATATAGTATATTATTCGTATGCACCTATTACGTCTTGCGATGTCGAAAGGAGTTTCTCACGATATAATTTTTGTTTAAGTGCGAGACACAGAACGTTCACTTTCGACAATCTCCGCATGTACATTATTGTCCACTGCAATGCACAGACTATGTAGTATTCACTTTACACGTAAATACAAGTAGTGTTTTATAACGGAGTACAAATTCACAGCCGTCATGTACAGCACTGTGTACGCATTCTTTTGATACAGCTGTACTAACATTGCAGGTGCGCGCCCGTTGTGTAGTTCTGCAGTCACCATCTCTGCTTCAACATAAACAGACTATAGTAAATGGTTAGTAAACTTGTAAGAACAGTCACTCTGATCCGTCCTTTGGTAATAACAGTGCAAATGTAGCCCAACTAATCTCAATGTTTATTACAAATAAATTAAGAAGCTTTAATAGAGACTAATATCACGTAGTAGTAATTTCCCATAGTTAACAGGAGCAATGATCATATCATTGCGATGTTTTTTGGTTTGTATAAATTACTGTTACACCTGACTAACAGATGTCGTGGTTCGAATTGCATTATGGGCTAAGACTTTTGAAAACGGAACTAGTTCCGAAACAATATAAAATTTTGGTGATTATTACGTTATGCCAGACTCTTGCTGTTATTTCTGAACTGTTCTTTGAAAGCAGTACTTTCTTAGAAACGAAACTCTTGGAAAAGTTCCAGAAAAAGAATGATTTTTTCCAAGGCTATGCTATGAAAATCTTGAAATCTGACGTCATACGTTCAACCCTTGAAAACTGTGAACGAAATTCCTGACGACTGTTGAGACATAGCCTACTACTTCTATTCCTCCATACGTGCCACATCTCCTGCTCACCTCAAACGTCTGGATTTAATGTTTCTAATCTAGCTTCTGCCAAGAGCCGCTACTGAACGGGAGACAGGGTTGTATAATGCCGAGCACGAGGTAATGCACGCTTGCCCCGCACGGAAGCAGTGATGAGCGCCCATGCCCGTTTTCAGTCGAGTTGATCATTGATTTAAGACCTCTCAGTTCCTAGCGTTCAACAGATCGTTGGCACATAATATTGAATAAGTTTTTCTACATTATTATTAAATGAATAACTAATAAATAGTTACCCTCATGTAAAGATTAAGAAGATTAAAATTGAGATGGAACCTCATAATTTTATCCTTCTTTGGAGAAGATCTAAAAATATCAATATTCATGCACGTACAGAAGAATAATTATAAAAACGCATACTTAGTGGTCAGTGATAATAATACGTACAGCTGGTACATACAGCTCGCTGGGTTCGATTCTTAAAGTAATAGGGGTTGCGGAAAAGCAGACTTACAGTCTAAACCCCTGATGTATCGGCAACTTCACTGCTTTACGTGTGCAGCGCGACGATATAGTCTAAAGGCGAAAGCTTCGAGTGCCGGCACAACAAAAACGCAATATTTCGTTATTGTGTAACTGGATACTGCCTGCTGTCTTGAACCGGTCCATTAAACGACCAATGCTTCCGTGATGTGGGGTAGGTTGCTCTGGATGCCGTCTGTGATATTCTTCTGCTGCTTCTCGTAGACTCAGGCCTAGCACATGGATGAGAACCATTTCCACCCTCTCAGGAAAAGTGTACATGTTTGTTGATACCTGGTTCACTGGAGAAACTAGCACTTACTCACCTGTCAACACAAAAAAAAAACACAATTTATCAATTACGGCGCGCGACCCAAACCAGATTCCTAATTTAAGTTTCGTACGCTTCAGAGATGTGACACCTCAGTTTTGGATGCGTTTCCCCTAACCAAACTGGTACTTCACTTGAAACGCGAACAGGTTTGTTGTAATTTTCTCAAAAATGGATTTTACGATTTTCTTTAAATCTTGCGCATGAACTACATGTACCAATATCTAAAACTTTTATTTGAAATTATTTTTTTACTTACATTAATAACGGAGATGTCCTATGTCGTGCGACTTTTGAATCACCCTGTATATCTAGACTTTGGTGAGGATACTGACATGCCGCGCAGAAGTGAAGTCTTCCGTCTCGTCTCAGTAGCTCAGGCATCTGAAAGTCATGCAGAGAAGAGCGGATACGAGCTGATCGGAGTGATTTTTATTTCCTGAATAATTCGAAAATTGAGTTTTACAGAGTCATGGCACCGGATGTTTCAGTTTGTTTGACATAAAGTGGAATAATTACTCCTAAAGCCTATCAGTTATTAAAAAAAATAATAAAAAGCGAACAATTACTTAGGTGAAAGTTTGTCTTCTTCAAACAAAATAAAAAATAAAAAAGAGTTATAAAAATGTTCTCTAAAACATAATTTCAACGTTATTCAGATCGTAAACTAATCTGACCAGCAGAAGTTAGTTTGCGTCTACTCATACTTGCGAATAATGTTTCCACTTATCGTCTCTTATGATTCTTGTTGCTCTCCTGAAACTGCACTCAGGGACAAAAAAAACCGGACACTTTAATATTTGCTGGTATTTTGTTGCCAATTATTTCAAAATGAAACAAAACCCATTTGAACAAAATAATGTTTCATTTAGCACCTTATACGACAAGATTTGAAAAAAAATCTCTGATGAGATAATTTACAAAAGATTACAAAGGGCGTATAACTACTGCATCGTATGGTCTAACTGTTTTTTTCATTTTATGGTGCCTTAAACATTAAAAACTCTTTTTAGTAACGGGTATTACCCCCTCTGGCTTGAATAACTGCATCAATACGTCTTGGCATGCTCTCAATTTGGTTAGGAATGTCTTCTTGAGGAAAAAGTTCCCATTCTTCGCCAAGTGCTCGCCTCAACTCTTGTAACGATTCTGGTCTCGGTCGTCTATTCTTAACACGCCGTCCCAGCATGTCCCACATGTGTTCAATTGGGTTCATGTCTGGACTCCTTGATGGCCATGGAAGAACATGGATTCCCACTTCTTGGAGATAATCTCCGACCGCATGGGCAATATACGACCGTGCATTATCATGCATTAAAACAAAATAATCGCCTACAAATTGGCCAAATGGCACAACATTATCAGCCAAACATTCATTTATATGCCTATCAGCTGTTAGTCTTCTATTTTCAACAAAAACCAACTCTGTACGAGCATCCGTACACACTCCTGCCCAAACCATCACTCCACCACCTCCATACGGCACATTTTCGGAAATGCAACACTGTGAAAATCGTTCTCCCCTCCTTCTCCAAACTCTTTCACGTCCATCAGGTGAGCACAGATTGAAACGGGACTCATCGGTGAACAGAACACAGCTTCACTGTCCATTTGTCCAATCCCTGTGATCATTTGCAAAACGCAGTCGTTCAACTCGATGCATCCTGAGAAGTCTGGGACCAGTTGCAGGTCTACTTGATATCAGTCCACTTGCTTTCAACCTCCTTCTAACTGTTTTGGCCGAAATTGGGCGTCCATGCATGTTAACAAATTGCTGGGCTACACTAGTAGCTGGCAGGTTGCGCTCCCTAAGAACTCTCAACACCATATACCTGTCTTCATTTGGTTTTGTAGTTCTTGGACGACCCGAACTTGGTCTTCTGGTATATTCTAGGGTCTCTCTATACCGTTTTATGGCATCATGGGTTGTGCTTCTAGCCATATTCATAACATTTGCAATGTAACGTACACTGCGTCCATCATCGTAAAGGGCTACAGCTTGAGGCACATCTTCAGGTCGCATCTTGTTTTAAGACAAATGTTACAACCCCACTTAAACTCAGAAAATGTAAAAATAAAGAAATAACGAATGATAACGATAATGAAGCAATTGAGACAAAATTATTATAGCTGAGACTCCGAAAGCAAAATTGGAATATTTGGTTGTAATGGCTTGTTTATAAAACAAAAAACAATCAACACTGTATACACGTCTCCATAACAACAGATGGCTACCATAATATTGTATGAGAAGATAATGTTTTGCAAAATACCAGCAAATGTTAAAGTGTCCGGTTTTTTTGTCCCTGAGTGTATTTCGTAGGATGTCCCCTACTGGGACCAGGTGTCAATTTTCAGGACACGATACTCGTGATTCACAAGGTCTGATTGCATATAACATATTTTCCGAAAAAGTTACAGTACAATTCAAACTCTAACTGTTGTTAGCTAAAATTTCCCTAACACTGGGATTACTTTCAGTCCATTTTTAAAACACTCTGTATATTTATTTTATTTTCTTGGGTTATTTTACGACGCTATATCAACATCTAGGTTATTTAGCGTCTGAATGATATGAAGGTGATAATGCCGGTGAAATGAGTCCGGGGTCCAGCACCGAAAGTTACCCAGCATTTGCTCGTATTGGGTTGAGGGAAAACCCCGGAAAAAACCTCAACCAGATAGGCCTAACTTGCCCCAACCGGGATTCGAACCCGGGCCACCTGGTTTCGCAGCCAGACGCGCTGACCGTTACTCCAACACTCTGTATAAATTGTCACTAATATTCCATACAATTACATAATATCATTACTACCTCATACGTAAAACTTGCATTTTCCTTTCAGAAAAATCACTTTGTCCTCTCTCTCCGTGAACTGCGGTATTTTGCGATATGTATTCATTCATTCATTGTTCTGCCCAAGGCAAGGTCTTTCACTGCCAACCCAGCTTTCTCCAATCTTTCCTCTTTTCTGCCTTCCTCTTTGCCTCCTCATATGAGCCATACATCTTAATGTCGTCTATCATCTGATAACATTTTCTGCCACGAACTCTTCTCCCGTTCACCACCCCTTCCACTGCACCCTTCAGTAGGCAGTTTCTTCTCAGCAACTGACCCAGCCAATTTCTTTTCCTTTTCCTGATCAGTTTCAGCCTCATTCTTTCTTCACCCACTCTTTTCAACACAGCTTCATTTCTTATTCTTTCAGTCCAATTCACATGTTCCATTCTTCTGTATATTCACATTTGAAATGATTTAATTCTCATCTCTTCACTTCGTCGTGACGTCCATGCTTCTGCCACTTACAATGCTACATTTCATACAAAGCAGTTCACTAGTCTCTTCCTTAGTTCATTTTCAAGAGGGCCTCAGAAAATCCTCCTTTTTCTATTAAAAGCTTCCTTGGCCATTGCTGTCCCCCTTTCGACTTCCTGTTAGCAGCTCATGTTACTCCTTATAGCACACCCCAAGTATTTGATGCTGTTCACTTGTAGTATTGTCTCATTTAGAATTCGCAAGTTTACCGTCTTTATTTTTCTTCCTATGACAATGATCTTCGTCTTATTTGCATTTCTCTTCATCCCATATAGTTCACAGCTGTCATATAGCTCCAGTAGCATATCCCTTTGTATCATCTCCTTTATAGCTAACAACGCCATAGCAGCAGCAAATCGTATACACTTTATTCTTCTGCCTCTTACTATAACTCCTCCCATGTTTTGAAAATTGTTCTTCTCTAAATCATTCAAATAGATGTTGAACAGAGTAGTTGATAAGGTGCATCTTCGATGTACTCCTCTCCCAATTCCACTTCCATCTGACATTTCATAGGTGCTCCAGCAGTGCTCACATGCACATCATCATTTGCCGATTGCGTCTGCCAGCTCCAGGTTTTTGATGAACATCTTCTCTCCCGTTGCGAAATGCATATGCCCACCTAGCCACGGTACGATACGGTGAAGTCTCTCTACCACAAGCTTCCAGTAATGCTGTATGGCATTGTCAAGCGTTCCTGCCTCTTGAAATCTGAATTTTAATGAAGCATCTTTATTCGTATTTGCGAAACATTTTAGAGCACTACAGGTAACTATCTACAAATTAAACTCACTACAAATGTCTTATAAATGAGATTACGTCTTCAAACTCAGAGATAACACACATCAGATGCTCTTCTTTCTCATTGTTATCAGCTTGCATATTTAACCGCTGATAGCGCCAGATACAAACATTGTTGCCACTAATTATTTAATGACTCGTGCATAATGGGGGAAAATGTTACTGTAAGTAAAATAGAGGATATGCAAGGAGAACAAGGGGAATGAAAGGAAAACTAGGTAACCTGAGGAGAAAAGAGAAAGACGAGAGAAAAGGGAAGACGAGGAGAATACTAATGGAAAAGGAAATACAGGGAGAATAAGAAAAATTCAAGAATAAGGAAGGGGAATGCAGCAATAACAATGGGTATACAAGGGTTACTTCGAGAATGCCATGAGAACGAGAGAAATATCAAGAGAATAATAGGTGTTAAAGAACAGAGTAGTGGATGCGAAGAGAATAAGAGGAATACAGTGGGAACGAGGGGAATCCAAAGGACACCGGAAGGACACAGAAAAGAAGAAGACTACATAAAATATAAGACAGAGTCATTCCATTCTCTAAATTGGGAATCGATCGTTATAATTTTTTGGCAACATTGCAGTTTACATTGAACTACAGTTGTAGCATGTCACTTTTTAACTCCTATTTTCGCCACTAATTTATTAAGTAGAGATAACAATTTTTTCGTAAACAAGGAACCGTTCAATAACAGGTGAAACCTGTCTAAAGCGGCCATCTGAAGTTACCTTGTAAAATGGCCGTTTTATCAGGTGGCCGCTTGATTACGGTTGCGTTTCTTTTATGGATCAGCATGAAAATACTGAATTTCACTGACTTTTTAGGACTCTGCGCGTACAAAAATCATGCATATTAATGTCAACCTCTTCCATTTTTGCAACTAGCCTTTTGAAAACTCGCATGCGGTACCTCAGTTTAAATGACTGGATAATACCTTGCTCAAGGGGCTGGAGGTGTGATGTGGTATTTGGGGGAAGAAATGCCAATTTCACGGATCACATTGCGATTTTGTCGTTTAATCTTGGAATTGAAATTGCATAGTTAATTCTGAAACAATGATGATGTCATCCAAGCTTTATTGGCAGTTCACTTCACCTCCAATAAGCCCATGTCAACATTTTTCACACATCTCGGTTTCAATGATTTCCCTATCATTAAGAGAGGTTCTTTTTCCCCTGCAGCATTAAAACGAAAGAGCAGGGTTATTCTCTTTTTTTTTTTTTTGCCAACTCCCTCCCTTTACATACTTTCTTCTTAAAACTTAAGTTTTGTTAGGGAGGACCCTGAAAATACCTAAACCTGTTTCGTCAACATTGTAAATGTCTCTGAGTTCATATTCCGCAAGAATTGAAGGCAGTCTAATTCTTTCATTCTTAAATAACATTGGTTGCAATGTCACCTCCTTCACCAGATACAGAACGAAATGTAATGTTATGCCGTTTTCTAAAGCACTCTAACCACGCATTACTAGCAACAAATTTCTTACATTGAGTTCTTTCGCAATTTCAAGAGCTTTCTGTTGAATCATAAGCCCACTTACAGGCAATTACTTTTCCCTTGCACACTTGAACGATTCGTAAACGAAATCATTCACATTACTAAACACAGATTGTCTTCCTCCCATTCTTTTAATATTTCATCTTTATTCTTATTTATACCGTTTATTTGTGTCCTTCCACATTTGAATGTTTCTGCAATTTTTCTCGCAGATGTTTCCTTCTCACTTTCTTCAATCATTTTTCGTCTCACCTCTAAACTTAACACCATTCTAAATTTATTGTTAAACATGATTTCTCTCTCAAACTAACTTCACAGTTCCTCTGAATCAAGTGAATATTGCTTCCTGTCCTCTAACCGTCGAAAAAGTAGGTCAGACAGTATCTGTGAAAAGATTTTTTGTTGGACAGTGACCGTTATAGTCAGGTTCCAATCCAAATAGACCCCGGCCTCTGGCCGGCACATGAGGTGGCCGCTAAATAGAGAGAGAATTTGTATTGAACTTATGGAAAATCCAATTGGTTCCAGAGAAAATTGGCCTTTTGTCCAGGTGTCCGTTTAAATAAAGTGACCGCAAAGGCATGTTTCACTGTATTATAGTGTCTTCTTAAGTGAACAGTTTGCTAGTTAGCGACTGAAGTTACATTTCTTACGTGCAGTGCAGTTTTATTAAGATGGAATAAGCACCATCGCGCATTTTCAAATTGAATGTTATGGTTGTGCTGCTATCTTGTTTAGGAAGAATTTGTTCGAGCTCTAGCCATACACTTAAAATTTACTACTTCTTACGCCCAACACAACAACAAGAGCAACAAAACCGCCAAATAATTTAAAAGAAGACATCACCTTTCTCCTTTCTCTCCGTTTCTCCACCGTTTTCCTCTTCTGCTGCAGGGGTGGCATATGATGTTGGCGTATAATCGTCACAGTCCACAACCAGTAATTCTGCAAAAAGCAAAATGAACTTGATCGTTAAGCATGTGTCGTTGCATTCATTGGCTTTCATTGAATATCACATTACACATTAAACACCAAATGTATAAAAAATAATGTAAAATTTAATTTCTGTACCTTATCGCATCAATGGAATGCATTTGCACACATTTGTGCACTTTGTAATAAAATATCCCTGGTATGGTTACACTTTGAGAGCTACATTGTACAATAATAGAAATCACAATAATGTCTTACAAAGCATTACAAAAATTCAGAATTTACTATCTTTGTCAGATTGCTTGTTATGGAAAGTAGTTCTTTCCCTTCCCGAAGTCATGCACAGATTTACTTTGCATTTTGAGCAAACTAACCGAGTAAAGCCTGTAGAGCAATATTTGCATCTGCCTTTGGCAGAGTACTGCGGCCAGTGCTGATAACCATCATATCGGACATCGTCAACTGGTCGGATCGCAAATTTTCTTCCTTTCGGAGAGATCCCTTGATGTTCATTGGAACGACGCTTTTTGATTTTTCTTTCCCAGACATAGTGAATGCAGTTGCAATGTGCGATTGGAACTTTGCAACCGAATATTCACATTTCTGATTTTCCTGTTCCTGATGTCTGCGATAACCAGAATATTGTACGAAATGGAAACATAAAAATTGGAGATTTATCCTTCGAAGAGGTGGAAAAATTCGAATATATTGGAGCAACAGTAACAAATATAAGTGACACTCGGGAGGAAATTAAACGCAGAATAATATATATGGGAAATGCCTGTTATTATTCGGTTGAGAAGCTTTTGTCATCTAATCTACTGTCAAAAAATCTGAAAATTAGAATTTATAAATCAGTTATATTACCGGTTGTTTTTTTTATGGTTGTCAAACTTGCACTCACTTTGAGAGAGGAATTGAGATTAAGGGTGGTTGAGAATAAGGTGCTTAGGAAAATATTTGGAGCTAAGAGGGATGAAGTTACAGGAGAATGAAGAAAGTTACACAACGCAGAACTGCACGCATTGTATTCTTCACCTGACATAATTAGGAACATTAAATCCAGACGTTTGAGATGGGAAGGGCATGTAGCACGTATGGGCGAATACAGAAATGCATATAAAGTGTTAGTTGGGAGACCGGAGGGAACAATACCTTTGGGGAGGCCGAGACGTAGATGGGAGGATAATATTAAAATTGATGTGAGGGAGGTAGGATATGATGATAGAGTCCACACCTGTGGAGTAACGGTCAGCGCGTCTGGCTGCGAAACCAAGTGGCCCGGGTCCGAATCCCGATCGGGACAAATTACCTGGTTGAGGATTTTTCCGTGGTTTTCCCTCATCCCAGTACGAGCAAATGCTGGGTAACTTTCGGTGCTTGACCCGGGACTCGCTTCACCTGCATTATCACCTTCATATCATTCAGACGCTAAGTAACCTAGATGTTGATACAGCGTCGTAAAATAACCTAATAAAATTAAAAAATATATGATGATAGGGACTTGATTAATCTTGCACATGACAGGCACCAATGGCGGGCTTATGTGAGGGCGTCAATGAACCTGCGGTTTCTTTAAAATTCATTTGTAAGTAAATATCCATTGAAAGGTACGGCCAAACACATTGGAGCAACAGTAACAAATGTAAATGACACTGGAGTTGAAATTAAGAGCAGAATAAATATGGAAACTCCCGATTATGTATCGATTCAGAACCTTTTCTCATCTACTCTGCTTTCAAAAAACTGAAAGGTACAATTTGTAAAACAGTCGCATTACCGGTTGCTCATGGTGTCATGGTATTTCAATGAAGAATTTACTCCAGTACTAGCATTTTAATATGTTGTAATGTACTGTATACCATACCTACAAAAAATTCTATTCCAATAACAAACAGAACAAAACTGAAACGTTGTAGAGAAACAACTTCTATTCAGCTCATAAAGTAGTATATCTAATTACAGCACAATGAAACAATCTCCACGGAGTCCGTGGGAAAATTTCGGGTCACTGTGTTAGAATGTGACTTCTTAAAATTATAATAGTAGTGAAGGTAGACATAAAAGTGTCACCTTTAAATGTAAAAAAGGCGCATGGGGAGGAAGGAGGTAGAACTCCATATCCAAGTTACCGCCCATATCTAATCGGGAGAAAGTAATTTGGGGATTATAATTAGGCAGTAAGAATAATTAAGATATTAATTCATGATAAAAACATTTCACTTGATGTTATTCCACATTAAATTACCTACATATTTCTGAATAAAGTGAACCCTTTACTCTTTCTGCGTTGCAAAGTAGCAACATCATCATCATTAACATCCAATATATGATTAGGCTAATCAGCTTGGTCCGGCGTTATTTAAGATAGGAGTCATTGTTTCCAACGTCTTCCAACTGTTCTTATTCCTCTGTGATTATACTGAAAGGTTTTCTTTCTCTAATCGTTTTCCGTTTCATCATCCTTTAATTTTTGCCAAGTACGCCAACAATATTTTCTTCCATCTTCATACATCGCTTTGCAGTAATTAGTGTTACTCCTGGCCACCTTACGAGGCTGCGCAGATAAAGTTGGGTGGTGGGGTTGTCATCTTTCAGCCTCCCAACTTACTTGTTTTTCATCCAGGTTTTCTTCCCTTAGGAAGATTGTTTTCACTTCAACTAATACCCATTTCAGTTTGGTTGATAGGCCTTCCCCTCTACTCACACTCTTTACCATCCGTGAAGGGGAAGATGCTACTGTCTATCTTACTAACGTTCGACTAATTGACTTTGAACATAGTGAAAATTCTTATTATTGAAAATGTTTACCGGTAATCTACGTTCCGAAAATCTATAATAAGCGTTTGTATGTCATTTATTGTTGCTTATATCAACTGGCACATTAAAAAGCTACTGTGAACAGAAGATAAATGTTTTCTTCACGATAGTTGCTACTCTAAGCATACACAATGCAACAATCTGCACTGTGTCACTCCCCCCTGACTTCATAATACAAACTAACATCCCTTAATTTAATTAATTATTAGTTGAAAATATTGTATGAACGACACTAAAAAATATACTCAAACATGTAATTGTCACTGAATTTTATATCCACTTATGTACTTTATTTAATATTATATTTTCTTGTGTGTACAACTTGGGGGAGGGGAGGTGCAAATATAAGCGGTAACAGCTACCGGTCTGTTACTGACGTACTCAGGGCAAGTACAAGAGGAAAGAAATGCCTTCGCATCCTCTCAACTTGTATGAAATGTCGTTTAGGAGATCTGCTTTCCCATATTCAAAATCTGAATCCAAACTGAAGATATCTTTTCCACATCGTCTTCTGGGTTGTTTCTTTGTCTAGATCTTCACCTTCGGTCTGGAAGGCAATGGCAGCACTACCAGTAGCTACACTGCACCAGCATAGACCACCCTAGCACTACCCACGACAAGGTCATGCAATCCCCAATAATAAACATGCATTATGATAAGTTTGAAATTACAATATTACAACTTTGGCTTGTGTATATGCTTGTTCAGCTTCGTAACCAACTATGAAGTCTCTGATCGTGAGGTTAACATGACGCAATCCAGTAATCCGAGATAAACAAAAGTCAAGGTCACACGCGCAGATCCTATAATGAATTCAGTTGTGTCATTCTAATTCTTCAACGACATGTTCTCTCCGCTAATACCGTAATTTTCATTATTCAAATAAAAGTATTAAATAACGTAATAATAAGCAGCTACAAATAAAGAAAAATTGCACTCCAACATGTACGTGCATAATAAAATTAGGCCTATGTGTATAATTTAAAATGCTGAGTCGCGTCACGAAGATGGGGAGTAGACTTTAGACACTTCATTTATCCACTGGGTCGCCATAAGAGCCCTACAACTCACTGCAAAAGTATCATCAGACCGTATCACATATATCATAACATATCATATATCATAACATCGTATCATATATCATAACATCATATCATATTATATCATATATCATATCATATCATATATCATGTCATGTCATGTCATGTCAGTTCTAGTCAAGGACAAATGTCACAGTCGGCAGTTTTGAAATTGAAAAATCTGTTATTAAGGATGTGTTACAACCGTTCCTTACGAGATTATACAAGCTGGCGCATTGCGCTTGAAATACGGTTCCCTCTTAATGCCAATTCCGCCGCTCGGAGCGCTGTTCTATATTAAATATTCATAGTAGAACACTTAAATGACATTGACATTTGGGACATTTAAACGACTCACCATTGCTTATTAAATGCTTCGTACAATATTTTATGGACAATAGACGTAATTTCCAAACTTCTACGTCTCAATTATATTACAATAAAAGGCTGTCATTCTTGATATTAAAAGGTATTACATATTACAAACTAAGGTACTACCTTTCTGTTATTCAATTCATACACCTTACCTTTTCCGAAATAATGAAAGAAACTTAATATAATTTACATGAACACTGTAGTCTATTCTTTTGACGCATTCATTTATTATTATTATTACTATTATTATTATTATTATTATTATTATTATTATTATTATTATTCCAATGAATTAAGGTACTGTATTATCTTCCATTTCCCTGACTTCATAATTTAATCATTTGTAAGTAGGCCTAACTTATCCCTTTCTTTTTTTTAAATATATTGACGTTGAAGTGTTAGGATTTTTACTAAAGCAAACAGCAGTCACAATACATGATTAGTACAAATATGTGATTTTTCTTGCACAACTTGCAGCGGTGAAATAAATATCTAATGGGCCTGCTGATTAACCTGTTACTTACAAATGGCTTTTAAGGAACCCGCAGGTTCATTGCCGCCCTCACATAAGCCCGCCTCCATCGGTCCCCATCCTCTGCAAGATTAATCCAGTAGTGGGTAGTAATAGCAAATGCTATGATATTTTAGTGTGTGTAAATAGTTTCAAATTGGGAGTTAGAATTAAATTAATTAGGAAGTTAGACTGCAACATATGTGATTAGAAATGGTTTTCGAATTTGACCCTTTCCCAAAACATAAACAAATATCTCAGGAATCTCAGGGAGAATATTTTTTAGAATTTCCCGATTATAGGCACATGCGCATCTGCTTTCCCCGATCCCCATTTCATTTTTAGTAATGTCTGAATCTCGCTCCACTGAGCTGTTTTCTGTCGTCACTCATGACAGGTCAATTTAATGAAAACATAAAGTAAAATTTTCGGTATACCATGCAGTGATAATTGTACTTTATCACAACGAATAATTGTAGTAATTATTTATTTATTTATTTATTTATTTATTTATTTATTTATTTATTTATTTATTACTCGTAATGTTGTAATAATATTTGATTTGGCTTGGAGGATGAGGGGAGTACGTTATACTAAACTCGGCATGCTCAACAGTAAAATCGCATTGCTGCTTATGTTGTATCCTAAATATTGCAAATCGTATATGTGTCAATATTCAGCAGTAATAATTAACCATTGTCGTGGAATATTTGGCCACTATAAATGATGATGGTAAATCATACTCTTTTCCTCCAATAACGCTACTGATTGCCTTAAGGCAAGACAAGCTAAGAACTATATTAATTTGATTTTGATAATGATAATAATGATATTAATAATGATAATAATAATAATAATAATAATAATAATAATAATAATAATAATGTCTGAAAGTAGTAGAAACCGGTAGTTTACTTTCAGCAATTATAACAAATTAGAGGGAACGAAATCTGAAGAAAAAAACACGGAACTGAAAACAATCAACTTGCCAAAGTAAATGAACCATATGAACAATGTAGTTTGGAAGCAACATTTTAATTCAACAAATTCAGACTTTCGGGAAACAAAATTGTAAATTCCATTAAATGACGCTGAAAATCTGCATACTGATATTTAACAAGTCATCAACAAATCTCAAATAAGACTGTAATATGCTTTGCATATTTATAATTTTCGTATTCGATCAATAGTGCACAATTAATCAAACTATTTTCACGATACACAATGCTTAGTAATGGAACTATTCATCATTTCTTAGTACAGCGAGGCGTATCTAGCATGACTCTCGGAGACCTACGTACTCTCGATCGTGCTATGCGCCAGCTTGTATAATCTCATAAGCAACGGTTACAACAATCTCGGTTTTACCAGTGGCGGCTCCTGCGTATTTCTTAAGAGGAGGAAAGAAGGTAACAGGACAAAATGACATCTTGAATGAAACGTACTACAAATTAGCCAACATGCATACATGTAAGACCAGGTAGTGTGGGGTTGGCCTTCCCATCTGTATAGCAATAATCTGTTCTTGTAAACTGAGTTTCCTAAATTTTACAAAATATATTATAATGTCTTCATTTCCATTCATTGTTGAATAATTGCAAAAATTAACAATTACAAGGAAATTCACTTCGCAACATTTTTCGAGCACACTACAGCATCACACGTGTTGGAAGAAACTATAGCTACTAACGCGTAATCGGAACCACGGAAATGGGAATGGGAAATAATCTGAGGAAAGCGAGAACACTGCACTCACCCACGTGGTCTGTGTTGCTACATGTACATTTTACAAGTTCAGTATCACATGCTTTTGAAGAATATCAGTTCTTGTAAAGTCATACTACCATTATTATTCAAAGTTGCCGGTTTGGGGTACCTACTTTCAATTTCAAATATAATTGTACAAAACTGACAACTTGGCTGTTGCCCTGTCTAGTACACAATGAATGGAAATGAATTTCAGGGGCCAAAAAGATCTGCGATACTAACGTAGAACTACTTCCCCTTTGTTTTATAGAAACCCGACTTTAACTTTCAAGTATCCTTGAAAGTTTCAAACCATGAATAGTATCCTATATAAAGTGCAAAGAATAATATTTTTGATTCATCATTTTAAAATAAAGTTTATATGGTGTCTTTCATAACGTTGCGTTAAACGGTTTTTATTGTGCCTCCTCCTAGATGTGTGTTAGTCTGGTTGAATTCAAGATCGTTAGATGGCAATGGTAGCGAGCTTGCTGCACGACCAGTCGGTTTCTATTTCCCGCCCATGCGCTGATTCACAGGATGATCTCCTCCCTCTCCGTTCATTTACTCGCTTTAAAACTCTGCTTCTTTCTCTGGTCGCTAGTCCGCTGTTGTCTATGTATGTTTGCAGTAAAGGAGGAATGAATTGACTTTCCTCCACACAAACAATCTCGCATCTTTCCCACGGTTTTCTAGCAGCACATGAGCGCGCATCGTTTAAAACTCGATCAACCGAGGTTTTCTTATAGCTGTGAACTTAAATATTAACGAGTCTTCCTTGAATTTCAAGGCATATAGTTATTTGGTATTTACTTTCAAAAGAAGAAAAATGTAAGGAGGACGTTCCTCCCTTCCCTCCCCCAAGGAACCGCCACTGGGTTTTACGATGATGTCATAGACAATTTTGACTAACAAAACGGGGGGAGTCGTTTTGCAGTTTAAATCAAGATGAATAGGTAATTATTTTCTAAATATTCATTGTATTCAGTTACTTACTGCTTCCCTTTCTTTGAAATATTACTACAGCCATTGATATAAACAATTGCTGTACCTTCAGATAATATGGATTCGGTCACATATATGGATGCAGTTCTCATCTGGATCACTTCTGGATGTTGTGTGGCTGCGTCCTTAATGTTCCTTTCTTCTGTTTCGGGTCCAGCTAAAAGCAATAATATTCTGAGTTTAAAATCGACGTTACCACACTGATTGCTAGCTAATGAATAGCATAAATAGCAGAAAAAGTGAAAACTGTAACAAAAAGTAGAACACATTTCCTAAAAAATGACTTGTAAACAACCAATGACCGAGAAATGCAAATAAACTCAAAATTAAAATACAGTATGGGTTCGTGCTGAAGTGAAACGAGTTCATGTAGTATCCTGCATTGTCTGTGATTCGAAGAAAAATGTGAATTGTCATCAATTTCTGACCACTATTATCAGCTCTCCACTATTTTCCCACTTTACTTCTGATATCCCCGTCACATTCTCTCTGTTTCTTCTCATTGCTTCCTTCATGTTTTCCAACTTACCTGGTAGCTGTGGTGTCTTCGAATTGCTCGTTGATCTTCTCCTTTCCTCTCCGTTGCGTTGCGTCATGACGTGTCCTTCCCCAGCATTCCCCTACCCGGACATCCGAACGGGGGGATAGTTTACGTCCGGATTCTTTTACCGGGGAAAGATTCATCATGCCATTAATATGCTAATCTTCTTGGGATAGGTGAATGCGGAAGCTTCCCATTGCTTTCCGCACACCACTCTCTCTTTCGCATTTTAAAAGATCCCAGGGGGCCCAGCGTGGAGGTGAGGAATGTGGATTTGACTAATTAGGCCCTCCGGACTTCACCGAAATTCAACACAAGGGTTAAAAATCAGTTCCATAATGGTTTTTGACCCAATCAGAAACCGGGAAATCCCAATAAGCCTTTGCCACCCTTACTGAGTCTAAAGCATAATAAAGGACATCAGTTTGAAAGAACAATAAGATCCGGATCGAACAGGATGATTTAAGATTAAATTCTTGCCATTGAAACACTAAATACATGAAAATAACATTATTACTTCTTCAAACTTGCTTACATTAAAATCACTTATTCGACACATTCCCAGATGTAAAATGAAGTTATAAGAGTCATACCATTAATAATTTGTGTTATCGGTATCAGTAAGTTAGATACTACAGGTTAACAAGGACGTTGCCATCGCGTTTGAGAGGCCATAGGACGTCCGAAAATAAGTGACAACAACAACAACAATACTATTCCCAGGGATACATCTGCATTGATTACTTATAAAAAATCCAACATTCATTGTATCAATCTAATTTGTAGCCGCCGCGCAAGTGGTGCTGGGAACACATTGTATCCATATACCTTGCTCCAATCAAATTTTTAATCGCCGCCAAAGTGTTGCTTGGAATAAAATGTACAAATTTGATTGGTGCAAGGTTTGTTGAATACATTGAA
The DNA here is from genome assembly GCF_040183065.1 of Periplaneta americana. Lineage (NCBI taxonomy): Eukaryota > Metazoa > Arthropoda > Insecta > Blattodea > Blattidae > Periplaneta > Periplaneta americana. Next base: position 179,173,155 of record NC_091131.1, read on the forward strand.
TTCCCAGCAATACTTGCGCGGCGACTACAAATTTGATTGGTAAGCTTACAACGTATGTTAGCTACATTTTTTTCCCAGGATCACTTGCGTGGCGATAAAAACTTTCAATGGTGTAAGGTACGTTGGTTATATTGTATTCCCAACAAAACCTGCGTGGCGTTAAATTAATTTGATTGATGGTAGGTTTTTGGATACATTTAATTCCCAGTAACACTTGAGCGGCGATTACAAACTTAATTGCTGCTAGGTATTGTATTCCCAGCAGCACCTGCGTGGCGATTATATAATTTGATTTGTGTTTGTTGTATAATTATATTCAATTCCCATCAACACTTTCGCGGCGACTACAAATTTGATTGGTGCAAAGTATGTTGGCTAAATTTTATTCCCAGAAACACTTGCGCGGCGATTACAAATTTCATTGGTGATGGGTATTGTATTCCCTGCAGGATATGCGCGGCGACTACAAATTTGATTGGTGCAAAGTATGTTGGCTAAATTTTATTCCCAGAAGCACTTGCGCGGCGATTATAAATTTCATTGGTGCTAGGTATTGTATTCCCAGCAGAACCTGCGCGGCGATTGTTTAATTTGATTGGTTTTTGTTGTATAATTATATTGAATTCCCAGAAACACTTGCGCGGCGCCTACAAATTTCATTGGTGCAATGTATGTTGGCTACATTTTATTCCCAGAAACACTTGCGCGGCGACTACAAATTTCATTGGTGCTAGGTATTGTATTCCCAGCGGGAACTGCGCGGCGATTATTTAATTTGATTGGTGTTTGTTGTATAATTATATTGAATTCCCAGCAACACTTGCGCGGCGACTATGAATTTGATTGGTGCAAAGTATGTTGGCTAAATTTTATTCCCAGAAACACTTGCGCGGCGATTACAAATTTCATTTATGATAGGTATTGTATTCCCAGCAGGATATGCGCGGCGGCTACAAATTTGATTGGTGCAAAGTATGTTGGCTAAATTTTATTCCCAGAAACACTTGCGCGGCGACTACAAATTTCATTGGTGCTAGATATTGTATTCCCAGCAGGACCTGCGCGGCGATGATTTAATTTGATTGGTGTTTGTTGTGTAATTATATTGAATTCCCAGCAACGCGGCGACTACAAATTTGATTGGTGCAAAGTATGTTGGCTAAATTCTATTCCCATCAACACTTCCGGGGCGACTACAAATTTGATTGGTGCAATGTATGTTGGCTACATTTTATTCCCAGAAACACTTGCGCGGCGATTACAAATTTCATTGGTGCTAGGTATTGTATTCCCAGCAGGACGTGCGCGGCGATGATTTAATTTGATTGGTGTTTGATGTATAATTATATCGAATTCCCAGCAATACTTGCCACAAGAGCCGCAAATGTCTGGGGTTGCTGCAGCTCCGCAGCCCCCCTTCGAAAGCCGCCCCTGCCTAGAGTTCATGCTGACATTCGCGACTTTTTCACGTTAGCACGTGGTAGCCAGCTGTTTTATTTGGAAGAATCTAATCTTCGTTACTATATAACAGCAAGTATTGGTGTTCTGTCATGGCTATTCTTTTCGCAGTTGTTTTGTGTTGATGGAGGTAGAATTATTTTGAATTTAGTTTGAAATTTAACTAGCTGTGTGTGTGTGTTTCTAACGCGATTTACAGTGTTCGTACATTTATAAAATGCCGGAAGACAGTAAGTTCTTACTCCCTCAGTTAACAGCAGTTTTACAGAACAAACTTTAACTTAATTATACCAGGGAAAATCAATAATTATCTGTGTGTATTTTTTAAATTACTCTCTTATTTTGAATAACATAATTTTCACTGGCGATGTGATCGCGAAGGGATTAATTTTAGACTATTATCCAACTTGTAGAATCGTCAGAAATAACATCACTATCATCTTTCGCTGTATTTACGTCATCAGGATAAACTGAAATAGGCCTGATTCCGCGTCATTATCAGGTCACTGATACTAAAGGCTGGTTCACAATAAACGGGAAACGAGTATCGGAACGAAAACAGTAAAATCGTTAAAATGTGTACATTTAAATGTGAGCATTCCCAATTAACGAAAAGCTTGCCGGACCCCAGGGTCGGGAACGGAGAGTTGGCCAAGTTTCAACTTTGGCGTTCACGTTTTCGATCACAGCCCACTAGATTCATTCTATTACCATCTGAAAGCTATTTTGTCGTCATATATTTTGTAGCAAGAAGACCGTGACATAACCTATACATTATTTGTTCTGTGCTGTGCATCATGGAGCAAGTTTTATTTGATGAGATTCTAATATTGAAATCCTCACATTTACGATAAGCAGCGCGCCTCGTATAAAGATGAGAAAATGAAGGAGAATACGTGGTTCTCTTTGAACACCGATCGTAAGTGAACATATTTTATTACTGTATTGGTTGTATTACAAACTACATATTCATGCTTCAATTCAATAACTACTGTTGTGTTCATTTTTGTTTTGTTGCAGATGTTTCTTCTCTAATTATTTTATGTTATGGTAGACTTAAAATAGGTTGTGATAATAAAGATGCATGGGCACATTTATAGTACCGTACCGATACTTGTTTTTTCTTTTTTTGAAAGATGGGACATGACAGTTAAGCGGCCGAGCTTGGAACTACAGTGCCATGTTGCCATATGGACTACCACGCTGCCAGCTGATGGAAGTTAGCAATTGTCGTTAAGATAGCTGACGTTATAACATTCATTGACAATCGACGCGAAGATAAGAAAACAATACACAAATCGAGAGAGAATCAAACACGAAACGTACCAATGCTAACATTGTGTGCACAATAAATATCGCCAAGAGAGCTATTAAGCACTCACTGTAAGTTTGGCAACTCAACCGTTGTTTCCATAGCAACAGGCCTACCACGCTATGTGACGTTCAGCTGTTTTTTCCGATCGCAACGCTCCTGTCATGTCCCATCTTTAAAAAAAAACAAGTATAATGAAATGTTTCAGTTGAAATTTCGAAGTTGGTTAACCTGTGTTTATGTTGGCTGCCTTGTACTCATGAGAGAACGCCATTGGTCAATTATACACAAATAACATCAGAATGCGTAATATCGACTTTACATATCGTTATTGACATGCATATCGATATGCATAGTCGTCTACGTTCTCGGTTTATTGTGAATCAAAAGTTTTCATATTCACGTCCTCTGCTTCTCGTTTTCTTTCTGGTTCTCGTTTCCGGTTTATTGTGAACCAGCCTTAATATCTGAAACGCCTAGCTCAGGTAAACCACACGCTCCACTATATTTCTGTATTGTTCGCCACACTGTGACATTCTGATTTATGTAGGCCTGTCACTTCCATACCAGACATTAGCTGATGTAAGGTTGCCCTTGCATCTTTCCTTTGTAACTGTAAATTTATTAGCATGAAATCTTGATTACGGTTTATATCTACTATATATTGTTTGCACACTATGTAGGTCTACAATATTGGCATTCACTCATAGTTTATTATTATTATTATTATTATTATTATTATTATTATTATTATTATTATTATTATTATTACAGTCAGAGTCCGTATGATATTATTACTAGGAGTTCGTGTCAGCTGTTCATTTTCGACCAGTGAGCTCTATACTAAATTGGAGACACTACTGAATGCTTTAAAAGCGTGACGCGATTGCTGAGCGCCTGAGCCTATTGCTATCTCTTTCTAACATAGTGTTGTCCTTGTCTCTCTTGCTGTAAATGTTAACGTACACAATATCAGCTCGTCGTAATCTTTAAAATTATTTCCGAAACTCCAAACTGTTAATGTTTTCTATGGATGTTACTAAGTTATCAGCCTTGGAGTAAATGAAATCACAAAAATGATATTAAATACCGATAGACCTACGCAGAAAAACAACATGGTTTCTAATGAAGTAGTGTCTACGAAACCTAGCGATCCCGAGTTCGACTGCCAGCAAACTTTTAAGGAACTGGATGTCATTTTAGTACCGTATTATATTGCCCTCAGGGAAAGGCCTGGCATAGGCTAGTGTTTACACGGCAATTTTGATGTAAAATTATGTCAAAGACAGTGGCGTACGCAAGACTCCTTGTTAGGGGCAAGGGTTTATATAAGATTTTTTTGTGTAATCATGAAATTATATAGTTCTCGATGCATTTCACCCCAAAAAACATGTACAATTTTTACTGTGACATTGTTTTCCTATTACGTTTAACACTTTTTTATTAATAGGGTTTTTAAAGAACATTACTAATACTTTAACATTACGAATATCAGATTAAAGTTACATGAGATAAAGATCACTCAATTTAACCCAGATAAGACTGACGTCCTATATATAGGACCCGGACGTTTTATTTTTTTAACATTGCTGTGTAAGATTTTCATAGTCGGCAATCATGATACTATAATTCTTATGTGTTATAAATTGCCTCCAATTTTTTTTCTTATATTTAGTCTGTCATAGTCAATGTTATTATCATATTTGTGTGAAACGTCCGGTGTCCTATATGTATGACGTCAGTCTTATATGGGTTAATATCATATAATCTCTCCACGGTACGCCAATGGCAAGAAGTCTTAACCGCTGCACAGACGTAAAATCTAGGAGGGAAAATGATTAAAAAAGAAACGGTAAACATTTTGGGAGTTAAAATAGATTCTACAATTAATTGCCAGATCAGTATACCAGTTTAATATTCCACTTAGCAAAACTAATAACCAAGGCGATATGATTGCATGCTATAAAAGTTCAATACAAAGGTGAATAGCAGTTCTATGGATAAACAAAATTCCTTGGTATCAACGGAACAAAATTGGACCACAACAAGGTTACATCAATATTGAGTACAACTCTCTTCAGATTATACAATACATAGTAATAGCCGAAAGAAGTACCAAAAGCAAAATCTGAGCTGTCTAATGACGAAGAAATGCAATATAGCAACGTTTCTCACACTTTTTTGAAGTGGGGACCACTTTTTAAGTCGGAACAGTTCCGCGGACCACCTTACTCTTGTTCCCTTCGAAAGCAAATTTATCATTTTTGCAGCATATTTTAATAGTGTACCAGTATACGTATATATTAAAATAGAATTAATTAATTAAAATTAATTAAATTAAATTAATTTTATATTAATATTAATTATGCTAATGTTAATATAATATAATTCAATTTTGTTTCTTTAATAATTCAAGGCTATTAGAGTTTGGATAAACTTTAAGTTATTGACAAAATAAATAAATAAATGTTGGTAGTCACATTAATGAGATGGATGAGCCTGCTGATTCTTGCACAGTTGTTCTATATTCGGACGTATGCTGGTAAACTTAAGTCGGAGATCGTCACATACATCGAGTCGATTTCTGTAGCCTACATTGTTTTATTATAGTTAGTGATGAAAACCCTTTCTCTCACAGATACGTAGAAGCAAATTGAATTACAACCTCTAAAGCACCATTGTACAGTTCACTATATTCTCTTTTCACTTGTGATGAGGTCCAGAAGTTGGCCATACCTTTCGCTTGGAATTTAATTTTAAGTCCGGTCTCATTCGAGAGCTCAATTAACTTTTCTCTTTCACTCAATGAAAGTTTTTTAGTTTCAATATCGCAATGAAAGTGACCACGAACCTATGAAAATTCGTCATATTTACTTGTAAAATAAGTTTCAAATTGTGACCTCAGAGTTGTATTATTGGTGTACGACGTACAGTACGTGACCATTTCAATGTGCAGACGGGTGTCGGCAAAACTATTAAGAAAGTCATAAATACACGAAAAGGATCGATCCTCTTATGAATTCGGGTGGTCCCTGGCTAGGTTGCAGGGGCGGCGCCAGATGTACACGGAAAAGATGGCGATAAACACCAAGTTCATAGTGTTTTAAATCCCTCTTTTGTTATTTAGAGTAGAGTGGGAAGTCGGTAGATGGATAGGGTAATAAATTTCATAAAATGTCAGTACTAGGAGAAAAAGTGAAAGTTGATTGCCATGTGTCATTTCCAGACTCTGAGATTTTCAGCTATAGAGTGATACTCAGTTCGTTTGAATTTTATTGTTTCTTCTATCTTTTTTGAAGGAACACAAGGGCACACCTCGAGAACCACAGGTGGTCCGCGGACCATAGTTTGAGAAACTCTGCAATATAGTATATCAAAATTTAAATGTATACAATAAATACGGTAACATCTTAAAGAGATTGTTTGGTAAAAATAATTGGTAGATACAATGCACGTACTAATTACAAAATATATAATAGGCTAAATCAAACTTACATAGTTTAGTTTATTTACTTACACTAATGATCATATACAGGGACATCATTTTATTTTTACTAACATTTTTAATATTAACCTGGCTATACCTTTGGATCAACGCCGTTTGCTACCCCCTTCCACGACTGGAGTTCGATGATACTGGCGTAATGTACAAACAAATCACTTTACTAAGTATAGGAGGGAAGAAAAGTAGTTCATCCATTTACGTAAACTGGGAAATATCGCGCTTTTGAGTTTGATAATTTTCATTAGGTTTTTGTTTAATCAAAATACAGTACAGTATTATCAATGAGTATTTTACTCACGAACTGAGCTGTCCATGCGGACGTATTCATTATGCAGTGTATATTATACAGTCTGCAGCACATTAGCGTACAATAGAGAGAATGAAGTTAAATTGAAAAATAATCATAATATGGATATTTAAACACATTTTTTAAATTGGTGGCCGTTCATTTCGATACACGATTCAGTTCCAATGTGGATATTATCGCACTATAGACTATTGTACTTAATCCGAATTACCAGTTTAGTTCTTCGTACTAGTAACAACTCATGTTGCAATAACTCTGTACCTACTTTATAAAGAATATCTTACGTACTGTAAATTCAATATTCACTTCTGCCCTATCCGAAAAGATAAAATTATTCAGACATACTATCTACTGTCCATCCAACTGTTATGTCGTAGGGTCGTGAAAAGGGAGGAAATCACGTGACAGTTAATTACTTAACGAGGCCCTTTTATTTAAGTTATTTTAAACAGTTGTATAATATTACTTAAACGTCCAATTCATAACAGAAATTAATGTTCTCAGAAAAGAGCTAAGACAGCCCAGCCAGTAGCTGGCGAATAAAAGCTGGTGGGGGAAACCGGGATACGACGTAGGCAAATGGACGACAGTACCTGTGCGAAAATGATTCAATATTGAAAGCTCTTTCGTCACTGGAAAACGCGAACATATTTTTGGAACGTACTGTTTACTATGACCGTAAGGCTACTATGACTGTATATGCGGTCTTGGATCTGTGTGGAGGATGGTTGAGCTTCATTAGTAGAAGGGGTGGGAGTGAAGTACATTCAAAACCTCAGGTACAATAAAAATTGAAGTAAAAATAAAAAGATGTGCCTGTACATGCAGTACACAAGAGAAATACTAGTAACAATCACTAAAATACCAAAAATAATTAATAGAAACAATACAATGAAACCTGCTAGAGCAGAGGAAAACAACGTACAAGTTTCACTCTTACCGAAATTTTCTTCTGCAAGTGAGCAGAAGTAAATTTTACTTGCATTCAAGGGCGGACGTGACAACATTTATTTGTGCAATGTCTCCTAGTATGTGTTGGAAGACAACAAACTAATTCTCTCTTCGTATTGCTTGGATCTATTGTTTTAGGATTTCAGGACAAGAATGCAAAATTAATATACAGTATATAGGCTATCGATGGCCCAGAACCATACTGTTCCAAGTCTATTTTATTTATTTTTTTTTTCAGGATAGCACTTTTAAGCTGCTGGCATTCAAAACTTCATGAAACAATTCGGAATAGATTCATAGCAATTTTATGGAGAGGAATATTTACAATTTTGTTCGATTCATATAATTAGGCCTATGCAGACGACAACTGGAACACAGTGAAACAGATTTCTTTCTTGTAAAAAGTTGGACTTAGAACAGTATGGTTCTCAACCATCGATATATATATATATATATATATATATATATATATATATATATATATATATATATATATATATATATATATGGGAGTATAAGGGTACAGTACATCAGTTATTCATAGATTTCAAAAAGGCATATGACTCGGTTAAGAGGGAAGTATTATATGATATTCTTATTGAATTTGGTATTCCCAAGAAACTAGTTCGATTAATTAAAATGTGTCTCAGTGAAACATACAGCAGAGTCCGTATAGGTCAGTTTCTATCTGATGCTTTTCCAATTCACTGCGGGCTAAAGCAGGGAGATGCACTATCACCTTTACTTTTTAACTTCGCGCTAGAATATGCCATTAGGAAAGTTCAGGATAACAGGCAGGGTTTGGAATTGAACGGGTTACATCAGCTTCTTGTGTATGCGGATGACGTGAATATATTGGGAGAAAATACACAAACGATTAGGGAAAACACGGAAATTTTATTTGAAGCAAGTAGAGCGATCGGTTTGGAAGTAAATCCCGAAAAGACAAAGTATATGATTATGTCTCGTGACCAGAATATTGTACGAAATGGAAATATAAAAATTGGAGATTTATCCTTCGAAGAGGTGGAAAAATTCAAATACCTTGGAGCAACAGTAACAAATATAAATGACACTCGGGAGGAAATTAAACGCAGAATAAATATGGGAAATGCGTGTTATTATTCGGTTGAGAAGCTCTTATCATCCAGTCTGCTGTCCAAAAATCTGAAAGTTAGAATTTATAAAACAGTTATATTACCGGTTCTTCTGTATGGTTGTGAAACTTGGACTCTCACTCTGAGAGAGGAACATAGGTTCAGGGTGTTTGAGAATAAGGTGCTTAGGAAAATATTTGGGGCTAAGCGGGATGAAGTTACAGGAGAATGGAGAAAGTTACACAACACAGAACTGCACGCATTGTATTCTTCACCTGACATAATTAGGAACATTAAATCCAGACGCTTGAGATGGGCAGGGCATGTAGCACGTATGGGCGAATCCAGAAATGCATATAGAGTGCTAGTTGGGAGACCGGAGGGAAAAAGACCTTTAGGGAGGCCGAGACGTAGATGGGAGGATAATATTAAAATGGATTTGAGGGAGGTGGGGTATGATGATAGAGACTGGATTAATCTTGCTCAGGATAGGGACCGCTGGCGGGCTTATGTGAGGGCGGCAATGAACTTTCGGGTTCCTTAAAAGCCATTTGTAAGTAAGTAAGTAAGTAAGTAAGTAAGTAAGTCAAGATTCTAGCCTAGGCTTACAATATCACTTCCTTTTACCTTCGGTTTTCTCGTAACAAAAGTAGAATAAACTTAGGCCTAATTATGGAAATGGATACCACTTCTCAATCTTTGGTCTTCTGAACAACCAAATGTCATACAACGTCTCTAAATTTTTTGTCTTTATTTATGATTCATTCAATGTGATGTTAAGGCACGTAGGTTCCATAGCTTAGGCTAATTTTGATTAATATTCGCAGCGTCTGTCGACAGAAAACTTGCTGTAATTTATCGAAGGGTATAAACACACCATAAGCTTGGGTTTCCATTATCAGCTATAGTTGTTGTTGTTACTTAGGCAACTGTCCGAAGACAGGTCTGAACCTCATGAGTGACACCAATCAGGAATCACTCAAGACTAAACTAAGCCAGGAGATAATGGATAGGCATATAAACTATAGGAAGGTCAATAATGTAATTGTTTACATTTTCCTTGTAATACCAGCAATACTAATTTTGCCTCTGATTAAGGTTCTGGCTGATTGGCTATGTACATCTATTAACAGGCAGTACATCTCACTTGACGATTTCTGTCAGAGATATAAAAATTGTTTGTATGCATCTGAATTCTGATTAGCGTACTTGTAGCTAATCAGTGATGTATGTAATGGAGGGGGAAGGGAACTGACCATCCTACCCCATTATCTCCTGGCCTAGTCGCCTCATAAGTGGTGTCTTGCTGGTATCACTTGTGAGGTTCAGATCTGTCTTCGGACAATTGACTAAACAACAACAATAATAATTTGAGGGTGAGTAGGTTTCCAGGTCAATTAATTTTGGCTAAACTAGCGCAGAGATAGTTCCAATCGTACTCCGTCAATAAACCTCTATTGTTTTACAGCTGCTTCTTCAGTCTTACCAACATAACTTAGCGTGACATTAAGAAAGTTTCACGCCAGTGTACACTGGATTTTTTAAAGTTATGTTTTGTTAGGTTACAGCTTTGATTAGATTAGATTAGATTAGATTAGATTAGATTAAGTTTGGTTAATTTAGGTTTTTCTGAATTATTGCGTATCACGTTAAGGTGCAATTGTATATACATTCTTGGCTTCTAGTCGAGTCATACCTATTATAAAAAAAGTTCCGATGCCAATTTCACACTGAAAATGAGGGTCGGAAGTTGCTGTGAAAGTAGAGGTTGACGGAGAAGTGAAGGAATTTCAGACAGGTTAAGTTAGGTTAGCTTAAGCTTTTCGCATGCTTTGAATTTACGAATCTGCGACAGGCCAGGTTAGTTTAGACTGAATGTTTTGCATGTCGCATGATGAACAGAACTTCATAACTCCTAGAAATAAAATTTTACAGGGAAGCAAAAGATTATCTAGATAACGAGGTTTTTACGCATTCTTAACGAAACACTGAAATGTTGCAATAAAATCAGTGTTCTTGATGATGAGGTATCTGATTTTCTATTGCTGTTTCATTTTGAGTCATAAATGGAATTAGGCTAGGTGATGTTGTTTCTTAACTTCCCAACCAAAAATGGACTTACGAGGTTTTGAAAGGAAAATTGGCGGGAGCATTATTATACTGCTAATAATTCTAAACACAATTCTCTTGTTTATTAACATTATATTTATTGAAAATCATATAATAATATAATAAGTAAAAACAAATTCTAACATCTATATAGACAAAAAAAAATACATGAAAATATGAAAGAAAAAAAAAGCTGGCGTTTAAAGCGGTAATAATTAATTGCACCCTGCCTAGTTATGAGAAGCAGATAGTGGACTTTTCCCGTATCCTATTTTCACCCAGCTCCTTACACGCCATTCTCCAATGCAGAGTGTGTTAAGAAATATGGTCTTACAAACATGAATCATTTTATCATTAATTGAAAAATGATAATGCAACGTGTATGATCTATGGCGTATTTCTGTTGTAGACATCCTCTGATTTTATTCGTCGTAGAGTGGAAATATTTAAATTTTGGCTTCACTTGTCGTTTTCCATTGTCATTGTTGCATTTCCACTTACCAGGTTCATTTTTACTGTACCCCTACTCGCTCCTTGTTAATGCTCCTCTTCCACGTTGCTTTATCTATTTTCCACCAGCCAGTTTTTTCTGGGATGTCACCACTTCATATTTTTGCGTCTAATGGTGTTTGAAACTACGGTATAAGAGTATAACCAATTGGAGGTATAAAACAGTAATAAGTACTTGACCGTGAAAACTACTCATTTTTAATACATAATATGTATAATTTTGAAACAAAAACCTCATCAGAATCATTTTCCGAGGAAATGCCATTGTCGTTTTCACCAGGTACGTATGTTTTATCTTTCACGCTATCGTCACTGTCAAACTCGTGATTTCCAAGTCATGTTCAGTCAATTCTGCAATTCAATACAATTAAATATTAAAATATATACAATGAGCGATTCGTGATGTTGAGCACGCTGTCTACGTGTGTGCAAGTTGGCGTAATTTCGGCGACATGGGGTAGCTGATAATAATAATTGCGTCATTACCCCAAAAAATGCGTTATAGCTCGAATAACAAAGCATTAGAAACGTACTTTTCTTCCCTCCTATACCTAGTAAAGTGATTTGTTTGTATTTTACGCCAGTATCACCGAAATCCAGTCGTGGAAGGGGGTAGCAAACGGTGTTTCCGCGTCTCAAACATTAAACCAAAGGTATAGCCAGGTTAATATTAAAAATGTCAGTAAAAATAAAATGATGTCCCTGTAGAAAGGCGCACAGTGGGCCAAGCTGTGTCCAAGTGTGCGGACCCGCCTAAGTAAAACCAAGCCAAGCCGCTCGCATATGTAGAGCGAACGCTGCAGTGCACAGCGTAGCTGTACAGGATCTTTCTATGCAGGCCTGTTCCGCTCTAACCTCTACCTAACAGAATCTGTTGGCGGACGGCGAGCGGTCATACGCCGGCATACGGACAAGTCCATACACGCTGCACTACGCAGACCGGTCACATCCACCCGTTAGCGCTTACTTCGCACTATCGCCATTAAGTCGACGGGATATTACTACTTGGGACCGCACAGTGGGCAAAATTTACATACATTAAGAAATATTTTACAATACTATTGTAATGCTCGTATATGAATATTCTTGAAAATTCAGAAATTGATTACCAATTTCAAATTCATATACATATTACATATTGTTGTATAAATAAAATTGTAACTTGGTCACACCCGAAAAATCTAGCTGGACAAAATTAATACTTTATCTTGTAAGCAACAGAATTTTATGAAATGTTGTACAATAGTGACAGGTAACTTGCGGTTTTTGTGTGCAAAGTCTGGTTACGTTTGTACAAGAAGAACTACCACCTAACAGGGATGCATTTATACAAAAGCAACTTCTCTCGTACAAACAGATTTTTAAGAAAACTTGTACAGAAGTTAGAGGTAACATTTTTTTTGTGTGTGTGTGAAAGCTTAGTTGCGTGTGTACGATAGGAACTACCATTTTACTAGAGATGTATTTAGACAAAATTAATAACTTCTATCGTGTGCAACAGGTTTTTATATACTTTAAGATGAACTATCCCTTTATCGAGGGCGCATTTATACAGAATTCATAACTTCTCTCGTATTCAACAGATTTTTATGAAACGCCGAAAATAATTTACCGATAAAATATATCTTTGTGTACGAACTTTGATCAAGATTGTATAAGAGAAACTACCCCATTATAGGGGGTGCATTTAAACATTTTTGATAACTTGTTTCCTATCTAATAGGTTTTTATGAAGTTGGTGGTAGCATATATTTGTCGTCTACAAATTTTTATTACGTTTTTATAAGAGGGATGTATTTAGATAAAATGATTGATTTCTAGATTTTTATGAAACTTTGAACAGGGGTTGAAAGTAGCATAATTTTTTTCTCGAAGCAAACAAATTTGTAAGACACTTATTCTTTCGAAGTTTTTCTGAGAAGGGATTTTGTCAGTTTGCGCTTAATTTGACACTACTACCTTCATGAAAAGATTTACGGAGTCTTCCTGCTTTTTAAGAATAGTCGAGGTGGCATAAACTGGTTTCTATAATTTTGTGATACTAGTAGGGAATTGTACTTCATAATTTAACTAAACCTAGTGTTCTAGTAAATGCATATGTCAATTCTTATTCAAATATTTTCATTCCGAAAAACAGATTTAGTTTTTTTTTTTGTATATTTGATGGCTTTAAAACTAGCAACACTACAGTACTGTATACTTAATTTCTTCTCTGTACATTATCACATAATTAATTTAAAATGTTATATTTTGTTCCGCAATACTTCAAATAATTCCACAGGGGTTGCAACAGGTAAACCACTTTTCCTTCAAGGCGACATAATGTCGCCTGATATTATATCGATATTATATGAATAAATTACAAGAAGGAATGATTAAATGAATAATGAAAACAAACTTAATATGTCATATACCTATGACATTTAGTATGAAATTAAAGGGTTGTTATAAGATATAAAATATATTTCGTAGATCTTTTCCGATCCGTTCATGTAGACTATCAATATTCACAATAAACACATAAATTTTTCTTCAATGATTGTCAGTCATCAACATGCACAGACGAATTTCTATTTTCATCCATTATTATGTTTGAACATGCTACATCCCAGTTAAGCTAAAACAGCCGATAGAAATGTAACATTTAGTCCTTCACGTTGTCGAACACACACCACAATGAATAACTGTCTCACACTGCAAACAAGGCCAGCTGCCTGCAGGTTCTATTTTAAGTTAACATTATGTTATATCGCTATTTATTGTAGTTTTGGTTCCAGATTATGAAGATTCAGTATGTTTGCAATACTATCTCATCAAAAAAATTCACTTTCACAAGGGTGACCAAAGTTAATCTTGTCCCGCTAGATTGCAAATCTAGCCAGAAAAAATTATGGGTGTAATATTTTAGAATCTGAAGTTCATTAAATCTACTATAATTGAATGTTATGTGAGTGTGAACTTATATTGCGATAAATATTTTACTGCAAGATAGTTTTACAACTCTATGGATTGAATCACTAAGTACAATTACAAATAGTAGATCTAATATAAATATACTTGAATAATTTCAAGGAGAAAATTGTTCCAGGGCCGGGTATCGATCCCGGGACTCTTAGCTAGCCCACGAATGCTCTACCGACTGAGCTACCCAGGAACTACACCCGGCACCGTCCCAATTTTTTCTTTTTATCCACACAACTCAAGTGGGCTGACTAGGCGCTAGAGACCCAAATTTGAGTGCTTTATCTGAAATCCAGATTTGCAGAACTACAGTATACCTGTTTATCCTTTGCTGTCGTCTCATCGGTGTCTTCTTCAAATTTCGAGTCCTCCACTTCCTCAGCATCATAATCTATTTCTCCTACTCCTTCTCCTTTTTCGTCTTCTTTATTTTCTTTTTCTTCTTGTTCTTCTTCTATTGGGCGTCTTTGAATTTCATATTCATTCAAGAGATTTTTCACCTCTTGTGATAGAGATTATTGCTTCTTATTGAGAACGGGAGCAGTGCTAAAGATATTACAAGGTTCGAAGTTACGAAAAACAGGTTAAGAATATGTTTTTTTTTTCGCGCGAGTATTTTTGTGGATGTCCTTCACGAAGCTTCTTCACATCCTTATGTCTTGCCTCTTGTGTCTCTTCAATTAGCATTCCTATTGGTAAGATGGCTAATTCTATTATGTGCATATCATGAATGAAAGTTTTATGTACAGTGACCGACATCTAGTACCCTGGATATAGCCATAGGTAAGTACAAGTTTGTTGTATCACATGTAAGTGAAATGAAGGCCTCAGGATTAATGGGGAAGTCGTTAGACATTGCGCGCAGAATGGCGTAAAATAGTCTTATTAATTATTTATTTACACCTGTGATAGACGAAAATAATTCTGGATATTAGAAAAATTTGCATGCGGTATTGCCCTCATTAGCATTACCGCTACCCCTCGGTACAAGACAATCAACCTATAATCCCATTTCCATTCTAAATTAACCTGTCATTGTCTTTTCTTGACAGCTAAGATTCTCTTTTCTTCCTGGTGTTGGACTTGCCATTTTTTCAATTTCAGTCGATATGAAATGTGCAACAAGCATTCATTCATTTAGTGTCCTGCCCAAGAGCAGGTCTTTCACTGCAAACCCAGCATTCTCCAGTCTTGCCTATTTTCGGCCTACCTCTTTTTTTTTTCCTTATATGATCTACAGGGACATCATTTTATTTTTACTTCAATTTTTATTGTACCTGAGTTTTTGAATGTACTTCACTCCCACCCACTCTACTAATGAAGTTCCAACTGTTCTCCAGACACAATAAAGGCCGCGTATAGTAAACAGCACTGAGTTAGTGAGTATAGTACGTTCCAGAAATATGTTCGCGTTTTCCAGTGACGAAAGAGCTTTCAATATTGAATCATATTTTCGCACAGGTACTGTCCGTTTGCCTACGTCGCATCCCGATTTCCCCCACCTGCTTCTGCACGCCCCTCTGTAAAAGCTGGGCTGTCTTAGCTCTTTTCTGAAAACATCAATTTTTGTTAGGAATTGGACGTTTATGTAATATTATACAACTGTTTAAAATAACTTAAATAAAAGGGCCCCGTTAAGTAATTAACTGTCACTTGATTTTCCCCCTTTCTACGATCCTGCGGCATAACCACTTGGACGGACAGTAGATAGCATTTCTGAGTAATTTTATCTGCGTGGGTTGGGCAGAAGTGAAGACTGAATTTACAGTACGTAAGGTACTCTTTTATAGAGTAGGTGCAGAATTATTTCAACATGAGTTAGGCTTTCTAGTACGAAGGACGAAACTGGCAATTGGAATTAACCATAATCTATATTGTACGCTAATGTGCTGTAGACAGTATAATATACATTGCATAATGAATACGTTCGCATGGATAACTCAGTTCGTGAGTAAAAACACTTATTCTTAATGCAGTACTGCATTTTGATTAAACAAAAACCTAATGAAAATTATCGGACTCAAAATCGCGATATTTCCAAGTTTACGTAAATGGATGAACTATTTTTCTTCCCTTCTGTACCTAGTAAAGTGATTTGTTTGTCTTTTACGCCAGTATCATCGAACTCCAGTTGTGGAAGGGGGTAGCGAACGGTGTTTCCGGTTCTCTAAAGGTATAGCCAGGTTAATATTAAAAATGTTAGTAAAAATAAAATGATGTCCCTGTATATATCTTAATGCAATCTATCATCTGATATCTTCTTGTACCCCGAACTCTTTTCCCGTTTACCATTCCTTCCAGTGCATTCTTCAGTAGGCAGTTTCTTCTGAGCCAGTGAGCCAGTCAATTCCTTTTCCTCTTTCAGATCAGTTTCAGTATCATTCTTTCTTCACCCATTCTTTCCAATTCAGCTTCATTTCTTATTCTGTCTGTCCACTTCACACGTTCCATTCTTCTGCATATCCACATTGCAAATGCTTCTGTTCACTTCTCTGCACTTCGTCGTAATGTCCATGTTTCTGCAACATACAATCCCAAACTCCATTCAGAGTACTTCACTAGTCTCTTCCTTAGTTCTTTTTTCTAAGGGTCCGCAGCAGATGCTCCTTTTTCTATTAAAAGCTTTCTTGGCCATTGCTATCCTCCTTTTGACATCCTGGCTGCAACTCGTGTAACTGTTTATAGTACACCCTAAGTATTTGAAGCTGTTCATTTGCTCCACTGCCTCATTTAGAATTCGCAAGTATATCTTCTGTATTTTTCTTCCTATGATCATTTCCTTCATCTTATTTGCATTTTTTCATCCCATACTGCTCACAGCTGTCACTTAGCTCCAGTAGCATATCCTTTAGTATCATTTCCTCAGCAAATCTTAGGCACTTTATTCTTCTTCCTCCTACTATCACTCCTTCCATGTTCTGAAAACAGTTCTTTACTAAATCCTCCAAGTAGAAGTTGAACAGGGTAGGTGATAAAGCGGATCCTTGACGTACTCCTCTCCCAATTTCACTCGTTGTTTCATATAAAAAGATTACTGAACAGTTTTCTTTTATCTATATTATGAGAAGGAGATAGGCCAAAATTAAACGCACTGACATCACAAAGAGTTTCTGCAGATTCTACATTCTTCATGGTTCTTTGGTGTGCAGCTAGATACAGTATGTAGCATATTTATGTTGATGAAATCTTGGAAATGTCACTGCAAATTTTGCCATCCAGCATCATCAGTAATAATTTAGAAAACACATTTACTTCTTTTATAGCTACCATCTCCGTCGTTGGTATAAAATATTGAATTTGCTACTCCATTTTATTTAATTCCTTGAGTGACATGTCTTTTGCATCTTTTTCAAGAAGCTGTTTCACTGGTTTACAAAATTGTGTAGGAAGAGGCCTTGAATTCTTACAAAATTCTTGTGTCAAATCACTACTGTAGGCATGCGTTTCTAAAGATACTAAACATATCAGAAACATATCTGGATTATCGAAATGGCTTGACTGGCCTATATATTGAATTTCTGTTTATAACGACTTTCCCGCTACTTCTGTCACAACCCCACTTAAATACAATATTCAGTTCATCTCCACATGTAATAACCCTTTCAAGTATTTCTTGTTGTACCAACGCCAACCTATTTATTGTATGGTCAAAAATGGCTTGTAATTTTATTTCGGCTGGAATATCAGTTATTTCAACTTTTTCTTTAAGTGGATCACATACCTTATTTGCTTCCTACAGCTTGTCGTAGGAAATATTACTGCTTCTGATTGTAGAACCCATTCGTGTGTTCATATATTAACGCTTAATCAACTTATTTTCCACAAAATAAGAGAAAGTTTCCTCCGGTGTACAAGGTGTAGGGGGGGAAATGGTGATTAATTTGCTTTCTTACATTTGGAAGCTCTAGGATGGTTCGTTTCTGTTACTTGGCCTAAAACAATAGCTGCAAGCCTTTTTTCTGACAATCGAAGAGAGTCCTGTGTTGCTAATGATAATTTATTCTTATGTAGAAAATTTCGCTGTAAGAGAACGAACAAATTTCTTACCTTTTCTTATGATTTTCTGGATCTTCCAATACCATGAGATTTTTAAACTCAAAGTTGTTTTTGCAATTAATTTATAAACTTTTTAGGGAACTTCAGACTTTCCTGCAACCAGTTACAATACATTTTTTTCCATTCCTTAATTTCCATTCTAAACTGTTTTCTTGAAACAAATTAATACGTCCTGTAAGCATTTCTGTACTAAATTTATTTTGTACATAATCACCTAAATCTTAGCGTTGGCACATTATGTCTAATTGGTCCATTCTCGTCATTGCCGACAGAAACCGTTGTTTGTACCCTGAAATAAAATAGATTTTTCTGCAAAGGCGCAAAGATCGACAAATCTGAAAATAAGCACTGTGAACACAAGAGTTTACCTACATTTTCATCTGAAAAGTGTACCACTTGCAGAGACGTGTGATAGTTAAAATTATATTTGAATACGGTACATTCGATTTCGTTTATACTTAAACAAGTCTGTGTATATCGACGGGATTAACTATTTTATATTTCCATAAATTCAACAAAAATTGTATGAATCTAAAGTACATTCCTGTGAGTAACACATCTATTTCAAAATAATACAATATAGCACTTGGATAGCTTTTGCAACGTATCCACACTTCACATGCTATCTGTAAGCCCACTTCGAGGTCTCTCCAAGCCGCTGTATCCTACTGCAATTTTAATTTTCTTGAAGTTTATTTATTTTATTGGGTTATTTTACGACGCTGTATCAACATCTAGGTTATTTAGCGTCTGAATGATATGAAGGTGATAATGCCGGTGAAAAGAGTCCGGGATCCAACACCGAAAGTTATCCAGCATTTGCTCGTATTGGGTTGAGGGAAAACCCCGGAAAAACCTCAACCAGATAACTTGTCCCGCCCGGGATTCGAACCCAGGCCACCTGGTTTTGCGGCCAGACGCGCTGACCGTTACTCCACAGGTGTGGACCTCCTTGAAGTTGTTTAGTCAACTGTCTGAACCTCACAAATGATACCAAGAAGGCACCACCGAGGAGGCAAATAGGCCAGAAGATATTGGGATATAGTGGCCAGTTCCTCTCCCCCTTTTCTTGAAGGATGTTGACGTATAGATGTTTATCCAAACTATAAACATAGAAATGGTCGATTTTTTGAGGATCGGTAAATTGAGATTTTTCCTGCTAGATTGAGCATCTGGCCCACTGCACTGTGGACCGGTCTGCATAGGAACTTTCTGTACACATGCGAGTGAGGGAAGATATTTTATTCACTGACAATATTATTCTACATGATTTAATCACATTACTGACGTAAATATTACATTATTTCTGGAATATGATGGAGCACTCGACAGAGTTAGAAAAGAAACCTGCCTTCGAAGGAAGAAATGTTAATTTTTTTGTTGTGAGCTTAGGGAATTATTTCAGTTGATGTGGTACTAAGTTTATAAAGTGTTGTAATACATTATATTGTCACTGCAAACGAATTTGCCGACTACACTTCGATTCAGAACCCTTAGTTATGTACTATTTGTATGTTTCGGTTCGATCCGAAGGATGTTACGCTTGTGCATCTGAGGGATAATTTTTTGCGGAACGTATAAAGAATATGAGCTGCTTTAACTGAAAAATGAGTACAAATAAACGACTTAATGTTTTAACATGTAAATAAAAAATTGACGTTTGTGTTTTCCCCACAATCACTTTCGTCTTTTTTTCATGCTTGATATGTGGGTCATCTTAATTCATGGAGGGTGGGAATGCCTGATAATTAATTACTTAATATTTACGTTTACAAAAAAAGGCAGTAAGTTATATTGCGCATATAGATTAATTATTAACATATTTGCACCTTTTTATATTTCTTGTTGTAAAATAAAATAACTTATTGTATTACCACAGTCTAGTATATAGTCACGAAGCTCAATATCTACGTAGGGAATATGCATCCATAGATAGTTGATAACCACTAGGATCGCTACTGTCACCTCATCACATAAAATGCGAAATAGTATCGGCACAGTCTATTGTTCCTAGTACCCTCAACATCTAACTTTCGTGACTGTATATACTAGACTATGATATTACTATATACTATGCATTGTACTTTATTGGTCTGTCTACATCAGACATCGCAGTTTCATATTATTCTCAACAATTGAAACAGGTATTATAAACCGTTATGGCTGATTCGTCATCACCTCTCCAGTGTTGCCAAGTCAGCGGTTTTCTGGAATTCTGAGTTGGCAACACTGCACCTCTCCCTCATGCCATTCGGAACAGTTCGGCTTCAGTATTCGTGGCGGACATATTAAAATTTCTATGTAGCATCGCGCCCTGCGATATAGAATTTAATAAATAAGTAATGTCCAACTAATAGATATTTATATAAAAGTTGGATATTTACAGTTAATAACATACTAAATTTTCTCATAAAATATTGACTGCGATCAGTATGTTGTGAATTAAAACTATATAGCAACAATGAGTATCAATTATTCCTGACTGCATGATGCGTTGAGGAAGGTGGTAATGGATAGCCAACTTCACAAGGCCGAAAAAGTAAACTAGGGTGATTCTGTCTTCCGGTGACATTTGCATTAAAAGTAAATAAATAAATAGAAGTAACCTACATTGATTTACCACAGTTGTCGAGAGATGGCAAATTATACCGGAGAAGTTAACAAGGTATCTCTTATTAGGGCCCTGTTTCTTATTTGGGTACTTTACCTTACTCAGCTCATATTTTACAATATCGTAAACGTATGTTTTGATCATATAAGTAGGACGAGATATATGCGGTACTTGTTCTGGCTAAAAGGGCAAAAAGAAGATATTGTAGATTGTATAGTCAACTGTCCGAAGACGGGTCTGATACCAAGAAGACGCCACTTGTAAAGTAACCAGGTCAAGTGATGATGGGGTAGAGTGGCCAGTTTCTTCTCCCCCTGCATTGCATGCATTGCCGACTAGCTACATATTACACAAGTCAAACTTCAGATATAAAGCTAAAATGTCTAAATAATGGTTATTGAAGGAGACACTTTTCTGTCAATATATTTCAAATAGAAGGTATGTTTTCTTTATACTGAAGAAAACATCATTTAACCACTTATAATATTAAAGTCCTAAATTTACAGTTACAAGCACTTAGATTTCCACTTGCACCAGAGCCCTGCTGTCTTATATTCATGAATACTTGACATCATTTTGTAACTTCTTTGGTGTAGTTTTTGCAGAGAACTATAAGAAAATTTGATTCAAAGTATCTGTCACCATTATTTTTAATTATTCAAGTTAGAGGCAAATGCATTTAGTAACGAAGTCAAGCGTGCTTTAATCCATTCTCTACCCCAAGAGGACAGGGAAGGATATATTAAAAAATAAAGGCATGACGCATTCATTTTTTCCGAATTCGAACACAGAATATATAACATGGTCACCGTATTCATAGATCTAGGCCTAATTAAAATTAAGTCAATAATTCATTTCTTCCCCATGTGCGAAGACTTTGACGTGATATTAAAACTTCCAGTTCAGAACTTACAAATCCACCTGCTTCAAATCTTCTTTTACAATTTCAGCAACAATTCGTATATATTGCTTTGTGAATCTGTATCTTTCTTTAAAATTCTCATCGTTGAATTTAAATGGATAAAAACAAGTTTTCTAGTTCTCTATTTTTGTATAGTCACAATTATTTATACCATCAAACCCTTCAATGCCCTATGTATTTATTAAATAAGCGTTTAAATCTATAATTTCGATTGTATAACTTTCTTTACAGAAGATATTTAGCTCAGTTTTCGAAAAAAAAAAAAAAAAGTAAGGAAACAAACTATCAGCTGTTTACAGAGTCGGCCATCTTGTCCTTCTGTGCAAGACTTACACTAGGGGGATAGGTTGTGTAACATTATCATATGTAATTGTACACCTCTTATACATAGAATAGCTTATATGTTGTTTATTAGTTACGTTTCACGTTCCAACGGTGTATAAGTCCTGTGTAACCTTCATACTGTACATAATTTATTAGTAAAATGAAAATGTATAACTAACAAGAAGTTGATATTCTATAGAATGCTTTTTAACTACTCTAAGTACATATGCATTATTATTTCACTGAGAAGTCATTTGTAATAAGATGGAATGTAAGTTTTACGAAAGAATATAATTTTTAGTAAAAGAAAATGTACTTTCAGGTTTCTGGTCGCTGTAGTATCACACTGCATGTTGTTCTTGAAGATAGGTCATTGAAATATCTGGAAGACTCAATGACGTGATCTGCCTTAACTGCTTTATTTGAAAGCACATTTGAAGCGCACCAAGACAACCTATGAACAGTCAGACAATTCACAACGTATTTGTGATGTAGAATGGGAAAATGGGTCTCTTGTCGCCATAGTAAATTTACAAGAGAGCTGAAAAACGAAGTTAATCAGAATTAAATTTTTTTGTTTTCTATTTTAGTTTCTTAAAACTATTTCATAAAGATATAACAATAATAAAATTTCACTAGATTTATGTTCAAATGACAAATATAGTTTGGATTATGTGAGTTGAACTTTAACCACCTTTTCTCAAAACACTGTTTTTCCTATTGGAATTCAGAATGTTACGTCCCTGTTGAATTTTTAGATTGTTGGGTCAATTTTGTATTAATGGCTACACTTTTATCCTTTACAAGAAGAATTGAAAAAGTCAACTGAATTTTTCCGACAATAGGTTCCTTTTCCCCTTTCCGCATCTCATTTGTTATATAATTTATACAGTACAAATCTGTAAAAAATGTTTCTAGTCACAAGGGATTTTCTTCTATTGTTGTAAGACCATTTTTTCCAAAGCGCACCTGCCACGTTATGATGCTAACTGAAACATAAGGAAGGAGTTACGATAGTATCCACGAGATGGATGAACCAAATAGTGATGACTTGCTGGTATTCCAAAACCGCCTAATATTTCATATCCCCTCTTTTAGTCTAATAATAATAATAATAATAATAATAATAATAATAATAATAATAATAATAATAATAATAATAATGCAGTGATAATGTATTCTCGTGTAAGACTAATAGAAGATGTTTTGTTTTGTTGCAGGTAAGCGACCCCTCCATGTGTCCAGCTCTGTCGACGTCGACTGTAAGGTAAGTTTTTTTTTTAAGTATTGACTGGGTACATTCCTGTGGGAAATCTTTTTATAGATGAATGTCTTTTAATGAGTACAATAAACATAGTAATTTAAAAAAATATTTCGGATACTCTATCATCGCGAGATATTTAATTCTTCCTTTTCGATGGAAGAAACTACGAACCGTATGAGAAAAGTGTTGACGTATCACTTGATTACCGTAACACGTAACATCAGATAACAGCGTCTAACTTTATTATATTCGTATTATATAGAACGGCGTATCTCGTAAATCGAGCCGCAATCTGTACCTTGCAGAATTTCAGAAAATCTATTTGTGAATTTTTTTAGTCAACAGTGTTTATATTCTGGTATTAATATTCGTGTGAAATTTCCACATTCCGTTGTGAATGAAACTACCGTCGGAGAGATAATTATAAAAATGCAGCCGTAAAATCGTCTTTGTAACCTTTATATCTGGTTAGTTGGTATGTAATCATTAGAGTGATTGCAATGACCGCAGTTTATAGTGATAGTGGAAAGTTTTAATCAGTGAAAAGTTTATAGTGTCAGTAAAATGTGTTCTACTCGTATAGAATCAGTGAAGTGTGCCTTAGTGCCAGTGCAGTGAGTGAGATAAGAGTGAAGTGAAAGTAGTGAAAGAGTATCAGTACCAAAGAGAAGAATGGATCGTGTGAAATGGTCAGACAGAACAAGAAATGAAGCTATGTTGGAAGGGGTGGGTGAAGAGAGAAAATAATGCTGAAACTTATCAAAAAAGAAGTAAAAGGATTGGTCGGACCACTGGCTGAGAAGAAACTGCCTACTGAAGGATGCACTGGAAGGAATGGTGAACTGCAGAAGAGTTCGGAGAAGAAGAAAATATCAGGTGATAGACGACATTAAGATAATATGGATCATATGCCGCGACTAAGAGGAAGGCAGGGTGTAGGAAAGATTAGAGACAGCAGGATTTGCAAAAAATTATGAATGAATGAATGTAGTATAATATAATATAATATAATATAATATAATATAATATAATATAATATAATATAATATAATATAATATAATATAATATAATATAATATAATATGTATATATGTATGTATATATGTATGTATGTATGTAAGTTGTAATGGCAAATTAGGTTTACCTTAATTAGGTTATTTTAAATTATTATTATTATTATTATTATTATTATTATTATTATTATTATTATTATTATTATTATTGGATGTGGTGGTGGTGGTAGTGGTGGTAAGTAGCAGCAGAAGCTGTAGTTATTCTGTGTAGTTATGTCGCCAGTGTCACCGGGTGTTTGCCCATTTGCACTTTGAATAAACACATACAAATAAATAGTATATTGATTACGAAGATATAGCCGTTCACCCCTTATTCTAAACGACACCTACATCTAATATTAAAGGACAGTGACTTCATAACACCGTGACGTTTTTTGATGATATGGGAACGGATATAGACAATTCAGTTGTGTAGATATTTTAATATTGCGTCTGTTTTTTGATTAATTTACCAAACTGACGCACGTGGGTTGCGAATAAGTTTTTCGTTGTCTGCAGAAATTTTCCATACAAGGCAAATATAATACTTTTGTTAGGATATAAATAACTTTCAGTATCTTTGTAAGAATGAAGAGAGATATTTCAAGTTGACAGTAAATATTGAATTTATATTTGCAGATTAGCACATTTCACAGTTTAATAATTAATTCTGCTTCTAGTACATTAAATAGCCTACCGAATTTCTGCTAGTTTACCCATTAATATATACTTTTATAGATCAACTGATGAGTAATTGTTTAGGTTTGTAAAATGAGTCATTTGCTTGCTATGTACTGTATATTTTTTTGTCGTAGCTTAGTCGGCAGACTCGCTAGCCTGCTGATCCGGAGCTGTGCTAGGAATTGGATTAGACTCCCGTTTGAGCTGATTACCTAATTGCGTTTTTTCCGAGGTTTTCTCCAATCATGAGGCAAATACTAGATAATCTACGACGAATCCTCGGCTCACATCATCTCTCCAAACAAAATTGTTACCTTGTAATATCTTGACTTGTTCCACATCTTAAAGCTCCAATGCTGATGTAAAATCTATGGAATACAATATGGAATGAAAAATATGCAGATCCGACCGATGTAGATGAAGCCTGTCGCATGGTTTCCTCTCAGAGGGAAGTAAGGCTGGGATGTCCGTGCAGAAGATTTCTGACACGTAAAAGAAACCTCTACCTGTTGGAGTGATTTGAGCATATACATTGAATTTGGACACTGAATAGCCTCTGTAATGGAGAAGTGTCGCTATAATAAAGGGTACTGATATTGCTAGTACTGTCGCTACTACCTACGTCACTACCACGAATACATATGAACCATATTCTGTGTGTGAGTAAAATCGGGTATTTATGTACCACTAGTGATCTTATAGAAACATTGAGGTTTGGTTGATACTTACAAAAGAAATCATCACTCACTACTTAGATTACATAGCAACGAAAATAAAATGCAAACTTGCATATTACATTAACTTCCAGGTAGATTTGATAGCCGTCTCAACCAGGGTTTAATAATCGGCCTCCTTATCATTTCTAAAATTATATATATATATATATATATATATATATATATATATATATATATATATATATGTGTGTGTGTGTGTGTGTGTGTGTGTGTGTGTGTGTGTGTGTGTGTGTGTGTGTGTGTGTGTGTAAAATTCAATTTTTTCTTTAACAGAAACCATAGTTAGGTTGGCTATCATTAAAAAAATTATTGGAAATGCAAAAAACAATTTAGGCTACAACACAAATTACATTTTATAAAAATATAAATTACGATTCATTATGCAAATTGATGACTTCAGTGCAGTGCAGGATATCAACTCTCAATTTTCGGAAGAATTCTAAGGACTTGCGTGGGGTTGTGCCTCTAGCCCTAATCATAATTCCTATAACGTCTCATGTCTTGATGTTATATTTGGGCCCCAAATCACTGCTGCATGGCAGATAAATTGCGCGTTTTTCTTTCCAGACTTCTCTAGGTTGTTCCTCGCTGTTCTCAAAACGGACTGTGGGATCTAGAATAAGTTCACAATTTTTTTCGGTCTCTAACAATGATATCTGCTCTTCGAGTTGATCCGTCAGCGGAAAGGCACCCAATTTCCTCGTACATCTCATACTTATCAGCCCGGCGAAGTTCATTGGCAATCGTTGATCGAATTTTATTATGACAGCCAATTCTAAGTAATTCTCCCTTCCGGCAAAAACCCAGTACATGGACTAAGGTTTCTTGCTCTTCGCATCTCCTGCATTGGGTAGTACCAGGCTTCTGATTGGAAGGGTTCTGACTGGAATTTCACCGTTTCATTGTTAGCTTATTATACTTAAGAAATAAAATTCGTGTGCTAGATTCAAAGTAAATGGTCATTGAGTTTTTGATGTAAAGACTAGCCGATAATTATATTTTATGTGCATCAGCCCCAATTTAACTGACCAGACGTGAACAAATTCCATCCACTATAGCTTTACATAGGAAATATAGAAAGACATCATGGGTATAAAAAACTTTTAGAGATCAGAGTGCTAAGCTATATCACCTTACAAATTTCGAAATTGAATTCTGCATCGTGATGGTACTTTCCCTTAATATTTCGTATAATAAGAAGTTGAAGAGGCACAGGTTCTGTCATTTATTGTTAGTATGCTAGTCAAATGAAAGATTCCGTGCAACACTGCCCTAACCCGTCATTTTGCAATATGATGGAAACAGGATTTGAAATTTTAAAAATACCTGTAAATTTTGTTTTTAGATCAATGTGGATAGTTTTAATTAAATGTTCAGGTCCACTCTAGGGGATGACATATGCATGATTTATTTGCAGTAGCATCAAAATAAACGTGTTGAAATAATAATTGTATTATTACATGTGTAAACCTATGGGATTGGGCTGTGTTACTGCAAAGTTTTTAAAACGATATTTTTAAAGAAATAAGATTTGTTATTTGGTTGAAGATCTTATACAGATAATTTTAATTTGAAAGACGCTTCTAACTGCAGAGGTTATATCAACGTCGCTTCTACTTTTGTGCAGGCCGTACAGTCACAGGTGAATATAGAAATTGTATCAAAATCAGTTATGTAATTTTCCGTTAAATATTTCAATGTACTTACTTATCTGCTTTCATTACTCTTCAAACGTCTTGAAAGTGATAAAATACGAACATGTCACTTGGGTTGTACAGCATCCGGTCCCCCAGCTTCAAGCTATAACTCTCTCTGTGGGCCGCATGAATGTGTGTTATATTTAATACAATATATTAGCTATAATTAAATGTATTATAAGCCGATATAGTGCCCCTGAATTAATGTTTATTTTGAAAATAATTCTGTTATTATTTTTAATGTTACAAAAATGTTTGAAGTGGTCAGCGTATTCTGTATCAAGTTTTCCGAGTACTGTCTGGACTTCCCCTAGCAATGAATTAAACTATTCCGCCTACTTCAACTACGTTCAATATTATTGGCAGTTTACAAAATCCACTTACAGTAGTATAAATACTACAAAAATATTATTGATATGCACAGGTTGTATTCAGATTTAGTTAAAATTTGCTTGTAACTATTTAACATCAAGTACGAAATATACAAGAATAACATATATTATACAGGTTTGTTTCCGATCTCTGGAAACGAATTCTGAATGACATGTGCGTCAGGAGTCACACGACAGCTGGACTGTGGTGAGAGATGATAGACCAGTGGTAAGTGATTTCATAGTCAGAGTGCACGGTGTGTCACAGGAGCAATGCCCAAGAAAAACGAGTTTTTTTGGGAAGGGTACATTACGACACTTTCCGATGCCAAGAATAATTACGTGAAAATCATAGGAGCCCGCAAAAAAACCTGGTTTCTTCATTTCCAAGAAAGGCATCTACTGTGTACTTAATAAACTGGCGAAGCTCGGATGGGATTAATTGCAGAGGGGAAAAGCAAGCAAAATCACCCCTCGCCACACATTGCACCCCCGAAATGACTCAAATTAATCCCATCCGAGCTTTACCAGTCTTATTAAGTACACAGAAAATGCCTTTCTTTGGAAACTACATTTTTGCAGGCTTCTATTATTTTCACTTAACTCTACTTGGAATTGGAAATGGTCGTAATGTACCCTTCCCCAAAAAACTTGTTTTCGTGGGCATTGCTCCTGTGACACACTGTGCACACTGACTATGAAATCACTCATCACTGGTCTATCACCTCTCACCACAGTTCACCTGTCGTGTGACTCCTGAAGCATATGATGTCATTCAAAATTTGTTTCCACAGATCGGAAAGAACCTAATGTGTGCTAGTTGTCGTAACCTAACAAATTCATTACTGAATCTCAACACGGACGCCGCGCCGCCGGCAGTTCTTCAAATATTCAACTGGTATTCTAGTTAATGGCCGATGTTTTATAATATTGGTTTCGTCAATACTATTCACTGCATTAGTTATTTCTTCAGTGCCCCTGAATCTAGAATCCTTTACATTGTCCCACAGGAAGAGGTACTGGTTATTCAAATCCAATCCAACAAATTGGAAGAAAAGTTCGGACATCAGTAGGCCTATTTCACTGTGGCGGCATCTGTTTTTTTTTTTTTTTTTTTTTTTTGACAACGCTGGTTTCCAAATTCTTGACTTGATGTACGAAGTGAAAGTTCAATACATGCAGCTACGTTCAATCTCTTATCGTACAGTCGATAAATAAAACAGGTCATAATTGAAGTCTTGTAGCTAATACTTACTCCGCCCACATTTCGAACACAAGGTTGCTCTCGTCATTACGGACTTAATTTTTTATACAGCAAACTTGCGACTTTTCCTACTTACTGACCACTTCACAGTCCCAACAAAAAACACATTACCGTACACAAAGAAATCGAGTATAATACATACATTGCTTATATCTTCAGATGAGCGAAGATTATAACGTTGATTTCATCTACAGTGTAATATCCTTTAGATGCATGTCATGTTACGCTTTTAACATATTACACTACATAATTAAATATTAGTATCGGCTTATGGACACTGTATTATTATAACGTGTGAGAACATTTTTATTTCCCTTGTTAAAAGTGTTAAACATCAGTACTTTAATTTAATTAAGAGTGACATACATTAATTTCGGATTATTATTGTTACATTCGAAAATATGAAGCCCTAACGAAAATCAATACGCCTATTCCCAACAGGAGAGAGTATAGCGAGAAGCTGCATTAAGTCCATAGCAGCTTACGTATGAAGTGAGCTGTGATGGAACGGGTGTCATCAGCTGCCGCTGATTCATTGTGGCCGGTTAGTACAGCCCAAATGACTACTAAAATATTCTGAAACCAAATTAAAGAAAATGGCAGAAAAATATTAATTTCAAAAAGGATGAAGTCCCTGTAAAGATAGTAATAGGCCCTGAAGCTTCGGACTTCAGAAGAAGTCAAAGTTGCTTCCAGGTCCCAATGATGACCAGCGAAACTAGTAGCATCAGTCCGTCACTCCTCTGGGAACTGGAAGACATTCATGACTGTTGGCCAGTGAGTTGTGTTTCTTGCCTACGTCTTGATCCCATTTCAGCTCCTTCCTTGTTGTTCTGCTTCATTTCTGAGTGTGTTGTAACATGTGATTCTAGATCTTGTTCTTCTTCTAACTTGTTTCTCGAGGATTCTAGTAAAATTTTTCTTTACCATCTCTTTTCCGTATTTGATTAGATCCTGAAGCTTCAGACTCTAAAAGAAGTCAAAAGTCGCTTCCAGACGTCGTCACGAAGGTTAGTTATCCTGACTTAAAGCTGGATACTCAACGTCGGTATCCTGGTCAACATGCTGATTTATGCCCGTGTGCACCATTCTCGATTAAAATTTGACCGTGGTTAAGTCGGCACTTGACCATCTTCAACGTCAATTTGCGGAGATCTCGATCAAAGTTAAACAAGCGAGTTGATGATGATCAAATTTGATCACGGGTGTGGGACCGATTATCTTGAATTGAATAATAATAATAATAATAATAATAATAATAATAATAATAATAATAATAATAATAATAATAGTAATAATAATGATTTATTTTAGCTAGCAGAGTTAAGGCCGTAAGGCCTTCTCTTCCACTCAACCAGCAAAAAGTGTATATACATATGCATGAACTTACAAAGAATTCAACAGTTTGATTTAGATGAGAGTTACATGTATACAAGAGTTATTTACGAATTAAAGAACAAAATACTATGAACTATTAATTAAACACTGAAATAAACTGTGTAGCAGAATTAAACTAAAATACATAGAATGTTAATATATTTCAAATGATATTAGATAATAGAAAGAGATTATTATGAGACAATTTTGAAAATACAGCACAATCAGGATGATGTCTAAAGAAAAAAGCAACAGTGATAGTTAAAATCAGTATGATTGGAGTGAAATGCTAATAAGGTTATCTTTTAAGCTGTTCTTAAAGGTGAACTTGAACATGGTCAAGTCGAGAAAACCAAAATGGCGGCACGATTTGACGTGCTTGATGGAATTGAAGATGAAATGATGTATCTTGAACACGCAAATCACTGCGGAAATAACAGAATTGGTGTTATTGTAAAAAGAGTAAGTTTGTAGATGAATAATAAAAATGTTTTTTTTTTCTCTCAAAATAGACTAATGTTTTATATATGTTTCTGCTTTGGAAGATCGGGACTTTACTTGACAAAATATTATTTAGGCCTAATTGTCCAATTTTGTTAACATAATAAAGTAGTTATTATATGCCGGTAATAATAGCCTATAGCAAAACTAAATGACCATTTTGTAGAATGCGAGATTATCACTTATTAGCTATAGATTTGCCGTTTGAAACTATTATGACCTACATGACGTTTTGGACAATTAGGCTTTTTACTCTTGAATTAAGAGAAAATACACGGATATCTTCCTTTCCCTCTTACTCCAAAATTCCAACCTTGTGAACACAAAATAAATGGATAAAATTCAGAACGAAGGATACATTCCTTTCCCTCTTACTCCAAAATTCCAACCTTGTGCACACAAAATAAATTGGCACTAAAAACTTCCTTTTCGTATGCATGATGATGCGTATTCTACATACACAGACGAATTGCTTTTTTTTTTTTTTTCTTTTTTTTTCTTTTTTTTTTTTTTTAATAATTGTTAGCGAGGTATCCGTATACTGAAATTTTCCCAAATAAATTATTGGCACTGAAATGTGTCTTTTCGTAAGCAAGATGATGAGCATTCTACAAACACATATAAATCTGCTCTTTTTAGTAGCCTATTTCAAGATAATTATCAGTGAGGTATCCGTATACTGAAATTTTCTCAATTATTATCAATAATATGAAATAACCACTGTATAAATTACGTTACAAATTATGTGGAATTATGTCAACACGTATAACTCATATGAATTGTGAGATTAAATCCAACCA
Source organism: Periplaneta americana (assembly GCF_040183065.1). Classification (NCBI taxonomy): domain Eukaryota; kingdom Metazoa; phylum Arthropoda; class Insecta; order Blattodea; family Blattidae; genus Periplaneta; species Periplaneta americana. The sequence continues at coordinate 179,205,022 of NC_091131.1, forward strand.
GGTAGCCTGCTTTTCTTTTAGAGAACTTCCGTCAGTACTTTTATTCTGTAATGTGGATGCATAATTGCTGACGAGTTCTAAAGGAATTCCCACTTCGAACTGTGAGAAGTTCGGTGCTCTTTTCTTTTTTTCTTCCATGATTATTGAAACGTTGTTTGAAAACTGCGAGGATGTTTGAAAGCAGTCCGACAAACAAAAACGAAGCGATAATTGACAGAGTGCGTTCGTTCGCTGTTTTATACGCGGTAACCTAGCGCTCACATGATTCTTCTCAAGCGAGCGTACCGTCAGCTGACGGTACTGAGTTGATGGAGGGAAAATGTCGGTGCACCGCATCTGTGATGATTGTCAAGAATTGACCATGTTTCCGTGATTGCTAATAAACGGGCTAGATGATCGAGAATGGTGCACACGGCCATTAACCCTTCGTTACTCGCGTTAAATTCCGTAACGCCAGTACTCACCTGGATTACAATGGTAATCCACATTTGTTTTTGTTTACAGACAAGGTTTAAACATTGGAATTAGATTTAAATGTTAAGAAATATATTGTTTTCAGTTATTACAGTAATAAGAATAGATATGGTACGCATAACGGAACGTATTAAATATAAATATTAATAATGAAATGGATAGTACACAAATTGCATTCAAGTGACATGTTTGCATAATATTTCAACACTGGTCGTGTCTTTGAGTCATAATTTATTGTTGCATCATAGTTATGAGTTAGTTCACTATCATCATAATTATGTAGGTTATCTAGCATTGTTGCTCACTCGATGTTTGAAGGTCATCTGAACTCTTGATCTCTCTTAATCTCTCCCACGGGAAACGCAAGTTCACTACTGCTGACCTTACTTACGTCATATTTGATAACGGAATACCTCACTCAGGGGTGTAGCAATGAAAAAATTCAGGGATGTAACAATCATTCTCACTTCACTTGTAATATTTTACAGATGTTTTTGTGTATTGTAAGAAGGATATTGATGCACTTTCATGTTTATGTTTGCATTTCACACTTTACACACGTGAGTCTAATCTACATCTGATTCAATTATCTGAGTAGGCCTATGCATTTCTTCTACACAGTTCAAACAAATTACATCTGAATGAGTAGGACAAATTCTCTTCAAGCACTGGGAACAAGATTGTCTTGTGCTCTTGTTTCTTGTTCTACCACACATGTAGCACCTACCAATACCTTCTGGCCGTGTTCCTTCTTCTTGACCTGTTTGTGGAATGCCTAACAGTTGCTCTCCTCTTCTCTTTATTTCTCTTGGAATTGTCTGTTGGGTGATACGCTCGGAAATTAGTGGCTTCATTAGGTCCAGAGCAAGGGTTTTTAGGAAGTTTTTCCGTAGAATTTTTTGTTTGTTTGCAGAATAAACAACAAGAGCATTGACACCTGCTATGTTTAGTAAGTCAAAGAAAATAGTCAGAGGCCAGCGGCGTGAATTTCTGCTTACATCATAGGCTGAGCATAACTGGTCCAGGACATCCACAGCACATTTAGTTCTATTATAAAAAGATATTATTTCAGGCTTCTGGCTTCCTCCTGTTTCCTCATCCATTGCCTTATCATAATGCATGGTTGATAATGCTAACACTGTTTTGTTTTTCTTTGGTACATACGAAATAATTGTGCAGTTTTCATTGAATCCAAACAATGTACTGTTAACTTCCCTGTCTAGAGTAGTTGTGAAATGAGGAGGGATTTCTCTTTTGTTTTTTTTTCAAGGTTCCTACAAGTGTAATTTTGTCATTTTCTAGAAGATCTAAACACAGAGGTATGCTCGTGAACCAGTTATCGGTGGTCACATTTCTTCCTGTTCCTTTGATGGGATGAACCAGCCTCTTCACCACTGCATGTGCACTGTTACTTTGGTGAAATGGACCATCTGGTTGAATACCAGCATAAATTTCCAAGTTATGAGTGTAATATGTTTTCACATCCACCATAGCAAAAATGTTGATCCCATATTTTGCTGGTTTAGTAGGTATATACACTTTCATGGGACATCGTCCTCTGAATGCAACCAACTGCTCGTCTATAGTTACATATTCGCTTGGAATGTAGCACCTTTGTGAATTCTGAACAAATAACTCGAACACTTCACGTACAGCAGCCAGTTTATCAATTTCTTTCCTTTCCTGCCTGTCATGAATGTTATCAAAGCGTAGACATCGTAACAAAAATTGGAATCTATTGTAGGTCATAGTCAGGTAAATTGACTCTATACCTGTTCCATTTTTATCCCATAGTTCTCTTACGTTCAGTCTTCCCGATTTCAAAGCACCGGCAAGATACAAAATACCTAAGAGTGCTCGAATTTCAACGTCATTTGTTAATTTGCAATCTCTGTCACGTCCGTAATTACGCTTCACTTTTTCAATATAAATATTAGTACACCTTACTATTACATTGATTATTGTCTGATCAATAAAGCAGTCAAAACACTCTGTGTGTGTCCGCGCATTTTTTGCAGCTCTTTTAGGGCCCGGTAAATGAATCACTATATTTTGTGCTCTTCTTCTCCCTCGTAGAGATACTGGTTCTTCCTGCCAAATTGTAGTGTTGTCTCTTCCCGTATAGCAGTTTCCATCATTTATAGACATTAGTCTTTCATCACCATCACCATAATCATCATCCTCCTCCTCATTGTCTTGTTCTGAACTAGAATCGTGAACTTCATTCAAAAGATCTTCTTTGTTGCTTTCATCATCACTTTCATTTTCAATGCCAACATCCAGATCTTCATCTAGCCACTTGCAAATATTGCTTGTATTTTCCGTACCCATTGGAGCCAACTACAAAGAGGATGGAACGATATCACACACTTTTTTCATAAAGTTCCTGCATTGCATCACTCATAACCATATAAAAACTATTTCACTTACCTGAGCAAGAAACTGACGTCAGTACTCGCGTGGATTACAATGGTAATCCACTCGGAAAAACTGCGTATAACTTGATAAAACTCCGTATAACTTTCCAAAGCGTTGCGACAAATACGTCTAAACACCAGTAATGCCTCACTTAGACTGTGACGAGAAATTGCATTGACGCTCAGCTACGCAGTGCTGCAGGCGGTGACGTAATACAGGATTAAATATCAGTGGATTACTATTGTAATCCACGCGAGTACTGAAGGGTTAATAGCAAAGAAGATTGGCTGCCCCGTTTTGAAGCAGGTTACTTAGCGTTGTTGTCAAAGTTAACACGCTGATTTGCACGCTTCTATTTATTCACACTGCAAATGGGTAAACACCCAGTGGCAGTAGTAACACATTATTGTAATAATACGATACAATAAATAATAATAATAATAATAATAATAATAATAATAATAATAATAATAATAATCAATATGAGAAACTAACTTATAATATTTCTTTTAAATGAAGGGAGCTTCCTAAATAAAAGAATAATTATATGATAACCTAAAAATTTAAGTAAATATAACTTGTTAACCTAATAAAGTAATCTTAATTATTTGCAAGTGAATTTGATAGTTACACATATTAACTAACTACACATCAACTTAATTAATTACATATCAAATGAGTTACACATCAACTGAATTATATATCGAATTAATTAATTGCAACCAAATTAATTGCACATCAAGTTAATTAGGCTATACATCTTAATAAGTTACAAATCAGCATAATTACTCTCTTAATGAATTACAAATCAACCTAATTAAACATCTTAATACCAAATCAGCTTAATTACATCACATCTTATTGAATTACAAATGAACCTAATTACACATAATTACAAATCAGCTGAATTACACATTAATGAATTAAAAATCAACTTAATTACACATTAATAACAAATCTACTTAATTACACATCTCATTGAATTACAAATCAACTTAACTACACATCCCAATAACAAATCAGGTTAATTACACATCTTAATGAATTACAGTTCAACTTAATTAAACATCTTAATAGCAAATCAGCTTAATTACACAACATATTATTGATTTACAAATAAACTTAATTAATTACAAATCACCATAATTACAATTAAGCTTAATGACACATCTTAATGAATTACAAATCAGCTTAATTACACAAAATCTTAATAAAATATAACTTTAATTACACATCGTAATAAATTAATGAAAAATCAGCTTAATTACACATCTTAATTACAAATGAGCTTCATCTCGCATCTTAATTACTTACAATTCAGCTTAAGCACACATCTTAATTTACAAACCAGCTTCATTACACAACACCTTGAAGAATTTCAAATCAGCTGATTTACACATTAACTTAATTATCTACATCTCAAATTAATTAATTACGTTCCAGCTTACTTACATTTCGAATTAAATAATTACATATTAACTTGATTAACTATACATCAACTTATTACACAACAAATTAATTATTTAAAAATCATCTTAATTAATTACAGAGGTACTTAATTACATACCAAATTAATAATTACACAACCAATCAATGAATTACACATCGAATTGATTGATTAAATATGAAATTAATTATTAACATTAACGTGATGAATTACATACAGTATCAATTAAATAATTACAAATCAACTTAATTACATATCAGCCTATTTAATTATACATGAACTTAATTTTATTACATATTCTACAGTATTCTACACCACCACCACACACATACACAACACATCTAACCACCCCATACAACACAAACATGCTACATTCAGGACAATGGTACACAGATTACTCAACATACCCATGAGCCAACAACACTACAATGAAGAAGTGAACACAATCAAATACATAGCACAAGAAAACGGATACAATCCAAACATAATAGACAACATCATAAGGAAGACAAAACAAAAACTTAACAAACACAAGAATACGCAAAACACAACACAAACACAAGAACACAAGAAATACATCACACTAACATATGAAAACAAAAGCACACATAAGATCGCATCTTCATTCAGAAAACAGAAATACAACATAACATACAGAACAAAGACATCTCAACACACAAAAAACACAAACAAATAAATACGACCACACAGGTGTATACAAACTCACATGTAATAGTTGCGACAAGTTCTACATAGGACAGACAGGCAGATCATTCCAAACACGCTACAAAGAACACATTAAAGCTATAACCAGAGGACACAATACATCTACATACGCCGATCACATAACCAATACTAACCATACAGACAATAACATAAATACGGACATGGAAATCCTACGCACACAAACCAAAAAACCAAAAACTCAACACACTAGGACAATACGAAATATACAAACAAACTAAAACACACCCCGATCAAATCCTCAACACACAGATCAATTTCAGTACACACACACTATTCGACTCCACACTCCAACACCTTCCAACAATAAAACACACCCTCTTAACAGGCAGAGAAGTTCGAGATGACGCCGCGATCTAGTAGGCTCTGATGATGGTGCGTGAAGCACTGAAACAGCTGTAAGCCGGACAAATATTGCATATTTAAGACGAGTAAGTCCACTAATTCATCAATTAATAATATTACATATCAAATACGAGTAGATTAATTAAATGCAAACGTAGTTAATTAAATTTCAACTTAATTAGCTAATTAGCATATCTTACATCACTTTTCAGTTTATCTGGGTAAGGACAGACCTCAAATTCACTGACGGTACTCATTCAAATATTTTATTGTTCTGTTTAGGAATAAAAATTTGCTTACTTCTGTTCTCTGTTGTCTAGTTGTATATTAAATTCATGATCGCATCTACTAAAACAAGATGATCTTCCAATTCGTGAATCGACACATTTTCAAAATCACGTAGACTAGGTAATCAAAGTGAATACTTACGATCTGAAAATGAAAGGAAAACTCTGTAGTAATTTTCTGTGAGTCCACCTAAAAAAAAAAAGAAATTGATCCTGAAGCTTCGGACTTCAAAAGAAATGAAAGTCGCTTCCAGATCTCGTAAATATTCCATTGTAGTGCGTCGGTATCGTAGCCGGTCACCTGAATATTCATGCGGACCGGTTACCCATCTTCGGAGCAGTTGCTGAACGTTGTAGCTGATCATAATACCGGATTAATCAAATCATATCTTCCATATGCTTGATTTTCGATTACAATTGGTATTACCAGTATTTGTAAGACCAAACGCTCTACCAGAGACACATTCGATTCTAGTCCTCGGCTATCTCAAAAGCCGCCATTTTGAATACAACTTTGAAATTTTGAATGGAAATGGGGTCTTGTAGGTACTCAAAATAATGTGAAAGTTTCTGAGAAAAATAAAGATGCAATCCGTTTAGAGATATCTATAATGGTTTTCAAGTTATTTAAAGATAAATGGCATAATAACACAAATATTAGTTACTGCATCTACAGATATTTTATAACATGGTACAGTACTAAGGAGGCTTTGGAAAAGGTATCTTTATGCAATTCTGATAATTAACTTTTCCAGCTTTACTGTTTGGCTAACCTGTGACAGTTTCAATGCATTGTTGTGATTATTTGAAGCTTTCGTGAAACAAATTTCTTGATTTTAGTGATGACATAATCGAAAGAAGAAAGAATTGATATCATTCTTCATTCTGGTAGGCTAAGCAACAGAAATATTGCAGTAGACTGAACGAACAGTTTTCTAGACATTGGATTGGTCAGCGTGGATCAGTAGAATGGCCGGCCAGGTCTCCAGATTTAACACCCTTGATTTTTTTTTCTTTTCGGGTTATATAAAGAGCTTGATATATGAAGAGAAAATTGAGAATGTGGATAGAACATTCTGTAACATTTCAGGGATGACTTTAACACAGGCTACAATGATACGGTTCTTTAAATGTTCCACATTCTCAATTTTCTCCTCATCCTACCAAGCTCTTTATATAATCCCAGAAGAAAAAATCAAGGGGTGTTAAATCTAGAGACATGGCCGGCCATTCTACTGGTCCACGTCATCCAATCCAATGTCCAGGGAACTGTTCGTCTAGTCTGTTGCAACATTTCTGTGGCTTAACCTACCAGAATGAAGAATGATATCAATTCTTTTCTCTTTGGATTATGTCATCACGAAAATCAAGAAATTTGTTTCAGGAAAGCTTCAAATAATCACAACAATGCATTTTTCTGTCACAGGTAACCAAACAGTAAAGCAGGAAAAGTTAATTACCAGAATTGCATAAAAACACCTTTTCCAAATCCTCCTTAGTACTGTGCCATGTTACAAAATATCTGTAGATACAGTAACTAATGTTTGTGTCGTTATTACAGTTATCTTTAAATAACTTGAAAGCGATTAGAGATATCTCAAAACGGATTGCACCATTGTTTTTCTTAGAACATATCACAAGATTTTGAGTTAGTGCTTGACCACCTTTCCATTTAAAATTTCAAAGTTGCATTCAAACTGGCGGATTTTGAGATAGGTGAGGGCTAGAATTGAATGTGTCACTGGAAGAGCATTTGGTCTTCCAAATACTGGTAACACTTATAGTAATCGAAAATCAAGCATATGGAAGATATTTATATGATTCCAGGCTTTTGATTCACCCTGTATTATGCATATTGGTCTGCTCCTGAGGTTACCACTTTTAATAGTTATTTTATCACTTTTACATTCCTTTCACGTTCACAATCGAGATTATGATCTTCATCATTGTCTTCATGACAGACTTCAAAGTTTAAACTTGATGTGTCCATTGTTGTCGTTCATGTCCCTTCATTTCAAATTATTCTACTGGTATTTGTTTCCTTTATCTTTTATTTCGATTTATGTTTCAATTTAATTACTATCGAGTGTTCACACGAACTGCTAGTGTGTCATTCTCCATGATGGAGATTAGTTTGAAATCTATTGTGCAGTGCGCGGTGCTATTTCTCCATTAGCATGCCGTCAATCATCGCTAGTTTATAATCATAATTTCACTCCTGCAGAAAGCAAGATAAATTGTGTCGTTAGTGTGGCATTTCTCAAAGAACCCAACTGCACTGACTCTTACAGGCTCCGTCCCTGGAAGAAGTGAGAAACTGTTAAGCTATCAGAATTGTATCGAATGCAATATTAATAAATTATTGTTAATTGTTCTGTTAACTTATTTAATTAGGTATACTTACTTACTTACTGGCTTTTAAGGAACCCGTAGGTTCATTGCCGCCCTCACATAAGCCCGTCATTGGTCCCTATCCTGAGCAAGATTAATCCAGTCTCTACCATCATATCCTACCTCCCTCAAATCCATTTTAATATTATCTTCCCATCTACGTCTCGGCCTCCCCAAAGGTATTTAATTAGGTATATTTCTCCCAATTCGTTTCAATATAATAAAAAAATGAACTCATTTGAGTATTAGTCACAATCAAAAGAATTTTTTTTAACCACCATTCCTTCCCATAATAAAACATTCCTTTATTCTTAAAGTTAAGCTCTGCTTATGTAGCCTATGTATGTATTTATTCACACTGCAAATGGGTATAGGGTAAACTAGGGTCTGTTGGACAGTCGGGCATGTTGGACACTCCGTACTTTAACGTGTTACCACGCCACTTGTGGGCACCACATTCAGCTAGAAGTCAATGACGGAAGTAGGCACGAGTGGGGCTACTTCCGTCATTGACTTCTAGCTGAATGTGGTGCCCACAAGTGGCGTGGTAACACGTTAAAGTACGGAGTGTCCAACATGCCCGACTGTCCAATAGACCCTAGTTTACCCTATACCCGGTGGCAGTGATAACTAATTACACTCAATATTGACAATTAATAGTAAGCATAATCAATAAAAAATACAATTAATAATAAATTAATAATACTAATAATAAATTAATAATAATACGAGTAATAATAATAATAATAATAATAATAATAATAATAATAATAGGGAGCATCCTAAATTAAGTGAAGCACGATCACTTAAATAACATTTAAAGTAAATCTAATTTGTATCTTAACCCTAAGTATGATATGTTCATACCTGCACATGTACCTTTCAGCACTACACTCACTTCGCTTACAACTCACTCACTGCACTGGAACTACGACACATTTCACTGATTCTATCCCGATTTTCCTAACACTTCAAAAACATTTCACTGTTGAAATATTTTCCACTGCCACTATTAACTATAAAACTTCACTGACAGAAACACACTTCACTTACACAACACACTTCACACTTCACTGACACAACACACTTATTCACTGATAGGCCTACAACACTTAAAATAACAAAATATCAATTACATCGTTTAAATAGTGTGTATAACATACTACCGTCTATTTGTAAAGTCCTTAAGCCTATTTTAAATACATTTTTGGTTATTGGTAAAGCCTAAGTCTGCAGGTAAAGCATTCCAGTCCCTGATAGTACGATTGAGAAAAGAAAACTTTACAGTGTCCGTCCTCTGTCTTCTTTCCCTCAATTTATATGAGTGGTCGTTCCTTGAAGAGTAATTTGGCGGCTGCAGCCTATTTTTTTTATTTCTCTCCAGGCAGGCTGACCTCTGTATGTTTTGAACAGTGCGTATAATCGAATTCGCGTTCTCCTGTCCGTGAATGTGTCCCATTTCAATTGTGAATTATTACGACAACGCTTGAGAGCCCGTTTTTTAATCTTTTCCAGTGTCTTAAAATGTTCTAATCTGTAAGGATCCCAACATACAGCACCATATTCCATTACTGGACGAACTAGTGATTTATATGCAATTTCTTTGGATTTATCAGATTCTTTTCTTAGTACCCACATCACAAAGTGTAACGCTCGGCTACATAGCGACTTGAACTACATCGCATTACAACTCTTCAGAGCCTAGCAATGTCTACTGGACCCAAAGTATATAATTGCACAATTTTACGATACCTAGTATTATGTTTGCAGACATTCTTCATAGGTTGTCGCATCGTTTTTTTCTATATTTATTTCGTATTTTTATATTTATGTGAAATTCAGCAATTTATTTATTTTATTCATCCAACCATGTATTTATTAATTTTTAACTTTTTTCCACTTATTTTTATTGTATTTCATTTTAATTTAATATAACTTATTTATTTATTTATTTAGTCACTCACAAACTCATTTATTTGTCTTGTCTGGTCTGACCGGGTCTCGAATCATCTTGTTTTGACTGCCGATTTGTATTTATTTATTACAATGTTAATAATAAATTATCAAGGACCTTAGGGAGCGCATTATTATAGCTAGCGTTAGTTCAGTATCTGCAGTAATAGGAAAAGAACAACCAGGATTCTTTTAAACATTTACTGTTACAAATGGTTATTTTGACTTAATTTGTTGGAGAATTTTCTAGAATTCAACTACCAGATCGTTCGGATGCAAGCAGACAATGTTATATAAGATGTAAAAGAATCTATATTAAAATACAGTAGAAACCATAAGAAAACAGAAACTGATAATTACAGATTTAATGTAAACTTGTTTGTCTCTACTTACATTACTTGACCGGTGTTCGCCTAATACTGAAGTATATTTTCCTTCAGTTCCGTAGTTGAGTTGCTACTTTCCTGTCACTCGTTATAAAAGTGCATTTTTTCTAATTATAGAGATTTTTATTAATTATTGTTTGCTTTTGATTTCATACATTCCGTTAGTTATTGTTAAATAATAATCCATTTTACTGCAGCATAATATTAATTTGTATCATTAGACTTGAAGTATTCTGTGATCAGTTTGTGTTATGCCGGTCATGTACCTAATAAGAAATTCCATGGCAATATGAACAATATAGGATAGGTTCATTGTTTGAAACAATTCAGAATAAGCCTAAGTACAAAACGTATTCGATCTTGCGAAAGGAGGATAATATTATTCAAAACCTAGGAATAAAATAATTAATTTATCATGCATTTGACATGAGTGAATTGAAATAAACTGATGGGGATGCTAAGGACATTAGGTATGGATTGGAAATAGAGAAGGCTCTTCAGTAATCTTTATATGAAACAACTGTCAAAATCAAGATAGGAGAAGAAATGTTTGAAGGAAATGAAATAGGGAGAGAAGTACAACAAGGATGCCCTTTATAATCTACACTGTTCAACATCTACTTGAAGGATTTTGTGAATAACTGTTTTCAGAACATGAGAGGGGTAAAAGTAGGAGGAAGAAGCATAAAAACTGCATAAGATTTGCTGATGATATCGCGTTCTTAGCAGAAGAGAAGATGATACAAAGGGATATGCTACTGGAGGTAAATGACATCTGTGAGCAGTATGGGATGAAGATAAATGCAAACAAGACGAAGACCATGAACATAGGAAGAGAAGTAAAGAACGTAAACTTGCGAATTGTATATGAGGTAGTAGAGCAAATGGACAGCTTCAAATACTTGGGGTATACTATAAGCAGTAACATGAGCAGCTGCCAAGAAGTCAAAAGGAGGATAGTAATGGCAAGCTTTGAATAGAAAAGGAGCATCTTCTGCGGACCTCTGAAAAAATAACTAAGGAAGAGACTAGTGAAGTGCTTGGTATGGAGTGTAGCATAGTATAGGGCACAAACATGGACATTACGACGAAGTGAGGAGAAGCGAATAGAAGCATTTGAAATGTGTATATAGATAAGAATCGAACATGTGAAGTGGACAGACAAAATAAGAAATAAATCTGTGTAAGAAAGAGTGGGTGAAGAGAGAATGATTCTGAAACTGATCAGGAAGAGGAAAAGAAATTGGTTGGGTCACTGGCTAAGAAAGTGCCTTCTGAAGGATGCACTGGAAGGAATGGTGAACGGGAGAAGAGTTCGGGGCAGAAGAAGATATAATATGATATAAGACATTAAGATATGTGGATCATTTTTTATTTATTTTATTGGGTTATTTTACGACGCTGTATCAACATCTAGGTTATTTAGCGTCTGAATGATATGAAGGTGATAATGCCGGTGAAATGAGTCCGGGGTCCAGCACAGAAAGTTACCCAGCATTTGCTCGTATTGGGTTGAGGGAAAACCCCGGAAAAACCCTCAACCTGGTAACTTGCCCCAACCGGGATTCGAACCCGGGCCACCTGCTTTCGCAGCCAGACGCGCTGACCGTTACTTCACAGGTGTGGACATGTGGATCATATGAGGAGACAAAAAGGAAGGCACAAAATAGGAAAAATTGGAGTATGCTGGGTTTATAGTGAAAGATATGCTCTTGGGCAGAACATTTAATGAATTATATTTCTGATCTTAGCTGAATAGGCCCTCTCTGGCGTTACATTGGCCGCGTCTGTGGCTCCAAATTCGCGCTTTCTTCTTTCATGCAGACGGTTCGGGTTCGATGCACTGCAAGATTGTAATGAAATATATAGTGGATAAAGAAGATGTTGAATAGCTTTTTCTCCGGGTTTTCCCTTTTCCATCTAAATTCCATCAATACTCTCCAGCCTGCATTGCTTTCATTTATCATCTACAAAATAAAAAGTAGCCGGTGTGAAGTCTTGAAAACAGCGCGGGTATCCGATGCTGATATAGGAAGGAGTTAGGACTCCGGCCGTGGGGCTTACCAGACTACTCGTCTGCTGATGAGCCACAGCACTCTGAGGTCTGAGGCAGGATGGCCCACATCTCAGCATCGGATTCACAATCGCCACGGAAGCCATCGTTTGCACTTGGACGTAATCGCATATAGCTACTGTATAGGGACAAAGCATGTCCAAGCGCAAGAATCCGTTTCGGATCCAGTTCACGTAAAGCCGAATAAGATATGCCGTTATATTGGTAATTTTCAGTGTACAATTTTGTAATCTGTAATCAGGGATGTAGGTCTGCATATTTATTAGCAACTATGTATAGGGCTACTGTAATAGTCTGCGCCGTAGTGTCGTGGTCTAAAGCACAATGCCTAGCACTCTAATTGTGGAATGCGCACTCGTTCATATGCCCATGGGAAAGGAATTTTCTCATGAAATTTCTGCCAGTGTATGGGATCGGTGGCCACCGAATGCGATTAATTTGGGGAGCTACGATGGGTAGCGAATCAGGTTACGAAACCAGCTGTATCTGCTTGGGGGTTCATCATGCTAACCATACGATATCTCCGTTCTGATTGGGTGATCGTTCACCTCTGATGATTGTGGACATGAGATCAGCAGCTAACTGGTCCGCCTTGCCATTCATGGGCTGTCAAGCCACTTACTATACTGCAATATTTCGTAGATTTGAATTCAGCTTCTGAATGGCTTAGTAATATTCCAATATTTGTGTAGGCCTAATATTGAGCAAAATTGTATTTACGAGGCGCATCCAGAAAGTAAGTTTCTCGATTTTTCCCCCTTGAAAGTAAACGTAATTAGCCGTGTCAATTGCGCATGCGTAACAGATCTATGACGTATCAATCATATGCCAGCCGGACAGGTCCCGCCAGGTGCCAGTAGCGTGGCAGCAGTGGTCCGAAATGGAAGCTCTTATTCCTTCTCCCGCCGCCTGCGAGGTTCGGTGGGTGATAAAGTTCTTTAATGCACAAAGGTTTGCGCCAATTGAAAATCATCGGCTCTCTCTCTCTCCCTCCCCTCCCCTACCCCTCCCCATCTCTCTCTCTCTCAAGTAATTCCTGTCCTCCGGTGAGCGTTTTGGCAGCGACGAAGAGCTGAAGACGTCTGTCACACGCTGGTTCCATTCACAGGCGGAAGAGATCTACGACAGAGGAATACAAAAGTTGATTCCGCGATACGACAAGTGTCTCAATTCTGATGGTGGCTGTGTTGAAAAATAGCTGAAACATTGCTGTACCTGTTGCCAATAAATGTTTTCTTGAAAGTGTGTGTTCTTTTTTTAAAAAAATAGGGAAACTTACTTTCTAGATGCGCCTCGTAGATTGAAACATCGAACGAATTAGGCCTAAGTAGTACATTAAAATAAGACGACGTGACTAAATGCAGAAATATCGGAAAACAGAAGAAAAATAGCATTGGAAATAAATAACGATGGGGTTTGAGTAAAGGGAGATAAGTCACAGAAATTAGTTTTGAGGTAAGGCCTAAATCAAAATTGAACTTCGGAATCTTATTGCAAATAATTAATTTTATACACAAATAAAATACATCTCATGCTAGTGGGCCTATTATCTTGCTTTTAGTGCGTGTATTCACCGGGGAACAAAATTACATTTGCACAAAAAATGATTGAACTTCTTTTATCCGAACACCATGGTCGTGGTTGAAGTGTTATTTTACAATTCATTTTGAAAGAGTTAAGTCTCTGACAGTGACGTGCCGTTGTTATTGTTCTATATCGTTTTATACGATATTTCATTTACTTACCCAGTACGAAACTTGTTATTATTCACTAATACAGGGTGGTCCTCCAGCTTGGGGGTTGGGCGAAGGGCTAACAACCCATCACCGTAAAAAACCGCTTGTTACGAATTCCTACAGTAAGCCTCGGAATAGGACTGATTCTCTGGCACGACCACAGCAAAGGAATAAGGTTTTGAGATTTGGCACTTGGAACGTAACTAGCCTTTATAGAACAGGAGGGGTAACATTAGTAGCAAAAGAACTAGCTAGATATAGAATAGACTTTGTGGGAGTACAAGAGGTTAGGTTAGATGGGAATGGCATATCACAAATAGGAGATTACTTGTTGTATTATGGGGAAGGAAACAATAATCACCAATTAGGAACAGGATTCTTTGTACATAAAAGAATAAAATCAGCAGTAAAAAAGGTCGAATTTATCAGTCACAGGTTATCATATTTAGTACTTAAGGGTAGATGGTGCGACATCATAGTTATAAATGCTCACGCCCCTACAGAAGAGAAAGACGACTATATAAAGGATAGCTTCTATGAGGAATTGGAACATACTTTTGATCAGTTCCCTAGATATCACATGAAAATTTTATTGAGGGATTTCAACGCTAAAGTAGGACGGGAGGATATTTTTAGACCAACTATTGGAAAAGAGAGCCTACACGCAATTAGTAGTGACAATGGAGTTAGATTAGTCAACTTTGCCACATCGAAAAATTTAATTGTCAAAAGTACAACATTCCCCCATAAGGATATACATAAATATACTTGGACTTCTCCAGATGGATTGACACACAACCAAATAGATCACATCTTGATAGATAAACGGAGACATACTAGTATAGTAGATATTCGAACTTTCAGGGGTGCAGACTGCAATTCTGATCATTATTTGGTGATTGGAGAATTAAGAGAAAGATTATCAGTAGCCAAGCGAGTAGAGCAACAAGTTAATATTACTAAATTCAATATTTTGAAATTAAAGGACGAGGAAGCTAAGCAAAATTATCAGGTCGAAATTTCGAATAGGTTTGCCACTTTAGAAAGTTCCGACGAAGTTGAGAAAGAATTAGATGTTAATAGCGTGTGGGAAATTATCAGAGATAGTATCAAAATTGCAGCTGAGCAGAGCATAGGTTATTATGAAACTAAGAAAAAGAAACCGTGGTTTGATGAAGATTGTTGCATGGTAGTAGAAAGAAGGAAACAGGCAAAATTGAAATTCTTACAGGATCCAGTTGAGGAGAAGAGAGATAATTATTTCAATGAAAGACGGGAAGCAAGTCGTACACTTAGGAATAAAGAGAGAGGTTACTTGAAGGAAAAACTGAATGAGGTAGAAACAAATAGTAAGAATAAAAACATTCGAGATTTATATAAGGGTATAAAGGAATTTAAGAACGGATATCAGCCAAGGGTAAACGTGATCAAGGATGAGAATGGTGACTTGCTTGCAGACTCTCCATCAATCCTAAACAGATGGAAAAACTATTTTGCGCAACTACTAAATGTACATAGGCCAAATAGAAATGATCGGGACGATATTGAAATACAAACTGCTGAGCCATTTATACCCGAACCTACGCTTTCAGAAGTCGAAATTGCGATAGAAAATCTGAAAAAGTACAAGTCTCCAGGTATCGATCAAATTCCAGCAGAATTAATACAAGAGGGTGGAAGTGCATTATATAGCGAAATTTATAAACTTGTACTTGCTATTTGGGAAAAGGAAATTGTACCAGAACAATGGAAGGAGTCCATAATTGTACCTTTTTTTAAAAAGGGGGACAAAACCAACTGTGGTAACTTTCGAGGAATATCACTTTTGTTGACGTCGTACAAAATTTTGTCCAATATTCTTTTGATGAGATTAACTCCGTACGTAGATGAAATTATTGGGGATCATCAGTGCGGTTTTCGGCGTAATAGATCGACTATTGATCAGATTTTTTGTATTCGGCAGATAATGGAGAAAAAATGGGAGTATAAGGGTACAGTACATCAGTTATTCATAGATTTCAAAAAGGCATATGACTCGGTTAAGAGGGAAGTATTATATGATATTCTTATTGAATTTGGTATTCCCAAGAAACTAGTTCGATTAATTAAAATGTGTCTTAGTGAAACATACAGCAGAGTCCGTATAGGTCAGTTTCTATCTGATGCTTTTCCAATTCACTACGGGCTAAAGCAGGGAGATGCACTATCACCTTTACTTTTTAACTTCGCTTTAGAATATGCCATTAGGAAAGTTCAGGATAACAGGCAGGGTTTGTAATTGAACGGGCTACATCAGCTTCTTGTCTATGCAGATGACGTGAATATGTTAGGAGAAAATACACACACGGTTAGGGAAAACACGGAAATTTTACTTGAAGCAAGTAAAGCGATCGGTTTGGAAGTAAATCCCGAAAAGACAAAGTATATGATTATGTCTCGTGACGGGAATATTGTACGAAATGGAAATATAAATATTGGAGATTTATCCTTCGAAGAGGTGGAAAAATTCAAATATCCTGGAGCAACAGTAACAAATATAAATGACACTCGGGAGGAAATTAAACGCAGAATAAATATGGGAAATGCGTGTTATTATTCGGTTGAGAAGCTCTTATCATCCAGTCTGCTGTCCAAAAATCTGAAAGTTAGAATTTATAAAACAGTTATATTACCGGTTCTTCTATATGGCTGTGAAACTTGTCTCTCACTCTGAGAGAGGAACATAGGTTAAGGGTGTTTGAGAATAAGGTGCTTAGGAAAATATTTGGGGCTAAGCGGGATGAAGTTACAGGAGAATGGAGAAAGTTACACAACACAGAACTGCACGCATTTTATTCTTTACCTGACATAATTAGGAACTTGAAATCCAGACGTTTGAGATGGGCAGGGCATGTAGCACTTATGGGCGAATCCAGAAATGCATATAGAGTGTTAGTTGGGAGACCGGAGGGAAAAAGACCTTTAGGGAGGCCGAGACGTAGATGGGAGGATAATATTAAAATGGATTTGAGGGAGGTGGGGTATGATGATAGAGACTGGCTTAATCTTGCACAGACTAGGGACCGATGGCGGGCTTGTGTGAGGGCGGCAACAATGAACCTTCGGGTTCCTTAAAAGCCATTTGTAAGTAACAGTACTAAAAAGTTTGAAAGAAAAACCATTAATAAAATTACAGAGTTATTTACTATTACGTAAATAGAAAGGCTTCTGAACTACAACAAAATACCGAACTATAATGAAATATCGTTCGAAAAGAATATACCAGTAAATTGGAATTTTAGGACAGTCAATAATTCTTACAGACCTGCTATTACGACAGTACTAATAAAAACTATGCTGTGGTGTATTGTTAACTATAATTTATTCGTTTTGATGCGGAATGACCTTCGTTATATTGCCTTTCAATCTTTCAGATTGTGGATGTTTGTACAAGATTTCTTTTTTAAAATTTCTGTAAGTAGAAGTGATGTTTCAGACTGTAGGAGTGAATTCCAATCTCATGGACGCCCGTCATCCAAGTTTGTCTTGTTTCCTAAGTTTGGCCTCGTACTTCTGTTATAGTTACTATCCTCCGTATCACGGTTCCGTTGATAAAGGCATTATCAGGGCATTACTTATGATTATGAATAACTTGTTCTTCTTCTTGTCTCCAGCGACTCAATGTCAGTGGCAACTGCAGCAGAAAGATTAAACAGATGGGCATTCGTGTGGACGGAGCTTAATAAAAGAGGACAATCTCAAGTGATTTCGTATTGTTTTTTCCCTGCAAAACGGTATGGTAAATAATTAGAAGGATTGCTAACTATTCTTTACCATGAATGGTTCTTTCCTCACATCGATTTTGGGCACCCGTTCAAAAGATTACTGTTACAAGACTATGAGCCACTGTCGAAAGCTAATGTTATTACTAGCTAGGTCGTGAACAAATGTAACTTGTGTGACCATGTCAATTGACACAACCTCCCCTGAGTGTGCAGAAGTTGCGTACAAATTTAGCCGTGTCGCGCTGTCTCTTTCGATAATACGTCGGTATCGAGACCAGCTACAGACATGTGCGACCGGTCATCCGATATCTAATCGCGAGTTCAGCAATAATGAAGTCATAATAGATACGTATAATAAACTTCCAGTGAACCAGGGTGAATGATTTTTTGTGCACTGGGACTAATTTTGAAATATCGCTTCTTATGAAGATAAAATAGACCTATATTGCATACCCTATGTTACTTCACTTACTATAACCCATACTCTTTATTTGTAAACCGAAACAAAAATTAAATATTCACACCTACACTACTGTAATTTCATCCCTGAGACTGGATGACTTATTCTATGTTTGGTTTAATTTAGTTCCAATATGTCTTGTTGTTATTCCAATTATGATGGCGCTTGGCATTAACATGCCTTATGGCCAACAGTACATGAACCCCATGACAAAAATTTTAAAATTTTGTGTGCTCTTTTACAATTTATATCTATAACAGTCCTGACATTTGCTTTTAGTTTCTAAATTGGACCTTGTTATTTCTCTCTGCTCCAGATTATTTATATATAGAGGGTATTTTATATCAATGTTTATGTAGTTGTTTATCTCTCAGTACTTCCGGTTTTTTCAGACCTAATATTTGCTACAATAATTTGTTTCAGTAATACTCATCTTGTTTTACATGTGTGTCCGGTGATTTTATTTTTACAGCGACATTTAATAAATTATGTTCGTATACTGTATTACATTTCAGCTCTTCCAATTTGTTTATTTTGTAACAACGTTAGTCGTAGGCTCTATAACTGAAATTCCGAGGAGAACTATTTACGAGTAAAAGTTTGTTCAAGACGGTGATATTTGTACGACAAACTGCTGTAATTTAAATGTCTATTCCATGCATAAACTTCTGCTTATTTACTTGTGTCAAGGAATACCATTGTAGAAAGAGCTGTACATTGATACGAGAGTTCATCATAGGAAATGAAGATTTAATCATAAAAGTTTGTCCAATTGAATGTTGCGCTCCATAGAGAAATTTGACAGGTGATTTTGAAGCGGAGAGGAAACCGCAAGTAAGATTTTAGTGTAGGCTGTAGGTAAATGGAAGACCTGTATATGATTTGATTCTCAGCTTCACAGATGATCAAAGGCGTGACTGTGTTGAATACTTGAAAAATATATGTGTAATTACTCGAAGAAACAAATGGATCATTGGTATAAATCGTTGAAAATTTGACGAAAATCAAGAAACTGCGTTTTCGGTTACCTAATAACCTATAAGAATTTTAAATTTACAAATATGAACACAGAGTATTAAAATTTCACGTCTTTTCATAGTATTACCGGTGTTAGTTGTGTAGGCGATCTCGCTGATGGTACCTACCACCGATATTCAGCATGGAAAGAAAATATGATAAAGCGCCATCTGCAGTTTGACACGGAGTACACGTTTTTCAGTTTCCTTCACCACAGCTTCGCCTCTCTTTGTGAGATTTTCAGTTTTTTGTACATGCCGTGTTTCATGTCAATTTTTCCTTATAGTGTATTATTGATATAAGGAACAAATTATTCGATTTTTTAGTGGCATAAGGAAGTCACGTCCCAATTTTCGGAAATGTAAACATTCCGCTCTGCTCTGATCTTTATTTTATCCTGACAAAAATGGGAGGCTTCTTATTTGTTGGTAATATTCACACAATACAAATTTTTCTCTGAAATAACTCCATAACTAATGTAATGGCAAGATCTGTTGTAAAATAATTGTCCCTCGTCTTTTTTCTCCCCGTGTCTGTTATGGGTTCAACAAGTCTCTTTACAACCACGCCATATTTTAAGGTCAATTTCGTTTCTTACGACCGAATATTTCCAGATTATTTGTCTAAAATGCACGAGTATAAATCAAATCTTACATTTTTCTTATATATTTGTCTGGTTTTATCGGAATGTGCACATGAAATTTACAACGGTAGAGAAAAGCTTCTAAGATGAGGAGCGTTTTTTCAAAACTCGATATATTCAGCAAATATACATTTTCAGAAATTTCGATTTTTTTTATTTTCACCTAAAGGCATATGTCTGAAAAGTTTCAATTTTTCATCAATATTTGTTCGTACAGATATACATCAAGTGTTCTAATGAAATACATTGAAATTTAATATACCGGTACCTTACTATGGTGGACTAGAAAATGATTTACTCAAGTTTTTTTTTAAGTGTATAAATGCAAAGGTATACAGAGGTAAAATGTTGTAATACAAAATGTCGTATTTCTTATTTTTCAATTTATTTATTTATTCATTTTATTTTATTTTAAGCAGAAATATTTTCTTAATAATTGATAATTATTGGGCTTCATTGTAACACATTTAATAATAAACCTGTTAATAATACACATTGTCTTAATATCTGTTACAATGTTCTAAAATGTGTTGCATTTGCTGAGTTGTTGTTTAGTCATCTGTCGAAAACAAGTTTGAACTTCATAAGTGACAAGAATAAGCCATCACTCATGAGGAAACCAAGCCAGCATATAATGGGGTAGCGTGGCCAATTTTTTCGCCTCTCAATTGCATACATCGGTGATTAGTAACATTATCAAGAGTAAACATTGCAATATTAAAAATATTTTAACATTTAAGAAGCAATGATTTTAGCCTATATAGTTAATTTTTAGGTTTGTCCATCAATGGATAATATAGCCTGCTATTAAACTAAACTAAGCAACAATAATATTGCGTAGGCTATAAAATATTCAAAATCTTATTCTTAAATCTAGACATCAGATTATCTGTCGCCTTCAAATATATCAATGTAGAATTTCATTGCATCGTGCTGTATTTCAAAATACTCCATTAGAGCATAAACGTCCTTCTTTTGTTTCCTAACCATGTTTCGCTTTGATGATAGCAAGATGGCATTGTTTTCTTCTCAGAATTTCAACTGATTCTTCGAAGTGTGTACTGTTTATTCATACTTTAACTCGGTTCTTTGCCTTCTTGTAAGTGATAATCTTTGACCGTTCATTTTAAATGGCAGCCTGGAGTTTAGTACTTTCTGTGCATTATCCTTTATAATATTTTTAATTTCCCTGTCCCTGCTGAGAACTTTAAGGAAGTCCTGTTCCTTCAAGATGTCACACAATTTTTAGCGTTTCTTCTGGATCATTATTTTCTTAGTTATACCAAATACACGAAACTAGAAAGAAGTGCACAATATTATTGAATGTTATACTTATTCCAAAAACGAAATGAGTGTTGTCATGAGTTTCTTATCTGTGTCAGAAAAAAGTCCGGGCTGCATCCTATGTTCTGCTTTGTCAGTGTTCACTGCACTGCTGTGAGGTGTAAAAATGTTCATGAACTGTAATAAAAACTTATTTTGAACTGTGTTTAAAGATGCCAAATGAAAATGAAGATGGTGATATCTTCGTAGCTAGTTCAGCAGCTTTGGATACTTTCTTCTTTTTCGTTTTGCTTTTGAGATTAAACGTTCATGTCCATCAGTGCATTTAATAATGGACTCTTCTTTTTCTTTTACTGCTTTACTTTGCAGGCACTTGCTTGCACCTATATTGTCTGCCACCGGGACGTATTCAAATTGTACACTATTTTAAGAATCGTCAGATTCACTATTCATTTCTCTTTAGTATGAAATCTGTTTTCTTCTTACACTAACAAATCCATGTGCATTCATAGTTTCTCTAAAATTGAGCTGCAAATTTTGTCGACAATGAAGTTAAGTTGCGGGATTAATATTGCCACCAAATTCAAAGTATAAATTATTACAACAATGACTTAATATAGCATTCTAGAACCTGTAGTAAATTCTGCCGAATATTTGGTATGGAACAAGAGTAACAGTTGAAAATAATGTATTGTATTTATCGAGTTTGCTTCAATTTTCCCACAGCACACTCGTATATAAGTTCTGTAAAAACCTTGTGATTTCGGCTCCTTCCACATGCGATAATTGTCGAGTTTTCGTAAAACCCGATTCACAGGACGATATAGAATGTTGAAATAATGCTGTTATGATGTATAACTCTAGTTTGAAAACTTTTTCACTTATCGAATTATGAAAAAACGCTTCTGAAATTTCATTTACATTTTTCTTATTTACTACCTCATACTGTGCATTGCAAACACTTTCCTGACTGGTGCAAGATTATCTCTCAGTTTACGAGTATCGCGTTCATTTACGTTATAAAATCTCAATGAAGGAGCAATAAGTAATATCTTCTCAAGGACATTGTTGCCCTGAAATATTCTGGAGCATTTCTGTCTTCGATCCACAATTACTGAAAGCAGCAATTTGTTTATGCAAAAATTAAGAGAGGGGCACAAAATAAACATAATTGCTCCTTTGTCTTTTTGGACTATTTTAGTATATTAACCCTTAAGTACTCGCCTGGTATAAAGTTACATAAACACTCGCGTCGGGTCAATTTGACCCATTGACACAAACTAAGATGTGGACGTGGATTCATGGCAAAATTATGGAGTAAATAAAATGTTTAAATTGAAGTAAATTAAATATTTTTATTCTGAACTGTACATTATTTATATTGCACATAATCAAATACAATGAAATTTGTAAATCTCAACTAAAGAAAAATTAAAACATGACTTTGAAATCTTATAACCATACTGTTTCTTTACGAGGTGTGATTGAAAATTTTTAAGGTTAGGTTCATAATAATGGTACCTAAAGACTACTACAGTCCTCTTCTGGAGGAATATACAAACTCCTACTATTATCCTAGATTTGGAAACATTCTTGAAAAATGTTGACTGGGTTTGTAATAAAAATCACTGTACCTAAAGGCTACTGCAGTGAATGCCCTTCAAACGAGTTCATTCTGAATTGTAACATCGATTCCTAAGATGTCACCGCAAACCAATAAGCACTGCTGACTTCAGTCTTAAAACTTTTCAATCAGACATTGTAAAGCAAAACAGTGCTTCATTTCTTGGCTTATTCTCCACATATTGTGCAAACAACTTTGCAGTGAATTTTGCATACGTGTCCCAAACAAGCAGCACATTGTGTTCAATGCTTATTATCATTTGTGCTAGGGCTGGTCCACTTCTTGTTTCTTGATTTTGCTGTTCTTTCGGTGGCACTTCAACACCTCTCTCCGTTAGGAATATTTTTATTCTTGCCCTGAGACTGCGTGATACGTGAGGATTACTCATTCGCCTGACAACGTTTTCCATAAGAAGTTCTTTAGTCAGGTTCTTCAGAAATATTCTTCTTTGTATCTTCTCTCTGGTATTCATCTTATAATAAGCAACACATGAGTTGAGTGCTGAAACAGTTATGAAATGGAAGAACACTGCCAGTGGCCACCTTCTTGTTCTACGTCCAACACTATAGTTGCTACACAATTGGTCGCATGAATCAACTCCACCCTTGGTATAGTTATAAAACGTCACAATTTCTGGCTTTTTGGAGGAACTTGTGTCTTCATCTATGACATCGTCAAGCTCAGAAAGTTCCCCCACAGATTCACCATCGTCATTATCATTAGTGCATTACTGAGAATCGTATTCAACTCCCTTGCAATTTCTTCGTCTGTTACTAGTAATTCCCTCGACTTCGACTTCTCTGCAATTTCTTCGTCTGTTACTACTTTCTTTGATATTCTTTGAAAATAATAATAAAAAGAGCTGCATATACACCTGAAATGAACGCGGAAAATGTGAAAAAATAATAATATAAAGCTTACATCAAATAATACTTACGCATAAATAATGAAATCTCCTCAGTTATTCACAAAATCTTCCTGACTTTTAGAAGAACGCACACACTCGCGTCGGGTCAAATCACATGTAAACAGCTGTTGGGGCTAAATGATAAACTCAACAATGACTACAGCCAGGCCGTTTCAAAGATTTCAACAATAGAAGAAATTACACACCACCGGCACTCTTCATATGAGGAGCAACTAATCTAAACATATATTGTCCATTAATATAAAATTTTCAGGAAAGGCGAAAAACTGTTTACTGGAAAAGTATCTATTGAAATCTGATACACTTTTCACAGTCAGTTAGATGAAGAGGCACTGAATGAAATCCCATATTGCAGGAGATCTTTAATTCGCTGGTTACGTTGCAAAACTCAATAATGTTTTGGACATTATACGTTTTGATTTGCAATACTGGACTATATACATTTTGATGAATTAATTTGAGTCAAATTTATGTTCTTAAGCTAATTATGTACCTAAAATAAATGTTTGAAATTTATCACTAAAATTATTATTACAGAAGTTCACAAAATTATAATGGAATGCATTTATTTATATTATCAATTTAATGATACACCATAAATTTTTAAACCATTATTACTGTCCTGTGATTACAAATTACAAAATCCGGACTCTTCATGTAAACAATCACAGGTGTGTTCTTCGTCATCACGTTGTGTTGCATGCGGCAGATCCATTGCTTCTTTGAAGAAACTCGGCTCTTCTTGCAAAACCCAGTCTTCACCGAATCTTAATCTGGGCAACTTTTTCACATCTTCCCTTCTTTCTACCTTTACTCTATTGGTTAATAGGAGCTCGGAGATCTCGCCTACAGCATGGACCTTATACCCACGTTTAGCTAATGTTGTGAAAGGTTTTGAGGGATCGTCAATGTTATGGTGGATTTCTGTTTTTAATGTGGCATCTTCTTTGTTGTTTTTTTCAGTCAGTTTAGATTTCTTAAAAAAATTATCTTCATTTCACTTAAACCTCTCATCTTTTTCCAAATCTTTGACAATTCTTTATAATTGTTTAATTTTCAGTCTTTCGATATATCCCTGGTTATTCATGCATCGTTGTAAACTTCCTTATATATTTCTTCAGGAATTGTACGTAGTTTTTTCTCAATGAGCCCAAAAAATCTGTCTGCAGGTCAGGTAAGAAAGGATGTCCACGAACAGGGAAGAAGAAACAGACTTCTTTCAGATTTGGCTGAGATCTCTTGATGAGCCAAAATGCAACTGAATGCATTAAGTGTTGGTTTTTATTTTGGCCACCACATCCATCGGCAAAGAGTTGAAGAGTAGTGGTGGCTTCATGAAAGAGTGTCTTTGACAGAAAATCTGTGACAGCAGAAGAAATTTTTTTTGGCCTCTTCCAGCTTGTTTTTCGTTCCAGACATAGCAAGCAGGTTGTGTAGCCTCTATATTAGTTACACAAGAACAATAAAATGATATCTGACGGGTATAATATGCTTCACCTATATTGAGTTTTGGGAGAGGCTGAACTTTTAAATCAAAGGCAAAGGATAGACTTCCATGTGGTTTCTGTTTTATTAACGTATAAAATGCCTTTGCTCTCAATCTGTGAGCACGAAGTTCTAACATTAATTGTTGCTTTTTGTTACCATCTTCAGCGTTTTGTATCTCATGGCGCATTCTAAGGCAGTAGTTGCATTTGTCACTAGCAGGTATGCCAAATCCTCAATTGATTTTTGTATTGAAAATTTTAGTAAAAAACGATTTCATCACTTTCAGATTTGATGCTACAGAGTTGATGTACATTTTGAAAAGCTTGTTTATGCTCAAATCAAGTCAAGATAGGTGAAGTCTCTGGCATTTACTTCCGTTATAATGATCCTCTGTCCATTTTAGTTTTGATACGAATTTAACGACTTTCTTTCTTTTGGCTTCATATTTTCCACCTTATGATCACCTCCTCTTTTGTCACTTGTTCCCTTACCAGATGCAATGAACTTTGAAATTGTATTTACACGTGTTTGACCAATGCTGAACAGTTTTCTGAAAAATCTAGCACATACATGAATTTTTTCACCCACTGATTTAACCTGTGAATAAAATTAGGAGAGTGTAAGAATCTTTTTCAGTACTTTGGTGAAAATAAAACTCTCTGAATTGTGTTAATTAAACAATATTCAAATTAAAGACTGAGAGAAATCTTAAATAAGTGATGATTTTGTTTTTTAAATCTCTATTTTCGGGGAAAGTAGGCTACACTGAAGCCTTTTAAATAATAAAAAATATATATATCAACAGCATACTATACAAATTGGTTAAAATTTAACACTACCTTACTAGTATTTTACTCTGAAAGCAGTAGGCTTTACTTTAGCAGTATCTCCCCGAACACGACTATATTTTGGACTATTCACATCTAAAAGGAACGATAGCCGCATATCCTATTGTTTTTCTATTTGGATTAGCAAACACTGTCCGTTTTGCTTTACAGAGAGCATTAACAGGAATATAACAGCAATGTAAGCGGCCTTCTTTGTGCTTGCACAGCAGTTCAAATTGCATGAAGTGAGGATCATTGTCACGATATCTGTGGAAGACAGAACCGAGAAGAGACTGTAAAAATATTTATATTGAAAAATATTTAGGTTTAATTTTAGAGCAGAATGCAACCACTTGACGATATTATTACAATAATACAATCTGCATTTTTTAAACTTTACCTGTTTTCATGCTCTTGTTCTCTCTTTGATTTCTTTATCATTCTTTTTCTTGTCCCACGACCTTCCCTTCCTTCCCCCCACTAATACAGTTTCCTCTTCGAAATCCATAATAATTTGATTTAAGCAACACTAGAAGGACGCACTTCTTGGTTTGTTTCTGATCAGTAACTGTTTTTATACTCAGGCAATAATAAAATTATAAAAATGACAATTCTCTCAAAAATGAACATAATAATTTTATTATCCACAATATAAACATGAACGCTATGAACGTTTCGTAATTCGTCAGTATTTGCCAACTTAACTAATCAAAATAAAAATGTTAGTGGACTATATACGTTTCGATTCAATCACCTTCATGGACAAT
Organism: Periplaneta americana; assembly: GCF_040183065.1. NCBI lineage: Eukaryota > Metazoa > Arthropoda > Insecta > Blattodea > Blattidae > Periplaneta > Periplaneta americana. The sequence goes on from NC_091131.1 coordinate 179,232,079, forward strand.
ATACAATTTGTTTCAATCACTGGTTTTCAAAGCACTTTTTCACTGTCAAATAGTACGATTTGATGTAATCTGACTATGGGAACGTTTAGGCGTATGAAAAAGTACACGATAACATATCAAACTCAATTTTGTCCACCGGTGGACAATATACGTTTTGATTAGTTGCTCCTCATATTACCTTCCAGCAAAGAAAACAGAGGAAAGAAAAAACACTCGGGTCATATAGACCCGACGCGAGTACTTAAGGGTTAACATAAGGTTCACAAATGTGTTATGCCATGACTTTATCATTACGTATTATGACATGGCTGAAATGGAAAGAAAAAATATTTTATTCTCAACAAAAATATCTTTCGTGTCATAAACAAAACAAACTTACTGGCATCTGCCTTAGAACATTCAAACAATTAAGCATTCAAAAAACAAAACAAAAAGTTACGATTCAAAATTTAGTCTATTTTCCCCTCATCTCGATCACATCTTTCAGTCGAGTGGGCATGGAATCGACTAGAGTCGTTTCAAATAGCTACTGTTCTCAGCCACGACATTCCAAGCATCCTGGACATACATAAGTGTTCTGACCATGGGCAGGTCTTTAACTGCAAACTCAGCATTCTCCAATCTTTCCTATTTCCTGCCTTCCTTTTAGTCTCCGCACACTATCCATATTATATTAATGTCGTCTATTATTTGACATATTCTTCTGCCCCGAACTCTTCTCCCTTCACCATTCCTTCTAGTGCATCTTTGAGTAGGCAGTTTCTTCTCAACTAGTGACCCAACCAATTCCTTTTTCTCTTTCTAATCAGTTTCAGCATCATTCTTTCTTCATCCACTCTTTCCAACACAACTTCAATTCTTATTCTGTCTGACCACTTCACACGCTCCAGTCTTCTCCACTTCCACATTTCAAATGCTTCTATTCGTTTCTCTTCATTTCGTCGTAATGTCCATGTTTCTTCCCCATACAGTGCCACACTCCACACAAAGCACTTCACTAGTCTGTTCTTTGGTTCTTTCTCGAGAAATCTGCAGAAGATGCTCCTTTTTCTATTAAAAGCTACTTTGCTCACGTTTGCAGTTTTTCTTGTTAAGGATAAATGCGGTAAGTTCCAGTTGCTTTCCACACACCATTGTGTCTTTCGAATCTCAATAGATCCCAGGGTGCTCAAGCGTGGAAGTGAAGAGAGTGGATTTGAGTAATTGGGCCCTCCGGACTTCACCGAAATTCATCCCGAGAGTTAAATATTAGTTGCATCAGGATTTTCGACCCTATCAGATACCGGGAAATCCCAATTATCTCCCCCCCCCCCGCATCCTGGACGAGCTCTACAAATCGTCAGAAAATTTTGGAGGGGGATTGGGCCAATTTTTCCGCAAATGTGTCTATACTTGTGCCCTCATAGTTCAGTCTGAAGAACGTAGGAATTTAGATGTCAAAGTCTCAGGTTCAATTCCCCGGCACTGCTTTTCATTTTATTGTTTCAAGATAGTATAATGTAATAATATAAAAAGAAAAACTAACACTAATATTATGCAACTGTATTGTTCCAAACCTACTATTAAATTTATGTTTTTTATTCGGTTATTTTACGACGCTCCGTCGGTCGTGAGATCGAATCTCACGTTGTCGTCACAATATTGTACTAACATACTCCAAACTCTGCAGAAGCGGATAATCACAATGGCAACAAAATATAGAAAAATTAGTTATTGACTGAAAATACTATAATGATATAAAGAACATAATCGTTTTTTATCAAATAAGGTGAGCTCCATATTTCTTTTCGATCGATTCATATTTTGACTTTTAATTCAAAACAATGTTACTTTTATTCACAGCAATAATGACTTTCTATAACTGAATTTAAACAATACCGTCAACCATGAGTATTTCACTCCACACAGCAGCGCAGTATTCGTTATTGCACTCCACAGACGACAATGAAAATTCACTTGGATTATGGAGAACAACAATGTACTGCTAATCTCAACTAATGTTCACAAAGCACTATTTACAAAACATAACTGTCAGTTTTCAGTTTACAGTTCGTTTGACTTGGCTGGTTCTTCTAGCTCATTCACTCAAATTCACGGTATATCGAAACCAAGACTTCCAGACACCGTCCACTGAACTTCGAACTAAAGACTTCCAACTGCGTTGCTTCCGCCTGGGCGCTGCTACAGTTACTCAAGTTCACTCACGTCGTACCAAAGGCTCCTGGTCGTTGCTTCCGTCTGGACGCTCATTGCTGCTTCACAAAACTGACTAGTTTGCTGTCCAAACTAAAACTGGCTGAACTTCTTCGCGTCTTCTATTTATTGCTACGCTACATTGCACATTCTCGACGTTTCTGTTTCTGGAAGATTCGTTTTCGGGAATAATCTGTCACGCTGCTTCTCCCCCTTCACCTCCCGCCGCAGTTGGCCCCCCTTCTTTTCCTCCGCACCCCGCGCAGCGGCCAGCGTTTCGTCTCCCCTCCGCGCCGCGCCCCCAGCGCTCCTCGGAGCTCGCCTCGTCTCTGGCGGCTCCTGTCTTGTCGCGCGTCCTCCCTTCTGTGGGACGCGTGATCGACTCTCGACGTGGCTGTCACAATATCAAGAAGGAAGATATTTTATAGTAAAACAATAAACAAAACACTTAAAAGAACGTCGACAAACTGTTGCGAAACGTAAGTCACTGGTCGCGCGACGAGAGAAATGCTCACAGTTCACACTCGTTCGCGTAAAAAATCATTCCAATCCATTTGTAAACTGGACTTAAAAATTATGTGTGAGCAAAATGCTCGTGTAGCGACCACTGGCGTATTAATTTCATTTAGGTTAGATTGAAAGAAACGGTTTTTAATAAGGCCCCGCCGATCAGGACTATAACTTAGTCTAAAATGAGTCCACATAAACTTAGTGTGCATTGAATGTGCCAGATAGATGCCAGAATTTTTAAAACTATAATAGCATGTACTGCAAAATGGAGAGTAGTGTGCGGAAAGAAACAGAAAGCTATCGCATTTATCGTTGCCAAGAAAAACTCCAAACATGGTGAAGTAGTGGAACAATTGGACAGCTTCAAATACTTTGGGTGTACTATAAGTAGTAATATGAGCTGCTATAATGAAGTCAAAAGGCGGATAACAATGGCAAACGAAGCTTTTAATAGAATAAGGAGAGTTTTCTATGGCATTCTGGAAACGAACTAAAGAAGAGACTAGTGAAGTACTTTTTATGGAGTGTGGCATTGTATGGGGGCAGAAACATGGATGGATATTACGACGAAGTGAAGAGAAACGGCTGCAAGCTTTTGGAATGTGGATATGGAGAAGAATGTAGCGTGTGAAATGGACAGATAATAAGGAACGAAGCTTTGCTACAAAGAGTGGGTAAGAAAGAATAATGCTGAAAGTGATCAATAAGAAAAAATTGCCTAAAGTTTAATGAAAGATACACTGGAAGGAATGGTGAACGAAAGAAAAGCTCGGGACAGAAGAAGTTGTTATCAAATGATAGACAATATTAAGATACATGGATCATATGCAGAGACTAAGAAAGACTATAGCGGAAAGTAGGGAAGATTAATGAATGCTGGATTTGAAGTAAAATATCTGCTCTTGAGTAGAACGCTATGAATGAATGAATGAATGAGTGAATGAATGAATGAATGAATGAATGAATGAATGGCATGTACCTACCTCATCGCTAATAGACTACAATATTCTTACTGTAAACACTGATTTGCCATACGCCACCGCTTCCCCATGGTCAGGAGTTGTTGTCTGCTTCGAAGTGTCTACATCAGTCTTGCGATGGGGACTAATAATTGCGAGCGAGAGCTATTTTATGCCCGCTGCGCGCGCAGAGCTCTTTTACCTGTAAACATTGCTAAAGGATGTACAGATCTTAGAACACAGCGCATCATGACGGAACGGAAGCGCTTAAAGCTTTCAAGGAAGAGTGGAAGATACAATATTTATGCTTCGAACATGGTGATGAAGTCCAGTGTTTGTTGTGCAAAAAAAAAAAAAAATCATTTGCAAAAAAAAAAAAAAAAAGGCAACATAAAACGGCATTATGAGACGCAACATGAAAAAAATATAGGCATTATTCAGGAGAAGAGAGAAATAAATTAATTTCGGAATTGACATCGAAGGTAAAATAATTTACGTTTGGGTCAGTAGATTGTATCTAGAGTCCTTATATTTCTTTATTTTAAATGTATTGTTGATGTTTTATTTGTTACTTGTTTCTGAATATTTACTTTTATTAGACTACGTGTTTCTTTAATTTAGAAATAATATTTTATCTTTGATTGCACTTTAACTTATACTATTCGCGAGATTGGTTTGACAAGGTTCTAACTGACAAAATCGGTGAAATTGAGATTGTGTACTCATAACCTTTCATTCAATCAGATCTTTATAGGAAGCTGACTTTTATTGCTATCTGTTGACAAACAAAGAAATTAGTACTGTGCCATAGTTCTATCTGCAATGAAATTGGTTATTTTTTTAATTTGACAAAGTTGTAAAAGTTTAAAGTGACAAGGTTCTAACTGCATTTTCGCTACCTCAGATTCTACGACTTAAAAAGAAATTTTTTAAAGAGAACTCATTAAAACTACTTTCCATTGATATCTAAGAAGGTGTATAAAATTATTTCGAAAAATATTTATAAATGAAAAAGTAATAGTATAATGAAACTTTAAACTCAATTTTCTCAGAATAATGGTTTTTGCAGTTAGAACCTTGTCAAACCAAGGTACCGTATTACTAAACTCAAAATGCTAATTCACTTTTATTCAAATAACTATTTTCAGGATTTTTAGCAAATATGAACTAAAATTTTGAAAACTTTGATGCAAGGAGCTTTTTTTTTAGCAAAGTCAATATAAAATATAATTAAAAATATAATTTCAAAACTATTAGACCTAATTGCACCAAATTTTGTACAGATGATATTATTATAGATCTGTTTATACAGTTTAAATTTCACAAATTTTGGCTGAAATTGTGGAAGTTTTAAAAGTCATACATATCCCCTTAAATGATTGACCCCAAAAATTACGATGGCTCTCATTATCTTAATTTAATCAATTTGCTTTTTTTTTTTTTTTGTTGTTTATTTTTTTCGTGTTACGTGCATCTCACAAATCACTCTAAGAAAATTCATTACATAATCACGACTGGAGTGTAAGGACTACATTTTCACAATCACACAATCAATAGGCTATATTCTATTTCAATCAGTATTGCCATTATTATTTTTTCAACAAATACTCAAAAGTACTTAGAGATCACACACGTGGAGCAGGTAGACCTTATTAGTTTCTCCTAACCAATGAAGTGAATTATTTTCATAATAAATAATTGCTTTTAACAATTAAATGGTTTACATATAGTTGACCTTTCCTATTTATCTTTTTGTTAAAAAAATGCGATTTGTTTATATATGTACATGTAAATTAAATAACTGAGTAGTTAGCCCTATTACATAGCTATGAATTTAGTAACGCAAGTTATTGTAATAATTGCTGCCTTTATTCGCTGCATGTGCATGTACAGAGTGATTTATATAGAACTGACACATTTCTTTCATTAATTGTTTCAAAACGAATTGTGCTAGCGACAACTTATTATACCTAAAATGTAGAGGAATTTTGGGAGATTATTTACCTCTATAGCAAATGTTGAAAATGTCCTCCATCCTGCATAAGGCACAACTCAACACGTCGTTCCATGTTACTGGCCACACGTTGGAGGACTCTGTTGTCAATAGCTTGAATCTCCTGTGTGATGTTGTGCTTCAGATCGTCCAATGTCTGGGGACGTGTGGCGTAAACCCTGTCTTTTAAGTAACCCCATAGAAAGAAGTCCGGCGTTGTCAAATCCGGAGATCTCGGTGGCCACAGGTTCCTGGAAATTATTCGGTCGTCAAAGAAACTTGCAATTAGTTCCATGGATTCATTTGATGTATGGCATGTAGCGCCATCTTGCTGAAAATATCCTTGACTCAGCCCTACATCGTCCAGTTGCTCAACAAACTCCATGAAAATCAGTCTGTATTCTGCAGTGTTCACAGTCTGGTTAAAAAAAATTGGTCCCACTATTCTCTGTGCGGATATTGCGCACCAAACTCCGATTTTAACCGGGTGCATAGGTGCTTCATGGATGACATGTGGATTTTCGATGGCCCAATGGCGTGAGTTCTGTGAGTTCACATAACCGCATAAATGGAACCATTCTTCATCTGTGAACCATGTGGCAGGATTTTGCACAATGAACGCCTGAAACCAACGACAATAATTCAATCTTTTATCCTTATCTGGTTCCTGTAACTGATGAACAACCGTAACCCTATATGGCTTTAGGCCTGCACTTTTCGCAGCTCTCTGACACATTGAGTAGGTGTACCCTGTCTCCTGCGACAAACGTCTTAATGATTTTTTGGGTGACTGCTCCAGTCGTGCTCTTACGTCAACAACAACCGTGGGAAGCCTAGATGAACGATGCTTGCCCTTTTCACTCACCAGAGATCCAGTTGTTTCCAATTTGTTTACCAGTTCCAGTATTGTGTTTCTTTTGGGAGGATTGCGAACACCAAATTCTCTCTGGTATGCCCTTTGAGTAGCTGTAATTGAATTCGTAATCCAGTATTGCTTCAAAAGGAAGAGTCGTTGATTTAATGTGTACTGCATTTTCACGTTGACACAAAATGTCGAAAACAGCTGCCAACAATAGGAATAAAACATAAACATCTACGAATTTAGTGCTGCCAACAATAGGAATAAAACATCTGCACATCTAGTGACAAGGAATCGAAACTCCAGAACATTCTGCTTAATTTGGTGCTAAAATTGGGTCATTGAATGAATTTCCAACGGAATAATTAAAGAAAGAAATGTGTCAGTTCTATATAAATCACTATGTACATCCCTGTTGTCTATGTTACAGTGGATGCACTATGCGCTCGTGATCAAGGTCGAGCTCTTCTACCATGATTGGGAGCTAATATCGTCTCATTCCTGGTCTACATGTATTGCTACGGAGAACAAGAGAAGTTCGCTATGAGGTCACAGAGCATGTAGTTCGAAATGACTGGATTGTAATAACGAAAATTCTAACGTATAACAAATTTAGAAGAGTTTGTAATTTCAGACCTAGTTTCAGACATAATCAAACATTTAAAAGTAGAGATACCATAAGTTAGTTTTAAATTGATTAATCAGAGACCGGAAGTTTAGGCATTATGAATCATTAAAATAGGCAGGCAAAAAGGCATCATACATAGCTAAAATAGGCAGGCAAAAAGTCATTATCGTCTTCTTCTTCTTCTTCTTCTTGTTCAGTAGGTGCTACAACTTCGACGAAGTTTTGACCTTCCTTTCTGTTATGAACAAGATTTGGCCAATTATTTACATTCAGTGTTTTCAAATCGTTGGTTATGTTTTCCTTCCATCTACTTTTTGGTCTTCCTTTTGCTCTTTTACTGATGGGGTTCCATTTATATATTTTCTTAACTGATTTACCTTCGTCCGTACGATTGATATGGCCAAACCATGCCATCCTTTGCGCTTTGATATAGTTTACTATGTGTTAGTTTTGTATTAAAATAGCCTATTTAACTCTTTATTATTTCTAATTCTCCACTCATCGTTTGCATCTTTTATTGGGCCAAATGTCCTTCTTAGTACTTTCCTTTCAAAAACCAGGAGCTTTTGCTTAGAGAATTCAGTTGTGGCCCAGGTTTCACTTGCATATGTTGCAATTGGTCTTGTTACTGTTAAATATAGTCTTAATTTTGCTTGTTTGGATGCATATTTGCTTTTGAATAGGTTACAATTTGCAAAATATGCTTTATTTGCCATAATAATTCTGTTGTTTATTTCTTCCTCGATATTGTTTTCGTCGTTTACTATTGATCTCAAGTATTTGAAGGATTTTACTCTTTGAAAAATAGTATTATCCATCTCTAAGATGTCTGGTTCATTATTTTTGGTTGAACAATTTAAAATTTTTGTTTTCTTTGTATTTACGATTAATCCATATTGTGCTGATTCTTCCATTAAAGTTTCGAGCTTTTCAATTAATGCTTTCTTTGATTTTGCTACTAGTAGTATATCGTGTGCATATGCTGTACATTGTACCAATCTTGTGCTCATATTACCTCTAATCTCTAGTTGTTTGATTATCAGGTCCACCACTAGTATGAAAAGGGTTGCAGAAAGCGGATCTAAAAAAAGGCATTATAAATAGCTAAAATACGCAATAAAAACCTTGCACATTCCACAAAGGGATTTCGGCAGCAAGAAAAGCTTTACATAAGTCGAATGCAAATTGAAATTTTCGACTCGATATTACAATTACTGTCGAAGCAAAGAAATCTTCTTCTCAGTAGCCTTGGAAAGTGAATTTTTGTGTTTGGTTGTACTGATATGTTGCGATATGAAATATTTAGCTAGCTACGACAATGAAAACTGAAACAAAAATAACCGTAAAAAATAACGTTATACCCGCACTCATTGTTGCCTTGTCAAATAAACACAAGCGATAATTAAATCGCTTACTGTTATACATTTTTGCACGGCAGCACTCATTGTTGCAAGGAGACTATGAACTGACTGAAAGACAATAATATACATACGGTGAAGTCACTTTCATTGTAGCGGTTATAGAAATGAATAAAAATTTAACATATATGTAAACAAATTTTATTAATAAATTAATAAATAATAGATAAGTAATCAAATAAAGGCAAAAAAGCATTTATTTGGTAAATTAGGCATTTATATTAAAAAAGGCAGAAAAGGGCAACATAAAATTATGACCTTTCAATCACAAAGGTATAATTCGTACAGATTTACTTTCAAAATGATTATGTATATAACACATTTAAAAAGACATTCTGCCAAAGTACCGGTCTCTGTATGATTAATAATCAATAAAATATCATTTGTATACAAATTTACGGTTTGAATGTGTTTAAAAATATATAGCTCATTTTAAATTATACAATTACCCTCATATTATATTTCACACAATTCCAGTTAATTTGAAGGAAGTAAATGAAGCTCTAGGCCAGGGATGCGAATCTGGCAAGTAGGGGTGAGATATAATTTTACCCACCCCACTCTATACGATAGAGTGGACGCTAGTCTGGTGACATCTATCATGAAAACATACCGCTGGCTATGTCGTCGTCAGTGGTGTGTTTAAAAGCCAGTTTGTAACATAATACAATACAGAACACTGTAATAATAGAATACAGACAATCACATAATATTATTATTCGTGTTGGATATGTTCTGAAGAGGAACGCTGATGTCTTTTAGCTTTCACCAGTTTATCAATATCGGGCTGAATTTCTGAACATAATCTCAATTGGTACACTAAATGAAAATCAGTTAATCTACTGGGTATGTCGCTTTTAATGATATTCATCTTGGAAAATAACTATTCGCATAGGTAGATCGAGCCGAACATGGCCATTAATCGTCCAGCAAACAGTCGTAGGTTTGGAAACTTCTCTTCTGATGGTTTTTTATGAATCTCAGGACCAGACGTCTCTGAACATCGGATAGCTTTGTTATTCTGAAAGTCAATTAATTCTAATTGCAGTTCTGGAGGAGTTTCAATAGGAGCAAATGCGAGAGGGCAGGTAAACAGTTGCACCTCGGAAAAGGATCTTATTGTTTTAGAAATGTGCCCTCACTCTTCTGTCAATTTGTTTTTCAGACGGGGTTTCATTTAGTTTATGTTTATGGCTGTTTTTCATTTCCTCCAGTTCCTTCTTCCGTTCAGTGCCTTGTAAAAAAAAAAAGTTAATAGCTCAATATTGTGCATGCGTAAATTGCTGCTGACCATGGCTACAAAGCACTGCACAAAAATAATTGTATATATCTGAAAGTACATGCTTTCCATAGTTTATATGATTAGATTTCTTAAAATGTGTTTTAATATTGAAGTGAGAGACATAATTGAATTGCGTCGAGCAGATGAAACATCTGATTTCATCATTATTAACGACAAAAAATAGTCGTTCTTCCAATCACTATGAAACATGCCACTTCGGTTTGAACAACTCATATTACTACCTCCGCCACTGATGATGTATGCTACGTACTGCGATCTCTTTGCATTGCATTGAGACGGGCGGCCTTCGAGCGTTATGGAAAGTGGAAGGAAGGGGAAATATGTGTGATCTGAAATTACAGTATCGCATCCCAGCTCTATGTCAATGTTTAAATTTTAAAACTACCTTAATAGTGTCTGATTTTTATTTTGTTTTGAGTTTTCAAACTCTGAAGTTGTGAAATGTTAAAACGTTAGTGTACGTACAGAATGAATTTACAGTTAATTTGTCAAACAAACTAATTTAGCCCATCTTGTCTTGCCACGTGCACATAAAGTTTGTAACAAATGCTGGTACATACAGCTCGCTAGGTTGGATTCCTAAAGTAATAGGGGCTTCGGAAAAGCTGACTTACAGCATGGATGAATATATAATAGGATGCGAAACTTACTGAGTTTCCCGTAACACATACTAGAGGCGCTGTTGTAGAAATTGATCTTGCTGCCACCTGTTAGGAGGAGGGGCATTATTACATCTAGCAGCGCACCAAGTATCGAAAAGAGTAACTAATTACACCATGCATTTAGCAGCGCACCTGGTGACGAAAATGTTAAACTGTGCAGAAAGTATTTCCTCCCACCCTCATCGATATTCAAAACTAACCCAATTTAAAATAAAACATTTACATTTTTATTCCTCACAGCATCTTCTACTGAAAATACTTACAGGAGCCAAAAAGGAAGATAAAAGAGACGATCTATTTTACACTACCCAATTAAAATATAACCAGACAGAGACAAAAAAAATAAAGCAAAAGGTTTCGTGATTGGGATTATATTCTTTGGGTATTTATTGTACAGCGCAATGGAAAAGTCTGCAAGAACTACTTAGATAGTTCAGTTTATTATATTACTATTACTTTACAATACATTCAACAACACTATTTTTACAATGTCTATAAACATCACTGTTTAACATACACTGCTTATACACACGTAGTACCACTTTATGTTCACTTATTAGCAAGCTTCTGTCTGCCATCTTGTCTCTCTCTTCGAACAATATCTCGAACGGATAAAAGAGAACTCTGGGTAATGTACCCAACACGTAGTTATAATGTTCACCATCTACGACGTTGGGCGCTGATCATCTTATTTCAGCCTCCCGCCGCAAGATGGTGCTGACCGCAGTTTCGCATCCTATTACATATTTATCCATACTTACAGTCCAAACCCTTGATGTATCAGCCACTTCACTGCTTTACGTGTGCAGCGGGACGATATAGTCTAAAGGGGAAAGCTTCGAGTGCCGACATAACAAAAACGCAAATAAAAAACGCAATATTTCGTTATTGTGTAACATTTAATTACACAGTATGTTAAGAATAATCATCCTGCTATTCTGCACAAGGCACTATACGTCACACAACGCTTTCTTGCATCCTCGAGAGCATGAGCTTCCCTAATCCTTGCCAAAAGGTCATCCCTGTTTTTGGGTAGTGTTGCGTAAATTTTGTCATTCATGCAGCCCCACAAAAGAAATCCGACGATCTTGGTGGCCACCCATGCATAGGCCTGTTAAAACGAATCCACCAGCGATGATAGTTTCCATTTTAAAATATTTGACAAGATCTTGTTCTGTGTGCTGGATGGCCATTCTGTTGGAATATAATTTTCGTTCGAATATTAAAAGGGACATCGTCGAGTAACACATCCAAATGCTGAGTCAGAAAGGCCGAATATTCTGCACTAGTGACGTTTCCATTGATAAAATACGGCCGAATAATCTGGTAATTTATGATACCCATCCTAACATTGATGGAAAAGCGGGGTTGAATGTGCACCTCCTTCGTACAATGTGAAGTGACGTCTGCGTAGAGATGTTCGTTGCGGCACTCAGTTATCCACAAAATTCGTCTTAAGAAGTTTTGATTGTCCATATATACCTAAAAGATGAGAAGAATAAGCAATATAACGCCATAAATTGCTATATTGTTATTGTGGTAATGATTTGTAAGCTAACCTGCTCCATAAACCACACGCAGAAAGCTTCACAACGGTCATAGTCACCAGGCTCCAGTTCTGAGTTGTGTGTCGCTTAAGCGGAGGCCACTCAAGATCCCGATTAAACAATTCGATGAGCCGTCACGTGATTCAGATGCAAGTTTCGAGGCACAATTCTGGTACTGGTACTGGTGTGAGTCCTGCTGCTACAGCCTCTCTAAGGCAGAGCGCCCACTGGAACGACAAGCGACAGCAACACGACACACATTTGATGCTTTGCTAGTTGATAACGTGTATGTTCTTATATAACCCATAATATGAAATGAAAGGAATCCCACTCATCTGATCAGACAACAACTCGACACTATCTGTCTGTTGTGTCGCTCACAGTGCTGCATGCTCCACTTGTTGTTGTATCAGTTGTGAGTTGGTAATACAAGGGTTAAGATGAGAGACGATCCTAATTTCAGTATAGCCTTTATTGAACTTAAAGATTTGCCATGTATTTTTGATACTACGTCTATATTTCGGATTGAAAACATAATAAACTTATTGAAAAATCATTTTATCTTATTTATACAGAATAATTTACCGCTCAATATTATAACAGGGCGAAATATAAAGATATTCTAATAACCTTTGCTCACTTTCCGCTATCTGGAGCTCGGATCACACAAACTCTCTCACTCCCATGTGTCGCAATCAGGTCTAGAATATTACTGCTTTCCATTGACTAGCTAAAGGAATGAAAGGAAAGATTCTGTATAAGCACAAAATGTTACGAGTGTCCGTAAATAGAACCTGTCCGGTAATTGGCCCTCTACCCTATAAACATATTGTAAATACATGTTTACTTTGATGTGGACGAAAAACGAACAATTATTATTTATGTGATGTATAAACATATAGGCCTATTTACTTCATAGTTATCAGAAGGCGTTCTTCAGCATTGACTGAAAAATCCTGAAGTTAGTGTCCTTTTTATAAATTGCAGATCCAACTTTCTGTACCAACAGATGAAACGTTTCTCTATTCATTCTGTAGAATATTTTAAATCTTTCTGGGTATATATTTAATTCTTTGAACAGATTAAAAGCTCAGCATTGTTCTAAATTAGCGCACCAAAAAGGATGCACCCAGAATCGTCACCTATGTTTTCTGTCACTGTAATTTGATATTAGCTAAATTAACTAGACTAAGAACGTCCTCATTCTCCGACGACATGTTGTATGAAAGAATCAGTCCAGTGAGTACCAGGTCACTTTGCTGTCATGTTGCTATCATAGTTCGTGTTGAATCAGTGTTTTTGTCGTATCACTATCATATTAGTGGGCTCTCTGCCTAACGCGACAGGAGGCCTTTCCCGAACATGTCTTGGTTGTGTTGGTACATGCAGTGTTCCATGTTGATGTAGCCTCTACTCTACCTCTCTAAATCGGTCATGGTTTGATGTCGCCTTTTCCGGAAATAATTGTCTATAAAGGCAGCTGCTTGTCTCTGATTTCGTTGATTTGCCTTCTACGCTAACAGCATGTTCACCAACTCGTCCGTACTATATCGCTTCCGCTCCAGTAAATCACAATTTACAAATATCACTAACCTGTTCGAATACTAGTGTTCTACTGTGCCAAAACTAGACTTCGAAACTGAGGTCCTAGTACAAGAGATACGGGTTAACTGATAGCGGAGTACTGAGTGTAAGTGGGGAGACAGGCTAGGGCTTCTTTACGTTTTCCATCTATCGGATCTATTCTTTACGCTGTCTATCTAGTTCTGGTTGGAGGTCTCGTACGTACTAGCACAGAAACTGGGTGAATTGGGAGAACATGAAGTCATTGCCATGTCTGAAACGAAATTCATTTGCAACACTTTTTTTATGTACGTTATTAACATTATTCCACGCAAAAGAAAACATTACAAGAAGTAATACGGTATAAAATATATAGCCTAGGCTTACATATATACTTTTTTTAAGTGACAAAAAGCATTACAATTGGTGGTAAAAATAATCTTAATTATTTGTGGGTAAAAAAAATTAATAATTGCATGATTTCGAAGTACCTATATTAAAAAACTGTGAAATTGAAATTCAGAATTAAAATAAATAATTAGGCTATGTAGAATGCGCTATTTAAATTACTGTCATATTTTTCACTGATACACATATTTTAATTATTTTATGATTTGGTGATATTTAATTTTAATTCATTTTATTTTCAGATTACTCTTTTATTATCAACAATAATCTCACCAGAGGCTTTGATTTATCTGGAGAAAATAAAAACTGGATTGGGATTTAGGCTAATTGACTATTACATGATTAGAAGAAAGTATATAAATATTATAAGAAATAAAGTACTCTAATACGATAAAATATTATTTGACTTACAAAAATTCTATTTCACTAATGTTAACTTCACCAGAACGTTTGATCGGAGCCGCTATTTTCTGTTCACTATCTATGCAGTAAACAAATGACATTCGCAAAGTAAGTTTTGTAGTACCTAAAGAATTTTCACTTTGAAATTTTAACAAGAAAAAAGAAACAAATGCTAGGAAAGTGGTACAAATAAACAAAAGCTAGGAAGTGATAAAATTGAGGGATACATGTATGTACATGTATGCATTTATTCACACTGCAAATGAGTAAATATCCGGTGGCAGTGGCAACTAATTACACTCAATAATAACAATTGATAATGAATTATAGTTAATAATAATATTACTAATAATAATAATAGCAATAATATAATAATATTGACAAGGAGCATCCCAAATTAAATGAAGCACGATCACTTAAAATAACATTTAAAGTGAATCTAATTTTCATCTTAACTCTAAGTTCAAACTTAAACCCACAAGAATAATATATGATATGTTTATAGTAGACATGGACAACGATCGAGAAAACGAGACTAAAGGCGGCTTCACAATTGCCCGGGAATGGCAACTAGGACGAGAAGGGAAAGCCGAGAAACGAGAACGGGAATACTAATATTCACAACTGAACGGAAAGCTGAAGCATCTGCGTTATTCTAATGTTTCAAGATGGACGACGACGAGTTAGTCACATATTTTGTACTTATTTTAATATGTGTTTTAGTCGCTCAGAGCACTAAAAGAAGGTAAATATTACTCCCTATAGTAAAATAAAAAGACATTTAATGTCTTACACAAATTTAATACGTATGAAAGTGGAAAATGAGAACTTCATTGCACTGCGTTTCTTAATAAGGTTATGTGCTACTATCTAGTCGACATCATGATGTTCGTTACATTGTATTCCCTATTTTCAGATGGTGGATTCGACCAATGAACCAACAAAGAAATGAGCGTGGAGCATTTGTGAATATATTCAAATATATAAAGGTACATGATCATGAGGCGTTTTACAAATATACAAGAATGGAACCCCAGCATTTCGAAAAAATATTATCATTAGTGAAACACAAGCTACTCAAGAGGAGTAGGCGAGAATGCTTGAGCCCAGATTTCGATTGGCGATGACTCTAAAGTATCTGGCTCATGGTGGTTCATTTTTAAATCTGAGTTGGGAATTCAGGGTTGGGCAGTCTACCGTTTCGAAAGTGATCGCTGAAACCTGTGATGTCTTATGGGGAGTACTTTATCCTTTATATTTTCCGTTTCCCACCAAAGAAGAATGGTGTAATATAAGTGAACGTTTCCTAGAGAGGTGGGACTTTTCCAATACTCTAGGTGCCATTGATGGAAAACATGTCCAAATCCAGTGCCCTTTAAGATCCGGTAGTATATATTACAATTATAAACACACTTTCAGTTTAATATTAATGACATGCTGCGATGCAGACTATAAGTTTATCTGGGCTGACATTGGAGCATATGGCGCTGAAAGCGATGGTGGTGTATTTAGAAGAAGTAAAATAGGAAAAAAAATGGAGAATGGATCTGCAGAACTACCCGAACCTCGCACTCTACCAGGCAGTAATATTTTAATGCCATATTTCTTTGTAGCAGATGAGGCTTTTCCTCTAAAGCAGTATATTATGCGACCTTATCCTGGTAAATATTTAGGAGAGAAAAAAAAATTTTTAATTTTAGACTGTCTAGGGCTAGGAGAAATATCGAAAACAGTTTCGGTATACTCGCAAGTAGATAGAGAGTTTACAGACAACCATTGTTATGTTCAGTGAAGACTGCAGAATCAATAATTAAAGCCACATTATGTTTACATAACTATTTGAGAACATAAGCTTGCAGCCAGCACCCATCTCCAAATTTGGGAAACTGGAGAGAAATCACAAGAAATGACACAAATTTCAGATCAGTTGGTCGAATGGGATCTAATATTGCTGCTCAGGCAATTTATAAATTACGGGATAATTTAGCGGATTATTTGGTTTCAGATGCTGGAGCAATATCCTACCAACGTAGATATGTAAACAATGGGAGATAGAAATATGTCAATGTTACTATATTTCAATTGCATTATGGAAAGTATTTATTGAACACAAAAATAGGAACACAGAGTATTTGATTATTTATAAGTATCCAATAAAATATTACAGAAAATTGTTATTTTTTTTTAAATTTATGAATACTCTTATACCAACATCTAAAATAACTTGTCTCAGTTTATGGAATATATTTTTCTAACAGGTCCAACACCTCCTTCTTAAATTCAAATTTATCTTTGTGTGGGATCATTTTCATGTCTTCAAGTACAGATTTCATGAAATTGAGGTCACTTAAAGTATGTCAATGTTACTATATTTCAATTGCATTATGGAAAGTATTTATTGAACACAAAAATAGGAACACAGAGTATTTGATTATTTATAAGTATCCAATAAAATATTACAGAAAATTGTTATTTTTTTTTTTAATTTATGAATACTCTTATACCAACATCTAAAATAACTTGTCTCAGTTTATGGAATATATTTTTCTAACAGGTCCAACACCTCCTTCTTAAATTTAAATTTATCTTTGTGTGGGATCATTTTCATGTCTTCAAGTACAGATTTCATGAAATTGAGGTCACTTGGTCCTGAATATTCCCTCGTTGCCACAAAAGACGTAAAAGAATTAACAACTTTAGAGAGGGTATCGTGCAGGTTGGCTCTCTTAGGGCGAAATTCCTCTTGGAAACTTCCACCTAAGGAACTTTCCTGCATGGGAGCTGGTGATTCTGTACTCGTACTGGCATCATCGCAAAGGTGTATTGCTTCTGATGTAGCCTCAACACTTGTGCTCGGAGTGACATCTAGTGAGCTTACAGTTGAAGTCATTCTAAGCAAACAACAACGTCATAAGTTACAGACATATTATCGGTAAAATATACATAAGATTATAAAAATTTCAGTGAATTTCTTGAGTACAATAATAATGTAATCCAACATGTGTTGGGAAAAGTTTAATAGAATTATCAGTTAACAATGAAGATTAATTAATTGTAATTTGAGTGGCATTTAATAATTTAGATTTTCAATTGTAATAAATTGTAAATTGTTTAACAGACACTTAAAACAGATTGTTAATTTCTCATTGTAATTTCTAATGAATTCAGCAATTAATAATGAATAGAAACTAGATTGTATATTAGGAAAACATTTTTAAAAGGAAAATCAGAATGAACACATATTTAAGCCAACTTATCTTTTCAGTTAGTAATAAAATATTATCTGCTTCAAATTGGAATTGAGCTATAGATTTTAAAGATACTGTCATTAATATTTCCAACATTGTTTAAATCATATAGGCCTAAATGCAGCTCAGAAGTCAGAACTCTAAAAATGTGGAGAAATAGCATTCTTTTTTATTTCTTTTGTGCATTGAACATTTTTTCTCCTTTATTGTGATTCTCTTTTAAGTATCTTGATATTTATAAATTACAGTTCTTCCTTGTTGTTGGGCAATTGGTTACACCCTCTCTGATCTATCAAATCTATCTGGAAATGAACAAATGCCAGAATCTGAAATACCTCCCAAAGTGCAAGATGTACTCAAAATCAAATCAAATCAATAACTAACACTTGAGATTAATGATATTACTTACTGACGGCTCACTCTGTATGTATGAGTGTATATATATATATATATATATATATATATATATATATATATAAAATATACTATAGTTATATACAGAATGAACCGTAAGCAATGTCATTAATTTCAAGGGGTTATTCTTTGAGATATTTCAAACAGAAACGTTTAATACATTTTGCTCCTTTTTTAGCTTCCTTTTCGAGAAAAAAATTATTTTATATGAATCATTTCATAGCATATTTTGTGAAAGCTACTGAATTAATTCCCTATATGCTCAGTCAATTTAAGAGAGCAGTGTATTATGGTCATAAATGACTGAAATAATTTTAGTTTGTCCTCTGAATGTGCAGAAATTTGATCCGAACAAATGTATGTTTTCGTTCTGAGAAGTAATTTTAATACGTAGTGCAGTGTGAGAACGTTGTGAAGGTTATTATACTGCCTGCAGAGAGGCAAATATATGTTGTCGTAGGCCAGGTACCTGAACAAGTGGCGTGTTCGAGACGACGGTTGAGAAATGAAAAATGTATACATATCACATACGATTGATTTTAAAGACGTCTCGGGAAATTTGATTTGTTGTATAAGTTCACCAGTTATTACTTTAAAATGAAAGTGCGAGGGAACTATAATTTCTAATTGCCAGAAGAAAATGTTTGCGTATAACAAATTGAGTTTTTTTTTAGTAAGTTGATTTGTGTAACGTAAAAATAAGCTTTTCGTATTGCCTGTATTCACCGATAGTATAATTAAAATTAAATTGAAAGAGTTTAGAAATGAATATTATTTTTAATTTATTTTCATTTAATGTAAAATAGCATAATATCGTATTTTTATCTTTGCCTGTGGAGTTTTAAATGTTTCAAAATCTTGTTTTTATAATGTGAACTAAGCATCATTATTGTTTTAGTTCTTTAGCTTATTTAATTGAAATGGGAGTGTAGAAATATTTCTTAATGTTTTAAATTTATTTTGAAATAAGCGTAGCCTATCTTATTGACTATATTCTCTGAATATTTCGTTAAAATTAGGTTGTAGAATTTATTTCCAATTTTTCAAGATTTTGTTTAACATGAAGTGAGCAGTGTTCATTCTCATACAGTAGGTATAACATCAGCTGTATTTTTTATGAGTTAAAAACAAGGTACGTGGCAGTGACCTTCAACTTCAGAACAAGCCAGGTGAAGGGGTTGTTCAGAACAACAGAGGCTTATGTGCACTCCCCACTGATTACACAGCGTTGCACAATCTCGTAAAATCGTAAACCATTTATTTTGAAATGCACATTTTTCTGGAAAACTATTCTAAACACAGCAAAAAGGTATTTGACTTTTTTGTTGCTCTTTACTAAAGAAATAATCTACTAGAATTAATGACATTACTTACGGTTCACAAACTATAGTACATAGGAAATTAACAATGCCATAAGAAATGCATGTATAAAAAATTTAAAGTGGAATTTAATGTAATGTGTAATAATTTAGTAGGCCTTGTAGAAAAGAAGACTATCTACATGATCCTTTGATAATGTAAGTTTTAGGTTAGGTTTTATTGGTCATGGTATCAATATTAAAATATTAATGCCATCAAACAGAATTTTAGTTGGAACTATAGTTTGAAATACATAGGTACTGATATATATATATATATATATATATATATATATATATATATATATATATATATATATATATATATATATATATACACGAGAATCTTAAATTTAATTCGCTTTCAGCTAGAATAGTGGGTGCCAAAAATATTTATACTTACTTCCTCTTCCTAATGTAAGGTGCCAACCACAACATAGAATTATAAAGGGAGAAATTATTTTTCTTCTGTGGAGCCCCAGAACCAGAAGGGGGGATAGCTGTAGAATCCCTCAAGGCTCTCAGAAATCTGTCCCTGAGGTTGTCCCACTTCTTCTTAACAGTTTCGGCTAAAAATAATGCAATATATTAATATTTTCTCGCCTTTCCGAAAGTAAAATATATAACTAGAATTAATTTATCATCAAATTAACATTCAACGTTGAGTGTATGCATTTTATATGACCATAGATAAATAATATCAACATATAAAATGAAATGAAAGGAAATGTACAGTTTCACAAAATCAGAAGAAAAATGTTGTAATATTGCCAACTTACCATCACTATTCAGGATGTCTGCGATTGTACACCAAGCATTTTCTTTTATTCCTACATTTTTGTATTGAACATTTGTCTTGTCATATAAGAATTCTTTCTCTTGCACATACGAAATTAATAATTCTTCAAATTCCGTAGCTGCCATGATAATCTCGACGAACAATCGACAATCGGAATTGAATAAATGACTGATTTGACATGCGCAGAAGAATCCCGGGAATGGAAATGTTAAAACTTCGTGAAGTTTTGTTTCTCATTCCAGGGTCTACCGTTCCCAGAAAGCAATGGTGTATCCATACATTAAAAAATAAAGCTTCCAAGATTTTTCTCGATTCCGTTCTCGTTCTAGTTGCCATTCCCGGGCAATTGTGAAGCCGCCTTAACAGTGCCCGCAAAGCCGAAAACCCTCACGACAATGTTGTATTACGTCGCGTCCTTGACGTAAAGGCTGGTTGTGAGTCTTCGGGGAATCGACATTGTGATCAAGTCCCGAAGTCAACAGTTGTTTATACCTGACTGAACTTTTATCTACTTTGGCAACTGTTATATATGTATAAACAATCAAGTAGTCTATTTGGAACATCTCTACCTTTCAGTGTATAATAATCCGTTCCCCAGTCTTTATTTAATTACTCGTACCAGGCCCATATTAAAAGGCTAGGAATTTTCTTTTAATATGTTTCAAATCAAGTGTGCAATCTCAAGTAAAAAGATAATAATGTCATGTTTTATGTTTTTTAGAAATGCAAATTTATTTGAGAATTGTTTTCTTTTTTTTCGATTTATATAACCATAGGTAATATCAAATAATAGAACCAGAACATTTTGATAATGGAGATACTGTTCTGTTTTGTGTTTTTGCCTCATTTAAACATTTATTTCAATGATGCATGTTATTCAAAGTTACTAAATCTTTCGACGCCAACCAAATGCTATTTCGAGAATGACGAGCGAGACTCGAAGCGCAGCGGGAATGACGAGCCGAGACTCGAAAGACAAATGCAGCGAACACAGCGAGCGAGAGCGGCAGTTAGTTTTGCTCATCTCTAGTTTATACATGCACAAGTACCTTTCACCACTACACTCATTTCGCTCTAAACTCACTCACTGCACTAGAACTACGACACATTTCACTGACACTATCTTGATTTCACTAACACTTCAAAAACATTTGATTCTTCAAATACTATGCACTAATACCACTATAGATTATAAAACTTCACTGACACAAATACACTTCACTGACAACACATTTCGTCACTGATACAACACTTCAAATAATAAAAACATCAATTACACCCTTATTATTCCGTAGAATTATGATTACTGTATGCACCTCAAAATCGCTAACCTAGACCCTATTGCAAGATAAATTAACACGTTCACTATAATTCACACTCTTTCAGTAAATGAATTTCTTTTCTCAGACACTACAATTGCCAAATTGCAGAGATAAACAGCCATGATTGGTTGAAACACATCCTTTCGTGCCGTTTTATTGGTCAAAAGTAGTATGATTTAGTAAATGTGTGATAGTCAACTTAATCTGGAAAACTTTCATCCTGTCTTCTGACTAATATTGAATTGCTACTAAATATAATACTAGAGTTATTTTCACTTTAATTATAAAATTACCTTCCTTTCTTGGAAATGATATATTAAGCTAAAATAATGGGATTCATCGCAGCAAAATTTTCCTTAATAATAAACCTGTAGAACAGATCTCATGTTTTAATATTTGAGTTATCATTTGAACTATGAACAAGAAAAAGGTATTCCTACAAAATTGAATTACTTTAACTATACAATGAATACTATTAATAACATTTTCAAACCTTCTCTTGTTCAAAAACATGTAAGAATTAAACCTATGAAACATTGGCGAGACCTGTTCTCATGTATGGAAGTGAAGCTTGGACCATACGTAAATGTAATGAACACCGAATCACTGCTAATGAAATGAACTTTTAAGATAAACCGCTGGCCTTATTAGACTATACAAGAAGAAAAACTTGGATAAGCTAGTAGCTAGCTACTCACCTGACGGATCAGCATTCAATCTGCAGCAAATTCTGTGCGGGCTGTGTTGAACAATGTAGGCGTGGCTTAGGTTTCATATTATGAACACGTCAGTTCCACTTTTGTTTCTTGACGTCATTTTCGTTGTTTTTCCCGTTTCTCTTCTCCTTAATCTAGGACTAACATAACAGACTTGACGCTTTTATGGCTATTAAATTACTGCCATCTACTAGTATCAACAGCTAGCCAAAAACAACATATAAATTTTAATGCATTTGTTATTATATTATGTTTTCTCAGCTTGGCATTCGACAGTAAGTTACGCAAAGACTTAACATCTCGGACGATTCAGAATTCCTTTCTGCCCTATCAAAAGTGCTCCTGAGGAGAATTTTTAAGGTATATTTATCTTGTTGTGTTACCTAATCATATCTTGAAATTTTTTCTAAGGAAACTATAGTACTTTTGCTCTCTTGTTTTAATTAAGTCCGCTAATTAGTGTGTGTTTCCGCTTCCTTTATCCTGGTTACATTTTGTGAAGTTTAAGCACTAAATTGAAAACTATTCCTGAGATTTTATCTCAATGTAAAATGAATAAAGTTTATACAGGGTGGAAAGATTTCGGTGATAGTCCTTTGAGAGACGAATCCTGAGGTGTCTAGGACATTTCCTAACCGAAAATTTCGTCGCCGTTGTAGTATGTCATCTATTTTTCCTCGTTAGTTTTTTTGGTCATCAAATACTTTTTGTTATCATGTTTTTTTTTCACTGAGGAGATTTTGTCACCGAAGATATTTCGTCATCACATACATTTTATGATCATTTTGTCATACTGAGAGGATTTCGTCACCAAAATATTCCAGAAAATTACATTTAGGCTGTTTTGATTATGAATCCAAAACCATCACTGTATATTTATTTTAATGCTCTGCATTAACATGTGTTTGAGGTTGCATAAATTCATCCTGTTTTTATGGAGTTTCAACAAAAATTTCCACTGAAGTTGTTGCATACGACACGTAGGTAACCAAGGATGATATCTTCTGTTCTGTATACTTCATATCTATCGACAGTTCGTGCAGTTCTGTTATCTAAGGACGTGTATTTCTTCTTTTTTCTGGGTGGAGACTGACCTGCTCCTAATTTCTCGATGTCCTGATCTATCCTTGCAGTCTCCATCTGTAGCAACTGAAAGACTTGGTAAAAGGAGGGAGGTGCTTTGCGTATTAAAGTACTGAGAAGTCTAAGCCACGCTTCGCAAGTATTTGTTGTTCTGGGCAGGTTTTCCTTGGTACGAATGTAACAATTCCAAGTATTTGGAGCGAACATGGGCTGCTGCCTACCTCTGCCACGTCTACTACCCATGACATAATTATCCTCAAAGTAATGGAAGATTGAGTTTAGTTCATCCATAACATTTTTATAGGTATCAGCAAGGGAAGCGACACGAAGGGAGGAAAAATTGTGGTGGTTAATAGTGATGAAGAAATTAAATTGATGACAAGAGTGATTTGGTGACAAAATATGTTGGTGATAAAAGTGAATCGGTGACAAAATGTTGCAGTGGCAAAATAAAATATGTGACGAAGTCACGTTTGACGAAAAACCGGGGACGAAAATTCCAGATCCCAATCCTGAGCATACTGTATTTGGAAAAGTTCTATGCCATATCATTCCTTTTGTGCTTAGAGTTCTCAAAAATAATTGTTTCGTGGAGTGTCGTTTCATAATGGCAACTTCTCGATTCTCATTTTAGTATCGAAAAGTCATTGATTTCCGCATTCGTAAAATAGCTTGCTGAAAAATAAATTTCCGTGCGTAAAAGTACTTTTAAGCACGCTAATTATGAATACTGAAACACAAATTCAAAATATTTATTTATCATAAATATTCCGAATACAATTATTAAAATTGAAAATTGCAACATTTGGAGATACGTACATTATTCACTTCCGAATCACTCATTTTCCTAATTATATTTTATCACTTCCGTTGTAATAGGGCTACTTGTATATTCCAAATTGCATGACAAGCAGAAAACAACTTTCTAACAACCAGCAAAACAATTGCCATAGCCTGCTACATATCCGAAGGTCATATAGTAATAATAATAATAATAATAATAATAATAATAATAATAATAATAATAACTGCCTCCCATTGGAGGTGACCCAGAAGGACTCAGTATACTCTCCTACATGAATTTTGCAATATTAATCTATCTCTTTCCATAAGAATGTAATACTCTTTCATCTTTAAAGGAGTACTCAACTCAAAAATCACGTCGTAAGAAAATGCAATTCAGTAAATCTATAAATAATTATAAATACAATAGTGAAAATTCCTACATCATTAACACAAATAATTCTCGCTTTACGTACCTTTGAAGGTTTGAAGTCGTATGGCGGTGACAGCACTATGCGATCCAGCGATCCAGCCAGCCACGCTAGAGCTCCAGTCCAAATCGCGACAAATATCTATGCTCAGCGTCATCTTTACTGGGTTTTATCTTGGATAGTGACCCAAAATTTTGTGGACAATTTTTTCTGTCTGTTACGCCTGGAATGATGTAGCTGGTGCATTTCTTATTAGGTATATCGTCAATTATTTTATAAGTTGTTTTTTGTCTCCAGTCGACAGTCTTCTGATTGTATTTTCTTTTATACACCCACGCTGCCGATTCTTTTGAAAATTCCACTGTAGCACAGTTTAATTCCTTTACATGGGCATTGTGGTCAAGATCTGTGATCATAGATCTTACGTACATTCCCACAAAACTGAAGTGTACCCTTTTAGGAACGTATTCCAGTCTCTTATTATGAAAACATTCCAGACTGCCAATATGTAGAAAATTATTTATATGATTCAGATATTTCAGAAATATTTTATCACTAATTATCCCTTATAGTTGAGAATATTCTTTCGAATGATTCTTAATCCATTTACGCTTTCCAGTCTAGTTTTCGTGCGCACAGGATGTGAATTTCTTTCAATTTTCCCATGAATGGATAGCCTATTGCATGCGTGGTTTAGAATTGAAGTAAATTTTTCAATAAGCAGTTCAGAATCGTTTTCACACGTAGCTGAGGACCACCAGAGACGGTTATAAATGGACTTTTTCCGTTAATGTATAATCGAATCTTTGCTATACCTGTTAAATTTTTCCATCAGCGATTTTCCGAGATGCAACTCATCAAACTCGTGATGAATCATTGGAAACGTCTTTTTGATCATAGCCCTTACACCTGTGTTTCTGTCTATCAGACGGAAAAATGTTCACTGGTAGCTTTTGGCTTATTTTCTGAAGTAGTGTTTCACAAGTATGTTTTCCCATGTCTCCTCGCGTCATGTCCCTCTGAACCATAATGAGGTCCAATATTTTATACGTACCTACTCACGTTCACGATGGTATAAGTGACTTATTTTGCTGCAAACCGTAAGGGAATCGCATTGCCCATTTCCTGCTAAATACAGATTTTGTTCTTCTACTGCAGCTGCAAAGATAATAATCCTTTTCCTCAACTCATGTGCGGTGAATGGTAAGAAACAAATGAGGCACTCAGCAAAGTGATACAAGTGGCATTTAGTAAGTTTTGAGATAAATGACTTTGAAGTTGAAAAGGAAATTAAAAAAATCTGTTACAGAACTATGTTGCAGTAAATTTACAGTTGTATATGTTGGTACCTATATTTTTTATCTTCTAAATAGAAATTATCTATTGTAAATCATTTTAGGTAAAATAGGGTCCTAAAGTCACTTGTATTATTTTTCAACGAAAATATTTTTGTGGAGAAGTTATATAAGTGCAAAAGTTTTTAGTGTTTATATATTATTTAAAACAAGAACAAGAAAATTGCTTACAACATTCAAACATTCCTATCTTAACAGCATTTGAGCTTTCTGATTATCATATTATAACACAAAATATGTCTGTATAACCGAAAGAATCACTCTTTCAATCTTCTTAACGTATCCAGCTGTTTGCTGACAACATAAAGGCCACTATGGTCTATTCAGTTTTTGTTTTTCATGAGAAGTGAGGGGTAATTTGAACGGTGTTCATTATAGATGCCTGTTGCTATGTGCCAGAGTAGTCAACATATACTGCAGGCCTGTGTCTTCTGTAACTGGTACTGATGATTTTAATTTACTTCTTTTGTGGTTTATGGATGGACAGAATAGAAGAATTTGTTCCAAATCATCATGATTATTACATCACAGACAAGTAGGCGTATCAGAAAGATTAAATCGGTTTAGGTAATTGTGTGACAATGTGACCTGTTCTGGCTCTTGTTAAAAATGTTTGAACATGTCTGCGCAATGTTTTGTACATTTCCAGGTCATTTGGTTTCTTCTGAACGGACTATAAAATTTTTCCTTTTTCAGAAGAGAACCAATTGTTGATCCATAAGTTTATAAAATGAAACTTTACTGAAGCAAAGACATTGGATAGAGATATCACTTGAAGAGGTATTGGTTCCATATATGTTGCCTATTTCGGAACGTTATTAACTTTCTTGTTTCCCGGTATACCACAATGACTAGATATCCATTGAAAATTTATTTCCCTTTGGATTTTTTTAGTTTACTTGTTTCTGAGTTGGAATAATTCTATGTGCATATAGGTTTGGTACATATTTAACTATAATAAATGTAGCTTCCTTGAGCAGCATCAATAACTAGCAATTCAGTGTCAAGACGGAGGAGGATGAACATGGTATGAAGTAACTTTCTTGATATTTTGAAAAATAATACACTGCTCCTGGTAGCCCATCATCAGGGTTTAGAGATCCATCTGTATAAATTTGAAGATGATCCTTATATGTGCTGCAGAGTAGTTCCATGGCATCTAATTTAAGAATGTATGGAGGATCATTTTTGGAATGATTTCCTGGAATTTGTATGCTGTGTTATGGAATTACCAATTTCCATGGAGGAATTTCACAACTGAAGTTTTAACAATGAGTGGTGTCTGTGATATAGACTGGTATTTCTTCTCTCTTTATTTTGTAGAAGTTACACAGATATTATCTGACAGTTTGAAGAATATCTGAGATCTGGATGAGACAATTTTAAATGACATATTTATAGATCCCTTTTTAATACATAGTGTCTGATAGGTTGAATATTACATCTGTAGGACTCCTACCGCGAGTATTCCTTGAACTTTCTCTTCCACGTCCTGCAGTCCTTATTATAGGCTCATCTCTCATGCTTCAGTCCATCAAATATAGAGTAGTGTATGGGCGGGATGCATTTCTTTAGCTATTGCAAGTTGCTCCACTTAGCAAAAGTTATCCTTATTGTATAGTTGGTCCAGCTCAATGTGTGCAGTCCTTCCACGAAGATGTTTCGAATAAGTAATATGTTACCTCTCTCCATTGTGGCAAATTAATTAGTCATAAACAGAAAAAACGCAACACTATGTAAACAACGCACTTGTATTAGTTTGCCTCAGACAAAACTCTGTATGCATTGTAATAGGGTAAACATAGGTAATTTCGTGATAATTTCATGAAAACTAATTAAAAATACAAATGTGTAAATATATCCTTATTCCGATTATTTTCATCTAAAAGACGATAAATTGCTGTACAAATCTGGAGACATAAAAGATTGGATACGTTCTTGAATATGTGCCAGAAACCACTTTTACAACTTAAGCTGAAAGGTTGGTTATTTCGTGATAACCTTGGTAATTTCGTGATATTGCATTAATAATTTCGTGAGAGGTAGAAGAATTGTGGAAAAATTCATTAAAGTCAAATGAAATTCTCATTTATTGTTACAAGACTTCAAACATAGTAATTCCGTCTAATATTCACAGCAAGAAAACCTAGAAATACATATCAACACATAATAAGAATGAAATCAAAGTAAAAATTGAAATTGAAAAGGGATCTTCTTTGCCCTGAAAGGGTGAACACTTTTATTACGGACTTTACTATAGCCTATATCACTAGGGTAACTCCAAAAGTAATGCATAACGTTTCTTTAAAAATTATATTTTTATCCTACAGCTTTGCTATTTTCACAGAATGTAGACGCATCCTTAAGGAAGAAAATTTCACTTTTCCACATAATCCCTATCCCTTTCAACTGCCCTACATAACCTAGGAACGAGGGCCTTTAGACCAGCACGGTAAAAGCCTGGACCAACACGTCTGAGCCACTCTTTAGCAGCGTGCACAAGGGAGTCATCTTCTAACCTCGTCCCGCGAAGGGATTCTTTAGTTCACCAAAGAGATGGTAATCGCACGGTGCCAGTTCAGGACTGTAAGGCGGCTGTTTCAGTGTTGTCTATCCGAATTTTCTGATCTGGTCTGTGGTCTTGTGACTGACATATGGCTGTGCGTTGTTATGTAATAGCAGAACATCCTGCTTCTCCCGATGTCGTCGAACACGACTCAGTCGAGCTTGAAGTTTCTTGAGAGTTGCAACATAGCCGTTAGAATTAATGGTGGTTCCGTGTGGCATGATGTCGACAAGCAAGAGTCCTTCTGAATCGAAAAACACAGCAGCCATAACGTTTCCTGCCGAAGGTGTACTTTTGAATTTCTATTTATTTGGTGAATTTGCATGATGCCACTCCATTGTCTGCCTCTGTCTCCGGTCCAAAATGGTGGAGCCATGTTCCATCTTCTGTCACAATTCTTGCAAGTAAGTCATCTAGCACTTATCATTGACACTTAGCATGATAACAAATCAAACAGAAGCTACACTGAACCCATTACGTCTCCGTTTTCTTTTTTGTTACCACATCTTGTCTTCAGATTTCTAAAATTACTATTGTAATACATTTTATACTATTTTAAAAATTGTAACAGTTCATGCTCAACAAAATTTCCCCTCAAACAGCTAAGATTTCTATGAGTAAAGCTAAGCCTATATGGCGACTACAGATGTATCTAAAATTCCAAAAACATTTCCTAAAATTTCATGAAGATACAATAAATCTTTGTACCAAATATCATATGCTTACCTTTAGTAATAAGCCTTTAATGTAATTACAAACATCCACAAAATTTGTATGCCTGAGAAGTCGACGCAAACTTGCTCTCTCCAAACATAAAAGCTCACTGAAGCAACTACAATAGTCACACAAAGCTTAGCTGTATGTTTCTGGAAACTGGACAACATATGCAATCCCTTGGCGGAAATTTGGATCTCGTAACACCATTGGTTAGTTCACAAAAGAGCAAAGATAAAGTATCACGAAATAACCACTGCCACGAAATTACCAATGTTTACCCTATAAGAGTATCGCCAACATGGAGCAGGACTGACTGGAACTACACTTACATTACTTTTTCTCTGAACAGAAGTGACGTTAAAGATTTAGAATATACACTTACCTCAATTTAAAAAAAAAAAAATGTCACTTGTGTCACTTTGCTTCTGAGTGCCTCAAATATCATTTATACATCTTGATTATTTCTGGAAATGATCTGAAAGCATTGAAGGTATGTCCACACAAATAAATTCCTGATGCAATATAAACTTTACCAGTTAGTGGTTTTACTTTTTGCCAGAAGATTGCGAACTAAAGGAATGTCAGATGGTGCAAACAGTTTTTATATGAAAACACACACCTGATCGACGTGTATGAGTTTCCGTCACAGATATTCCACACATTTAACATAATTTAAATAACGACAACAATGCACTGGTAAACAATATAATTAACGCAGTTGTCTGTTCTTTAGCATTTCTAGTTGGTTATATAACGACGCTGTATCAATATCAATTATTATGTTATTTAGCGTCGTTGAGATTGGTAATTTGGTGATAGCGAGATGGTATTTGGTGAGTTGAGATCGAGGATTCCCCATAGATTACCTGGCATTCACCTTACGGTTGAGGAAAACCTCGGAAAAATCGCAACCAGATAATCAGCCCAAGCGGGGATCGAACCCGCGCCCTAGCGCAACTTCAGACCGGCAGACAAGCGCCTTAACCGACTGAGCCATGCCGGTGGCTATTTAGCATTTGATTGCCTTTTTTCACTCGTTTCATTTTCAGTGTCTGTATAATCGGAAAGATTATACTCTTCACCAGAATCGATGTCGGAGTAACCACTATTTCCTTCTGACTCACTCACTCAAGTTCCAGTTGACATTGAACACTTCCTTGGATACTCATTTTCACATGTTCTATATTATCACATTCAGACGTCTCACATTCTGATATAGTGCCAGAATTATGGCATTCTAATAGTTCTGAAACAGTTTTCTTCTTTGTGAAAAAAGAATCTCCTTTTTCGGCGATTTTTCTTTTTGGTTCAGGACCTAGAAACTTTGATGGAATAGCATCATCTTTCACTCGTGGATGTTAGAATTTACAATTGGGCAGAAGTATATTTTTTTCGGTACTTGGAACTTTCACACAGGGAATATTCGCACAAAGGTAATTCACACGCTAGTTAGTTGGCGTAAAAGAAAATAGACACAGGGCAATTCACCCAAAGACAATTCACGCAAGGAATATTTACACAATAGGAATTTTTTCGAGAGTGATTAATCATATCATTGAATTTAGTGGAAACAACTATATTACAGAATGTTACGTGCACATGAGCTGCCTTAAAAATTCCGTCGATGTACAACGTTGTGGATCGCGTTAATTTCCTCAAATTATTTCTCGAGGTAAACACAATTATACAGTCATACCAATACATTCAATCTCGCACAATACTCACACAACAAAAGTACGTAACCATGGTTATTTGGGAGATTTAAAACTTAAAACTTTGTGACACAGTGCATGAGGATTGGCCACTAAAGGGAAACTAAGAGGTGGAACTTAAATTGGGAGGATTCAATCTGGCATCGGAACTGGAATCCGGTGTGACTTAGTGGATAAAGCGTCAGCATGTAGAGCTGAAAACCCGGGTTCGAGTCCCGATGCCGGAGAGAATTTTTCTGCGCTCCACAAATCCTTCATCTCTGAAAATAAGCTAAATAACCTCTGATCATATCACATATAACTGATTTGACATCCTCATATAAAATCGGACATGTACCGTATTACAAGTGACACTGTCGATAATGTACTTTTGGTGAAGAGCACTGGATAGAACGGCTGCAAGCTTCATGAATTAACACTATCAATAAGGGAAGCGCGTATTAATGTGCAAGTATCTGCTTTTAAACTCTGCTGCAACCTGTTACTGATTTTTTTTTCTTTTTTTTTTTTCAAATATTATTATCTGGTATTCACGAATTAATACCTATTACTCTATTCCAGCTCTAAACATTCTTTCTCACAGTACTGTACTAGAAAGCGATATAATCTGAGAGCGTGAACATTAAATTCCCTTACTCAAATTACATAAAAAAATTGAAATGATAACATAAATCGCCACAAGGCCCAAATAGATAGATATATCTAGGTAACAAATTAATTCAGAATGACATTATTGACCGTTCCGTGTTGAGACGGGAGAAAGACTAGCGCCTGTCAGCACAGCGAAAAAAGAAGTGACGTGTTATTTGGTGTTAATATTTGTTTTAGAAACATTACACCCTTTACTTGCAACTTAATACAATTCGATTAGGGGAAAAATAGTAGTCCTTGCACTAAAACTGATGGCAAATTGAATAAAATACTTATTACGGAAAGTTGTATATTTCAAAATAGTTTCATCGCAAGACTATATTGTACTGATGTGTGAAAGGATGAATGATAGGAATAGTGGGCCTTGGATCTGTCTCTGTATAGTTGGCCATGTTTTCTCGCAATTTTACGGCAGGGTTTTAAGTTACCTACCTTTGTTCTAGAGTTGTTTAAGTTTACCAGATTTCTTCAGTATCTTCTTGAACCGTCTTGCTAATGATATATACAGAAATGGCATTTCGCAACAATTTACAAAATCACTCGCATAACCAGTAAGTCCCACGATAAAATACTCATTTTTACATTGACCAGATGTTGGTAAAAGGCTTTAAATGCGGCTGACTGAAGCTGTCCCCTTTCATTTTCTAGATTATCAGAATGATTTCACATGCATTGCTGTGTTTATCATTTACCCATCTTTAAAAGTGTCCACACCTGTGGAGTAACGGTCAGCGCATCTGGCCGCGAAACCAGGTCGCCCGGGTTCGAATCCCGGTCGGGGCAAGTTACCTTGTTGAGGTTTTTTCCGGGGTTTTCCCTCAACCCAATACGAGCAAATGCTGGGTAACTTTCGGTGCTGGACCCCGGACTCATTTCACCCGGCATTATCACCTTCATTTCACTCAGATCCTTAATAACCTAGATGTTGATGCAGCGTCGTAAAATAACCCAATAAAATAAAATAAAATCTTTAAAAGTTATAGCCAGAGTGTTAAAAATTTTGTAAAGAACTATAGAGGAAACGCTTTTGAAAAATAGTCAATTTTGCGCTTGGCCGAAGTAAATTCTTATTCCTTGTTTTAAAAATATGAATAGTCGAATTCGTTATTGATATGAAACATGTTCTCTAAGTTTTTAATATATTGTTCCAGAAATGATTCCTTTTAGACTTGTTAGAGGCCTAATCCTAATTACTATTTCTGAATTACGAAACCCTTTTAATTTCCTCAAATATTTTCCCCCAAATATAACTAGATATTTTGAAATAGAACAAAATAGGAGTACCATATACGTGTAACACTAAGTATGGTAATATGGGAATTCATTCATTCATAATGTTTGCCCAAGGGCGAATCTTCCACTGCAAACCCGGCATTCTCCAATCTTTCCTATTTTCTGACACTCTTTTTGTCTCCTCTTATGATCCATATAGCTTAATTTCGTCTATTATCTGATATCTTTTTCTGTCCCGAACTCTTTTCCCGTTCACCATTCCTTTCAGTGCATCTTTCAGAAGGCTGATCAGTTTGAGAATCATTCTTTCTTCATCCATTTTATCCAACACTGCTTCATTTCTTATCCTTTATGTCCATTTCACACGCTCCATTCTTCTCCTATCTACATTTCAAATGAGTAAACATACATTTCAGGATGAAAGCAGTTTCCTCCGCTCTGTTTGGTGTGTTACTTAACTTCCAGGAAGATCATGGTTGTCGGAAGAAAAATAAATGTGCGAATACTAAATGAGGTAGTAACAAGTGAACAATTTCAAATACTTGAGGTGTAGGTTACTATAAGCAGTAACATGAGCTGCTGCCAGGAAGTAGAAAGGAGGATAGCAATGATCTAGTAAGCTTTTGTTAGGAAAAGGTGCATTCTCAACGGAACTATGGAAAAAGAATTAAGGAAGAGATTGGTGAAGTTGTTTGTGTGGAGTGTGGCATTGTATAGGGTAGAAATCTGGACGTTACGACGAGGTGAAGCGAAGAGACTAGAAGCATCTTGATGAAAGTGCCCTGCGTTCGGATCGTGATGTGAGTGTACTCACGACCGTCCCAGGTCCTGGTGCTTGAATTCAATGAAATGCATATTTAAGCTAATTTTCTTTCGTTAAGAACCGTGGTGATAGCCCTTCGTTTCGCAGTGTGCTATAAGGCTAGAGAAGGGAAAGAGACTCGTGCCTCAATAGATGGGAAAGATCAATGTGGGATCGCGGCAACGGTGTGCTTATGTTTACAAATATTAACATCAAAAGAATAAGAAATATCATACGTTTGTATATTATTTTGACATACTATGAAGCTGGAGCCCCGTCTGTTGCTATTGACACAAGCCATTGCAAATTCAACCTCTTATGTTCAATGGTGTCTTTCAGTGCCTGGAAAAGTTCTTCTCCAGTTCTATTTTGTAATTACAACTAGAAGACTTTCAGACACAGTAAAATGTTCATTAACTCCTCGGATGGCTAGGTGAGCTTTGTCATTTCTATCTGTGCTTTCGTCCAGTGCAAGTGAGTAAGCTACAAACTGGTTAATTGTGGTTTCGACTTCAGATTCAATTGCAAGATTGTAAAATCTTGAAATTCCTTCTTTGAACTGTAATTGGAAACAATTTAATTTTCTTAAACTTTGACTTTGTTCTGTATGCACGATTTTACAAATGGTGCTTCTGTAAAGGGTTTAATTGATTTTCCAATATTCCAAGCTAGAACATAGCTAGCAAGAAGCTTTTTTTGTTTAAGACTGATGACACGTGTGTGATTTGTGTTTGTATTTTCTTGTTTTATATTTATCATAATATCTGTAGGCCTACGCATTTCACCTAAAATTAAACGAAAACAATATGTTTGTCATGCGGAACTGAGTGTAAACTTATTGTAATATACTAATTATTATGTATAACCAATAGTTATACAGATAGCCCGAAAATAAATTATTTTCACATGTTCAACATGCCTGTAATTGTATGATATTCTTTGTGAAGAGTCGGGTAGTGTCGTCGCATGTTGAATTTTAACACATCCTTAAGAATGTTCGAACAAATTAAGCATTTCACATTCTCCCCACTAATACAAAAAAAAATTCTCTTCCTATTCATCCTTGATTGTACTACAGCCATGATTAGAAGACATTGTGAAACGGTGGAACACTTTGGCCAACACAATGATAATGGCAGTCCGCCACTGCTCTTCGTTTGCGCATAAACATTGAGTACAGTACAGGTGGGGATGGGTAAGGGAAGCGCGCTCATTACGTACTGGCTTCGGTTCCGTTCAGGGGCTTACTCGCGAGTACGCTTTTGGAGACGTCTGCTCTAGTCTATTTTCTTTTTCTCTTAACCTTGTTTGGGGCAACTCACAGTGGGACTCCACTATGCCAGTCTGTCGTAGGCAGGAAAAGAATCCTACCTTCTATCCCCCTCATTTTCAAGATGTCGCTAGTTCCTGACCAACCCTTACTCCACCCCAAATAGCGGTAGGCTACTTTTATGTCATCCACATGTTTTTCGTTCGCAGTCTGGTAGTCGCGCGTCCAGTTTTAATGTGGAAACGTTAACAGAATAGCTGAAGTAACAAGTGAATCATGTGTTTTAGAGCCTGTTATTATGAGCAACAGAATTATGTACAAGTGCAGTTACAATAGCATTCAATAATGTGAACAATGAACAGTGTTAATCAATTGATGTTCGTACAATTTTCTACAAGGCAGTATGAAGAGAACTAGAAATAAAATCGCTGGACCTTATAAGACGGACTTAAATGTAACTCAGTGTTCGTGTAAAATGTATTAAGTTCCTTTAATTATTGTTTCCGAAAAGATATGCTGTATGAATTGAATAACAGGAAGGTAGTGCCAAAGTTTATAATATGTAATATCTTTTAATGTAAGAATTATAGCCATATAATTTAATGTAATTGAGATGTAGAAGTTTTGAAATTACGTCCATTGACCATAAAATATTGTACGAAGCATTTAATAAGCAACGGTCAGTTCTTTAAATGTCCCAAATTAGAAAGTCATCTAAGTGTTCTGCTACGAATAATTAGAACCGAACAGCGCTCCGAGCGGCGGAATTCATTGGCGTTACACGGGAACCGTAGACCCGTATTTCAAGCACTATGCGCCAGCTTGTACAGGAACATCATTTTATTTTTACTAACATTTCTCATATTAACCCGGCTATACCTTGTTGAGAACCGAAAACACCGTTTGCTACCCCCTTCCACGAATGGAGTTCGATGATACTTCCGTAATATACAAACAAATCACTTTACTGGGTATAGGAGGGGAGAAAAGTAGTTCATCCATTTACGTAAAATAGAAAATATCGCAATTTTGAGTTTTATAATTTCCATTAGGTTTTTGTTTAATCAAAATACAGTACAGTATTAACACTAAGTGTTTTTAGTCAGAAACTGAGCTGTCTATGTGCACGTATTCAGTATGCAATGTATATTATACTGTCTACAGCACATTAGCGTACAATATAGAGAATGAAGTTAAATTGAAAAATAATCATAATATGGATATTTAAACACATTTTTGAAAATGGTAGCCGTTCATTTCGATACAGGCTTCAGTTCTAATGTGCATATTGTCTTACTATAGATTATTGTACCTAATTCCTATTACCAGTTTCGTCCTTCGTACCAGTAACTCATGTTGAAATAATTCTGTACCTACTCTATAAAAGAGTACCATACGTACTGTAAAATCAGTCTTCACTTCTGCCCGATCCGAAAAGATAAAAATTGCTCATACATGCTATCTACCGTCCGTCCAAGTGATTATGTCGCAGGGTCGTGGAAAGGGGAGGAAATTACGTGACATTTAATTACTTAACGAGGCCCTTTTATTTAAGTTATTTTACGCAGTTGTATGGGTGTAATATTACGTAGACGTCCAATTCCTAACAAAAATTAATGTTCTCAGGAAAGAGCTAAGACAGCACAGCCACTAGCCTTTACAGAGTGGCGAATAGAAGCAGGTGGGGGAAACCGGGATGCGACGTAGGCAAATGGAAGACAGTTCCTTTGCGAAAATGATTCAATATTGAAAGCCCTTTCGTCACTGGAAAACGCGAACATATTTTTGGAACGTACTGTTTACTATGACCGTATGCTACTATGGCTGTATATGCGGTCTTGGATCTGTGTGGAGGACGGTTTAACTTCATTAGTAGAAGGAGTGGCAGTGAAGTACATTAAAAAAACTCAGGTACAATAAAAATTGAAGTGAAAATAAAATGATGTCCCAGTATAATCTCGTCAGCAACGGTATAAACGCGACTAGTTAACTTCATATGTTAGGTGTCCGAACTTCCATCCTTACTTATAATTTGTACGTACCATTACTAGTTACATTATTTTATAAAGAGAGGTTATAACCTGTATAGTTCATACATTACCATGGATGATAGTATTCAGACATGTCATTACTATTATATTATTTTGTAATAAAATATGTTTTTAAAATGAACTCTAAACTCAACGATAAATTATAATCGCAATAGAGGCTCAAATTAAACATCTACAAATGGAATCAGTTAATCGAAAATTAATTGAATTGGAACATCTTCCAACAACCTTCTATTGCCTTCCACATATAAATAATTCGTTCGCCGTTTGTTCATAGTTTTCTCATATTTGCATTAAATTTCTCCCACACCTCTAATGATAATCAAAGTATCTTTTTCTGACGATTCACTTCGTCCTTTTTCTCAGCCATATGCTGTATAAAACAATGAAAGGGGTAACAAAATTCCACACCGACAGCTATCACGACTTCCTAAGTAACAGAAGACGTCAAAATATCAAGTCCATTCAACCAAAGATTAGCCTACTAAAATCTAACATTCGTCCACTGGGCAGTGCCTCAGCACTATTACTCAGTTACAGACAATCTGGATTAATCTCCTGATCGCGAACGGGACGTGGACGAACTACAACCATGATCGCGATTATGTCGATAATCGCGATTAGTGACTGTAGCCTGTCATTAGTACTACCTTCAGATTTTGCAAGCAGAGAGGAATAAACAGGATAGCGGTCGGAGCTATTCAAGGACGCTTTAATTTGGATAGGATTGAACTACGAAAATTAAATTAAAACGATATTCCAGTCATACACATTGTTTTATTTCACAAGGTGTGTTATAAAACTGCTTATTTAACGAAGACTTACAGACAGACAAATCGTGCTGTTGATGCGCATGAATTTACTTTCGTCGAATCCCAAACTCTTGAGTTCTTTTCTTAAATTTTTTTCATTCTCATCATCTAACCATTCACTATCAGTCAGAACTCGAATAAAAGCTGAAAAGTGAACAAGAATATGAAATAAATAAACAGCAACATTACCGATTTATTGAAGGAAGAAGTAGCCAATAAGACTTAATTAGCTATATGAATAACAAAATTATAGAACAATTGAATACACTAAATGCTTATGTTGCAATCTAGCATACGGAAATTACCACAAAATAGAAAACCAGATAGATCAATTCGTGTAGTTTTATGGAATTATGCATCGAATTTTGGGGAGAAAATTTCGCAAAATTTAAAATTTTACAAAGTGAACATAATAGATATAATTAGATGCACTTTTCAAAATCATTTGACAAAGTTAGTGACACACTTATATTATACAAAATTATAACATTTGAATAAAAAAAACATAAAAATTCTCACATCTTACTTGAACATCAGACAACAATACGTATCAACTATATATCTCATATGAGCGATCTGATTATTTTGTAAGCTATTCTATCTTTAGTTCACCACTAAATTTAGCACTTGGGATAAAACTAAAAATGAAATAGCGAATTATATTTCAGAGATATTTAAAAGTAGGTTGGAGCAAATTTTATTAAAAAATTTTAGTATAGTACGACAAATATGGTTCGTGTTTTCTTCAAAATAGTATACTCACAACTTACAAATGGCTTTTAAAGGACCCGGAGGTTCACTGCTGTCCTCACATAAGCCCGCCATCGGTCACTATCCTGAGCAAGATTAATCCATTCTCTACCTTCAAATCCATTTTATTATCCTTCCATCTACGTCTTGGTCTCCCCAAATATATCTTTTCCTCCGGTCTTCCGACTCACACTCTGTATGCATTTCTGGATTCGCCCATACGTGCTACATACCCTGTCCATCTCAAACGTCTGGATTTAATGTTCCTAATTATGTCAGGTGAAGAATACAATGCGTGCAGTTTTGCGTTGTGTAACTTTCTCCTTTTTCCTGTAACTGCAGCCCTCTTAGCCCAAAATATATTCCTAAGAACCTTATTCTCGAACACACTTAGCCTCTGTTCCTCAAATTGAGAGTCCAAGTTTCACAACCATATAGAACAACCAGTAATATAACTGTGATAAATTTCAATTTTCAGGTTTTTTTAAAGCAGACTAGATGACAAAATTCTCTAAAGTGAATAATAACACGCATTTCCCATATTTATTCTGCGTTTTATTTTCCTCCCGAGTGTCATTTATATTTGTTGGTGTTGCTCCAAGATATTTGAATTTTCCTGAGAATAAAGTTCCAAGTTTTATATAATGTAAAGTACCCAAATAAGAGAGACTTTTTTTTAACTGCTCATAAATGAGGATGGGAATAGACATTTTTAATCTGAATGAGTGGAATACATACAGCATTTAGTCTATTTTTAGAATTGACAGTACAAATTTTAGTCAGTTTTTATTATTATTTTAAATTATAAAAAAAAAGTAAACATTGATGTTTTGAAAAGGGGTTCCAAATAAGAGATACTTGTGTTATTTAAGTTTATTTTTGAACATGGACAAAAATTATCATTATTTGACTGAAAATTGAAGCAATATATAACATTGTGAAGTTATGTAGACACTTTAATAAATTCAGGAACATTTTAAAATTGAAGAGGTCAGTGCAACAGTGACCCAACTCTTCTCAACAGAAATTCTGTTGTTTATTTGGTTTTTTTCCAAGTGAAATTAAGATGGTTTACGAAAAGAACACAAATTCGGTCAAATCGGACATGAATGTACTAATCTTATTTAGGCTACTATTGGTAACGTTAATATTTTGCTAGAAAAAAGAAAAATGATAGAATATTAAATTTCGATCTCCATGTTTTAATTTTAAGTTGATTGCAATTATTTTGCCGACCCCTTTAATTGACACAATTCTTATTTTGCTGTATTGAGCAAGTTGGAGAAACGGTAGGTTCATCAACAGTGCTGCAGTCTTCGTGTGCCAAACGACGACATTTTGAACACTAAATCTATTTCTTCCTCCTGAGCCCTGGTGTCCTCTGAAAAAAAATTCAGTGCAAAAAAAGAGCACTCTCCATTATCATAATTTTCTCCATATTCCGAGTCACTTAGAGTTAATTAATTCCATTTCCACATCGGATTCTTCATCACTGGACGAACTCAAGCAGTGCTTTTTGGACTGAGTTTTTCTGTGATTTTTGTTGTTTTTCTAACAACTTCTTGCGAGCTTCGTGTTTTCTTTGATTTTCTTTATCTAAACTATCTCTCATTTTTTTTCTGATCGGAAATGATATTATGATAGCTCCTTTTCCTGCCCTGGATGACTTTACATGCGACTACCCACTGGTTGAAGCTTACGGTTCTTGAGGTGGTGACTGTTGCTGCTGCTTCTGTAGGCCTAACTGAGGTATAACCAAAGTCACCGTTTCTGGCGCGTGAAATAAGTAATGAGAACGTTGAGCGCGAGTAACTTATATTTGCCATAGTCTGTGGGCATTAAAGCTGACAACTGTGATTCGCAGATTGCTTACGTTACATCTGTTTAGGAGGTGGTACCACTCTCAACGGAAGTGGCAACAGATGCCACAGATCTTAGAGTACACTGACCATTCAGTGGACTGGTCAGTGTACTCAAGAACACATCCCAGAAACGCAAAGTGCGAGTGTCTTGCCTTTGAAGCAGTCAGTGGGCAACAAGACTGACAACTGTGAGTGGCAGGTTGCTTACTTGACGTGTTGGGTGTTACCGTTCTCAGCTACACTGGCAACAAGTGCTCACTGACTGGCCTTTTATTCAAGAACACGCGCCACGAACGCTGGCACTGGCTGTAGTGGCGATATTTACACAGGTCCAACGAAATTTTCAAAATCAGGAATCACAATTAAATTTAATAGTTTTATAATTATACAAAATTTTTTTTGAAATGTATAGAGAATATTTTACGAATTAAGCACTTATATTTTAAACTTTAAGTAAGATAATATTGTCGGATTGGCTGATTTTAATTGACTTTAACTATTGATATTATTGTCATCTCAGTGAATAATTAATTTTAGTCATTAATAATGATAACTTAATCATTTCAATTAGTAATTTTTGTAATGAATAATTGTGGACACTGGATAATTAGTGATTGACCTAATTCGTAATTAATTTTAATTAATAGTTCAATTAATCTTTCATTGGTTCTTATGTAGTTGCTGGCAGACAAACTGACATGACTGGAAGCATTAACGCTTTTCGTAAACTCTCAAAGTTGAGCATCATAATAATACCAAATAAGGGTTCTAAATAAGAGATACTATCTCTTAATAGGCCCTCTAGGTATCTCTTAAAAATGAAATAGCTACCCAAGGTCATAAGTTATTATCTTTCTTATTAGTAATCTACCTTATTATATGGAACATTTTGCTAGCAATTTTATAAAATTAATAATACATTTGTTGTGGCTTACATTACCTGCTGTTCTCTTCCTCAACAAAAAACAGTA
This sequence comes from Periplaneta americana, assembly GCF_040183065.1. Taxonomy (NCBI): domain Eukaryota; kingdom Metazoa; phylum Arthropoda; class Insecta; order Blattodea; family Blattidae; genus Periplaneta; species Periplaneta americana. The sequence goes on from NC_091131.1 coordinate 179,273,430, forward strand.
AAAAGTTCAAAATGTGAAAAATTACTTTTCTTGCTCTCAGCTTCGTTGCTTACTTTCAACTGAGGTTAGACAAAGAACACGATGCCTTAGAAGCACAAACATTGATTTACCATAGTTGTCGAGAGATGGCAAATTATACCGGAGAAGTTAACAAGATATCTCTTATTAGGGCCCTGTCTCTTATTTGGGTAAATTACCTTACTTCAAAATTGTTAAATAATTTAAATTTACAAAAATATATAATTCATATAATCATGGACCAAATGAGATGAAAGTGTGTAAAGAGGCTCTTTATATGCAGCGTGATATATGTGCAAATTTTCACAAATCTGTCTCAAACAATTAATACGACGTCTTCCAAGCACTTTCACTAAACATCAACGGCAAGTTTCAACACTATCAAACTCAAATAGGCAGGAGACTCTTTTTAGTCGCAACAATGCGAACCCTAAACGAGTCAAAATCAGGATATGAGAAGAAATGTCAGAAGGAAGAGGAGTACGACAAGGTTGCCCTTTATCACCTGCTCTGTTCACTATCTACCTGGTGGATTTAGTAAAGAACTGTTTTCAGAATATGGGAGAGGTGATAGTACGAGGAAGAAGAATAAATTGTATAAGATTTACTGATGTTATGGCGTTGTTAGCAGAAGAGGAGATAATACTAAGAGGTATGCTAGTGGAGCTAAATGACAGCTGTGGCAAGTATGGGATGAGGATAAATGGAAACAAGACCAAAACCATGGTTATACAGGAAAAATAAAGAGTGTAAACTTGCTAATTCTAAATGAGGCAGTAGAGTAGGTGGGCAGCTTCAAATACTTGGGGAGTACTGTAAGCAGCAACATAACTTGCTGCCAAGAAGTCAAAAGAAAAGTAGCTATGGCAAAGGAAGCTTTTAATAGAAAAAGAAACTTCTTCTGCTGAACTCTGCAAAAATAAATAAGAAAGAGACTAGTGAAGTGCTTTGTGTTGAGTGTAGCATTGTATGGGGGAAGAAAGTGGTCATCACGACGAATTGAAAACAAGCGACTAGAAGCATTTTAAATGTGTATATGGAGAAGAATGGAACGTGTGAAGTGAACGGACAGAGTAAGAAATGAAGCTCCGTTGGAAAGAAATGGGGGAAGAAAGAATGATGCTGAAACTGATCAGGAAGAGGAAAAGGAATTGGTTGGGTCACTGGCTGAGAAAAAACTGCCTACTGAAGGATGCACTGGAAGAAATGGTGAACGGGAGAAGAATTCGGGGCAGAAAATATCAGATGATAGACGAAATTAATATACATTGGATCATATGAGAAGACAAAGAGGAAAGCAGAAAATAGGAAATATTGGAGAATGCAGGGTTTGCGGTTAAATCCCTGCCCTTGGACAGAAAACTATGAATGAAACTATGTATGAATGAATGGAAAGTTTGAAATTATACTATTCTTCCTGATCTGTCTGCGTTCATAGTACATCAAAGAATCTTTTAGCTCATGTTCTCCCTCAAATGTTTATATGTACACATTTTTTTGGAAATGTGTTTCATTTACTCACGTTTTTCGAAGCTTTCAAGGCAAGCACCCAGTATTAAATAGGACAAATTATCCGTTGCTAGTACAGTGTAGTTACCACTCAAGACTGTAAAGATTTCTGAAATGAAGGAGAAATAGGCAAATTACCAAGTAGTAAATTACTTACATCTATATTAGTTGCAATTAGATAGGAATTCAACAAATACTTTTTAAATTATTTAAGTTATTTTCTGGAAATACTACCTCCTTGCAATTAATCCAAGACATTTCAGGCTTATTATACAGAATTTTCGAAAATTCGCATACACAAGACTACATTGACCCCCAATTTCGAAAGAAAATTTTGGCTGATATGATATGCTTTGGATATGTTGGAAAGTCACGTAAACAGTTCCAGGTATTCTTTTACATGCCAAGATTCATTATAAATACGTATCTAAGTTTGAATTGTGACATTTCTAACTGTAAAGAAATTTTAAATCTAAAAAGTCGTAAATCTGATATTACTAACTTTGAAAACAAAGTTTGCATTGGAGTCATTGGTGTGTATAAGACTAATAAACTATAAAAGTTTCAAGAAGATTTTATGAAATTTGCTGTAAGAGTCGGGGGACAAACTTGTTAAACATTTAAGAAACCTACTGTTAAATACATCGAATTCGATTGAATCCTTTCTCATATCGACAGGCGATAAATCAAAAATATCAAATGTAAAATTTAAAAAATCCAAAATTTGATTTTTACTTCCAGTCTGTCCGTTTATGTGCACAAACTGGAGACAGTGTATTGTGCAAATAGATGTTACTCCTGCGATCTAACTGAAGCTATCCATACTTTGGTTTGGAACAAAATGTTCATGGTTCAAACCTTCACTCTGCTTATATCTTTATATATTCTTTTTTTTTAATTCTCTTCCTGTAATGAACGACCTATTTCTCTGTTTCATTAAGCTTCTTCAAAAAATCATAATAAATTATTGTTTATTAATTTCTTGTCATTTAATTGTTTTTAGCTACAGCGATAAACACGGTAAACATAACATTAGAGTGGATTACTAAGATATTCTATGTTTTCCAGTGTTGCCGAATTTGTGCAGTTAAATTTCCATTTTCATTCAGGAGTGACACGATATAATCTGAGCAGGGACAGGCGATATAGAGCATTAAACATGTTGGCTCGATTCGTAAATTCCGGCATATTTTTATTCTTATAAGTCTAATTAATAATAGGATACACATAATAGAAGAGCTCCCCAAATAAGAATGTAACTAACAAAACTATAATTCATGTTTCAGTAGAAAGGAAAATAATTTAAGGAACATATTTCATTAGACATATCGGCCTCGGTGGTGCAGTCAGTAGATTTCTAGTCTTCTGTTGCCGATGAGGTAGCGGGTTCGATCTCGTCCCACGTCGATGGCATTTAAGTATGGGGGACAAAATTCCGGCACACCGGTAACGCTGATATAACCTCGGCAGTTGCGAGCGTCGTTAAATAGGACATTATTTTAAAATTAATTAGACCTATATTTGTTAGCACAATAATTTGACTAATCAAGGACAAAAGTTTATTTACCTATTGAGTGCAATAATTTATTGTCATAAACAAATGCTTCAAAATTACCTTTTCTACCAAAATCACACACTCCAATAATTTGACAGTACATCCTTTTTTCGGGGAGATCTTCAATTATACTTTCATACCGGTACTGAACACTACCTCTGTTAAAGATGTTCAAAGTGGTATCCGTCACATCTTTTTCTGAGATTGTTATTCACACGCAAAAGTTCTGTTTGTTGTAATGCTTGCAGTTTCTGTCCCTGGAATTGTTTCTAAGTTTATATATAATATTTCTAGTGATAGTGTCACTTGTAGGATGGTATATCAAAGCACAACCGTCCTGAGCTACTGTAAAAATTCATAAACACACATTTGTGCTTTAAATCAGTTTTATCAATTTATCGGATTGCATGGTATAGCATACTGTCTTGGATATTTCCTTTATTTGGCATTCCCAATTTAAATATTCGTCTAAGTAAATACCGAGGTTCCTGACGACAGAATGGTACGCAATAGTGGCATTATTAACAGTAATGATTGAGACAAGTCTGTCGTTATGTTCAGTAGTCTCTTATGTCCAAATTTTACAACTTGTGGCTTACTAGCATTTATCCGAAGTTCGAACTTATTCGATCATGAAGAAACTTGATTCAAGTCATGATTAAGTTTGTCAGTAGTTGCATCAATTTCGTCTGGTCGGTTGTAAGTCACCTGCTGAAATGTGATACTTGCAGTAGTGTAAGTTTGTAGTCACGTCATTAATAAATGGAGAAAATCAGTGGTCCAAGAACGAAATCTTCAGATACTCCTACTTTCGTGTATCGCCAAGAGGAAAACCGATTTTGTACTGAGACACATTGTTGACAATCACGAAGATAAGAGTCCATCCAATTAATGCAGTTGTGAGATAAGTATAACGTTCTTACAAGGGAAGGGTTTCGGCTCGAACAGGAATTTCGTTCCCAAAATTTATATACAGGCCAATTTTTACATCTCTGTAAAGCTCCCAAAAGCATTCGTTTGTGTAATGTGTGGTTTGTCTGTTGGAACACTGTAAACGTTGAGGGAGTGGGGAGAGCAGTGCACAAGTTAAGGGGGTGGGGGATCTTACCCGTAAAGGTTGACGCTCACTGGCACGAACCGACCGGAACGGAAATCTACAGCAGTCCGTCTTCCGCGGAAGCACTGACGCTCACTGCTCGGAATATTCCGGTACAGTCGACAGGCAGTCTGGTTTAAACATGGAGCGGGATAGTAGTTCCGAAGATTATTTTATTTTACTGAGTCTTTAGCTGATGAGGAAGAAAAAAAGAAAATATGGGTCCATAACTAGAGCCAGGATTTTATGTAATGTGAAAATGAGAACTATGTAGACTACATAAATATGAAGCTAAAAATGACGAAGTATGTAGATAAATATGTAATAAATAAAAAAACTTTGGTAATTTAAAATCTAAGCTTTATTAGATGTATTTTTGCACACTAATAAAAAATTACAGGTGCACATGTGATTGAACTTCATTGTTTGGAGGCGCAATTAATAATTAAATATTTTTACATATTTTCTGCGGTTATTGATCGTGTCGTCAACGGCAACCCATACGTAGGAATCATCAAGTCCATCTCTAATCGTTTTCATTGTGTCAGTATAGCAGCAGTTCAAATATTTTTTCCGGAGTGTTGATTCATGCGAAATATTGAAGTTGCAGTATTTGCGTAGGAATGCTTGGAACTTTGGAACTCCAAGTTTATACCACTGTATAAGTTTGCAGCAACCATTGCCATGCACAAATTTGTATTAAATTCACTTGTAGAAGACGAATGTTTCAGCACCACTTGTGTAAGAAGAACTTTTTCTTTTCGACGGAGCACGTTTTTTATTTCTCACATAAAGTCCAATTTTTAAATGCTATTCTAATTGTGACTTCATGGAGCACCCAATGCGTTTGTCACACACTTTGGACTGCACGATTTTACCATTTTAGTAAAGGAATCGTCAATTGAAATCCAGTCTTTTAACTTGGATGCGAATGGCAGTAGGCTTGCTACTTGTATTACCTGATGTCAAAATAAGTTTCTTAAAAAAAACAGAAAAAACTATTGTTTTCTTTTAGAGAAACTGATTGGGGGTGTTTGTGCGAAACGATCATACCCACAGTGTAATTTTCATTCTTTCCTTCACTACTACCATTCGCATTGGTATTTGTACCTACTTTACCGTTACTTCTCAAGGGATATAGCCTACAAACTATTAGCATTGCAAAGAGATGTCCATTTTTTGACAGAATACGTTATTATTTTCAATTATCAAATTATATTTATGCACTAGAGACGAAGGGATAAGCTTTATAAACAATTTTAAAAAATAACTTAAGCATTACGTAGAGAGAAAATTAGTGAAAAAAGGTATATATATATATATATATATATATATATATATATATTCTTTCAAAATATGCAATATCCTTCAAAATATTTAAAAATATATAATATATGCCAAAGTATTTATTATGCACCAAAATATGTAAAAAAACATTTAAAACTTCGGAATAATGATCCCTTTCGTTAATCCTCGATGCTACTTAACCATTAGAGTTCTACGAAATGTTTATTTTGCCATTATTCAGTCTACCATTCAATATGATATAGGCCTAATTGTTTGGGGTGGAAGTACAAACATTAATCTTAGTTCGTTAAATTTACTACAAAAGCGAATAATTAAAATTTGTTTGAAGAAACGTTTCGATTATCCAACTAAATTAATTTATTCTGAATTTAATGTATTTAATATTGAACAAATTTATAACTATACGCTGTTAAAATTTTATCATAAAAATCGTAATAAGTTTGTATTACAGACACACAATTATGACACAAGACGAAATATTAATTCAACATTGATAGAACCTAAATATCTCACATCTGCTGGTCTAAAGCATAGCATAAATTTTGGCCCTCGGTTGTACAATGCTTTAACTAAATTACACCCAGAACTTCTAACATGTAACCCACTAACATATAACAAGAAAATTAGAAACGTGTTAATATCTTCAATTTGATTAAATAAAATTATAGCCTATGTGTATGAATTAATCAAGCTATATTATATTTGTATTCTTTAATTTTGAAATATATACATATATATATATATATATATATATATATATATATATATATATAGTCCTACTTTTCACGTGCGATATTATTCTTCTCTAGTGTTAATATTATATTATATAATTCCATTGCCGCTGTAATTTAAATTTTAGTTCCTATTTTATTTTACTTATTTATTTTTATTATTTTTTCTATATTTCTCTTACATTAATATTGTATTATATAATTTCTATAACTGTAATTTTAATTTTATTTCCTATTTTATTTTATATTCTCGTATAGGCCTTTTAATATTATATCTTAACTGCGACCGAACACGAGCGCTGCACATTCGGTCTCAAATTTTGTTAATACTACTGTATCTCCTTTTTTATATTGATTGTATTATTTTATTTCCATTTGTCTTGTTTGTTTGTAATTATATTCTTTATTCTGTATATTTAAGTTTAAATTTAAATTTAATATGATTCGCGGACTTTTAGCTTTCCTTATAGCTACATATGTAGGAACGGAATATGTAATTACATACAATCCGTGCTCTAGTCATAACAATATAAAAAAGTGTTTTGATTAATTTAACCATTTTTTCCCACATTTGTGTAAAGATCGAGTAAGGGTTTTTTTAGTACTTTCGTATGAGCGAAGAAAAATGTTTAAAACTTCATCTGTTATTAGCATCTGAAATAATGAAGGGAAACATCACATTTCGAAGGCCAATCAGCACAGAAGCGCGATTAGCTCTGTTAAAATTAACTTTTCATCACCCATTTTAAGAATAATCTGTCTGGACAACGCACCAGCACACGTTGAGTGGGAAAGTACTGAGAACAGCCAACACACTTTTCTCCGAAGACCAGCGAAGACATACGAATGCTCACGATCGTCATCGGAAATTCCGCTAGGGTCGTGTCGCGAGAACCCTGTCCGTCAGGACCGGCAGCCGGTTGCTTCCGTTCGGACAAGTGAGCGTTTGCCGTTTAAAATACATGCATACGTCTCTCGCAGAATATTTCCGGTTCGTTCCGTTCCGGTCGGTTCGTGCCAGTGAGCGTCAACCTTAAGCCTACCCTCCTCACAACAGCTAGAGACAGCAGTTTATATCTCGTTGGTGTGTGCACCGTGTCTCTTGTTACTTGCAGGAAAAAAGTATAAGAACATGTTTTGCAATGGTTAATTTAAACAAATAATATAGTTAAATTTATAGTAAAAAATTAAATATTGCAGACAATATTACAATTTTTTGTAGAAAGAGTTTACAAATAATATGAAAGCAAATGATATTGCCATGATCTAATACTTCTATACATTGAATGGATCGAAATCACATCCATGCAAGTTAGCATTTTTAATGCATCTGGAGACTGGAGAGAAATATTTAGAATTTCTAAAATAGAAAAGTTTGCGAGGTCTCATGCCCTTCATGGAATACGAAAATTGACACTGATTAAGAAATATTCACAGTTATGTCACCTTGAAGGAACTTACATATGAATAAGTAATCGAGTTCTTGACGTCTAGCATACAAGCTGCGACATTTCATGTACTCACATTTTAGCTAATAGCTATACCGGAAGTTATTTATTAGGCAGGAATCTGTACGAACGTAATTATATAAATTTCCTTTCAATATTTTCCAATTGAACTGAAACAGTAGCCTAGTTGTAATAGAGTTCCAAACTACAGATGCATTATTCGAATTTCGATCTCACTAATGTATAGTGTAGCATTAAAACAGAATCAGGTGTAGAAAAAGAATAAATAATCGACATATTATTCTAACATTCTTATTGCATGGTTTAGCCTATTCAGTGTGGTTGTGAAAATATAATTTATTGCCGATTAATACGCCAAGGTCTCTTATACTAGGTGAGCCAATAAAACGGGCTGTTTTAAAACTTTAATAATTATTCCACTGATTACTTTGAAACGAAACTTTCACTTTACATTTAAAGTATACACAATAGCATTTACGTCTACCTCACGAAATTATTTTCTGAACACTACATCCCACAGGTGGGACTCATTTCCTTTCACACATTCTTCAAGTCTAAGTCTAGCCATGTGACTGGTCGCACCATCCTGTTGAAACCACGTGTCTCTATTGATGAGAGGGTTATTGGCAATTTGTGGAGAGAAAAATTGTTTCATCATTCGGACATATCGCTGTGATGTTACAGTAACACACGTGCCATTATCATCCTCAAAGAAATAAGGACCAATGATTCCAAAAGACACTATTGCACACCAAAATGTGACTTGGACAGTGTGTAATGGTTCCTAAAGGTTAGTTGATGACCAGTGACACTTTTGGTAAAAGAAAAATATCGAAAATTTTGTTTATTCACGTATGCAGAGAGACGAGAATGAGCTTCATCACTCATCAGCATATTGTGGACAACGTCTTCGTTAACATTTAGATCCGAGAATTGTTGGCAAAAGTCATGCGGTTTACTTTATCAGCATATTTTAATGTCTGCACTACTTGAATTCTGTATGGATACATCTATAAGTTCTTATGAAGAATTATTCGTTTGATAAGCGAAGATAAATAATTGCATGACGACGGGCAGAACGTTTGGGACTACGTATCATAGCAACTCTTACGACGTTGATGTTTACCGGGGTACGTACAGATCTTTGCTTACCTTTTTTTTTTTTTTTCTTTCCGACCGGCCAGAGGCCGTTTTCCAAAGTTATCTATTTTTGTTTTCTGTTTGTTTACCTTTTTTTTTTACTAATGCAATCACAACACCCATGCCCGAGGCGGGACTCGAACCCACAACCCTTCGGACCAAGCGATAGGGACATGCCGTGCCCCTACCGCTTGAGCCATCCGGGCCGGCATGGAGAACTCGAAACAGAAGAGAAAACAAATATCTGTAATTCACCACAAAAATTATGTATACCTTTAACGCAGATTCAGGTACTGCACAGTTCTGAATCCAGTTTTTTATTGCATGGGCTGATGATATCGGATCATTGCGATAGATGTTGTAATGACTTCGAAATAACCGTTGTGCAGCAATGAAACTATCATTATTTTTGTAATATGCTTTGATAACAAAAGCACGTTGTTCAACCGTCCAACCATCCATTATAAAGGAATGCTATCGAACGAAGAATGGATAGTTACATGTAACAGATAAAATACCCGACAGCAGCCCAAAAGACACGAATCTGAATATCGCCCGTTCTTTTGGCTCACTTTGTACAACCTTTTCTGTTAATTAATATATTGTTTAGATGATAGTTATGTAAGGATAATAATAATAGTAATAATAATAATAATAATAATAATAATAATAATAATAATAATAATAATACATGATTCCAAATGGAGAAATGAGGAAGTTGAATAAAGGTGACCTTTGCACTTTGGTTCGTAATAATTTTGCACTCTTACTTGTATTGCGTTGAGTCAGTAATTCTGATTCCCCCATACACTGTCTAACGCTGTTTTTCGCCGAAGCTATTCCTGAACAAACATAAAACAATTGATGTACCCAATCATTTTGAGAGATATACTTGCAGTAATACAAAATCAAGGAAAACTCAAAAGTTGTTTCCTCCAACGGTAAGAACTCGTACTTTAGTCAGTAGGTTACAGCACAGATAAGTGGGCCTATATGTAAGGTTTCAGGATCTAATCTCTACGAACGGGTCCGAGTTCAAATCCTGGTTGGGACAAGTTACCTGGTTGAGGTTTATTCCGGAGTTTTTCCTCACCCGAATAAGAGTATAACTTTCGGCGTTGGACCCTAGACACATTTCGCGGCATTATCAGCTTCAGTTCATAACCATAGCAGTTAAAAAATCGTCGTAAAATAACAAATGAAACAAATGTAGTGTCTATATTAGAATTTCTTTTCTCGTTTTAATTTCTTATCTAAAAAGTATGTGAAGGTTAAAAATATAGATGTCCAGATTTTCATGAATAGACTAATCTTCACGCTGTTAATATAATCCTGACGTAAACACAAGCACGTGGCTACATAGGCGGAGTTATGGGGTGTACTGCCCTCCAAACTTGTTTGAAATCCTTTTTTTTTTTCTATTAAGTTTAGAAAATATTGAATTCAAAGGATTTTTCTTGTTTTGTTTATGATTATGTTTCTGTGTTTAAATTGATGAATTAATGTCTTCAGATCATGTTTCTGGACTGCAATATTTTGTTAAAATTTCTGAATGTACAACATTTGAGGAATGGAAGCACTGCAATGTTTGTTTTGTAACAGCCTGTACTCATGTGTTAGAAGTCTGCAGGCGTTCAGACCACCACTTGGAGAAATGTGAATAACATATTGCAGAACAATGTAGAAAAAGAAAAGTGATCCCGGTATAATGTGCAAACTTAAATACGAGAGATTAAGTAAAATAATTACAATTTACATTTCGTATGGGGTCATTCCATATCAAATCAACAAGGAGCTCAACCCGACCGACTCAGATTTCTTTCAAAATTTGAGGGATTGTTTTACATGCCGCCCTAACTAAAACTGCCGAGTTTCATATGCCCTATACTTTTCGTTTTCTGTCAGTGGCGTTTCAAACATGAAGAAAAATCATATTTTTGTAAGCACGCCGCTTCAATTAAAATTATATCTCAACAACGTCTCCAGATAAATTTACAGAAATTGGGTGATACATTCTTAATACGTGATAGTTTTTATTGCTTATATTGTTTTCTGCATATATTCAATTACACTAAAAAAACATGGTGAAACAATTTTCATATATTCATATTTAAAAATGCGGGGGTTCTATTTTAAGCAAAAAATATATAGTACGCCTCAATTAGTGATATAATGAACTGATAAGTTTCAACTTGGAATCATCATAGGTTACAAAGATAAAAATTATTATGTCACTGCAAGCGTAAGCTAACCTTGTAAGTCGCGATAATTATGTCCCACACATTCGTTGTATTTAATTATATTTGATCATATTCTTGAATCTCGCTATGTAATTTACATGTAGTACATAATTCGATTTTTTTTTAATTATTACCTCAAATAAATTATTGTCACTCGATTTTGTTAAACGTGAAGTTCTGTAAGAAATGCTTACCTTTCATTGCTGAGATGAAATAGCCTGATCATCTTTCCAGACAGGATGCTGCGTTGTTTCAGCTGCATTTTAAAACTGCTTAGCAAGTATAATACCCATCCTAAACAGCAGGACTGTATGAAACTTGTGTTCCAGGCACTGCGGTGGATTTTGCAAATTGAAGACCAAGCATTTTTTCCTCTTCAGTATAGCTTTTTTCAGTCACATAAACGGTATTAATGTTTGGGAGATGATCCCTTGTCCAGTCGTACAATTCCCTAGGTGTAATTATTTGTTTATCGGAAGGTCTCTGCAAACTAGCACAAGCCGCAAACCTTTTAAGTATCCCACCTACAACGTCTCATGCTCTTTTTCCATGCGATATGCAAAAATAATGCAATTCTGTTGGAAATCCAAAATCTTCTTCATGTAATGTGAGGTTCAGGAAATTTTTTTCCTATTTTTATACTGTGCAGAGAATCCATCGGAGAAATACATAATTTTTGTGGTGAATTACAGATATTTGTTTTAATGACTCCATTAGATATTTATGAAACAGATGTACAGCTGTAGTGTCATATTTCGGGCAGTGTGAAATTATTACCAAATTTTTAATAGAGACTGTATCGGATGACGATTCGTTATAATATATTACGAAAGTGTGAATGGTTGTCTGCACATTAGTCCTGTGATATGATTGAATTTCATCTTGGATTACGAAATAATAGCGAAGTCGCATAACACAACAAGCTGGCATGGCTGTAGAAATGAGATCATATCACGTAGAAACTTACTTTGTTCAGATGATATAAATGAGTGAGTCAGTAAATCACCAAGTTTCTCCAAGAGACAGTCGAAAAATTTGTCTGTGGGTTTCATTATAGTCTCAAGCGTTGATCGGTCAGTCGTCATCCACTGCTTGTAGGTCACTGATTCACTGAAATTTTATTCGAAACATTTCTCTAAACCCTCTCTTATTTTGAATGGTTCAGGACATTCTGTACATTTCCTGAACAAGAAATTTATATGAGGAGGATTGCACACCATAGTAGCCAAGAAATGTTGATAAGTTCGAAGGTATAAAGAAAAATTTTCTAGAAATCCACGTAGACCTGAAACTTTAATAAATTGCTTTCGGCATAAGTTTTACATTCTGATGAGGACACAAACACAGACAGTATAGTTCCACTAACTCCAGCTAGAACACAATTTCTTGGTCTAAGAGCTGAAAATTTGGAGAATATTACCTTCATTTCAGGGTTAGAATTTTTAAACACTGCATATAATTCATTTCTGCTCATGTGATTTACTCACTGATTCTTTAATCACAACAAATATTTCTTACCAGGAATCATTCTGCTTATCTCGTCAGAACAACAGAATTCTTTAACTTTACCGGCAACAGCCGCGAGCAAGGGTTTTCCAGGTTTCGGATTTGGTGATCACAAAATTCCCTTTCCCTTTGCCAGGACTTTTGCTTTCCGAATTATGTATTCGAAAGCTGAAAGAAACTCTTTTTTATATTATTTACGCTCCAGCTTTTAGGTAGTAGTGTTAAAATGGTGATTTTCTCACTTATACCTGAATTTTGAAAATTTTCCTGCAACTGAGACAAAATTTCAGATCAGAAAGGTCCTGGTTCCTCGGCGTCTTTAATATCGAAGACTTTATCTTTTACAATATTTTCAAATTTCTGTCTCTCTTGCTGTAGCCTTTTTTGTTTAATAAGGAACACACCTTGGTCAAAAAGACTTGTATTTAATGAACTTACATTTGCTGTAGAAAGGACGTATTCTTCATTACTAGAGTCATTCTGAGGATTCTGCGTAATAGCATCATATTATATTTTTATTTCTTTGCGACACATAGCGCACACCTTTTGTTCCTGTTTTAAAAGAGGTAATACATTAAGCATCCACGATATAACACTTCTTAAATTTTTCCTCTAATTACAGTGCCCTAATTTCTCGAAGGGATTGCAGCAAACATAGGCCTATAACTTAAAACGCGACTCCATTACATCTCACAGAACTACCACATACTACAAAAACTAACGACAGTGCACTTGAAACAGATCGCACGTTTTGTGTAAATTGAAGACTGTATAAACTGCCACTCATGACGGCCTGACAGATCGACGACGCAGATAATCAGATAAGTACGATCTCGTGCTTATGCAGTGTTGGTGTAAGATGGGTTTAAGTGCTACAAACCAATACATTGATATATTTTTTTACTGATATTCCTGAAACGTTTCCAAAATGAAACTTACACCAAGGGAGAATACTCTTACCTATATAACATACATTTTTGGCGAAATAATTTATGTCCCGAATTTATAGATATTCAATGTTAAAATGTGTTTCACGTGACCATTCAATAAAGAATTCATTACTTTGATCCAGACCTATTTTTATTGAAACTTATGATCCCTTAGCTTTAAAATAAGTCCAAGCTTAAGATTCTACCTCAATTAGAAGAGAAGTTATGAATTATTTTTGTTGACATAGTATGCGACATTTTTACATTTTTTCTCGTATTGACAGAATTGCTGTATGGATATCGTGCATTATTGAGGGCTAAAATTTTACATAATTAACTTAAGGTTCTTTACCATCCCACCAAATTTAATGAAAATCTGAGGTGGTCGGGTTGAAAAGTCCACTTTTTTGTGTAGATTTGACATGAAATGGCCCTATGATAATCTTCAGGAAGGTAAATTTCAGATAAAAAAGTTTGTATTAGCACTGTTACACAGTGTTATTGATATATATATATATATATATATATATATATATATATATATATATATATATATACGTGTTTATGTGTGTGTTTATACGTGTGTAGATTTGACATGAAATGGCCCTATGATAATCTTCAGGAAGGTAAATTTCAGATAAAAAAGTTTGTATTAGCACTGTTACACAGTGTTATTGATATATATATATATATATATATATATATATATATATATATATATACGTGTTTATGTGTGAAAAATAGGGAGATTGGTTTATGTTTTCCCTGTTATAATTTGTAGTAGACCTAGTTCAGCCATATACAACTCGGTCCGAAACGTTGCGAATATGCATGTAACACTAAGAAATATACCCCCCGAAAATACCTTTATTAAATTATCATATTCCGTTATGCTCTAACACGGTCAAGATATAAAGAGGGGAGAAGGTAAATAATGTCCCCCATAACCTTGTTATATCGGGAATCTATGGTTTTGCTTTGCCGCGTCCACAAGGAAACTGTTCTCTCTCCGCCTATGCGTGGCTGTCATACCCGTGATTGGCTCAGTCGAAACACTGCCACGACGCACAGTGTGCAATTTTCCCATTCTACGAGGACAAAAATCAAATTTTGACTTGTTCAGTTGATCATAGGTTAATGTGAATACATGTTCTTTAATATTTGCGGAATGTTGTGAGAAATAGCTTTCACTGTTTTATCAGAAGAAGAAGGATATGTTCAGTTGTACACAGAGAGGCTTATTATGTCAATGAAAAAGAGTAAATTGTTAGTGATTTATTCTGTTTTGAGACATGGAATCTGTTCAGATAGGTACGTTCTTACTAATGCAGGCTTGCAGAAATGGGCGCCAATTGTATCGTTACGTCACTCAGCCCTTCAATAGCTATTATAGAAAACATTAGGATAGGCCTATGTATTGTAATTTAATTATTATCATTTATTTCCATTTTGTTTTATTAAAATATAAATTTAAAATAAGAGACAGTTACCTAAACCCATTTACGAGAAATGAAGTAATGTGATTAAATAATTTTTATTATGTATGATTCTTCATGCTTCACTTGTATATTATTACAGTTTTTCGTAACATTATTATTATTATTATTATTATTATTATTATTATTATTATTATTATTATTATTGTTATCATTATTGATTTATTGTAAACTATTTAAGAAATTCCTCCGAAAACAACTTTGTACTGTACCACGAATATTACGTACAGCTCAAAAAGTGTAGCCATGTAGCATTTTTCCCACGATAGTTACAACTTAGCTCGCTCACGCTTGTGACTTGAACCAACGATCGGCTATCTTCGGATATGGAGTTTATCTGTTCAGCTGTCTAGCTATCTAAACTTGCTCTCTATAACAGCTTCTGTACGTTCACCCTGACACGCCTGATTTAGACAGATGAGAAATAAGTTAATTGATACAAAGGAGTGAGTCTGACGATCTACCTTCAAATAGTAATTCAGTACCAGCGGAAGATTTTAGCAGAGATCTGTATGAAGTGATAGTGCAGACCAACATTCAACAAAGTTGAGGACAAACACTTTGAATGTTTTGTTGGAAAGTCCACTAGTACAGAAGGGTGTACCTGTGCTACAGTTGTACCGGTGTTTTAAGTTAAAATTTTGCAACACAGAATGTCGCAATATGAGTTTAACATTTAATTAGGAGGGTTACCTTTGATACAGTAACATTTTAAATTAAAATTTTACATCAAATATTATTGTAATAGTCTTAAACATGTTATTGAGAATAGTGCCTCTGATCATCATCATCATCAACCACAGGGATTAGGCCTATTGGCCTGTTCCGTCTTCAAAGTTTATGTCGTCTATCCATCTTGTTCTTGGTCTACCAACATTTCTGTGTCCTCTTGGTTCATAGTTCAGTATTATTTTAGGTAACCGGTCGTCATTCATTCTTCTTATATGTTGGTACCAATTATGTTTTTGTTGTTGTATTTTCTCAGTCAAATTAAACATATTTAGTTGTTCTCGTATATTTTTGTTCTTTTGATGATCTAAAAGAGTGAGACCAGCAACACTTCGAAGGAATTTCATTTTGCTGGATTCAATTTTCTTTTTAGTTGTTCGGTTTATAGACCAATTTTCTGAACCATAGGTTAATAGTGGGACAGCTAACGTTGTATAAAATTTTAGTTGTGTTGAACGTTGTGTTTTATTTTTTAAGGTCCTTCGTATTGTTCCACACATCTGTTGAAATTTACTCATTTTATTTTTGACGTCTTGTTCTTTTACGTATGATATATTGCAGCCTAAATAGTTAAAGGAGGATACCTGTTCTATGATTTCATGATTTAAAACTATTTTACATCTTCTGTGATCAACTCCTTTAAATGCCATTGTTTTTGTTTTATGATTAGAAATTTTAAGATTATATTTTTCCATTATTAATTGTAGTTGATAAGCTGCCACCTGTAAGTCATCCTCCGATTCTGCCATCAAGATCTGATCGTCAGCAAAAAGCATGGACTTCAATAATGTCGTGCCTATATTTATGCCGGTTGTTATTTTATTCTGCCATTCTTCTGTGGCTTTATCTATGTATATATTCAATAATGTTAGTGCCTCTGATACAGCAACATTTTAAGTTGAAATTTTACATCAAAGATTGTTGTAATTTAGGCATAAATATTTCGAAATATATATTTATGGTGATCACTTTCATGTGTTAAATTTAAACTAAGTTTATAAATCGCTTCATTATGAGTAGTGTCCGTGGAACAGTAGCCTATCATTTTAATTTAAAAGTTCACAGCAAAGATTATGTTCATTTTTTTTTTGTAATAAACAAGACAGCCCTACTCTTGAAATCATTCTTTTATGTGTGTACTGTGGTTGTTGTCCTTGATGTGGAAATAGTACAATGCCGCGCACCGCTACTTTTTGTCGTCATTTGTCTCATTGCTAGGCTTAATATTCCAGCTACCTAAAGACTGAAGTTAAAGATACATTGTGTATTTGACTTACTATAACGAAAGGGTAGAGAATGCGCAATTATTTTATTTACGAACGTACCTATACCTGTGTTGTGACGTCACATATACTTCGAATTAAACAACTTCATTCTACGTATCAAACGCTTTAACCACTGAGCTACGCCGAAGTTCATTCCACAGCACTGGATCGAAACCCCTTCCTCTAGTGTTTTTCCCTTTGTTGCCTTATTCCATGTTCGACATATATGTTGACATATATTAAGTGGTTAGAGCGCTTGGTACGTAGAAGCAAGGACCCGTGTTCAATCACCGACGCCGGAGCGAAATTTTCTCCTCTAATAATTATTGTTACCATAACAGATAAATTCTATAAGACCAAAAATTAATCTTTACGTAGATTCTTCCCCAGCGGTGCATATACTGTGGAATCCCGGCCACCAAAGTCACTCAATTGAGTGCGGTCCTTGTATAATGGCAATTGACTTAATATGTGTCAGCATACTATATGTCGAACATAGAATAAGACCACAGAGAGAAAACCACCAGAGGAGGGAGATTTGATCCTGTACTGCGAATTGAACTTCGGCGTAGCTCAGTGGTTAGAGCGCTTGATGCGTAGAACGTGGACCTGGGTTCGATCCCCGGCGCCGGAGCGAATTTTTCTCCTCTAATAACTATTGATAACTTCATTCCAGCTCACAGGTAGCTGAAACACGAAGCTTACTCATTGCACAAACTCCTTACTCACTTAACTTCAAAGAATAATGGCTAAGATTCCGGCCGGTCGCTGATAGTAAGAGTTGGGTATGAAATTATTTGTTCTACTTATCACTGTATAATTGACTTAAGGTCCTGTAGCAGCAGTATACATAGTATACATAGGAAACTTGAAATTGTCGACGAGGAAGCAGATACTGTCTGTAAATATTTTCGAGTTTGTCAACATAGTATACATATCCGATCGGCCCCTACTGAACTGAAACAAAAATATAGATATTAATCACACAATGCCATACATCTTGACTATAATCACAGTATTAAAATTCACAAACATTTGTACTATTATGTACTGCATTACATAGAATCCTACATAGATCTGTTACACTATGTTCCTAAGTCCCCCTTAGAGCTAAGTTTTTTTTAATATTAATTTATTTATACTTGGTGCAATCGATATTACGTTATGGTATTGTCGCTTGGGGCAGTGTTCCTAAATCCACAAGAAAGCTACTGGAATTACTTCAGAAGAGAATAATCAAAATAGCCTATGTCTACAAATCTGTTGATTACGTTACTAAATTTTTCTACTCGAAATTTAGTATTTTAAGTTGAAACAGGTATACAAAAATACATTATTACCTTTTTTAATGAAAAAATAAAATTTCAATACATACTGGCATAATTATAATACTAGAAGAATCATGCGTACCCCATTTTACGGAGTCGATAAATTTAACGGCTGCTGGTATCAAACATGGCTTAAAGCTATATAATAATTTCATTTCTCATATCCTGATCTTTTAAATAAAAATACGGTGAAATTTAAACTTGAAATTAAATAAATTATCAAGAAAATTTAACAAAGCTGTAAATTATTTAATTTCTATTTTTTAATTGCATTTACTTAAGAATGTTAGTTATAGACGCTTTAATTTGCATTTACTTACTTTATCGTATTTGTTTAGTACTCATTCTCGAACACCCTTAACCTCTGTTCCTCTCCCAAAGTGAGAGTCCAAGTTTCACAACCATACAGAGCAACTGGTAATATAACTGTTTTATAAATTGTAACTTTCAGCTTTTTTGAGAGGATCATATATTATTTTGTTTTAATTACCTATACCGTTTTCTTGTTTACCCGTGGCTTGTGCAGCAAATGCTGCAAACCAAGTTCATTAGGTAAAAGTTCAAATACAATTTTTTCAGATTTATTTTCCAGAAAGATTAGCAGACATTTTGAAAGTTATTTTCGTCCGTAATAATGAAGATGTAACATTCAAAGCAACGTAATAACTCAATGAAGTGTAACCTGTCGAAATATGTTACTGAAAACTACAAAACTTACTTAAGATAACAGTATTGCTATTAAAAAGAAATAATTTTGCAGTTCTTCATCAAGTTGTGTGTGAACTGGTATTAATAATAATAATAATAATAATAATAATAATAATAATAATAATAAAAATGATTCAGAGGATGATGCAAACAATATCGAAACTAGTCAATCAGGTAACATAACATCAAAATTTATGATGTTAGCACAGTCGAGTATATACAGTAACGAAGCTTGAGTTTCGAGGGTGCTAGGAACAATAGACTGTGCCGGTACTATTTCGCATTGTCTGTAATGAGGCGATATTAGCGATCCTAGTGATTAGCAACTATCTATGGATGGATATTTACTACGTATTGAGCTTCATGACTGTATATACTAGAATGTGATGTTAGTCCCAGTTTTAGGAAGTTCGTACCAAATAGTAGGCCTATATTAGAGCTGGGGGCGGAGCCAGTAGAACTGTTGAGTAACTCGGTTCTATCGGTTTTTGTGCTTGGCAGCGGAGCACCGAAGTTAATCGGTTAACTGTAGCCGTTACCTGTCAGTTCAAACGTTAAAACAGAGTTCACGTGTTTCACTTAGCTCTACAAGACAATGACGCAGGTACTATTGTATTTAAATATTTTCTGCTACAGGACAAATTATTTCTAGTATTGAAGAGGAATTCATCCTATTATATGACTTGACAAATGAGCCTGATGCACACTGACAATCTGAACATATTACTGTACGTATTAATAATAATAATGATAATAATAATAATATAATTATTATTATGAATATTATTATTGTTATTATTATAATTATTACTACTACTACTACTACTATTATTAAAGTCCAGGATAACAGAGAAAGTTTGGAATTGAACGTGTTACGTCAGCACCTTGTTTGTGCGGATGACGTGATTATATTAGGAGAAAATCCACAAACTATTAGGGAAAGCACGGGAAATTTACTTGAAGCAAGTAAAGAGCTAGGTTTGAATGTAAATCCCGAAAAGGCAAAGTATATGATTATGTCTCGTGACCAGAATATTGTACGAAATGGAAATATAAAGGTTGGAAATATATCCTTTGAAGAGGTAGAAATTTTCAAATATCTTGGAGCAACACTAACAAATATAAATGACACTCGGGAGGAAATTAACCGCAGAATGCGTTTTATTATTCGGTTGAGAAGCATTTATCATCCAGTCTGCTCTCAAAACAAACTGAAAGAATTTACAAAACAATAAATATTACCGGTTCTTCTATATGACTGTGAAACTTGGACTCTCACTTTGAGAGAGGAACAGAGGTTAAGGGTGTTTGAGAATAAGATGCTTGGAAAAATATTTGGGGCTAAGAGAAATGAAGTTACAGGAGAATGAAGAAAGTTACATAACGCAGAACTGCACGCATTTTATTCTTCACCTGATATAATTAGGAACATTAAATCCAGACGTTTGAGATAGGCAGGGCATGTAGCACGTATGGGGGAATCCAGAAATGCATATATAGAATGTAAGCTGGGAGGCCGGAGGGAATAAAACCTTTGGGAAGGTCGAAAAGTAGATGGGAGAATAATATTGAAATGTATTTGAGGGAGTTGGGATATGATTGTAGAGACTGGATTAACCTTGCTCAGGATAGGGACTAATGACGAGTTTATGTCAGGGCGGCAATGAACCTCTGAGTTCCTTAAAAGCCTTAAGTATTATTATTATTATTATTATTATTATTATTATTATTATTATTATATTAAGAGTGTTTGGTTAATATTGAAATATGTTAAAAAGAAAGTGCATTATATTTGTTTTTATTTGCTTTTATTGGATTTGTGTTACCTCATGAGTCATCATTTTATTTAGATTTATATCTACCAATTATGTTACCGAATTACTTTAATTTATGAATAATATTACTCTTCACCGAAGAAAACATGATTGTATGAAAGGCAAGTGATGTTATAAAATAAATAAACATTATGTTCTTCAGTTCAAGGTTCCACTTTTTTATTATTTTATCCACTTTCCGTAATAGTAAGTAATTCTGTGTAGTGGTGGTGGTGGTGGTGGTGGTGGTGGTGGTGGTGGTAGTAGTAGTAGTAGTAGTAGTAGTAGTAGTAGTAGTAGTAGTAGTAGTAGTAGTAGTAGTAGTAGTAGTAGTAGTAGTAGTAGTAGTAGTAGTAGTAGTAGTATAGCAGTAGCAGCAGCAGGTTTATTTTGTCTGGCAGAGTTAAGGCCATGAGGCCTTCTCTTCCACTCAACCAGGTTTCAATAATATACATGAAATACAAAATTAGATTACAAAACAACACAAAAGAAAATACCTTAGAAATTACATAAAATATACTAGAAAATTACAATAGTCAAGATCGGTTACATAATATAAAATTACAAATAGTCATGATCGGTTACATAATATATAAAATAAAGTAGAAAATTACACATAATCAAAATCAGTTACATAACATAACGGGAATATACACGTTCACACACACATACACACACACACAAACACACAATTTGTAAGACCTAAAATGCTCGAGATAAATTCGACGATTAATTCACTTCAGATATATTATGCAGTTAATATACTAATAGGAGAATGTTGTGTGTTATTTTTTAAGTGCTTTAGGCAGCACTTCTTGGAGCCCGTTTCTTTCGATCTTCTTTTTTACTTATCCGCAGCGTTTAACGTTTACATCACATGTTAATTTATTAGCTGTTAGTATTGTGACAGCGACGTGAGATTCGAACTCACGACCAGCGTCCCGCAAGAGAGCAGGTCGACCGTGAGTCGACACGGGCTCCACGGAGCACTGGGGGACGGCGCGCGGCAGGGAGAGGAGAGAGGAGGTTACGACACGCTGTTCCGCGGCAGAGAGGGGAAAGTAAAGCAGCTGGTGACTGAGGAGAAAGATCCAGAGAAGTCTGGATATCCGTTATCTTCTAGGCATCTGTCGACCGACCGCGAACTCTCGAGAAACTATGGCTTAGTTATAAATACAACGCGCAAGTGAACGCGAGTGATTCAGCCCGTCAGTAAGCCAGTGTTGCTAAAGTCAGTGGAGAGCAAGCCAGACAGTCTTGTGTAGCAGTGAAGCCAGCTTCGAGACCAGAGCGCGACTTGAGTTGTGTCCGTAACTGTGGAGCCTGAAGCCCGGAGTTCGAGTGCAGTGGACCGCAGTTGGGGGACCTGAGTTCGAATCGGATCGTCTCTGAAGGTCTGGGGTTCGAGATTCTGTGAACGCGAGTGACTGAGCTAGAAGAACTAGCCTAGACAAACGAGCTGTGAACTGAGAACTAACAGTTCTGTGTTGTAATTAGTGCTTTGTGAATATTAGTTAAGATTAACAGTTCATTGTTGTTCGTAATAGTCCAAGTAAATTGTCATTGTCGTTTGTGGAGTGCAATAACGAATGCTGTGTTGCTGTGCGGAGAGCAAATCCCATTGTTGACGGGAGTGAAATTAAATTGTAGAAAGTGAAGAGTTATTGTTGAGATAATAAAATTTTCATTGTTGTCTAGTATAAAACGTTACAGTATTATAAATTATTTTATCAATTTTATTTCATCTGTCATATATAACAACACTGAAGGTTAAACAGGCCTTTCATGTAAAATAACTCCGCAAATAGTTTCAATCACGCAAATTTCCAAATGCCATTTTGCATTGAAGAGAAGCACTTCTTTTCTCGTCAATTGGCAAAGCGAAATCGCTTTACTACAACGCTTTTAAAACACACTTGGTTTCACTTTCAAAGCATGTTCTAAAATCGACTCTATCTATCCAAATTTTAAATCTGCCGCCACAAATTTGTACTCGGTACTGTACTCGGATCAACCGAGTAATTACGTCATAGTTACTGCTCCGAACTGAACCGCCCTGTCCCTAGCCCTAGCCTATATTATGTTCCGAAAATTGCAAGTGAGACTTACCTGGTCGAGAATGAAGTTTGAGAACCCGAGGCCCGAAAAGCCAAGGTTTCGTAGCATTCGGGTTCAGATAAGTCACTTACAATTTACGGTTAGTGAATAACTTTTTGCAATACTTAAAAAAAATAAAAATAATAATAAATCGATGTTGCATTTCTAAATTTTGCAATAGATTCATTCATTCAAGTAACACATGTTACTTGTTTATGTATCGGCATTTGGTGATTAGGTTACTATTCTGTTCGTTGCTACGTCATTTCCAACACGTACTAAATTTAAGACCTATCACACAACGTAATAGTTTCGCTACCAACTTTACAGCTCTGGTTAACACAGTGAAGTCATTTATTTATTTATTTATTTATTTATTTATTTATTTATTTACTTATTTATAAAACAATTATATTACCGGTTCTTTTGTATGGTTGCGAAACTTGGACTCTCACTTTGACAGAGGAACAGAGGTTAAGGGTATTTGAGAATAAGGTGCTTATGAAAATATTTGGGGCTAAGACGGATGAAGTTACAGGAGAATGGAGAAAGTTACATATCGCAGAACTGCAAGCATGTTATTCTTCACTTCACATAATTAGGAACATTAAATCTAGACGTTTAAGATGGGCAGGGCATGTAACACGTACGGGTGAATGCAGAGTGTTAGTTGGAAGGTCGGAGGAAATAACACCTTTGGGGAGACCGAGACAAAAATGGGAGGATAATATTTAAGATGGATATGAGGGAGGTGGGATATGGTGGTAGAGTCTAAATTAATCTTGTTCAGGGTAAGGACCGGTGGCGGGCTTAGCTGAGAGCGGCAATTAACCTCCGGGTTCCTTGAAAGCTGTAAATATTTATTTATTTAGGCCTACATATTCATTAATTTTTTGTGTATTTATTTACTGATTTGTTTATTTATTTATATATTTGTGTGTGTCTGTTTGTTTGTTTGTCTGTTTGTCTATTCATTCAGTGATTTATTTATTTATTTAATTAACTTAACATTTCATAACTAATATACTAATAATAATGACAAATAGTAATAATTTTACAAATTATTTCATTGATTTCCCAGTGGCGTATTCAAGGCCTATATTGCAAAATCGAAAAAAGATCTTGAATGCTTTTGATCTTCCTTATAATCAAAATATGTATTCGTTCTATCTTTCCATTGTTTTTCTGACAGCTTTATATAATTATAATTTCTTTGCCCAAGTCGTCTTTCATCATAAGATCTGTAACATTTTGTTTTTCTTGGGACCATATTTCTTTACGACCATCTTAAAAAATTAGTCGATAAAGTATTGACTCGTCCTATATGAACACCTGAATGGACTGATTCTCTTCTTAGGTCGAAAATAGTCTAGGACAACCTTTAAATAATAATAATAATAATAATAATAATAATAATAATAATAATAATAATAATCCGTGGCGCTACAGCCCGTGAAGGGCCTAGACCGACCAGGCGGCTCCTGGCCTCACGCCCACATGCCGAAGCAGAGGTGGACGATCATCCAACCAGAATGGAGGTATCGTGTGGTTAGCACGATGATCCCCCCAGCCGTTATAGCTGGTATTCGCAACCGGATTTCGCTACCTATCTTAGCTCCCCAAGTGCATCACGATGCTGGGTGGGCACCGGTCCCATACACTGGCCGAAATTTCATGAGAAAATTTCTTCCCTCATGAGGTCTCGAACCAGCGCGCATTCCGTAACGCGAGTCCTAGGCGGGATGCCTTAGACCGCGACGCCACGGCGCGGGACAGGACAACCTTTAGACTCTCTAAATAAAAAAAAGTTACCTCTCTATCCCGTTTTCTATTCTTTATATACATTCACATTTACCATGAGGAGAAATATCGACAGTTTTAATGTATCTGTGAAGAATTTTCACAATTTCTTATTAATTTTTTCAATGCCGTGTCCAACGTATGTTCAACGTCTTCGTCAATGTCGTCTATCGCCTTCTATCACGTTGCAGTGAAATAAAAACGATAATACTATAGTACGTATTAGGTATTATACAGTAGCCTGTATTGATCCTTCACTCTCTTTGGAAGTTGATGTATTATTGATAGGATTTAAACACTGTGTCATGAATTTTTTTTCCGTATAGTTAAGGCTGTAATATGACCATTTTTCCAGAATTGACCAATAATTAATTTAAAGGAATTTTCATAATGTTGTAGAAGTATATTAAATTTAAACGTTTAGGTGCTATACAATTATTTGAAATTCATAAAACGAATAAAATCAGTTTTATTACAAATTGAATTAATTCAAATGTGTGACCACCTGTCCAGGATTCCTGATGAATCTGACAACCTTGCCTTTTTGAGGGGGGAATAATGTTCTTGAAAACAAAGATGTAATTTTTTTTAATTCAATACACTACACTACAGTACATAAATTATTTTAAAACTTCTCCAAAAACTATTTACACCTAGTAAAGCCTAATATGTATGACCTGTATTGTGTGCAGGTTAATTTAGAAGATTAGTTTCTACGATCATATTATATGTCATCTTATCGGAAGAGAACATTATGGATAGAATCATATTATATGAAGAGTGTTGGTAGGAGTGGTATGGATTTGAATCTTCATTATTGTACTTTAAAATTTCATTCTGTCACACTCATTTTGTTAATCACACATCAATTCATTTTTACATTGTTATGATGTTAATCATTTAATCAATTATATTGTTATGTTTTTATAATTTTGGCATTTGTCATTTACTGCTTCCACTAACTAAGCATGCAGTACGCCTTCGACATCTCATTTAGCAGTCGTAGCAACGGTACGTTCGTTTCAATTGTTCTTGTCTATAGTACATTAGTATGAACATGACATTAGGTAGGAATAGCTAGGTGTGTGTTGCGTGCATTTATATCCTGAAAATCACACAATGTTAGTGAAATTATACAAAGATTGGTTATTATTTTTCCTAAACTGTAAATTTCTAGCCACAAATGGGATTAACAGCATATCAGAGTCCGTGGAATTCAAAGTACCTAAATCCATTGCTCAGGAAAATGCCGACAAATCGGCCATTGTAATTCCAGCGCGCTGTGCAGTATACAGTCATATACGGAACGAATGTAATGTTAAGTGCGAAAAATATCATTCTGTTGTGTCCCGAACTGTTTACAGAGAACTGAACAGTTTCACATTTGTTTTCTATGTCACGAGGTGAAAGAAACAAAGAAAACGGAAAGAAGTGATTATAAAACTGAAAAGGAAGGATCCACTACCTAAGCGAACAGTAGATTAATTGTGAGATTAATGAATGACTTTATCTTGATATATATAGTTTTGTTTAATTTGGGCCCCAAAATGTTTTTATAAGACTAATCTAGGAATTTAAGTTGTTGCAGCAATGATATTTCTACATAAAACAACTGAAACGTATTTATCAATTAGGAAAAATGTCAAATTTCACTATTTTCTCTCCTTAAAAACCGAAGATTTCTGCATTCAATTCTAATTTCTATTTGCCACAATGTCATAATATAGTTGTTAAAGCTCTGAATTAATTCTTCAGGACAAAATTGTATCGTTTGGCATGATTTGGAAATAGGCTACAAAGAAAGGCCGTAGAAATGCTATTAAATGCGGAAGCCGAAGAGTGGGCACGAGAAATGCAGTTTGAAATGTCTGGATTTGTTTCTTTTTAATAATAACATTGCTGTTTTTATTATTATTTGTAATTAATTAAGTTCATGTTGCTGCAGTACCTATAATATTGTGATGTGTGAAAATATCTATAGGCCTAGAACACTTAAATGTATATTTATGCCACATCCACGGACTCTGTCTGCATAACAGCACATGAGGAGAGCATCAAAATCAACAAAAAGCATATTACACTCAGGAACAAAAAAAACGGACCCTTTAATATTTGCTAGTATTTTACAAAACATTGTCTTCTTATACAATATTATGGTAGCCATCTGTTGTTATGGAGACGTGTATACATTGTTGATTGTTTTTTGTTTTATAAACAAGCCATTACAACCAAATATTCCAATTTTGCTTTCGGGGTCTCAGGTATAACAATTTTGTCTCAACCATTTGTGCTTCATTATCGTTATCATTCATTATTTCTTTATTTTTACATTTTCTGAGTTTAAGTGGGGTTGTAACATTTGTCTTAAAACAAGATGCGACCTGAAGATGTGGCTCGAGCTGTAGCCCTTTACGATGATGGACGCAGTTACATTGCAAATGTTATGAATATGGCTAGAAGCACAACCCATGATGCCATAAAACGGTATAGAGAGACCCTAGAATATACCAGAAGACCAGGTTCGGGTCGTCCAAGAGCTACAAATCCAAATGAAGACAGGTATATTGTGTTGAGAGTTCTTAGGGAGCGCAACCTGCCAGCTACTAGTGTAGCCCAGCAATTTGTTAACATGCATGGACGCCCAATTTCGGCCAAAACAGTTAGAAGGAGGTTGAAAGCAAGTGGACTGATATCAAGTAGACCTGCAACTGGTCCCAGACTTCTCAGGATGCATCGAGTTTGTAAAGAAAACACCTTTTAGGATATAAGGCTTTAATAAACAGAGAACCAATACAGGTTACTACAACAAACAAACACGTTGCTATGACACCAAGTAATTCATTTTCACTACATTCTTCCCCTCTTTGATGTTACTTGCTAACATAGTCATCCAGGTGCTTAGGCGATACTCTTGTCCGATTAGAACGACGAAGCTGCTGTTCTTGTAGACCATTATCACTGTTATTTTCGTTCCCACCATTAACTGTAGAGTCCTGTCTTACAGGGATGCTGTTCTGTTCATCATCGACAACTCTGTGTGTTTTTCTATGAGATCCCGCTCTTTGTTGTCATTCTCATGTGGTAACATAGATGGCGATTCCTGGGCACATGGAGCTAACTGCCTTGTAGATACAGTATCTTCTCTACCATTCGAGTAGCGGACATGAGCATACTCGGGGTTCGCTTCTAGAAGTTCTACCTCATCAACCAAAGGGCAATATTTTGTAGGACGCTCATTACGTTTTAGCAACACTGGTCCAGGTGTTGTTAGCCATGTTGGTAGAGAAAAACCATAAGATGATCTTCTGGAATGAATAAACATACGTTCGTGGGGAGTCTGGTTAGTTGCAGTGCATAGCAACGATCTTATTGAATGAAGGGCATCCAGGAGAACTGTCTCCCTCTGTGATACTTCTAACTTTCTGCCTCTCAGAGCTAATAAAATAGTTTTCCATATTATCCCATTGTACCTTTCAGCTTGCCCATTGCCTTGAGGATTATACGGAGTAGTGCGACTAGTTGCTATACCATGACTTGCTAAGAAAGCTTTCAATTCATACAATATAAGGGATGTACCTCTGTCTGAATGGATGTAAGAGGGCATACCAAATATGGAGAAAAGTTGTTGTAAACATTTAATTACTGTCGAAGACTTCATATCCGAGCAAGGAAATACGAAGGGATATCTAGAATATTCGTCCACAACTGTCAGAATGTACCGATTTCTAGTAGTTGAAGGGATTGGTCCCTTGAAGTCTATATTTAATCGTTCAAAGGGTGAGGTTGCCTTTATTAATTTTCCATTGTTTCTGAAAATCTAGGTTTAAGTTCTGCACATACATTACATGATGTAGTTACTTTCTTAATATCATCGAGTGATTATGGTAAGTTTTTACTTCTTACCCAGTGATAAAGACGAGTTATTCCAGGATGGCAGAATGCTTGATGTAATGTTCTTAGTTTGTCTCCAGGCATTTCTGTAGCAGAACATATACGGGAGAATGCATCAGCAACTGCATTTTCTCGTCCAGGCCAGTAAACTATATCATATTTATAACACGACAGTTCAAGTTGCCATCTCTTAATCTTCTCATTCTTTATCTTGTTCTTTGTAGTATTATTAAACATGAACATAACTGATTTCTGATCGGTTATCAGTTTAAAATAACGATTTACGAGGTAATGTCTCCATTTACGCAAGGCCTCAACAATAGCATAGGCTTCCTTTTCGACAGCAGATTTCCTCTGTTCTGTTTTAGAAAGAGTTCTAGAGAAGAAAGCAACCGGTCTCCCTGACTGTGACAAAGTCGCTCCAATAGCAAAATCAGAGGCATCTGTTTCAACTGTAAATGGGGAGTCTTCATCAATAGAAGTTACAATTGAATCTGCAACTTCTTGTTTTAGACTTTTAAAAGCAAGTGCAGCATCCTGAGTCATAGGAAAAGCCTTACATTGAACAAGGTCGTACCTTCTCGGAAAATTTGGGTATCCACCCTGAATAATGTGCAAACATTCCCACTGCACGTCGTAAAGTGCGACTGTCACAAGGTTGAGGTAAATTTAACAGAGGGCCAAGTCGTTCAACATCTGGCTTGATAGTTTTATTCTCAATTGTATAGCCTAATAAATTGATACGTCTAGTAGAGAAGACAGATTTATTCTCATTTAGTGTGAGTTGAAATTTATCTGCAGCTTTGAGGAAACGTTGCAAATTAATATCATGTTCTTCCTGAGTACGTCCACATATTGTTACATCATCCAAGTACGAAAATGTGTCCTTTAGATTTTGTGATTCAATAATAGCGTCAATAGCTCTTTGGAAACATGCTACCTCATTCGTTACACCAAAAGGAATTCGACAGAACTGACATAATCGACCACACGCTTCGAAAGCCGTATGTGGCTTATCTTTCGACATAATAGGTATCTGGTGATACGCACTACGCAGATCTATAGTGCTGAATATTTCATATTTACTCACTTTCCTTACAACGTCTTCTAATCGAGGTATGGGATATGCGTCCAAAAGAGTGAATCTATTAATCGTCTGAGAGTAATCAATTACCATTCGTCTTTTATGATTATCACTGGAAGTGATTAAGACCTGTGCTCGCCATGGAGATCGACTTTCTTCTATGATTCCCTCTGATAATAATTTTTCAACTTCTCGTTTTATGAACTCATTGTCCTCATTTGAGTGTCGTCGAGATTTTATGGCAATAGGAGTGCAATCAGAAGTGTGTTAAAAAGTGATGCTGGAGGGACAAGAGCAGTAACTAAACTGCATACTGAAAGAGGATCTTTAGATCCACCAAACGAAATATTGAGACTAATGTGCTGTCTTAAAATGTCATATCCAATAATTACATCAGCACATAAGCCTTTTAAAATTAGAAGGCTAATACGATTATATGTGTGATCCTTCAATTGTAATGTTACTATACACATTCCTTTCACATGAGATTGGAGAGATGTAGACATGACCTAGAGTCCTGATCTTGCTCCCAGCGATTTTCACGTTTTCTTGCACAACCCATATTGACTGGTTACTAACAAATTTGCACATATTTTATTTTTCATGTTGTAAAATAAAATAGAATAACTTAGAAAATGTAACTGATCGTACTGCTATATACTACACACTGTACTTTATTGTTATGGCTGCAGTTTTATATTATTCTCAAGTCAAATAGGCACTATAAACCGTTACGGACGATTCTACATCGCATCTCTCCCATCCTGTGATAGCAAATACCTTGCTATTATAATACCGGACAGATAGCAATTTTACGTGCGACCGACACTGGTCCTGCTATCTAGGTGGCCGGTGTGGTGATACTCGTGAAACAAGCTGTAATCAACTGCAATGTATATTTTTGCTGGGCTAGTTAATAGTTTTATTAATTAGTGCTGTGTTAAAATGTCAGAGTGTATATGTACTGTTTGTAATTGCTACAATTACAACATTACAAATTGCTCCAAATCGTACTTTCGATTTCCGAGGGATCCTAAAACGTGAGTCAACAACATTCTTTAGTAGGCCTAATTCCTTCGTTTTTGTGTTGATAGAAAAATATAAATTAGCTTTTTTATTTAGATCTAATAAATGAATAAAAGTTAAAATGTATTGGAAATGTTATAAAGTTTTGTAAAATTAAGTCTTATTGTTGTTCACATGCTTTTACTAATTATTACAAGCATCAGATTACTATCAATTTTATCTTTGCAGTTGTCAGCAATGCGTATATATAAAGCATTATTGTAAATTCATTCTTAATTTCAGAATTGATTTTGTCTCACTAAAGCGAAGAGAAAATATGAAAAAATTAATTACTTAGTTACTGGTTTTTAAGGAACCCGTAGGTTCATTGCCTCCCTCACATAAGCCCGCCATATGTAACAATTAATTACGGAAAGCAATATGAAGTATACAATATTTCTCATAATAGGGCCTATGCAGCTTTGATATGAGATAATAATTTTACATTAAATACTATTCAACGTTTCCCAAGTGTTTCATATATTTTTCCACATTAGTAACTCACGTTTTAAAAATAGTCCGAATCCCGCTATGTTAATATTTGGGGACGTAATTCCATCCAGCTCCGTTAGATGTCAGGTGCGCGATATTTCGCACTCACGCCAATGCTGCTAGTATACAGCTGTCCGGTATTATTACAGTAAGGTATTTGGTGATAGCCGTTCGTAACAGTTCGGTTGCAACATTCGTGGAGGTCATAGTACTCTCTCTGTACAATTATGTAACATTCAGCCTTAAGATATAAATAATTTAATAAGTAATTAATGTCCAACTAATACTCCTATATATGAATATCAAAGTTGCATTTTCATTGGTACTAAACATACTAAATTTTCACATAACATATTGACTGCGATTAGTAAGTTTCGAATTAAAAAGATATGGCAACAATGAGTATCTATTATTCCTTACTACATGATGCGTTGAGGGATGTGGTAATGGATAGTCAACTTCACAAGGCCGAAATAGCAAACTCGGGTGATTCTGTCTTCCGTTGAAATTTGTGTAAAAGTAAATAAATAGAAATAACCTGTAGGTAAATGAGAAGTACTGTGCTGTTTATATCAGTTATTTTTACTTCATTCACATACAGTATACATACTTTAAGGGAATGGAATGATTTTGCTGGACATTATGACATTTTGGTACTACTGTAAAGTAATAATGTTGAGTTGATCGTCCTCGTCTCCTTGTATCATTAAAAGCGCGAACTCGCAGTGAGTGATATTTAAGTGAATGGTGAAGTGTTAACTTAATATACAAATATATCGTAACATGTGTGTGTTGTGAAAAATTGGAAAGTACAGGCTGCCAACGAATGTCTTCGCGAGTTGAGAGGTTAGTTTTATGGTTATTATTATAAAACATAGGCCTATATGGGTTCTGTCTTGAAATGAGTGCCAAATCTTCCGTTGGAAGATTACCACACAAATATTACACAGTACGACAGATGTTCGATATATAGAGGAGCTACTTCAAAATACGTTTTTTCTCTGTATGACATTGATTTCTATGTAGAATTTACGGTGTAAACTTTGACAGTAAATGAATCGCTGTATGCAAGAAGGGCTTGAGTCCATATTTTATCGAATATGCGTTATTGTCGAAAATTGATATGTTTCCCATGGTTACATCGATCTGTGATGGAAGGTCGTCAGTCGCTTATGCCTATACAAAAATACGAGTTGCTAGTTTGACATGTGCACAAATGGCCTCAGTCCAGGACTGAAGCTCTTTTTGCATATACCTCGACATACGCCCATATTACACGCTTTAAAAATTACATCGTAGTACGTAATCAGTGGAAGTGAGGAAATTTATCTGGAACAATAACAACAGAATAACAATCTGACGCTAGACGCGAAGTCGGCATCTATGCAGCTCACAAAATATGTATTTAGAGAACAAGAAAGTAAAAATTGTTATGAAATTTTACAAACTGCGTTATTCTGTGTCAGAAGTCGGCCATGCCAAAACTTGCAGTTAAAATTCCGCACTTTGACTGGATACGTAGTACTGCAATGCTCAGGATTTGTATTGACACTAACCTACATAACCTGTGTCATTGATCTATTGAGATATAGCAATCCTGCTAACAATGGTAGCTATCAAAGAAGATATTACTTCTACCTGTAAGGAACAATGCCGCCAACGGAAGTGAAGTAACCTTCTCAGTCGAACACAAAAGTATCACTTTCTGTCCTAGTTACTTAAATAAATACTGCAGAATGAATATTAAACATATAGATAACTTCGGAAGTTGAAAATGCATCGATGGCGTCCTCGTCGCCTTGTGCGATTAAAAGCAAAGGAATTTCGCAATGCTACATTTGTTGGGATCAAATTTCTGCACATTTAAAGGACGAAATAGAAATTATTTAATTCATTTATCATAATACACTATTCTCTTAAATTGACTGACCACATTGGGAATTAAATCAATGGCTTTCCCAATGAAAAGTTTCATATAAAACAATTTTTGTCTCTAAAGGCTCGTCTTCACTGTTAAACATTTAACAACATGATAAATATAAAATGTTGAATTTAACATGTATATGGACATTTCAAGTCTGAGTTGACTTAACATGTTGACTATGTTGAAGTTAACACTCTTAACATGTTGGCAGCAATGGAAAACTTGTCAAATTAATTCATTTTCTCGTGCAGCGTCGGTACAGTTCGGCAAAGTTCGTACAATTTCCATAGCAACAATTAACTTCCGATTTTGTGGCGCGTATCTAGTATCATTGGTCCTTGGTGTTTGCTCTAAGTTCGAAGTAATGGAGTGGACGAAAGAAAATACGGTAGAATAAAATTAATGCACTGATGTAAGGCCTTGTTTGTGGGATATGTCTGCAAAAGAATATAGAGACAAAACAAAGAAGGCCTACTGTTTTAGAGAACTAGAATTATTATTTAACTGTTTTCGAGTACACAAAAGAGAGTTTTCGCACTCTTGTCGTACGCTAAACGTTAATGCTATGTTGACGTCAGTAATGGTTATATTTGGTGATGTATGTTAATATTCGTAAAACTTCGGAAAGAATAATTGTACGGTATTACCCGCTCCTTTAACATCTATCATGTCGTAGGTCCTATTATAGTCAATCAATCGCGCTGTAATTTTTTTAATTGAGATGAAATGGCTACTCTTCAATTGTGTATTTCTTTGATGTAACGGGAAGTATTTTTGCAGCACTATATTAAAATCGTGTTCTAACATTCTTAGCAAGTTTTTGAATCCAAATCGATCTTCAACTTTAAGTCGTTTAGAATGTCTTCTGCATAGTGTCTCTTACTAAGATATTGCCGCACCCACATTCTCATTTTCTTCTTTTTCAAGGCCTTGTAACAAGCAATAGAAGCAATTACAAAAGCCAAATCATCATCTGTGTCCATTGTCCAAGGTTTGAAAAGAAGACACTATCGACATTAAAATCTCACAGACTATTTATGGTGGACTACGCAAAGAAAGTCAAGTTTAACATGTTTAACAGTGTGGACAAAGTGTTATAGTCGGAGGAACCGATTTTGGCAGATGACCTCAATGACATTTCCAGTAGGCGAGCCAATGTTTTGTGAGAACTGCGAGAATGAATTGCGATAAGGTTGTCTGTACTTGTTTATATGTTCACACACTCACCTCTCGTATCGTTATTATTAATTAATAAACACACCACGGTACAGTCCGACTCAAATAATACCTTAAATACATGTAAATGACTTTCGTTCGCAATGATTTTACAATACGTCTCCTACATTTTCTAAATTAAAAGGAAAAAGCATTGCATTGCGCATATATGAAGACTCCACTGCAAGAATGATGGATATCGTTTGGAATACATTTTGCAGGAGAAGCAATTGAAAGTTTGAAATGTTTAGCGCTCAAAGCTTAACTGTGATTTTCCGATCATTACTGGACAATGACTATCAGTGTTAATGCCATATAACTCTGTATGTACATTCTATATGTCTTAAGCTATGCATTGACGTCTTGGTTCATTTTCGACAAGAAAGTGACATCCATCATTCTTGCAGTGGACTATTCATATATATATATATATATATATATATATATATATATATATATATATAATCCTACCCTTACCAGATCGATATACAAGATTTGTCCAGCAATAATCTAGGGATCTTCTACTGGTGGTGCGACAATTCAAATTAATAAAATTACGATTCTTCTTATTAATCAAAATATAATTTGGTTAATTGGGTAAAATTGCATGCTGCGGAAGTTACATATGTATAAAGATATAATAAATAGAATTGTAATGGATATTACAAGGGCAATAATTTCTTAACACGCACATTGTGAATAGAACAGAGAAGAAAGCACTTTAAAATATTCAAAATCGTACAAAATATCGGAGAAACTAATTTTCCCTGCACAAATTGCACCAATTGAAAAATAAAATTACCATTCACAATAAATACTGTATTTTATGGATTCTAAAAAGTTGTTTATTAATTTAGAGGTATTGGCTGATGACTATACTAAATTCCAGCACAAAATTCATTCAGAATATGTAGAAATTAGACTTTCAATTTTACTAAATGTATAGGCCTACTATCAAAAGGTGTTACATACCCCCTTAAATACTGTACATGTGTTACCTATGTTTATGTATATTTGCGGTATCCGATGTTTCATTTTTTTAAATATAATTCATAGTACTGAAACTGCCATATTGAATTCGCACAAATTGTATTATTCGCAATTTTCGTCTCGAAAACTCCTAAAATATCTTATTTAATTTTTCACCCATTTTTGTCCCACTCCACCACTTTAGGGACAAAGTCGAACAAAATAATACCTTATTCGTATTATGTGATCGCAAAGATCCCCAGATATCAACTTTCATCGAGATCGGATGACATGAGATTTCTCACTCCCTTTTGCCTTTTCATCAGTACCTTAGGAAGTGGTATTTAAAAAATCTAAGAATGTTTAACAAATAATTTAGAGAGTAAACCTTCATTTTAAATTTTACGTCTCTAGTTAAATATAGTTTAGTGAATTTTTAAAATCGTCGACTTCTTTCTCTCTCCTCTCTGCTCGGAAGTAAAAAAAAAAAAAAAAAAAAAGAAAAAAAAAAGAGAAGTTATTTCAAAGGAGTAGCCTACAAGGAATTTTATTTTTTTACTTTCCTTATACATTTTAGAAACAATTCTGAGAGATGAGATGATTAGTCTAACCCAATTTTATGAGTGAATCTTTGTTTTAAATTTAAAGGCTGCACGTCTGCTGGTTAAAAAAATAAATGGGTATAATTATTTCGATTATTACTGCCTCCCATTTTCCATCTCTTAATGTTCGTATTTCGTAAAAGTCAGTCTTATCTACTGACTAAGGATTAACATATTCCCATATACATATATATATATATATATATATATATATATATATATATATATATTTCCATATATATAACAGATTATATTTCCATTTCGTACAATATTCTGGTCACGAGACATAATCATATACTTTGTCTTTTCGGGATTTACTTCCAAACCTATCGCTTTATTTGCTTCAAGTAAAATTTCCGTGTTTTCCTTAATCGTTTGTGGAGTTTTTCCTAACATATTCACATCATCCGCATAGACAAGAAGCTGATGTAACCCGTTTAATTCCAAACCCTCTCCGTTATCCTGAACTTTCCTAATGGCATATTCTAGGGCGAAGTTAAAACGTAAAGGTGATAGTGCATCTCCTTTGCTTTAGCCCACAGTGAATTGAAAAAGCATCAGATAAAAACTGGTCTATACGGACTCTGCTGTAAGTTTCACTGAGACACATTTAAATTAATCGAACTAGTTACTTGGGAATACCAGAGACACGTATAGACTACTGTAATATTTGTTTAGTTTTTGGAGGTGACTGTCCAGAGTCTAATAGAACACTCGGGCGTGCGTGTTTACTCTTATGTCCTACCCATTCCAGCTGCGATAGAGATAACTGATCTTGCAGCGGTGAGGAACTCGCTCTCGAGTTCACATTGACAAAATCCATCTGCCAAAATCCGTGGCGCGAACTTTAAATGAAATTAGCATTAACATGTTCAATCAACATGTTGGGATGTTAACAGTAAACAATTTAACATTTAACATGTTTTTGTTAAATGTTTAATAGTGTAGTTGAGCCTTAAAAGGAAGCAAGAAGGATAAAATTATATTAAACTTTCTTCTTTGAAATATCTCGAAGAATAATACACTGAAATCAGTGACATTACTTACGGTTCATCCTCCTTGTAAATGTCATAATCGCCTACTTAGGATCAAAAAAACGTATCTACGAAATCATAGTTTTGAGATATTCGGATTTAAAGGTTTGCTCTTGGAAATGTGACACTTTGTAATATTTTTCCATCGAGTATTCTGCTGTAAATCTTTATTACACTTAATGTTATAATGTTATTACTTGCTAGTCTTATTTTCACGCTGATTAATAACTTGTAATAGGCTGAACTATTATTTTAATTTATGTATGTAGATACGGTTGTCTGATTCTTAACAAATTTAAAATTGCAGTTCAACTTACGGCACTCAAACAAGGATATTACAGTATTAAGTAACATTATACTGCGTTCTATAATGTTCGACAGGAGATGTAAACATTGTCGGCACAGGTAGGAAGGCGGATAATTGCTTAAAAACCAATGGCAGAGATCACATTCCACGCTTATTTTGGGCGGTCTGAAGCGTTCTGTCCACCCAATGTCAAGATAAGCCTTGGACTGTGACCTCTGCCATTGGTTGAGTAGCAATTATGCGCCTCCCTACCTCTGCCGACAATGTTTACGTCTCCTGTCAGACATTATGGAACGCATCTGCTGGTCATGAATTGTATAAACATGATTCTGTGCGATGGAAAGTCTGAAACACAGTAATAAAGACTTTTCTCTCCAATACAGTTGGTTATTATACAGACCAGTACATTATGGGTACAATCATGGAAGTCCTTGAATTGTTTTCCTAAACGTTAATAATTTACAGGAATTTTAACTTGAGATAATACATTATAAGGTAAATGGCATTACAGATTTTTTTATTTAACAAACATAATACAGAATGTTCAGCTAAATAAAATATTTTGTTAATAATATTATTTAGGCCCTACTACATAGTTCATTCATAGATGCCTCACTCATATTTAAAAAAATAAGCATTAATAAAGTACAGAATATAGTTAAATGAATATTACATACTTCACTGACAAACTGATAAATTAATAACAGAATAATAATACTTCCAATTAATGTAACAAATCTGTAGTGAAAACTAAAATAAAACTGGCTGTGCATTTTACTCCTTGTTATCCTACGCAGCCTCATTCCCCACGAGGTCAGAATTATTAAGACCCTGGTAGAATGCATGGTATCTAAGGGGTTTATACCCTTATGACACAAATCTAGGAAATCTTTTTTATTTTCTCTACTTATACAGAGGGGGCCGTCATAAGTGGGGCAAACAATAATATTGTTTTCAGACTCTGATGACCTTCGTAGACCAGCTCTTTTCTTGGTTCGTAGAACTTGGAATGCATCATTATAGGAATATTAGTAGAATATCGTGCAAGGAACTTTTTTCCGGTATTTTATCTAAACCATCTACAACCAGGTTACAGTATCACCATTTTCTGCAGTTTTCTCATTGTTTATCATCTTCTTATGGAGTTGTCTGAAATCTAAAAAGTGAGTGTTATCCATCTTTATTACCATATGTTTGTCTGATCTCATTCTCACAATAGTATACCATCCAGTAGAATCGAATACATCCACATGTTTACTTCTTCTTTCTATGTTAGTATGGACATAGTCCACTTCCATACGTGAATGTCAGGGCTCGAAGAAACACTGGTTAATTATAGGAATATCCATTACATTCACTGCATGTAAAAGTATTGAAGTTGATATTTCTATTCTGGCCCCACATGTGACGGAAAACAAGATTATTTCTTTCCCATCTCCTTGATTTTTAGGAAATTCCATACACGTGAAGCCACATCTACTGTATCTAGTCTCTTTTTTCCTATCGTTTCGTCCCACACGTTGCAATATGTTTTGTTTACTTCTACATTAGAACAGTAAGATTATAAGCAGATAATCTCCTCTCGCAGAATATTGCCTTTGAATTTATTTTTGGACAGGAAAGAACAGTTTCCAAGTCAGTCGAATTCGACTAACACACTTTTACATTTTTTATTTTTCCTTCAGAACATTTTGAAGTCTCTTGCCATTTCCTTTTTTTATGTGATATCCCCATTACTTTTCCAAAACGTCGTCCTTTTATTTTTCTGGAGAAAGATTTGAAAATTTTAAACACTTATCACAAATCGTTTCGATGCCTATGAAATTTCAGATTGAACTCTGTTTTTAATATTTGCCGATAGAACCATAATTTCCTTCCTACCCTTCCTTCCGCGTGACACTCTTCTTGATACAAATCATCATTTAAATTAATGCATTGCTGAGAAAGAACATGGGTAATAGTCGATACGTTTAAGAGGAATGAAGCGAATCATAAATATTTATCAAGGATCAGAAAAACGTAAGCGCTGTTACATTTCAAATATTACATTAATTTGCATTGCTTTTTAGAACCCAAAGACGGATAAGCTCTTAAGTTTTTTTTTTAACTGTGCTATCAAAAATTACGTGGTGAGGTGGTTCAGTCCCCATCACGCGAAAGATAAATCAAATAATTCATATCTTTCAATAATCACACAACACAGTTTAAAGTTTTTTTTTTCAGTATGTTAATACTTTGTAAGTTGCCCATATTTAAACGTTAATCCAGAAAATCTGTGAAACTAAACAAACATTCAAAGTGAACTGACCTCACTAATGATTAGGATTTTAAACAGCATTTTCAACAATTAGATCAGAAATTCTGAATTTAATTCTTACAACAAACTAAAAGGGTTATTCCAACAAGCTTGAACGTATAACTGTAACTCATCTCAGGCATCACGATGCCTGCATGCCCGCTATAAGACCCGTGATTTCTAAACTTCACAGGTGCACTGAGAATTAACACGTAACAAAGAACACACATTATTAAAGGAAGTAACTATTCTTCCGTAAGGAAGTCTAACGTTTGAAGTTTTTCCCTAACATATACATCAGTTTGTAGATATACCCTTCTGAGTTCTTTAATGAAGTCGGGTAACGTTTATGTTTTGTTCTGCAACATATAATAAATAAATCCCATGGCAAGCCATAATATACTAAAATAATTAGGAGTCTGTGGTACGTCCAGGTCAAAATCGATCCGCAGATTCGTGTTCGGGCTCCTTGCCTTATGCACATTATTTAGCTGTTGCTGAACCCATAGCCAAATACCCCTTGTAAGATCTGAACATCTTGTTAGTCTATGGCTAATTGTATCAATAGTCCCACATTTATTACACTGTGGAGTTGGGACAATGTGGTACATGTATTTTCTCTCTTCCGCCATAATTATCCCATTAATTAGCGCATATGTCTCCCATTTCCAACTTGATGGTATATGTGGTATTTTAAAATATGACCAAATCTTCTTCCAGTTCTTATTAGGAAATTTACATTGTACACTCAGTAAACACCTCACTTGGTCTTGGCAGTAGCTGTAGATCAGTTTAGTTGTTATTTGTTCTGCTGCAATATTTGTGTCTTCCAAAAATTTGTTGGCGTCAGTGGTAAGTTTTGTCAAAGACCTAGTCATACTGGATGCATGCACTGAAGCAACATAGTTCGATATGCCCACTAGAGTGTCTATATTGTGATCAGTGCGTAATATATCTTTTATAAATAGAGCATCACATATAGTTTTTACATTAATTAACTGTAAACCTCCTTCCTTGGTCGACAATCTGCATTGAGGTCGTGCGATATGAAATACGAAACCTTTCCACAAATAGAATCCTAAAATATTTTCAATTTGTTGAGCTGTATGAATGGGTATCGGAAGAACTTGGGCAAGGTACCATATTTTGGATAAAATAAACTTGTTTATATGCCACACTTTTTAAATAACATTCATATTTCGACTGAGGTGTCTTTGGAATCCATATCTGATTTTGTTAACAATATCTTTCCAATTTGTCTCAATAACATCCATGATTTTGGGTGTAAATAGTATCCTTAAAATTTTCATTTTATTTACATTAGTAAATCGAGATGATATCGTTTGTCCTCTTGGAGTTAGGGCCATGAACGTACTTTTCGTAAAATTAATGACAGAGTTTGACGCATTCCCGAATACTTGTAGAACTTCTTGAATACGTGTAGTTTCGGTTGTTTCTTTGCATAAAAGAATTACATCGTCGGCATAGGCATAAACCGGGGTCACCATCTGTCTGTTATTGCAGAAAGAAAAGGTCAGCATCCTCAGCAGTGGTCCTAATGCACATGTAAATAATATCATTGACATTGGACAGCCCTGACGAACGGATCTTTGTATGGCGATTGGTTTAGTAAAATACCCGTTTATTTGTACACGTGACTATGCATTCTGATATAATTGTTTGAAGATATTGATAAGTTTTATAGGGATATTCAATTTATGTAACACTGCAAACAAATAGGAATGATTGATATTATCAAAGGCTTGCTCAAGATCTATGTTCAGTAACCCAGCAATATCATTATCTACTTTTTTCAATAACAAATCCCTAATAGTAGAGGGGATATTGGTGATCTTTCTTCCTGGCACTGCACACGTTTGCCCTATATTTATAATTTGAGGAAGCAGAGTTTTTAATCTATTTGAAAAAATCTTCATTAGAATTTTATAGTCGGTATTTAGAAGTGTAATCGGTCTGTAGTCTTTAATCATTCCGGTACATTGCTTTTTTGGAATAAGAATTACAATGCCCTCCGTAAAACTTGTACAGTCTAATTGACACTTAAATTCTTCATTAAACACTTCTAGGAGTTGCTCTTTTACGAAGTCCCAATAAGCCTTATAAAAAGTATAGGTAATTCCATCTGGACCTGGAGCTGATTTGGAACTTGCAGAAAATATCGCTCTTCTAATTTCCTCTTCAGTAATGGGTTGTTCTAATAGTTGTTGATCATCAAGTGATATGGCTCGTTTCAAACATTGAAGTACGTTGTGTTGATCTTGCTCAGAGTGTTCTCTATGGCGAAATCTTGCTTCAAAATACTGTATATAAAGGCTTCTTCCAATATTAGGGGGGTACCTGTGATATTTTGGTTATCTGGTGTTTTTAAATGATGGATAAATTTTGTTTGACCTTTATTCTTTTCTATAGCAACATTAAAAAGAGCGGCTTTTTCTTCAGCAATGATCGAACTATTTGTGCTTCGTGTTAAGGAACCTTGAAATACACGCTCTTGGAGTAGGTTCAGTCTCCTCTTAGCAGCTTCCTTGTGTTTAAAAACATCTTTACCGTCACATTGTTGCTGATAGATGTTCTGCAGAAGTTGATAATGATAACGCAGCTTGTTACGTGCAGTATGTGCCCTTTGTATGCCTTGGGATTTAAAAAACTGCTGAATAGCTGGTTTAACAATGTAGGTCCGTTTATTAAGAATGTTAGATGAAGACCGTCTCACTCTATCAGTCACTGCCTCCCAAAAAAAATTTAAAATCTTAGGTAATTTTGTCATCGCTTAATAGCTGCGAGTTCAGCTTCCAATAATTTTTCCCTATCTGTGGTACATGATGAAGCTTTTCCACTTTTAACATTACGCAGCCATGGTCAGAGAATGGGACTGGAGTAGTACTGACCGTTTTAAATTTACCTGTTGAAGCTGCGTTCACGTAAATTCTATCGATACGAGAAGCTGCATTCAGGTGATGATACGTAAATCGAACGTTGTTGCCATGCAGTTTTTCCCACACATCAAATAAACCGAGTTGAAGAGTCATGCGTTCTAAGGCTATCGATGGATTATATTCTCCAGTTTGGTCTTTTGCATGGAGCACACAGTTAAAATCTCCACCAAAAAATAAATGATCAAAATTATGTCTTGCATAGTAAGGTAATTCATGTGTAATAAAGTGTTCCCTTTCTGCTCTTTTATTCGAACCAGAGGGGAGGTAAACATTTACGTATAACGTATTATCTTTTGTTAACAGCGTCGTTATTCGGCCGCTTGGATGGATTTCGAATTGTTGAATTTCAATACTGGAACGATACACAATGGCAGTGCCTCTTTGATTTTCCCCAGGGTTGCATATCGCATGAAATCGTGGACCCAAAAAGAACATATTATCTATATTTATTTTTTGTAGCAAAAGAATGTTTATATCCAAAGCTCGGAACTTGGGGACTGTCTTTGAACGTGGCTAAGCGACCGGACTTCAATGTCAACAAACTCCCGCTTCCAGCACAGAGGTACTGTCAGGTCTGCTATAAAGGTGGTTCCTGGCTGGAACAACATATTGATAATATTATGGTAGGTTGAAACACGTAATTTTATAGCATATATATAAATAAACATGCAAAATGTATCAAATTTACAGTTCTGCTCTGTACATTTTATTACAGTGTATGACTACATACATTAGAAGATTTTCGAACCCATAACTTCTTTGCCTGTTAGTTAAACATGATTTGAAACGAAAGAAACTTATTTCCACGTCACATGAAGTGACGGGAGCAAACTTAATTTTTTTAATTTTATTTATTTTAACTAGCTACCTAATGAGTACAAATTACATTTATAAAATAAAAATGTTTCTAGCCACTACCGTAAGAGCCAGGCTCATGTACGGTGTGGTCTTAGTCAATAATATAACATAAAATTTACAAGGACAGTTTACTAAATACAGTAAGTAACTTAATTCAAACCAATAAATACATCACAAGAGCAAGAATAAAGAAGAAAGATAAAAAGAGAGAAAAATACACATTTAATATAAATT
Source organism: Periplaneta americana (assembly GCF_040183065.1). Classification (NCBI taxonomy): domain Eukaryota; kingdom Metazoa; phylum Arthropoda; class Insecta; order Blattodea; family Blattidae; genus Periplaneta; species Periplaneta americana. The sequence goes on from NC_091131.1 coordinate 179,317,096, forward strand.
GACAATCCGACAGAAGCCAGTGATATTCAGTAAAAACATGAATATAGTCGATAGAAATAAAAGGTAAAAAAAATACATTTATTAATATTATATATCATGAATAATTTTACAAATTTCTTTTTTAAAAGCTTCAATTTAAAAAAATTTCAAATTTGGAAAATGGTTTGTAATTTTATTATAAAGTCTTGGGCCGAAATAAAATACTGAATGTTTTCACTGTCACTGTTTCCTGTTCGATTTTCAGCAGTTGCTAGCTGATCTAGTATCTGAGAAAAATAAGTATACCGTATCCTAAATTTTTCTCGAAAATAGTTTTCAATTTCTATGTCACTACGACTTGATCCATGACTATGGACGAATTTTCCACCGATTTAATTTTTTTAGTAGGTTATTTTACGACGCTTTATCAACAGCTTAGGTTATTTAACGTCTGAATGAGATGAAGATGATAATGCCGGTGAAATGAGTCCGGGGTCCAGCACCGAAAGTTACCCAGCATTTGCTCATATTGGGTTGAGGGAAAACCCCGGAAAAAACCTCAACCAGGTAACTTGCCCCAACCGGGAATCGAACCCGAAACCTGGTTTCGCGGCTAGACGCGCTAACCGACCACCGATTTAAGGGACTGCAATGTATTTCAATGAATGCCCGTTTCCAGTCTCTAGTTTATGTGTCCCACAACTTACAAAATATAAACTCTCCATTCGAAGAAAATAATGTATCTCCTCAGAATTCCTCCACGAAATTCTGTACCTAAAATTTAAGAAATGTATTTTCAAACTTCTATAATACCCATTCGAGTAACACGTTTTTTCTAATTCCTCAAACAGACAGTTTACCTTTAATTCTCTGAATGTCATTTGTTTCGATATGACACAGTTTCTTCGTCCTTCTTCCTGTCATTCGATGTGATCACTTTCTTAATACACACGACTGTCCCTGAGCTTTGCAGCGTGAGCTTTGTGTACGTTGTACCTGTAACCTTACTCATGCACACGACACACAAGTCCCCAAGTTCCGAGCTTTGTTTATATCATTGTCATTAATAAATCTTGTTAATTACTGTTGTTTAGATCTACTGCGAAGAAGATTAACATTGAGAGTTGCCACTACATTTAAAGGGAGTGACATCAAAAGTAAAATGCACAGGCAGAAATGCATTTTATAATAAGACAACTAATTATGATATTATTACCCTTCGACTTTGGAAGTTACGGTTTGTTTCTTTTTCGCAAGACGAGGATCTCTTGAATTAACCTGCCTCTCTAAATATGGTCGAATTATTAAATCAGTCGTTTCACTCTCCATCAGCGTATCCGGAAACATTGCATCATAAGAATAATCTGTTCCGTGTTCTTGATTCACCGTAGAAATAGGAAGGCCATTCACACGATCGACAGGCATACTTTCTTTCGTGTCTTGTTGTGAGGCAGTTTGTGTACTGACCTTGACATTGACATCGTGCGTAGAAGGATTATTCTGCGCTGAAGCGGTGTTTAGATGTGGGGGAGTGCCATCCTCGGGTATCTTGTCTGACGTTGTCTCTGTTGTTATGGTTGAACTGTTAAGTGATAAATCAATAACTTCAGATACGTCTTCTTTGTTTATTGATGACGTCGAAGCGGTAGCTTTAGTTTCCGTCGTATTGCTGGATATATTATTTTTGCTAACATCCACTTCCAGTTGTTGAGAAATATTATGCTCTCTTTCTGCAGGGTCGTGGTTATTTACATCCATCTGAAGCACAGATCGTCTCGCAGGCAGCGTCCCAGCTACCAACTTAGACCAAGCAGGTTGATCACTTTTATTACGAGAAATCATATTCGCAAGGTCTTTTTTTGTTAGGACAGTTGTTTCGCAAATGACCAGTTTGATGACAGCATGAACAAGTAGTAGTTTGATTTTCATAACTTACTAAGGCTTTAAATCCACAAACATCAATATATGAGGGTATATGCGATTTCAGACCCATTTTAACTGTGCGCACTCCATTCTTAATCTTATATCTAAAAGCCTGTCCCTATGAATCATCAGTAACTGAATAAACAGAGCCGTATTTTTCTAGAACAGTCCTTATATTAGTATTAGAAAGTTCCGGAGGAAGGTTATAGATTTTTGACAGATTTAATGCCAGGTCCTGCTTTCCCTATTTTAACTTTGGTTCTCTGTCCATTATAAAATGTGAATGACAACTCACTTTAGTTCTTTCTAATATTTCTTCAACAATGTCAGTTGAAATACATTTAATGAAGACTTGCAGTGTCACCCCATTCAGTTGAATCATCTCTAGTTTGCTCTTCCATTAGCCGGAGATTTTCATAAATCCATTCGTGAAGTAGATATGGTTCTGGTCGAGGAATATCTTGCTCGGTGAAGGATATCGAAAGCGTTTGTTTCCTTTCTATCATCATAATCCTTATCGAATAAATATCAGAAGACTTAGTCAAAAGGATATACACCCAAACTTGTGCAGGAACACTTATCAAATAATCACAGTTAATAACTCTAACAAGATCACGTATGAAACTGAAACACTCACTACTCAGACAGTACAATCGCGTGCGTACGCTACCAAAGCTTGCTCGCCTACGTTTGTTTGATCCGTGCTGTTATTCATAAAATGTAGATACGCTAGCTCCTAAAATACGAACAAGAGGCATATATATGAGAGGGGTTCAAAAGCCGGATTAAGTGTAATCTGTCAAGAAGCTTCTCTCAACTACCAGAGGAGCGCCACAAGCAAGCAAAAAATTGCGGGAATTTCAAAATACTTCTCTTCACCTCCCCTCTGTAGTAGTATATTATTATTTACAATTTCAAGACTTCCGCCTATAACTATTAGAAATTCTCTGCACCTCGACGTGAGTTATTTACAAGTTCTCTCTGTTATATTACTATTTATATGAGTGTTTTTGAAATGCAACCATCCCTACTAAAATTATTATTTTTTTGTTGGAATAAAGATCTTCAACCAACATCAACATCTTCAGAACGTGATATGCCAGGAAGTGAAGGTAGGAAAAGGGCTGTGAAATATGAAATGAATTAGTCATGACCAACCAAATCTGTTGTGGTTAGAATGCATTAAAATTTATTTAGGTAACAATATTTTTTTTCATAAACATACAAGATATTTTGTTACAATTAACTTCGACTGTTTTATTGCAATACAGAAAAGATTTCATGATCCTAAGTTCACTATTAGTACAATAATATAATTAATATAATATAATTAACATCACAGGAAAGTGTAAAAAAAAATCATATGCATACTTAAGTCTGCTGGAAATCAGAGATTATTTCATGAAAAAAATTTAATGTCAGTTTATTTCATTTTCTTAAATGTCTAGATTTATTATTGTGTTATGAAGAAAATAATTTCAAATCATCCTCAGTAGAAATCGGAGTCTGCAATGCTGTACTCTTATTGTCTTGTACAAATAAATATTGATGTTTCAAATAAGCAGTTACAATGTGTTAAGGCTTGTGATAACATTGAAGGCACATACATTTTTTTTAAGATTAACACTTAATAGCTTTATGCCAGTTTGTTCGTAATTTTCTACATTAAATTCGAGACTGTGTATGGGAACATTGGAGAGCAAGAGAGTCGATGGGTTTATTGAAAAAACTCAGCATTAGTTAACATTAAATTTTATATGTTATTGAACACTTTTAATAAGCTGCACTGATTAAAGATTCATCCCAACCTATATCTAGCATCCACAACTGAATTTACTCCCTTTATGGTATGATTTGTCGTTTACCTTTGAAATATTCTACCTGCTAGTGTAACCGTCCTTGTGTTTAAATTATATGAAATGTTAACTAGGATATAAAATATCTTTCAAAGGTTTTGTTTAATGTGTCGAGAAGATGGCTCCTGTGTTTGACACACAACCTTGGCCACAATCAATATCACATAATAGAAATTGTATATGAGCATAGGCTTAATAATCAAAAAGCTTACATCTTGCTTGGGGTAAAGCCAGATCAACCATTTTATTCAGCAAATGGTCAGATAATTGTGGATTTCCTTTACACAAACCATCTCTTAAAATGTACACGAAATATGTCGAAAAAGTAAAACGTAATATTTTAAGCCTAAAATAGCAAAATGGAAACATATAGGTCTATAGTATACAAATTTGATAAAGATAACCAGTTTCGGTTAACAAGAATTAATGATAAACCTTTGTATGCAAGTGTATTGAAACTGATGACAATAAGGACCACAGCATGGACTTAAGCCATTCAGTAGCTGCAGACATTTCTTGCTTGCCAAGACTGGCTGTACATGCAGGAGATGCAACACATAGAGCAGAATTTGTAGGAAACATGGACAAGACATTTGATTCACTGAATGGAAGTACAGTTTTCGAGAATAGGAAAACAGTATGTGTGGCTGTGGAAGAAAAGTCTATGCTTGTATTCATCTGGAATGAAATGTTGAATTTTTAGTACTGTCAAATTTATAAACAGTGACAAACTAGGCATGTGCCATCGACATTTTGTTGGATTTATGACTTAAATGGAGCAAAATTACTGTAGGAAGTCGTTAAAAATGTACACTGATATGCATTTGCTCTTAATTTGGAATATTAATCAAGATTACTTAGAGATTTACTTTTGCATAATTAGAAATAATGATGGTAGAACAAGCCAGATAACTCTTCTTGCAATGATATTCAGTACAGTAATCGGGCATTGCTGCTCAAAATGATGTTATGTTCTAGTAACAAATGAAATTGTGAAAGAGGTTAATAGCTGGTGAGAGAATCTTTTAATTTCTCTGATGATGGTAATGAGCTCGTGAATGCAAATGCATTATAATATATTGCTGGTTATATTGCTAAGAAGGCATGTGATGCTAAACAGTGTGTTAATTGTCGTGGAGCTCTTGCAGACAATGAAAAATACAAGAGGGCATAACATGTATGTTCAAGGAATATGAAAAAGTAATCGAAGATCCTCAGTTGCCATCGACGTATTCATTAGAATGTGTGACATTGATGACCAAGATGTTTCATAATGGCTTAGAAAATCTGCTCTCACAGAATGATGTAATAAAGCAATTTAATGAGCTTGATTCATAATAGTGTTAATTTTGATTTTCTTTCATACCGGTACTGTAACTATACTGCAAAAATTATTTTTTTCTCACTATAATGTTAAATCAATGCAAGACTCAGAAAACTGAATGAAGTTCTGTCTTCTGATGTAAAAAAAAATAAGAAAACAAAAACCATCTGCACCAATAAACTGCTAACATAAATAGCATAAATATAATATGAAATTATATTATATAAGACTCCAGTTTATTGATGCAGAATTTTTTTCATTTTCTTTTCTTCCTTTTTGTTGTCATCACTTGACAGTTCTTCATTCATTCTCCGTAATCTTGTATGAATCAGCACTCTTGTGAACAATGAAACAAAATAACTTTTACAATCAGAATTACAAGTATGTGCAAGAAAATCAAAACAAATTTCATCCTGAATGAGGCTAGTAAATCTGTACTACATCAGGCTTGAAAATCAGATTTCCAAAGTTATTATCAAACTTATGTGTCATATCTTCAACACATTTAAATAAATTTGCAGAATACCTTTTGAACATTTTTCGTGTACTTTTAATCAAGTGTGGAGTGTAAAGTGTGGAATGTAAAAAAAATGCCACAATTTTTTTGTCATTTACTGTAGTAACTCCCAATGAATGATACGCTTTTTGATTGTTAGAGCCCTGATTACAAACAGTAGCTACTACTTTTAAACCAATGCTACTCAGCTTCTCTATTGCTTTGCCAATGAGTTCAACTAATGTATTGCCAGGGGTGCTTGAATGTGCTAAGAAAGAGCCAGGAACTTGTTTGTAATTACTGCAAAATACCTCTAACCATTAACATAAGGCCTTGGTTGGCAATTTTATCTGATGAATAATTGCTAGAATACCTCTCGAAGCCATCTACTATGTCTTCATTGCTACTGTAGCACAAGTTTGCTTTTAAAGACATTTCATCCCACATATGGCAACACAGTTTGTCAGTCTCAGTCATCTTACTACAGGCATTCCTTAGTATGTCAAATAGTTTATCACTAAAACCTACATCAGTGATATACTTTTGCAATACTCTAAGCAATGTAGGCTTTGAAGGGAAATTTAATAATTTCCTAATCATCCTATAAGAACTTAGGCTCTGTAAATAAATGTTAAGAGCCTTTGTTTTCATTTCCGATGACCACCGATTTCCTCTGTACACACCGTGCATCTGAAGAGATGCAATTTCTTACCAGTTCACATAATGTCCCAGGAACCTTACTCTTTATACATGCAAGGGCAGTGTGTATCTTCGGTTCTTTCTGCGTAGTCTTGAGAACTTTTCCTCTCAGATGATCCAATTGTACTCGAAGGCTGCAAATCTTTCTCCTCTTCGGTGTTACTATCAATCTCCCCGTGGTCTCCGCAACTCTTGAATTGGGTTGATCAGCCTCTTCCCACTCCATGTGACTTGGCCCTGCAGAATCTGTATAAAACAAAACAACAGAAAATATATAATTATAAACTAACAATAAGAGTAAGCAGGCCTATAACACCACGAATAGAGGTTGCAGTTATGGGGTCTACTAAGGCCAATATGGGACTACTTATCTTTCCCTATAAACAACATTTATAGAATCTCCAATTATGATAGAAGTTAGTTCTGAAGTATTGAAATTGCATATCATCGGGTAACTTTAAAAATCTTGTAACTGCATTTCAGGAAATTGCACAAAAGAACAAAAGAAGTTATTATTTTTATATCCCTGCTAACAATTGTTATGCATTTGTTACATACAAACTGTAGAAGAATTTTCATACTAACGAGGTGTTATGAGCAGACGCATTTTAAAAATAGTTATACACAGATTTCAACATTCTGTAAAATTTGGACTTGGTTTTAGAAGTCAGCCGATGATACCTAAAAAGTATACGATTAAATAAGTTACTTTGACCGATGGAGGTAGTCTGAACTTTGCAAGGTATGACTTCTCTATTCAGATGTGTGCGGAGGGTACTTGTGAAGTACTTATCTTCAAAAATGGTCCACACACACATCCCGAAAGTTGTTGTGCAATTTCTTGGGCACGTTCACCATTAGGTCTTCTCTGCCAATTACTTCTAGCCATGCCTTGCATCTGAAATCAAAAAGAGAATAAAATATCAATACAAATGATGAGCACAGGGACACCATTTCGTGGTACTTTGCAAAATCACTCAGATAAGCTAGAAAATGAAAAGAAACTGCTCCATTTACCTTAAAGGTAAAATAATAATTATTACTCCATTTGTAAGCATTTTTGGAGAAAAACACTCATAATTTAGATAATATTTTAACAGCAAAGCGGAAAAACTTGCAAGCTCCAAATTATGACTTAGAGGAACAGAAATAATGTTTGACACGTTTTCCCGCTTAGCTATTCATTTGTAAAAACACGATGTGAATCAAACAAATTTAAATGTAGGCCTAATAAAAAATTAATATTGTTAGCCTTTTCATATGCCGAAAATTTGTAGTAAAACGGTGTGCTACCGTGGCTTACTGCATCTGTTCTCTTCGATTTTCTACCTTATCTGAGTGATTTTATAAAGTGATACGAAATGCGATCATGGCGTGTGTGATGTATCATTTGGTACTTTGCCGCACCACACACGACAGAAAAAAAATTACTTCAGTAAATAACTTTTAAAATTGTAGCAAACCAGGTAAATCAAACTTCAGTGTCGTGTGCGGCAAAGTACCGGCGTTTCAGTAAAAAGAATAACTACGATAGATCCTTCTATTGAAAAATATCGCCCACGTGGTATCGGGTACTGTTAATTTAGACGAATACATATCACATAAATTAAATATATACAATACATTTAAATAATAAAGTGGGGAGTGTAAGCATATATATAACTTAAAAATTAGTATCCGGCAATTCATGCATCATGATACACGTGGCTAGAAAAATCTACAATACATCAAGTTAGTTTAAATGATAATATTAATACATTGTAAATGAAAACTCACCTTTCACTATCTCCCGTTATTTTGAAGAAACATTGGCAATCTCTTCGGGTGGCTGTTCTTCCGATTCTTGCACTCGAAATATTCGCATTTAACATGTGATGGCATTTTGTGTAACTGCACAACACACCAAACAAATTCAAAATATCTTCCCTCTTCCCCCTTGTGTTTTCCTTCGCCTTCCTTATTCAGGACTGACAACTTAAACCAAAAGCACGCATGGTCATTTTCCGTTTCCTGGAGTTTGAATTCAGTGATGCAATGTTGGTAAGAACAGAGTCCGTGGATATCCAGAGTACCGCAATCGTTTGAGCCGGCAAATGCCGACAAATCCGCCATTGTTAGTCCAGCGCGCGCTATGCAGTATACAGTTTCATAGGGAAAGAATGTAATTTAAGTGCGAAAAAATGCAGTGCTGCTGTGTTCAGAACTGTTCACAGAGAACTGAAAAAAGCGCACATTTGTTTTCTCTGTGACAAGGTGAAAGAAATAAGGAAAAAGGGAAGAAGTGAGCATACATTGTGAGATTAATGAATGACTGTATTTTTATATCTATTTTTCCAAAAATTGGGCCCCAAATATTTTTATTATAACTAATGTAGAATTTAAGTTGTTTCAGCAATTATATTTCTACATAAAACAAATTAAAATCACGTACCAATTAGGATCAGTGTCAAATTTTTACCATCTTCTCCCATTCAAATCAAGCATTTCTGAATTTAATCCTATTTGCTATTTGCAAGAATGACATAATATATTTGTGAAGTTCTGAAATCATTCTTGGGACAAGATTGTATTGTTTGGCTCGATTGGAAAATGCGGAGACCGTAGAAATTAGAAACCCTATTAAGGTTAGACTGATGTGAAATTTAAATTTTCTAAACTATTCTAGGTAGATCACTGAAATTTTGTACTTTTAATTTGTAATTTTAAATTGTGTAAATTTAGGTTTTCAAAAATTGCTACTATTGTGGCTAGAATTTTTGCCTACATACTTGTCAGACCTTCAGAAACAAAACTTACTATACAATTTTCCTTTTATTTTACTAAAAAAAATAATTAAAAATATTTGATTCACTAAAAGTGTAAAAACAGAAAAAAAAATTCAACTCGAGCGTAAAAAAATAGTATTAAAAATACCTTTTATTGATATTCTGGCTGATATGCATATATATTATCGGGCAGTACATCTCACTTGACGATTTGTGTCAGAGGAAGAATAATTGTTTGTATGCATCTGAAGTCTGATTAGTGGAATATGTATCTAATCGGCGAAGTAGGTATGCATTGGAGGGAGAAAGGAACTGGCCACCCTACCCCATTATCTCCTGGCCTAGTTGTCTCACGAGTGATGCCTTTTTGGTGGTACATATGAGATTCAAACATGTCTCCGGGCATTTGACTAAACAACAGCAACAACAAAAAATATGAGTGTTAGGTATAATCCTGATAGTAAGTTTTGTTAAGAACATATTCAAAAACCTCTAGTGATTATTGTAATACAGTAAACTCTATGTAAACTGTAAGAATAGTTTATGTATTTTTCGCGATATGACTTCCTAAGCTAAAACGACATAAAATAAATTAATTAAAAAAACCTCTAAAAAAATTCATGCACGTAGTACAAAATCTGTAAAATGTGACCCTAAATAGCTGATAGACCGGTCGTATGGTCATGAAAATTGGGAGAGGGCATCTTTAGACCAAAAAATAATTTTTAAAGGTAAAAACAAAGAAACGATTTTTTGACCAAAAATGACAAAACCTCACGTCAGTGTATCCTTGGGGACATTATACTGAAATTATTAGCTTCCATATTTTTAAAGCTAAATTCACAAAATGTTTATCACTAGTATATCTGGTTGATAATAACACATGTACAAAATTTCGTCTCTCTCTATGATAAGTGGTTTGCATTTTATTAATAACTTAATAGAATAATATTGTATTGCTTTATACAAAAAGTCCCTTGCGTCACAATTTACATTATTTTTAATTGGTATTCACTTATATGGTTCTTTATATACATTGGAACAAACATTAGTATTGGAATTTTCTGTACAGCGAATGGGTAAATTACTAGGAAATTTTATGGCTATTAATTTTTTATTTTTTATAATAAAAAATTCTAGTAATTTACTGATTAATTTTACAGCAAACCCTATAGTAAGCTTTCATTCCATGTATGTAAGGATCCATATAAGTGACAATCACTTAAGAATAATGTCAATTGTAGTGCAAGCGCCTTTTTATATAGAATTTTAATAAAATAATTAATAAAATGCAAACCACGTATCATAGGAGGATGCAATTTTGTACACTTGTCACTATTAAGCAGATATATCAGTGATAAAAGTTTGATGAATCTAGCTTCGTAAGTATGGTAGTTACGGATTTCACTGTTGTGAATTCTTAATACTAATGAACTTCGCGAAATTTCAGTATAGTGTCCCCTTATATGCGGAAGCCGGAGAGTTCGCACGAAGAGTGTAGTTACAAATGTTTAGGTTTATTGTTATTTTATTTGCAACATTGTTGTTTTAATTTGTTACTTGTAATTTATTAAGTTCTTGTTGCTATAATACCTACAACTGTGACGTTTATGAAGGAGTGTATTGAACATTTAAATGTATATTTATGCTATTATAATTATTAAATGAAGTTATTTTTTACATTAGTATGTTGACTGACAATAATGTTCTATAATGTAAGAAGATCCTTTAGACGTTTTTGCCCTTCAAATTAAAAATATCTGAGTTTTACTTTAAATATTCCTATCCCTAGCGTGTTGAAAAGGACTAACAATGGCGGCCGACTCGGTGATTGCGCTACTCTGGTATATCCACGGACTCTGGGTAAGAAACGATGGTAGCGCTCGTAGTGCTGGTTGAAAGAGTTAGCAGCGGTTAACAAGGGAAAGGATAGGACTGAATCCCTCTGTTATATTATAAGTCCTCTTGAATACGAACAAGTTAAGATACAAATACGTTTGTCTGATCCTCAGATAGACCTCAATTCCTGATTTCTTACAGTTGTGTCTGTTAAGAAATGTGGAATTTGCAGATACGCCCTCTGATCCTAAGTAGGCGAAAATTGTCCTTTTCTCAAGACACTCTTAAGCATAATACAGACCGATTATTTAGTCCTGACAGCTCAGCGACGCGAAACAGGGGAAGTAATAGGAGGAGTGGGGAGAGTTCCAGAATAGAGATAAGGGCGAGCGATCGGTAAAGGAATGCAGTACAGCTTAATTGCAATAGAAAGATACTGCTCTACCGCACACATGACATCCGATCGCTTCGAAGACAAGCGAGTGAATAATCCAAACACCCCTTGGCGTAACTAAATGGACTCGCCTGACCCAGGTGCACATCTCCGGCGACTGTCAGGACTAAATAATCGTACTGTAACTAGAAGCGATGTTCGCCTTACGCTTGCAACATGCAGTGACTGGAGACAGTTTTTAGAAACAAACCGCCTCGGAACTGCACTGTTAAGTTAGCAGTCAAAGTTTCATTAACTTAATAATAATAATAATAATAATAATAATAATAATAATAATAATAATAATAATAATAGTGGAGGAAATGAGAGCGATGTCGAATACCATTTTGTTTTCTAAACCTGTCCTCTAAAATATTCGTATGAAAATAAAGTTTTTTTTTGTTATAATATATAGAATAGGGACATCATTTTATTTTTACTTCAATTTTTATTGTACCTGAGTTTTTGAATGTACTTCACTCCCACCCCCTTCTACTAATGAAGTTCCTCCACACAGATCCAAGACCCATAGCGTAAACAACACTGAGTTAGCGAGTATAGTACGTTCCAGAAATATGTTCGGTTTTCCAGTGACGAAAGAGCTTTCAATATTGAATCATATTTTCGCACAGGTACTATCCGTTTGCGTACGTCGCATCCAGATTTCCCACACCTACTTCTGTTGGCCCCTCTGTAAAAGCTGGGCTGTTTTAGCTCTTTTCTGAAAACATTAATTTCTGTTAGGAATTGGACGTTTGCGTAATATTATAAAACTGTTTAAAATAACTTAAATAAAAGGGCCTCGTTAAGTAATTAACTGTCACGTGATTTCCTCCCTTTCTACGATCTTGCGGCATAACCACTTGGACGGACAGTAGATAGCATGTCTGAGTAATTTTATCTGTGCGGGTCGGGCAGAAGTGAAGATTGACTTTACAGTACGTAAGGTACTCTTTTATAGAGTAGGTACAGAATTATTTCAACATGAGTTACTAGTACGAAGGACGAAACTGACAATTGGAATTAGATGCAGTAATCTATAGTGCGATAATATGCACAAAAGAACTGAAGCCTGTATCGAAATGAACGGCCACCATTTTGAAAAATGTGTTTAAATATTCATATCAAATGTATTTTTCAATTTAACTTCATTCTCTATATTGTACGCTAATGTGCTGTAGACAGTATAATATACACTGCATAATGAATATGTCCGAATGGATAGCTCAGTTCGTAGTAAAATCACTTATTGTTAATACTGTACTATATATTGATTAAACAAAAACGTAATGAAAATTATCGAACTCAAAATCGCGATATTTCCTACTCTACGTAAATAGATGAACTACTTTTCTTCCCTCCTATACCTAGCAGAGTGATTTGTGTTTTACGCCAGTATCATCGAACTACAGTTATGGAAGGGGGTAGCAAACTGTATTTCCCGTTCTCTAAAGGTATAGCCAGGTTAATATTAAAAATGTTTTTAAAAATAAAATGATGTCCCTGTACATCGTAAACATAGAAAACACATAACACGTGTAATAAACAAAATTTAAAAAAGATTAAAATAGAAAAACGAATGGTTTTATGAAATAGGTATATATGGACTACACATGAAAAAACCATTGCATTTTTTTATTCATTGCAGTGGCATTTGACTGGAGTCATTTGCCGTACAATGGCAATTAAAACCGAAATGAAAGATAGAAAAGAAAATAGAGCAAAGAATGTGCAAAGTGGACGAAGGAGGGACGTGAGCACTGTTGCATTCTTTCTCTGGCCTCCCAGTATCTATCCACAAAGCTGACAGATGAAAGCGCTGGACAAGTCTTAATGTGACTTGAGTCCATGTTGTCTGAACATCCACAGAGCATGCAATAGGGGCTGCAGATGTATCGATGGCGTCCTCTTATCCTTGAGCGATTAAAACCAAAGGAATTTGGAACGTGCGGAACGTCGCAACAGATTCTCTTCTGTGCCATTCGGGGAGAGGGGAGTTTAGTGTGTCCTTCCAGTGTTTATCCTTAATTTGTTCCTCCAAACTCTTATGGAAACATTGTCTCACTCGACTTCTATGGAATGACAGCACGTTAGGATATGAAAGGGGGATAGTTGTTCCTTTCTTTGTCAGAAAGTTTGCTGCTTCATTCCTGGCTATACCGCAGTGAGAAGGTATCCACTGCAGATGTACGATTTTATTTAGTTTCTTGATATCTTTTCTACATTGTTGAATGTCATCATTAGCTGGTTGTAATAAGTAGTTTCCAATCGCAGATATCGCTGCTTTGGAGTCACTGAGGAGGACAATGTTTGGAAATGGGAAGGACCTGCACAACAGTTGTTTCACAGCAGTACATATTGGCTCTTACTCCTCCATCAAAAGGTGTATGGTTGTTGCCTATAGTGAGATACGTATAGAACAGTTGGCAATGAATTCCGGCTTCCAGTGGGCCCGTGTTTTTCTATTTGGGAGCCGTCAGTGTACACAAGCAGCCATTTGTCTTGCGGGTAGCGGATTTGTAATGTTTCTAAGGCAGAAAGACGGAGTACTTCACTACATTCGTCCTGTTTATTGTCTATTGCAATAAGATCTAGTGCATAGTCAGTATGATATAACGCAAGTGGGTTGGTTGGTTGGTTGGTTGATAGTATCAGTTGCTGGGGTTTCCAGGATAGATCCAGATTATGCCTTTCAGTGATTACTTTTTGTAGGAAACCCTCTGCGAGTTTTCCATGAAGTTTTAACGCTGATTGTCTTATTTCCGATTTGATGTCCATGTTATTGGTAGGTAGCAATAGTGAGTTTATTGGTGTTGAGTTGATAGCGTCAGTAATCAGTGTCATGGCTTCATTTTGGACACAGCCTAGCTTACTGATTCTCTGATCAGATGCAGTTATAAGGGAACCACTGCTACAGAGCGTTCGCCTACGGGTGGGGCCAGGAAAGCGGCCTGCCTGCGGTGTCGCTTGCGGGAATCGTCTATCCGTAAGCTTCCGCTTTCTATACTATACTCTGTAGGGTTTTAATTTTAAAAGTTTAGCAGCAGTAAAGACTGATGTTTTTGAAACACTAACTTCCTGTGAAACACTTCTTAGAGATTTATTAGGAGAGCGTGTAAATGATGCACTGGTTTCATCATATTTTTCTTCCGTCAATACTCTTTATTTTCGCTTAGGAATTGTAGCATTTATCGACCCTGTTGTCCTTAATTTGTTAACAAGACGTCTAACAGTTTCTCTACCCTGCATTGGAGCACCCGAATATTTCACTTCAAATTGCCTACGTACCTCTCTACATGACTCTGTTTTCACATAAGCCTATGCATCATACATAAAAAAAAATGTTCAAGCGTGAATTTTGCGTTTTGCATTGTTCACAATTTTTACACACATGCTGAATATTTAAGCAACTGTGTCAAGAAACTGCACTGTACGTGTTAAACACTGCAACATCTGGCTCACAACTGATAACTTGTCGACCTTGATATCCTTGATTGTCGAGCGTGTCTCAACAACTGCGCGCACGAAGCGGCGTATCAGTACTTGCCGGTTTCCTGGCCTCACCCGTAGGCGAACGCTCTGTATATATCATGATTGGTTTCACATATGTCTTGTAAGTACAGTTTAGCTTAGATGTAGCACATCCCCATTTGGTTCCAGCAAGTCCCTTTAGTATGGAGAGTCTGCCACGGGTTCTTGAAGCTATGTCGGAGCAATGATCTTCCCATGTGAGCTTATTATCAAGATAGACGCCCAGATAATTGAATGTATGGACATTGTCCAGTTGTGTATTATTGTAGATTATGGCCGGTGTTAGCTGATTGTGACATAGAGAAAAAGTTTGACATTTTGTTTTCTCAGCGTTCACGTTATCTAGGCAGCATTTGTTTAAGTCGTCAGAAGCGTGATTAAGAGTATTCTCAATAGCACTCTTGGCTCGCGATTTGGGGGCAGCAGTCCATAGGACAAGATCGTCGGCATAAAGTAAGGCGTGAACATTTGTGTTCTTGGTCAGTAGTGAAACCAAGTCATTAACCCTCGGTCTATATCTGCTATGGAAAAACGTACTCTATACCTGGGGTCTTTTTGACCCCGCATAGATTTCTTTCAACCTACTTGAAAATAAGAAGTTGTAAGGATAATTATTGGATAATTTATGTATTTTGGTACTTATTCAAGAGTTTATGGGAGTAGATTTTTAGTAAAGTTGTTTTATTACTGTTAAAAAGTATTAATGAAAATTTAACAGCACATAGGGGAACGGAGGGTTGTACAGCTCAGAGGGCAATCGCGCTCATGCTAATATATCTGCTTGGTTTAAATTTTGAAGAGCTCAGGAGGTGATGCTATTTTGCGGACACTGTACTAAGTGCATAGTAGTTGAATGGTTACCGTGGGAAGGCACATTTCGTTGTTGTGAGCGAGAATATTTTTGTTAGTATTTTGTTATAAGAACGCGCATATTTCAAACTGAAGGTATGTGAACAAATATCCTTTTACATTATTAACAATTAATATGTTTATGTAGGGGATAAAGTCAGCTTCACATGGTATATTTATAAACATCTGTAATAAACATCTTTCGTCGCTACATGTTAAGAATTTTAATATTGCTACGGAGGGTTGTGTCGCTCAACTGAGCGGTATTACCCTCCAGCTGAGGTTATTTCCTTGCAGAAAACAGTCCATTTAAGCCTATATTTTTATATTGGTACAATAAAATGTTATTTAAAGCATACAATATGTTAAATATTATTATGCTTTCTATTTCAACGACGTGCGATGTCTCTATTTATTCTATTATTAATTAACTTCGTAATTCGACTATTAACACATCCCGAAAAAAAGAGAAAGGTGTACAAATAAGGCAGCATGAACAATGGAGACCATGAAAACAGTTTTTAGAGCAGTTTCTTCACGAACATCAATTCGACAAGCACCTCGGCAATTCAATATCCCTTTCAGCACACTTAAGGACAGAGTAAAAGCGGGAAAGCCTTATGTCCCCCTCTTTAGGTGCAAAATGAGTTTTCAGTGAGGAAGAAGAAAATGAAACTGAAGAGTATGTTTTGACGATTTCTAGATTATACTTTGGTATTACAGCTTCCGAACTCAAAAAGATAGTTTTTGAATATGCAGAAAAACATGAAATTAAAAACAACTTTTCCAGAGACAAAAGGGAAGCTGGAAAAGATTAGTTTTACGGTTTCCTAAGACAGCATCCAAAATTGAGCTTAAGAAGAAACCTGAATCAAAAAGCTTTAACCGTATTCTGGCATTTAATAAGGATGAAATTCAACGAGTCTATAGCAATCTTGAGTCACTGTTTTCAAAATTCAACTTTCCAGCCACGAGGATCTACAATGTAGACGAGACGGAGGTCTCAACTGCCCATACTACTTCGGGCATTATTGCATCTAAAGGGACGAAACAAATTGGCGCCATTACCAGCTGGGAGAGGGGCAAGAATATTACGGTCTGCGGGACACTACATTCCCCGATGTTTATCTTCCCGCGCCAACGAATGTCACCTCAGCTACAGTGTGATGGACCTGCAGGAGCACTGTACAAGTGATCTAAAAATGGGTGATGACGTCTGAACTTTTCACAGTCTGGTTACAACACTTTACAAAGGAAACCATCGATAACACTGTTCTCCTTATAATGGACAACCACAGCAAACACCAGCCAACTCCTCCTCGCCCCGTTCCGTGATCAATTGATCAATCTCAGCCCCGCTCGCGTATGTGGTACCTAAGAGGTTACGTCCAATTTCGGCTTCCCCTTCAAAATTTTATAGAGCTCCTTCAGGGGAGCAGCGTAACCCGGAGTGAGACTAGTGGCCAACAGGCTTGGAGCTCACATATTTAGTTTTGTACAGCCCCCAACCCCTTGCAAGGACACGTTTTGCGTACCTTTTAAATTTTCCTTCCGATTCTCCTTCGATTTTTCGATTTTTCGATTTTTCGATTTTTCGAGTCACACATCACTTTCTTCATATTCCTTTTGGAAAGAGAAAGACATCCACATCATTTCAATACCTCCCACAGATTGCAGTCTCTTGACTTCACCTTCTGTGGACCATTAAAATCAGCGTTCAACAAAGAATGCGAAACTTTCTTGAAGACTCATGAAGCTCAAAAAATCACTTCATACGACATTGCAAAGCTTTTCAATCAAGCATATGGTAGAGTTTCTTCTGTGGAAAAAGCGACCAATGGATTCAAAAAGAAGTGGCATTTGGCCCTTGAACCCAAATGTTTACTCAGATGAAGATTTTATGGCTGCAATGAATTTGAGCCCACCAGGTGAAGGTTCAGTTCTTTCATTGATTGACGACGAAAATCAGATTGAAGGAAAAAGTCAGCAACTAGTGTGAAGCCAATATGTCACAAGAATTTACCCTCAATATCTTCTATACAGCCGACGACCTCTCAAGAAATTCCATCGCTTCCTTCTGCATTAGAAACAAATCAAAATAGAAAATAAATACCAATCACCAAAATATCACCTATTCCTGGCCCCTCAAAAACCATCAGCAAAAGAAGATCCACCAATACCAAACAGCATATTGAGATACTTACAGCATCACCAATGAAGGAAAAACTAAAAAACTAGAAGTCTTAGAGAAGCGCAGAGCTGACAAACTAAGACTAAGAAGTCTGAAAAACCAAAATCAACCATTGCTCCTTTATCAAAGATCAGGGCAAAGAAAATTAAAAAACCAAAAAGAAAGTTATTCGAAAGTACATCAGAAGATGAACTGGATGAAGATGATTTGTGTGACTATGATGAATTAGATGACATTAATCCAAACACACTTCTTTAGGAAGTAGAAGAGATTTGCGCTGTGTGTGGAGAATTCGGTGAAGATGGTGAAGTGAGGTTTCGGTGTACTGTATGTGCAAACTGGAAACATAAGGAATGCAGTGGGGTTGATCGATCACATAATTATAAATGCGATCACTGCACCTAAATACGCGTGAATGTTATTTACTATGTTGAGCGCCATTGCCCTACAGTGTCGGGCAATACCGCTCATTACTCATTTTCATTTTTTCCTAATAGTTCCCTAAATATAACACTTTCTTAAGTAATACTATTTCAGATGTAAAGAAAACTAGTTCATGTCTGCATTTTGTGAATAAAATACTAAGATTGACCATTGTTTTGAAAACAAATAATGGTTTTCCTTAGGTGAGCGCCAATACCCTTTCTTCGCCTAATTCTCACAAACGCATTGCACTGTTGTTTTGTTGTTGTTAATAACACTTTAGAATGCCATAAGTCTAATAACAATAAAACACAATGACTAATAATTACTACAATATATTTACCTCATATTAGAATGTCATTATACAGGGTGTTTTTGTATTCATACATTTGTAACATGTTCCGCGCCGTGGCGTCTTTGTCTAAGGCATCCTGCCTAGGATTCGCGTTACGGAATGCGCGCTGGTTCCATTCTCCATGGAGGATGAAATTTTCTCATAATATTTCGGCCAGTGTATGGAACCGGTGCCCACCCAGCATTGTGATGCACTTGGGGATCTACGATAGGTAGCAAAAATGCTGTTTCTCAAAACAGCTGTAACGGCTGGGGGGATGATTGTGCTAACCACACGATACGTCCATTCTGGTTGGATGATCGTCCACCTCTGCTTCGGCATGTGGACGTGTGGTTATTCTTGGCCCTTCGTGGTCAGCAGCGCCATGGATTTACTTTACTTTACTTTACATTTGTAACATTCAGAACACTACACTGCATTTTATATAGGTCCAATGGACAAGATACTTTCAGCCTTATCAAATAATTAGGGGTTTATTTTATCACTCCCATACAAAATAAAATTACTATTACAGTCCATATTACAGTCACATATATACTCCTATATTAAGAGTGGTTTATATTGTATAACAGTATTCATTGGTAGTGTATTTTGTATCAGGGTGATTTTCAGATATCCGACATAGCCAAATAGAGTTTTTTTTTTATTAGAACTCTGTCTATTCTGAATCAATTTGAGTTGCACACATGACACAACGCACTGTAACTGTAGCATGTTCTTGCAAACAAACTTATTACAACTTTCAAAATGCTGGTTCACTTCCTGTCAAGTGATCTTGGGCATGAATCACACTGCCTAGTTTTGGTGTTTGAACTTCAACCTGGATGTCAGACAAAAGATCCTGAAGACTGAAGCAAGTATTGATGATGTAATTGATCGTGTTCTACACTGAGGCAACAGAATTCTTTGGATTTGGAGTTTCACTAATTCCTTCCCTAATTCTAAAATAAATTTTCTCCTCGAGTTTTTTTTTTTTCCTTTCAAATTATGTAGTATTTTACAGTAGAGTGCGAAAGCATTCAGACATGCTAAGTCAAGAACGTCACAGAACAGAGCTAGTGGCCATCTTCTGATTGAACGTTCGACAGAATGGTCAACCGTTTCCACGTCAGACTTTGGCATTATAGAGGAGTATTACTTCAGATTTTCTGTGTTCATATTCACTTACTCGTATGTCAAAAGAATTATGCAGTGTTGACACCAACAAGACGGCTTTGTTCCTTTTCGGCACGTAAGCGGCCAGAAGAGTATTATTTTGTGTATAGCCAAATGTAGTTGAAATCGGAGGCCTATCCTTTGATGGTAACATTTCTTTAGGATTGGCTAGAAGTGTTCCCACTAGTGTTAGTTCTACTGTAGCAGTTCTTGTCCTAATTCAAAACTTGTGAAAAAATTGTCAATGTAACATTCCTTCCACTTCCTCTCACATAATCCACAATATCATTTACAACACCTTTCCCTTGACTTAGCTCTCTTTCCTCTGCAGACTTTCCTGTATAATTTTGTGCATTTATCAAAAAGTTTGTCTCACGATCCTCGGCAGCCCATACCTTTACCCCATGTTTCCCTGGCTTGGAAGAAATGTAAACTTTGATTGGACATCGTCTCTGAATATACACAGGTGTTCATCTACTGTAGTGTACGGTTCAGGAATATAAGACGACATACACCCATCAACAAACATTTCAGAAACTGCACGTATGACTTCTGCTTTTAACCCTGATGCACCTTTCCTTTCTTTCCTTGTCAGTTTGTCGTCGAAACCGAGACACATCAAAATACTTGAAAATCGCGAATAATTCATTGTAGCTCAGAAAATAGGCAAACCATATTCTTTGGACCAAAATTCATCAAGTAGTTTCCCCTTTGCTGTGTGCACCCTTGCTGTTATGGGAAGACCGAAGAAAGTCTGTAGTTTTGTTGAATCCGGCTTACTCCAGTGTTGAAGGGAAATGTATTTATCTTTCATATCTTCATCACGATTGTTAGTATGCATTGATATTTTATTCAACATGTGATCAGTTTTAAAAAGAGAGAAACAATCCGATCTAATTTGCAAGTAGGCTATACACTAACATGCTGAGGAATATTAGCTGTTTGGTCCACTATATTTCTAGAATGCTGCTTACGCTGTGGTGATGGCTGAGTAGCATAGTTCAGCTGTCCATTTCTTGATGTAAGTAAATGTGTCACTAATACATTGACGTTATCATCTGCACAATAGAATCAATATCTATTTCGTCTTCAACTTGAATATCTTCCTGTCACATCTACTTCCGCAACACCGCCGTCGCTTTTGAATAAGAAAACATTGTCACATTCACATCACTGTGGTCTGCGTCTTTTAGAGCATGATTAAGGCTATAACTTTTCTGAAAATCAATATTATAAATTATTATTTATTATAAAGAGAGAGACAAACCGACTTACTTCGTCAGAAATGTACTGCAAACTGAAAACAGTTAACTAAAAATTTTCAAATATCTACCAACAGTGCTTCCCTGTTCAAGAAATATCAATACTTGATCTGTATTTGTCCTATTGTTGTCATAAAATACACCAAGAGCGAGACCAAGTAATAAATTCATTATAACAAATTAGTATAGCGTACTCTATACCTGGGGTCTTTTTGACCCCATGTGATAAAAATGAAAAAAATTGTTATACCGCTTATACTAGGATCATGAAAATGTAACATAATTGTAGCCAAATGTTCACAAATAGCATTTCTGAACATGGGAGAGTTATGTCAACATTTGACATATGCATTTTTAAAAATTAAAGGAGTGGGGTCACAAAAGACCCCAGGTATAGACCGAGGGTTAATGTATAAGTTGAAAAGGAACTGCTTGTAACTGCGCCTTGTGGAAGTCCTGGGGCCTGTTTCACATTGTTTACAATCTTTGTAAATTGTAAACTTTGCTTGTAAATTGTAAACTTCTGTTTCACAATCTTTGTAATGTTGAACTTTAAGAAGGAAATCAAATCTTTACAAATTAAATTTTGCTTACTTTACAAGTATTCTGTTTCACAATGAAGAGTAATTTTACAAACGTGTAAATTTTACTTGTAAAATTAGCAAATTTTCTACAATACCTCTGAGATGTGTAAAGTTTGATACTGCAACAAATTATGAATATATACAATAAAGAATTACTTATTAAATTAATTTTTGAGTTACTAGATAATATTAAGAATTAAACTAAAGCAGTTTTGATGTTATTAAGGAGTTCTAATGACTCAGACGAAGATATTGAATTTAGGCGTAATCAAACGAAGACGTATACGTAAAATTCTCCGGGCAAGAATTAATAACACGTTCGTATCATTGTATCAATTTAATGAAAGGTTTCGAATGAGTCCCGCGCTATACTTAAGAATACCGCGTAAGTATTTGTATACGAAAACTGTTTTTAATAAACACTCGCACTTATTAAAGAAGTTCCCTGCACCAAAAATAAATAATTCGATAATGCAATAGCGACACTACTTACGCGGTATTCTGAAATAGTTTCGAGTCCCGTTTCACTGGAATCTCTCCTACAAGATATGGGACATCATATCCAACATCCAAAAGAGAAAAGTGATGCCCTAGCCCCTAATCTAAAAGCGAGAACTGTATTGTTTTGCATTGGATGCATCCTAGCTGTCAGTTCCGTGGGTTAGCAGATAAGCACGGAATTTCTAAGGTATTAGTGTGCAAAAGTGCCCACAGGGTAGTTGATGTTGTTAAAAGAGTTAAATTCGGGGCAGGTTTTTGATCACCAAAATGTTATTTACTATAGCACAGAATTTTTATGCTGCTGATGGGATCACTAGTGTTTGTGAGGTTATGGATGCAACATTAATAAATACTGATGGATCAACACAAAAAATTAACCTGATTTTGTGGTTAGACATCGTAATTATTTTATCAATTGCATATTTGTACGTGGACCAAATCTGTTATTTACTTATTTGACTAAATTTTGTGCTAACTTTGATCATTTAAGTAATAGACGTATTGGTATACTCGACCAGTCACATCACATGAAACTCCATTGTCGCCAATATATAAAAATCTAAATACTTTTAATTTTTTTAACGATACTTTATATTTTCTGTTGGAGAAATATGAATCAGCAAACATAGAACAATCTATTTTAGTACAAAATATAAACATATGTATCGATAGTAGTAAAAATACAGCGACTTTAGGTCTGCTCTTTAGCGATTTTTGTAAACTGTCGTTGGTTATCGGGTGTAACCAATAATGCGTATTTGTAAATTTCTTTAGCTGATTTTGTAATGTTCGTCAGACTTTACAAACTAATAAAATAGCATTGTGAAACACAATTTATAAGCATTTGTAATCTTTTACTTGTTATTTGTAAATTCTTAATTTGTAATTTGTAAGGATTGTGAAACGGGCCCCTGTTTAGAGCTGTTTAGTCACCGATACGGACTTGGCAGTATCATCGATCCAAGAAGTTTCTAATCCATTGTCACATTTTCCCTCTCACTCCGCTTTTGCAAAGTTTGAGAAGTAAGTTTGTTCTCCAGACTGAATCGTAAGCTTTCTTGAAGTCAATATACACCGCAGTTGTGATGAGACCTTTGTCCAAATTATCTTTAAAATTGAAGATAATGTCACTGATTAATCATATAACTTCTTTAATGTTAATATTATAAAAATTACCAGGGTGGCTCATTTCCACGTGGTGTCCGTTACTAGGCTCAGGACAATGACGGACACCACATTGAAACTAGTTAAGCAAGATATTTTTTTTAAATATCAACCTAGTAAAGAATTTGTAACTTTAATCAGTGATTCTGCAAGTGTTAAAAGAGTTTATCCAAGAATGAATAAAATAATATTATTAAAAAATTATTCCCATTCTGCGCACTTTTCATGGGGCCACAACTCACATTGAATACACATTACCCAAACGTCTCCACTTTTATCTTAAAAAAATTGACTCCTACAAAATATATGTACAGTCTGCTTTGCTGTTTTGTGGTTTGAAATGCAGACTTCCAAAATCTTAATCACAAGATTCTTTCAAGTTTACTTCACGATATTTTGAATTTGTTGTCGAGGGCTCCATAGCTTTCTGCTTCATGATGTATTCACAACACCCGCCTGAACCAGTAACGACTAAGGATACACCCCGCCCTTAACCTCGCTCACAAAAATGAGTTCATACCTCATTCATAAAAAAACAGTTTAACTGCATTATTTGGTAGCACATTTCAAGCCCTTCAAGACAACCTATAAACAGTCAGATAATTTACAACAGTATTTGTTATATAACTTATACAGTACGTTTCTGCAAAAAATTTTCCAACCACAAAAGAGATTTTCTTCTGTTGTTGTAAGACCATTTTGCCCGAAGCGCAACTCTAGATTATGACGCTAACTCAAACATAAGGAAGTTGCGGTAGTATCCGCAAGATGGAAGAACCAAATAGTGATGATTTGCTGGTATTCCAAAACCGCCTGCTATTCCGTATCCCCTCCTTTAGTCTAATAATAATAATAATAATAATAATAATAATAATAATAATAATAATAATAATAATAATAATAATAATAATAATAATAATAATAATAACAATAATAATAATAATAATAATAATAATAATGCAGTGATACTGTATTGTCGTATAAGGCTAATATAAGATGTTTTGTTTTGTAGCAAGTAAGCGACACCTCCATGTATCAACGTCGACTGTAAGGTAAGGTTTTTTTTTTTTTTTTAAGTATTGACTGGGTACACCGTGTGGAAAATCCATTTATAGATATAAATGTCTTTTAATGAGAACAATAACAAAGTATTTTCATAAACTCTATCATCATTGGATATTTAAGTCTTCCTTTTCGATGGAAGAAACTAACCGTATGAGATAAGTAGTGTTGACGTATGACTTAATTACCGTGACATGTAACATTCAGAAAAACAGCGTCTAAGCTTATTATACTCGTATTATATACAGAGTGTTTCCGAATTAGTATTACAAACTTTCATGGATGATGGTGAAGGGTACATGTATCAATTTGAGATAAGGAACCATGGTCCGGAAATGACTGAGTCGAAATTTATAAGCAAAAATAGTCGTGTGGAAATGGAATTGTAATTTGGCACCACATGCCCTCCTTCCCTTAACTTTTGGAACAGTCTTGGAAAAATGGTATGGGCCGGATGTCTCCTACGTGGGAACGTGTACTGGATGTCTCCTACATGGGTACTTGGCCCGATACAATTTGTGAGCTTCTCTACTGTTCCCATTGGCTCATCCGTATTCGAAAATCAGGTCTGCTTATACCGCTCTATTTAATCCTCCATTTCACTAGGACTGATCGAGTGGACACTGAAATGTGTACAGTGTATTATTTTAATTAAATGTTCAGACTCACTCTAGGGTATGATATACTCGTATGCATGATTTCTTTGCAATAGCATTATTATAATCCTAGTAAAATAAAAATTGTACTATTAAATGTACAAACATATGGGATAGGGCTGTGTTACTGCAAAGTTTTTATAAGGGTATTTTCAAAGAAATAAGATATTATATTTGTTGAAGGTATTATACAGATACTTTTACTTTGAAACAAAATATTATGCAATATTTACATAGTGTCACAAATTAATGGAATCAAATCAATTCATTACTTGATACTTTTCAGAGTTATGCAGAGCTTCTTGGGATAGTTTCTTAATTTTGTTTCGGGCTGTAGCTGCCTCTTGTAGATGTACTTTTCTTTATGTCTGAAGTGCAGATAGAACTGATTCTTCTCTCAGAGTTACTCCTTGTAGGCCTACTTGAATATTCAATCTCTCGCAAGTGGCACATGTATCTGACTTCGGTAACTTAAATTCAACATCAAAATTTCCACAAAAAAATTGTCGAAATTTCTCGGAAATCTCTAGCGGTTCTCCTTTTCTTCACACCACGTACGATAGTGTCCCGAGAAGAGAGGATTAATGGTAAGATCACTATCTAAATAAACTGAATGTGAAATTTGTTGCCTACTATAGTAGCTTTGATATTTGTGGTAGTTGATCTATCAAAGTTTCTACAGATTCTGTTCAATATTTGTTGTAACTCCTGTTGTGCTTGCCTCGTTGGTCAGTATGCGAAGCTGTGCTGCCATCTTTGATCCGCTTCTGGACAGTCTTTATTCTGCTAGAGCTGGGATGTTGTCTATGAAGAAGCGAACATGTGCTTGTATACGTTTTGTTTGAACTCCATTTACTTTCACCGTAAATATAAAGAACTCACTTCGTCGCGATTTCCTTTTCTTCACGTATCTATATTGGCAGATACAAAAAAAAATATATATAATAGTCATAGAAATTTCTAAGACCACAGTATTAGAAATAGACCTACATATATGTTTCAACAATGTTCACTTACGATTTCTTTATTACTTACATTTTTATTTCCTGAAACAAGTACGTGTTCTCGGTAAGATGGCTTCCCAAATTTAAAAAATTCAGCCTCTGATTTGATGTATTCTAGTACTGGTTTAACAATCACATTGTGGCAAAGTTGTTTTCCTGGAATCACATTTCCGCCATGAGCTCTCTTATGTTCCAGGCCTAAATTCACTTTTCGGTATCTTTTATTACTATGATCTTCATTCCTCTCTCTCTCTCTCTCTCTCTCTCTCTCTCTCTCTCTCTCTCTCTCTCTCTCTCGACTCCTGTCTCGTTTTTCAGGCTAGAGTTCAACTCCTCGTGAAAGAGTTAATCCTGAAAAATTCATAGAAATCACAGTGCGTAGAATACGAAAATAATAGGTGAAATAGCTGAACGATTAATGCGAAAAAAAAAAACGTTAGAACCGCTTAACGCTGAATGCGAAAAAAAAATAGTAGAAATCGCTGTACGGTGAACAAGGAAAAAAATCGTAGAAATCGTTGTAAGCTCAATAGGAAAAAAAGAAATTTTTGAAATCGCTGAACGCATAACACGAAAAAATTGTAAAACTCGATGTACTGTAGACATAAAAAATGATAGAAAACGCTGTACGCAGAAAATAAAAAAATTTCATAGAAATCGCAGTACACTGAATTAGAAGAAACATAATTGAAATCGCTGTACGTAAATACGACAAATAACCGTTGAAATCGCTGTAGGCTAAATACGAAAAAAAACGTTGAAATAGCTGTAGTATGAATACGAAGAAAATCGTTGAAATCGCTGCAAGCTGAACACAAAAAAAAAGAAATCGTTGAAATCGCTGTACTCTCAAAATTAAACAAGTGAAATCGCTGTACGATCAATACGAAAAAAGAGAAATCGTTGAAATTGCTGCACTCTTCACAAGAAAAAAGGGAAATCGTTGAAATAGCTGTACGCTGATTACGAAAAAGAAATCGTTGAAATCGCTCTACGCTCAATACAAAAATTTGTTGCGTTAGTTGTTCGCTGAATACGAAAAAAAGAGAAATCGTTGAAATAACTTCAGGCTGAATACGAAAAAAAGACAAATCATTGAAATCGCTGTACGCTGAATAAAAAAAGACAAACCGTTGAAATCGCTGTAAGCTGAATACCACAAAAAATCTTTGAAGTCTCTGTAGCCTGAATACCAAAAAAAAAATCTTTGAAATCGCTCTATGCTGAATACGAAAAAAAAATCGTTGAAATCTCTATACGCTGAATACGAAAAAAAGAGAAATCGTTGATATCGCTTTTCGCTGAATACGAAAAGAGAAAAATCGTTGAAACAGCTGTACGCTGAATACGAGAAAAAATCATTGAAATTGCTCTACGCTGAATACGAAAAAAATTGTTGAAATCACTGTAGGATGGATACGAAAAAATCCTTGAAATGTCTGTACGCTGAATACGAAAGAAGATCGTTGAAATATATCTCAGCTGAATACGAAACAAATATCGATGAAATCGCTATACGCTGAATACGCAAAAAAGAGAAATAGTTGAAATCACTGTACGTTGAATTCGAAAAAAAGAGAAAGCGTTGAAATCGCTGTACAATGAATACGAAAGATGAGAAACCGTTGAAGTCGCTTTACGTTGAATACGAAAGAAAATCGTTGAAACAACTATACGCTGAATACGAAAAAATCGTTAAAATCGATGTTCGCTGAATTCGAAAAAAGGAGAAATCGTTGAAATCGCTGTACACTGAATAAGAAAAAAAAGAGAAATCATAGAAATCGCTGTACGCTGAAAACGAAAAAAAAAAGAAATCGATGAAATCGCTGTTCGTTCAATACGAAAAAAAGAAAAATCGTTGAAATCGCTGTAGTCTGAACAAGAAAAAAGAGAACTCGCTGAAATCGCTGTGGGCTCAATAACAAAAAAAAGAATCTTTGAAATCGCTGTACACTGAATACAAAAAATGAGAAGTCGTTGAAATCGCTTGACGCTGAATTCGAGAAAAGAGAAATAGCTGAAACAGCTGTACGCTGAATACGAAAAAAATCGTTGAAATCGCAGTACGCTGAATACAAAATAAAATCGTTGAAATGGCTGCAGGTTGAATACGAAAAAAAATCCTTGAAATCGCTGTGCGCTGAATACGAAAGGAAATCGTTGAAATATCTGTACGCTGAATACGAAAAAAATTTCGTTGAAATCGCTGTACGCTGAATACGAAAAAATATATATATAGTTGAAATCGCTGTACTTTGAATACGAAAAAAAGAGAAATCTTTGAAATCGATGTACGATGAATACGATAGAAGAGAAACCGTTGAAATCGCTGTACGTTGAAGACGAAAGAAAATCGTTGAAACAACTGTACGCTGAATACGAAAGAAATAGTAGAAATCGCTGAAATGTGGACGTAAAAAAATCGTAGAAATAGCTGTATGGTGGACTTAAAAAAATCGTAGAAATCGGTGGACGCATAAAACCAAAAAAAAAAAAAAAAAAATTAATAGAAATCACAGTGCGTTGAATACGAAAAACAAAATAGATGAAATCGCTGAACGATTAATGCGAAAATCGTTAGAACCGCTGAACGCTGAATGCGAAAAAAATAGTAGAAATCGCGGTACGGTGAAGAAGAGACACAAATATTAGAAATCGTTGTAAGCTCAATAGGAAAAGAAGAAATTTTTGAAATCGCTGAAAGCAAAATACGAAAAAAATTGTAAAGGTCGCTGTATGGTAGACAAAAAGTGATAGAAATCGCTGTACGCAGAAAACTAAAAAAATTTCATAGATATCGCAGTGAGCTGAATACGATAAACAATAGTTGAAATCGCTGTACGCTGAATACGACAAAAAATCGTTGAAATCACTGTACGCTGAATACGAAAAAAACGTCGAAATGGCTGTACGCTGAATACGAAAAAATCGTTGATATCGCTTACGATGAATTCGAAAAAAAATAAATCGTTGAAATCGCGGTACGATGAATACGAAAAAACAGAAGTCGTTGAAATCGCTTTACGGTGAAAACGAAATAAGAGAAAATGCTGAAATCGCTGTACGTTCAATACAAAAAAGAGTAATCTTTGAAATCGCTGTACTCCGAAGAAGAAAAAAGAGAAATCGTTGAAATCGCTTAGGGCTGAATAAGAAAAAGAGAGAAATTGTTGAAATCGCAGTACGCTGAATAGGAAAAAAATCGTTGAAACCACTCTACGCTCAATACAAGAAAAAAGTAGTTGAATTAGATGTTCGCTGAATACGAAAAAAAGAGAAATCGTTGAAATAACTACGTTGAATACGAAAAAAAGAGAAATCGTTGAAATCGCTGTACGCTGAATACGAAAAAAGAGAAATCGTTGAAATCGCTGAATGTTGAATACGAAAAAAGAGAAATCGTTTAAATCGCTGTACGCTGAATATGAAAAAAGGAGAAAACGTTGAAATCGCTGACGGCTGAATAGGAAAAAAAGAGAAATCGTTGAAGTAGCTGTACGCTGAAAGTGAAAGAAAATCTTTGAAATAGCTGTATGCTGAATACGAACCAAATCGTTGAAATTGCTGTACGCTAAATACGAAGAAAATTCTTTGAAAACGCTGTACGCTGAATACGTAAGAAAATAGTTGAAATCGCTTTACGCTGAATACGAAAAAAATTCGATGTAATCGCTATAAGCTGAATACGAAGAAAAGAGAAATCGTTGAAATCGCTGTACTCTGAATCCAAAAAGCACAAATCGTTGAAATTTCCGACGGCCAAATAGGAAAAAAAAGAGAAATCGTTGAAATAGCTGTACGCTGAAAGTAAAAGAAAATCTTTGAAATAGCTCTGCTGAATACGAACCAAATCGTTGAAATTGCTGTACGCTGAATACGAAGAAAAATCTTTGAAAACATTGTACACTGAATACGAAAGAAAATCGTTGAAATCGCTTTACGCTGAATACGAAAAAATTTCGATGCAATCGCTGTAAGCTGAATACGAAGAAAAGAGAAATCGTTGAAATCGCTGTACGCTGAATACGAAAATAATCGTTGAAATCGCTGTAGGCCGAATACCAAAAAAAATCGAACAAATTGCTGTAAGCTGAATTAAAAAAAAAACAAATCGTTGAAATTGCTGTATGCTCAATACGAGACAAAATCGTTGAAATCGCTGTACACTGAATAAGAAAAAAGAAAAAAGTGAAATCGCTGTACACTTAATACGAAAAATAGAAATCGTTGAAATCGCTTTGCGCTGAATAAGAAAAAAGAGAAATCGTTGAAATCCCTGTAGCTGAATATGAAAAAAAGAGAATTCGTTGAAATCGCTGTACGCTCAATACGAAAAAAAACAAATCGTTAAAATAGCTGTACGCTTAATATGTAAGAAGATCGTTGAAATAGCTGCACGCTGGATACGAAAAAATATCTTTCAAATCGCTTTACGCTGAGTACGAAAAAAATCGTTGAAGCAGCTTTACGCTGAATAGGAGAAAGAATCGTTGAAATAGCTGTACGATGAATACGAATAAAAATCGTTGAAATATCTGCACGTTGAATACAAAATAAATTCGTTGAAATCGCTGTGGGCAGAATAAGAAAAAAAGAGAAATCCTTGAAATCGTTGTAGGTTGAATACGTAAAAAAACCGTTGAATTTGCTGTACGCTGAATACGAAACAAAAAACTTTGAAATATCTGTAACCTGAATACGAAAAAAATATCGAAGAAATCGCTGTACGCAGGATATGCAAAAAAGAGAAATATCTGAAATCGCTGTAAGTTGAATTCGAAAACAAGAGAAATCGTTGAAATTGCTGTACAATGAATACGACAAAAGAGAAACCGTTGAAATCGCTGTACGTTGAATACGAAAGAAAATCGTTGAAACTAGACGCTGAATACGAAAAATAATCGTTGAAATCGCTGTTTGCTGAATCACAAAAGAGAAATCGTTGAAACCGGTGTACATTGAATACGAAAAAAGAGAAATAGTTGAAATCGTTGTACGCTGAAAACGAAAAAAGAGAAATCGCTGAAATCACAGTACGTTCAAAACGAAAAAGAAGGAAATTGTTGAAATCGCTGTACTCTGAACAAGGAAAGAGAGAACTCGTTGAAATCGCTGTATGCTATAAGAAAAAAAGAGAAATCGTTGAAATCGCTGTACGCTGAATACAAAAAAATATAGTTGAAATCGCTGTACGCTGAATACGAAAAAAGTGAAATAGTTGAAAACGCTGTACGTTGAATACAAAGAAAAGAGAAATCGTTGAATTCGCTGTACGTTGGATGCGAAAGAAAATCGTTGAAACGATTGTACGCTGAATACGAAAAAAATAGTTGAATTCGCTGAAAAGTAGACATAAAAATATCGTAGAAATGGCTGTACGGTAGACATGAAGAAAATCGTACAAATCGCTGGACGAAGAAAACCAAAAAAAAAAAAAAAAAAAAAAAAAAAAAAATTCATGGAAATCAAACTGCGTAGAATACGAAAAATATAGGTGAAATAGCTGAACGATTAATGCGAAAAAAAATCGTTAGTACCGCTGAACGCTGAATGCGAAAAAATAGTAGAAATCGCTGTACGGTGAATAAGAAACAAAAATCGTAGAAATCGTTTTAAGCTCAATAGGAAAAAAAGAAATTTTTGAAATCGCTGAACGCATAACACAAAAAATTGTAAAACTCGATGTACTGTAGACATAAAAAATGATAGAAATCGCTGTACGCAGAAAACAAAAAAATTTCATAGAAATCGCAGTGCAGTGAATACGAAAAAAAAATAATTGAAATCGCTGTACGCTGAATACGAAAAAAATGTTGAAATAGCTGTAGGATGAACACGAAAAAAAAAAGAAATCGTTGAAATCGCTGTACGCCTAGTAAAAAAAAGAAACCGTTGAAATCGCTGTAAGCTGAATACGACAAAAAATCTAGGAAGTCGCTGTACGCTGAATACCAAAAAAAATCGTTGAAATCGCTCTATGCTGAATACGAAAATCAAATCGTTGAAATCGCTCTACGCTCAATACAAATATTACTTCAGTTAGTTGTTCGCTGAATTCGAAAAAAAAGCAGAAAACGTTAAAATAACTTTAGGCTGAATACGAAAAAAAAGAGGAATCGTTGAAATCGCTGTACGCTGAGTAAAAAAAAGAAGCCGTTGAAATCGCTGTAAGCTGAATACGACAAAAAATCTAGGAAGTCGCTGTACGCTGAATACCAAAAAAAAAAATCGTTGAAATCGCTCTATGCTGAATACGAATAAATTCGTTGAAATTGCTATACGCTGAATACGAAAAAAAGAGAAATCGTTGATACTGCTTTCCGCTGAATACGAAAAGAGAAAATTCGTTGAAACAGCTGTACGGCGAAAACGAAAAAACATCGTTGAAACTGCTTTACGTAGAATACGAAAAAATCGTTGAAAACGATATTCGCAGAATTCGAAAAAATAAAGAGAATTTCATTGTAATCGCTGTACATTGAATACGAAAAAAAAAAGAGTAATCGTAGAAATCGCTGTACGCTGAAAACGAAAAAACAGAGAGCGCTAAAATCGCTGTACGCTCAATACGAACAAAAGTAAAATCGTTGAAATCGTTGTATGCTGAATACGCAAGAAGATCGTTTAAATATCTCTAAGCTGAATACGAAAATAATAACGATGAAATCGCTGTACGCTGAATACGCAAAAAAGAGTAATATTTGATATCGCTGTAAGTTAAATTCGAAAAAAAGAGAAATCGTTGAAATCGCTGTACAATGAATACGAAAGATGAGAAACCGTTGAAGTCGCTTTACGTTGAATACGAAAGAAAATCGTTGAAACAGCTATACGCTGAATACGAAAAGAAACCGTTAAATTCTATGTTCGTTCAATTCGAAAAAGAGAAATCATTGAAATGGCTGTACATGCAATACGAAAAAAAAAGCGAACTCGTAGAAATCGCTGTACGCTGAAAACGAAAAAAAAAATCGTTGAAATAGTTGTACTCTGAACAAGAAAAAAGAGAACTCGCTGTAATCGCTGTAGGCTCAACAACAATAAAAGAGAAATCGGTGAAATAGCTGTACGCTGAATACAAAAAAAAATCGTTGAAATCGCTCTACGCTCAATACAGAAAATAGTCGTTGAAAATATTGTTGGCTGAATACGAAAAAAAGAGAAAAAGCTGAAATAAGTGTACGCACTATACGAAAAAAAGGGAAATCCTTGAAATCGCTGTACGCTGAATAAGAAAAAATAGAAATAGTTGAAATCGCTGTAAGCTGAATACGAAAAATCTTTGAGATCGCTGGACGTCGAATACGAAAAAAAAAATCGTTGAAATCACTCTATGGTGAATACGAATAAATTGGTTGAAATATTTGTACGCAGAACACGAATAAAAGGGAAATCGTTGTATTCGCTGTACCCTGAATACAAAATAAATATGGATGAAATAGCTGTACGTTAAATACGAAGAAAAGAGAAATCGTTGATTTCGCTTCACGCTGAATAGGACAAAAAGAGATATCGTTGAAATCGCTGTACGCTGAATACAAAAAATTATGGTTGAAATAGCTGTACGTTGAATAAAAAAAGAGATCGTTGAAATCGCTGTACGCTGAATACGAAAAGAAGAGAAATCGTTGTAATCGCTGTACGCTGAATACGAAAAAAAGAGAAATCTTTGAAATCGCGGTATGCTGAATACGAAAAAAGAGAAATCGTTGAAATCGCTGTACTCTGAACAAGAGAAAAAGAGATCGTTGAAATCTCTGTACGCTGAATACGAAAGAAGAGAAATCGCTGAAATCGTAGTACGTTGAATAAGTAAAAAAGAGAGATAGTTGAAATCGCTGTACGCTGAATACGAAAAATGAGAACTCGTTGTAATCGCTTGACGCTGAATTCGAGAAAAGAAAAATCGCTGAAACAGCTGTACGCTGAATACGAAAATTCGTGGAAATCGCTGTACGCTGAATACGAAAGAATATCGTTGAAATCGCTGCAGGTTGAATACGAAAAAATATCATTGAAATCGCTGTGCGCTGAATACGAAAGGAAATCGTTGAAATATCTGCACACTGAATACGAAAAAAAAATTTGTTCAAATGGCTGTACGCTGAAGACGAAAAAAAGATAAATTGTTGAAATCGCTGTACGTTGAATACGAAAAAAAGAGAAATCGTTGAAATTGCTGTACAATGAATACGAAAGATGAGAGACCGTTGAAGTTGCTTTACGTTGAATACGAAAGAAAATCTTTCAAACAACTATACGCTGAATACGAAAAAAATCGTTAAAATCGATATTCGCAGAATTCGAAAAAATAAAGAGAATTTCATTGTAATCGCTGTACATTGAATACGAAAAAAAAAAGAGAAATCGTAGAAATCGCTGTACGCTCAAAACGAAAAAACAGAGAGCGCTGAAATCGCTGTACGCTCAATACGAACAAAAGTAAAATCGTTGAAATCGCTGTACTCTGAACAAGAAAAAAGAGAACTCGCTGAAATCGCTGTAGGCTCAATAACAAAAAAAGAGAAATCTTTCAAATAGCTGTACGCTGAATACAAAAAAAATCGTTGAAATCGCTCTACGCTCAATGCAGAAAAAAGTCGTTGAAAATATTGTTGGCTGAATACGAAAAAAAGAGAAATCGCTGAAATAAGTGTACGCACAATACGATAAAAAGAGAAATCCTTGAAATCGCTGTACTCAGAATAAGAAAAAAATAGAAATCTTTGAAATCGCTGTAAGCTGAATACAAAAAATCTTTGAAATCTCTTTACGCCGAATACGAAAAAAAAACGTTGAAGTCACTCTATGCTGAATACGAATAAAATGGTTGAAATATTTGTACGTAGAACACGAATAAAAGGGAAATCGTTGTATTCGCTGTACAATAAAATATGGATGAAATAGCTGTACGTTAAATACGAAGGAAAGAGAAATCGTTGAAATCGCTGCACGTTGAATACGACAAAAAGAGTAATCATTGAAGTCGCTGTACGCTGAATAAAAAAAATTATGGTCGAAATAGCTGTACGTTGAATAAAAAAAGAGAAATCGTTGAAATCGCTGTACGCTGAATACGAAAAGAAGAGAAATCGTTGAAATCGCTGTACGTTGATACGAAAAAAAGAGAAATCTTTGAAATCGCAGTATGCTGAATACGAAAAAAGAGAAATCGTTGAAATCGCTGTACTCTGAATAAGAGAAAAAGAGAAATCTTTTAAATCTCTGTACGCTGAATACGAAAGAAGAGAAATCGTTGGAACCGCAGTACGTTGACTAAGTAAAAAAGAGAAATCGTTGAATTCGTTGAACGCTGAATACGAAAAATGAGAAGTCGTTAAAGTCGCTTGGCGCTGAATTCGAGTAAAGAGAAATCGCTGAAAGAGCTGAACGCTGAATACGAAAAAAAAACAGTTGAAATCGCTGTACGCTGATTACGAAAGAAAATCGTTGAAATCGCTGCAGGTTGAATACGAAAAAATATCCTTGAAATCGCTGTGCGCTGAATACGAAAGGAAATCGTTGAAATATCTGCACGCTGAATACGAAAAAAATTTTCATCCTATCGCTGTATGCTGGAGACGAAAAAAAAGATAAATTGTTGATCGCTGTACGTTGAATACGAAAAATGAGATATCGTTGAAATCGCTGTACGATGAATACGATAGAAGAGAAACCGTTGAAATCGCTGTACGTTGAATACGAAAGAAAATCGTTGTAACAACTGTACGCTGAATACGAAAAAAATAGTAGAAATCGCGGTACGGTGAACAAGAAACACAAATCGTAGAAATCGTTGAAAGCTCAATAGGAAAAAAAGTAATTTTTGAAATCGCTCAAAGCAAAATACGAAAAAAATTGTAAAGGTCGCTCTATGGTAGACAAAAAATGATAGAAATAGCTGTACGCAGAAAACCAAAAAAATTTCATAGCTATCGCAGTGAGCTGAATACGATACACAATAGTTGAAATCGATGTAAGCTGAATACGACAAAATATCGTTGAAATCGCGGTACGCTGAATGAAAAAAAGTCGAAATAGCTGTATGATGAATACGAAAAAAATCGTTGAAATCGCTGTACGATGAATTCGAAAAAAAGAAAAATCGTTGAAACCGCTGTACTTTGAATACGAAAAAAGAGAAATCGGTGAAATCGTTGTACGCTGAAAACGAAAAACGAGAAATCGCTGAAATCACAATACGTTTAATACGAAATAGAGGGAAACTGTTGAAATCGCTGTACTCTGAACAAAATAGAAGAGAACCGTTGAAATCGCTGTATGCTGAAAGAGAAAAAAAGTGAAATCGTTGAAAACGCTGTACGCTGAATACGAAAAGAAATCGTTGAAATCGCTCTACGCTCAATACAGAAAAAAGATGTAGAAATTATTGTTCGCCGAATACGAAAATAGAGAAATCGCCTAAATAAGTGTACGCTAAATACGAAACAAAGAGAAATCGTTGAAATCGCTGTACGCTGAATAAGACAAAAGAGAAATCGTTGAAATCGCTGTAAGGTGAATACGAAGAAATCTTTGAAATCGCTGTACGCCAAATACAAAAAAAATGTCGTTTAAAGCGCTCTACGCTGAATACGAAAAAATCGTTGAAATCGCTATACGCTGAATTCGAAAAAAAGAGAAATCGTTGAAATAGCTGTACGTTGAATACGAAAAAATGGTTGAAATATTTGTACGTAGCATAAGAATAAAAGGGAATTCGTTGTATTCGCTGTACCCTGAATACAAAAAAAAAATATGGATGAAAAAGCTGTACGTTAAATACGAAGAAAAGAGAAATCGTAGAAATCGCTGCACGTTGAAAACGATAAAAAGAGAAATCGCTGAATATAAAAAAATATGGTTGAAATAGCTGTACGTTGAATACGAAAAAAGAGAAATCGTAGAATTCGCTGTAGGCTCAATAACAAGAAAGGAGAAATCTTTGAAATAGCTGTACGCTGAATACAAAAAAAAAATCGTTGAAATCGCTCTACGCTCAATACAGAAAAAAGTCGTTGAAAATATTGTTGGCTGAATACCAAAAAAAGAGAAATCGCTGAAATAAGTATACGCACATTACGAAAAAAGAGAAATCCTTGAAATCGCTGTACGCTGAATAGGAAAAAATAGAAATCGTTGAAATCGCTGTAAGCTGAATACGAAAAAATCTTTGAAAACGCTGTACGCCGAATACGAAAAAAAATCGTTGAAGTCACTTTATGGTGAATACGAATAAAATGGTTGAAATATTTGTACGTAGAACACGAATAAAAGGGAAATCGTATTCGCTGTACCCTGAATACAAAAAATATGGATGAAATAGCTGAAAGTTAAATACGAAGAAAAAAGAAATCGTTGAAATCGCTTCACGTTGAATACGACAAAAAGAGAAATCGTTGAAATCGCTGTACGCTGAATACAAAAAATTATGGCTGAAATAGCTGTACGTTGAATAAAAAAAGAGAAATCGTTGAAATCGCTGTACACTGAATTTGAAACGAAGAGAAATCGTTCAAATCGCTGTACGTTGAATACGAAAAAAAAAGAAATATTTGAAATCGCAGTATGCTGAATACGAAAAAAGAGAAATCGTTGAAAACGCTGTACTCTGAATAAGAGAAAAAGAGAAATCGTTGAAATCACTGTACGCTGAATACGAAAGAAGAGAAATTGTTGAAATCGCAGTAGGTTGAATAAGTAAAAAAGAGAAATCGTTGAATTCGCTGTACGCTGAATACGAAAAATGAGAAGTCGTTGAAGTCGCTTGGCGCTGAATTCGAGTAAAGAGAAATCGCTGAAATAGCTGTACGCTGAATGCGAAAAATAACAGTTGAAATCGCTGTACGCTGAATACGAAAGAAAATCGTTAAAATCGATGCAAATTGAATACGAAAAAATATCCTTGAAATCGCTGTGCGCTGAATACGAAAGGAAATCGTTGAAATATCTGCACGCTGAATACGAAAAAAATTTTGTTCAAATCGCTGTACGCTGAAGACGAAAAAAGATAAATTGTTGAAATCGCTGTACGTTGAATACGAAAAAAGAGATATCGTTGAAATCGCAGTACGATGAATACGATAGAAGAGAAATCGTTGAAATCGCTGTATTTTGAATACGAATAAGAAAAAAAATTGTAACAACTGTACGCTGAATACGAAATAAATAGTAGAAATCGCTGAAATGTGGACGTAAAAAAATCGTAGGAATCGCTGTGCGGTGGACTTAAAAAATTGTAGAAATCGGTGGACGCATAAAACCAAAAAAAAAAAAAAATTCACATCAATCACACTGCGTCGAATACGAAAAACAAAATAGGTGAAATCGCTGAACGATAAACGCGAAAAAAAATCGTTAGAACCGCTGAACGCTGAATGCAAAAAAATAGTAGAAATCGCGGTACGGTGAAGGAGAAACGCAAATCGTAGAAATCGTTGTAAGCTCAATAGGAAAAAAAGTAAGTTTTGAAATCGCTGAAAGCAAAATACGAAAAAAATTGTAAAGGTCGCTTTATGGTAGACAAAAAATAATAAAAATCGCTGTACGCAGAAAACCAAAAAAATTTCATAGCTATCGCAGTGAGCTGAATACGATAAACAATAGTTGCAATCGCTGAACGCTGAATACGACAAAATATCGTTGAAATCGCTGTAGGCTGAATAAAAAAAAGTCGAAATAGCTGTATGATTAATACGAATAAAATCGTTCAAATCGCCGTACGATGAATTCGAAAAAAAGAAAAATCGTTGAAACCGCTGTACATAGAATATGAAAAAAGAGAAATCGTTGAAATCGTTGTACGCTGAAAACGAAAAACGAGAAATCCCTGAAATCACAATACGTTCAATACGAAATAGAGGGAAATTTTTGAAATAGCTCTACTCTGAACAAGAAAAAAGAGAACTCGTTGAAATCGCTGTATGCTGAATGAGAAAAAAAAAAAAAGAAATCGTAGAAATCGCTGTACGCTGAATACAAAAAGAAATCGTTGAAATCGCTCTACGCTCAATACAGAAAAAAGTTGTTGAAATTATTGTTCGCCGAATACGAAAAAAAGAGAAATCGCTTACATAAGTGTACGCTGAATACGAAAAGAGACAAATCGTTAAAATCGCTGTACGCTGAATAAGAGAAAAGAGAAATTGTTGAAATCGCTCTACTCTGAACAAGAAAAAAGAGAACTCGTAGATATCGCAGTATGCTGAATAAGAAAAAAAGAGAAATCGTTGAAATCGCTGTACAGTGACTACGAAAAGAAATCGTTGAAATCGCTCTACGCTCAATACAGAAAAAAGATGTTGAAATTATTGTTCGCCGAATTCGAAAATAGAGAAATCGCCCAAATAACTGTACGCTGAATACGAAAGAAAGAGAAATCGTTGAAATCGCTGTACGCTGAATAAGATAAAAGAGAAATCGTTGAAATCGCTGTAAGGTGAATACGAAGAAATCTTTGAAATCGCTGTACACCAAATACAAAAAAAAAAAATCGTTTAAATCGCTCTATGCTGAATACGAAAACGTCGTTGAAATCGCTATACGCCGAATTCGAAAAAAAAATCGTTGAAATAGCTGTACGTTGAATACGAAAAAAATGGTTGAAATATTTGTACGTAGCATACGAATAAAAGGGAAATCGTTGTATTCGCTGTACCCTGAATACAAAAAAATATGGATGAAATAGCTGTACGTTAAATACGAAGAAAAGAGAAATCGTAGAATTCGCAGCACGTTGAATACGATAAAAAGAGAAATCGCAGAATACAAAAAAATATGGTTGAAATAGCTTTACGTTGAATACGAAAAAAAGACAAATCGATGAAATCGCTGTACGCTGAATACAAAAAAAGAGAAATCGTTGAAATCTCTGTACTTTGAATACGAAAAAAAAGAGAAATCGTTGAAATCGCTTTACGCTCAATTCGAAAAATGAGAAATCGTTGAAACAATTCTACGCTGAATACGAAAAGAAATCGTTGAAATCGCTGTACTCCGAATACGAAAAAAAAACCGTTGAAATCGCTGTAGGTTGAAAACAAAAAAAATCCTTAAATCGCCGTACACTGAATACGAAAGGGAATAGGTGTAATATCTGTACGCTGAATATAAAAATATCATTGAAATCGCTCTACGCTGAATACGAAAAAAGGGAAATAGTTGAAAACGCTGTACGTTGAATACAAAGAAAAGAGAAATCGATGAAATCGCTGTACGTAGAATGCGAAAGAAAACCGTTGCAACGATTGTACGCTGAATACGAAAAAAATAGTTGAAATCGCTGAAAAGTGGACATAAAAATATCGTAGATATGGCTGTACGGTAGACATGAAAAAATCGTACAAATCGCTGGAAGAAGAAAACCAAAAAAAAAAAAAATCATAGAAAGCACAGTACGTAGAATACGAAAAAAAATAGATGAAATAGCTGTACGGTGAACAAGAAACAAAAATCGTAGAGATCGTTGTAAGCTCAATAGGAAAAAAAGAAATTTTTTGAAATCGCTGTACGCAGAAAACAAAAAAATTTCATAGAAATCGCAGTGCACTGAATACGAAAAAAATAATTGAATCACTGTATGCTCAATACGACAAAAAATCGTTGAAATCGCTGTTGGCTGAATACGAAAAAGCGTTGAAATATCTGTAGGATGAATACGAAAAAAAAGAAATCGTTGAATCGCTGTACCCTGAAAATGATAAAAGAGAAATCGCTGAAATCGCTGTACGCTGAATACGAAAAAGAAATCGTAGATATCGCTCTACGCTGAATACAAAAATTAGTTGAGTTAGTTGTTCGCTGAATACGAAAAAAAAAAAAAAAACAAATCGTTAAAATAACTTTAGGCTGAATACGAAAAAAAGAGAAATCGTTGAAATCGCTGTACGCTGAATAGAAAAAAGCGAAACCTTTGAAATCGCTGTAAGCTGAATACGACAAAAATTCTATGAAGCCGCTGTACGCTGAACACCAAAAAAGAATCGTTGAAATCACTCCATGCTGAATACGAAAAAAATCTTTGAAATCGCTATACGTTGATTACGAAAAATGTGAAAACGTTGATATCGCTTTACGCTGAATACGAAAAGAGAAAAATCGTTGAAACAGCTGTACGCCGAATACGACAAAAAATCGTTGAAATTGCTTTACGCTGAATACGAAAAAAACGTTGAAATCGCTGTAGGTTGAATACGAAAAAATCCTTGAAATGTCTGTACGCTGAATACGAAAGAAGATCGTTGAAATATCTCTAAGCTGAATACCAAACAAATATCGATGAAATCGCTTTACGCTGAATAAGCAATAAAAGAGAAATAGTTGAAATCGCTGTACGTTGAATTCGAAAAAAGAGAAGTCGTTGAAGTCGCTTTACGTTGAATACGAAAGAAAATCGTTGAAACAACTATACGCTATATACGAAAAAAAATCGTTAAAATCGATATTCGCTGAATTCGAAAAAAAAGAGAATTCATTGAAATTCCTGTACATTGAATA
Source organism: Periplaneta americana (assembly GCF_040183065.1). Lineage (NCBI taxonomy): Eukaryota > Metazoa > Arthropoda > Insecta > Blattodea > Blattidae > Periplaneta > Periplaneta americana. The sequence continues at coordinate 179,358,645 of NC_091131.1, forward strand.
CGAAAAAAAAGGGAAATCGTAGAAATCGCTGTACGCTGGATAAAAAAAGAGAAACCGTTGAAGTCGCCGTAAGCTGAATACCACAAAAAAATCTAGGAAGTCGCTGTACGCTGAATACCAAAAAAAATCGTTGAAATCGCTGTATGCTGAATACGAATAAAATTGTTGAAATCGCTATACACTGCATACGAAAAAAAGAGAAATAGTTGATATCGCTTTACGCTGAATACGAAAGGAGAAAAATCGTTCAAACAGCTGTACGCCAAATACGACAAAAAATCGTTGAAAATGCTTTACGCTGAATACGAAAAAATAGATGAAATCTCTGTTGGTTGAGTACGAAAAAATCCTTGAAATGTCTGTACGCTGAATACGACAAAAAATCGTTGAAAATGCTTTACGCTGAATACGAAAAAATAGATGAAATCTCTGTAGGTTGAGTACGAAAAAATCCTTGAAATGTCTGTACGCTGAATACGAAAGAAGATAATGAAATATCTCTAAGCTGAATACGAAAATAATATCGATGAAATCGCTGTACGCTGAATACGCAAAAAAGAGAAATAGTTCAAATCTCTGCACGTTGAAGTCGAAAAAAAGAAATCGTTGAAATCGCTGTACAATGAATACGAAAGATGAGAAACCGTTGAAGTCGCTTTACGTTGAATTCCAAAGGAAATCGCTGAAACAACTATACGCTGAATACGGAAAGAATCGTTAAAATCGATGTTCGCTGAATTCGAAAAAGAGAGAAATCATTGAATTCGCTCTACATTTAATACGAAAGAAAAAGAAATCATAGACATCGCTGTACGCTGAAAACGAAAAAAGAGAAATCGCTGAAATCGTTGTACGCTCTATACGAAAAAAAGAAAAAGCGTTGAAATCGCTGTACTCTGAACAAGAAAAAAGAGAACTCGCTGAAATCGCTGTAGGCTCAATAAGAAAAAAAGAGAAATCGTTGAAATAGCTGAACGCTGAATACAAAAAAGTAGTTGAAATCGCTCTACGCTCAATACAGAAAAAAGTCGTTGAAAATATTGTTGGCTGAATACGAAAAAAAGGGAAATCGCTGATATAAGTGTACGCACAATACGAAAAAAAGAGAACTCCTTGAAATCGCTGTACGCTGAATAAGAAAAAATAGAAATCGTTGAAATCGCTGTAAGCTGAATACGAAAAATCGTTGAGATCGCTGGACGCCGAATATGAAAAAAAAATCGTAGAAATCACTCTATGGTGAATACGAATAAAATGGTTGAAATATTTGTCCGTAGAACACGAATAAAAGGGAAATCGTTGTATTCGCTGTGCCCTGAATACAAAAAAATATGGATGAAATAGCTGTAGGTTAAATACGAAGAAAAGAGAAATCGTTGAAATCGCAGCACATTGAATACGACAAAAAGAGAAATCGTTGAAATCGCTGTACGCTGAATACAAAAAAATTATGGTTGAAATAGCTGTACGTTGAATAAAAAAAGAGAAATCGTTGAAATCGCTGTACGCTGAATACGAAAAGAAGAGAAATCGTTGAAATCGCTATACGTTGAATACGAAAAAAAGAGAAATCTCTAAAATCGCAGTATATTGAATACGAAAAAAGGGAAGTCGTTGAAATCGCTGTACTCTGAATAAGATAAAAAGGGAAATCGTGAAATCCCTGTACGCTGAATACGAAAGAAGAGAAATCGTTGAAATCGCCGTACGTTGAATAAGAAAAAAGGAGAAATCGTTGAAATCGCTGTACGCTGAATACGAAAAATGAGAAGTCGTTGAAGTCGCTTGACGCTGAATTTGAGAAAAGAGAAATCGCTGAAACAGCTGTACGCTGAATACGAAAATTAGTTGAAATCGCTGTACGCTGAATGCGAAAGAAAATCGTTGAAATCGCTGCAGGTTGAATACGAAAAAATATCATTGAAATCGCTGTGCGCTGAATACGAAAGGAAATCGTTGAAATATCTGCACGCTGAATACGAAAAAAAAATTGTACAAATCGCTGTACGCTGAAGACGAAAAAAGATAAATTTTTGTAAAATGCTGTACGTTGAATACGAAAAAAAGAGAAATCGTTGAAATCGCTGTACTATGAATACGATAGAAGAGAAACCGTTGAAATCTCTGTACGTTGAATACGTAAGAAAATCGTTGTAACAACTGTACGCTGAATACGAAAAAAATAGTAAAAATCGCTGAAATGTGGACGTAAAAAGATCGTAGGAATGTCTGTGCGGTGGACTTAAAAAATCGTAGAAATTTGTGGACGCATAAAAAAAAAAAATCATAGAAATCACAGTGCGTTGAATACGAAAGACAAAATAGGTGAAATCGCTGAACTATTAATGCGAAAAAAAATCGGTAGAACCGCTGAACGCTGAATGCGAAAAAAATAGTACACATCGTGGTACGATGAACAAGAAACAATAATCGTAGGGAACGTAGTAAGCTCAATAGGAAAAAAAAGAAATTTTTTGAAATTGCTTAACGCAAAACACGAAAAAATTGTAAAACTCGATGTACTGTAGATATAAAAAATGATAAAAATCGCTGTACGCAGAAAACAAAAAAATTTCATAGAAATCGCAGTGCACTGAATACGAAAAAAAAATAATTGAAATCGCTGTACGCAGAATACGACAAAAAATCGTTGAAATCACTGTACGTTGAATACGAAAAAACGTTGAAATATCTGTAGGATGAATACGAAAAAAAAGAAACCGTTGAAATCGCTGTACTCTGAAAATAATAAAAGAGAAATCGCTGAAATCGCTGTACGCTGAATACGAAAAAGAAATCGTTGAAATCGCTCTACGCTGAATACAAAAATTAGTTGAGTTAGTTGTTCGCTGAATACGAAAAAAAAAAAAAACAGGAATCGTTAAAATAACTTTAGGCTGAATACGAAAAAAACAGAAATCGTTGAAATCGCTGTACGCTGAATAGAAAAAAGCGAAACCTTTGAAATCGCTATAAGCTGAATACGACAAAATAGCTATGAATTCGCTGTACGCTGAATACCAAAAAAAATCTTTGAAATCGCTCTGTGCTGAATACGAAAAAAATCGTTGAAATCGCTGTACGCTGAATACGGAAAAAAACGTTGAAATAGCTGTAGGATGAATACGAAAAAAAAGAAATCGTTGAAATCGCTGTACTCTGAAAATGAAAAAAGAAAAATCGCTGAAATCGCTGTACGATCAATACGAAAAAAGAGAAGCGTTGACATTGCTGCACTCTTAACAAGAAAAAAGAGAAATCATTGAAATCGCTGTACGCTGAATACGAAAAAGAAATCGTTGAAATCGCTCTACGCTCAATACAAAAATTAGTTGAGTTAGTTGTTCGCTGAATACGAAAGAAACAGAAATTGTTAAAATAACTTTAGGCTGAGTACGAAAAAGGAGAAATCGTTGAAATGGCTGTTCGCAGAATAAAAAAAAGAGAAAACTTTGAAATCGGAGTAAGCTGAATACGACAAAATATACATGAAGTCGCTGTAGCTGAATACCAAAAAAAAATCTTTGAAATCGCTCTATGCTGAATACGAAAAAAATCGTTGAATTCGCTATACGCTGAATACGAAAAAAAGTGAAATCGTTGATATCGCTTTACGCTGAATACGAAAAGAGAAAAATCGTTGAAACCGCTGTACGCCGAATACGAAAAAAAAATCGTTGAAATTACTCTACGCTGAATAGGAAAAAATCGTTGAAATCTCTCTAGGTTGAATACGAAAAAATCCTTGAAATGTCTACGCTGAATACAAAAGAAGATCGTTGAAATATCTCTAAGCTGAATACGAAAAAAAATATCGATGAAATCGCTGTACGCTGAATACGCAAAAAAGAGAAATAGTTTAAATCGCTATACGTTGAATTCGAAAAAAGAGAAACCATTGAAATCGCTGTACAATGAATACGCAAGATGAGAAACCGTTGAAGTCGATTTACGTTGAATACGAAAGAAAATCGTTGAAACAACTATACACTGAATACGAAAAAAAATCGTTAAAATCAATAATCGCAGAATTCGAAAAAAAAAAATCATTGAAATCGCTCTACAATGAATACGAAAGAAAAGAGATCGAAGGAATCTCTGTACGCTGAAAACGAAAAAAGAGAGCGCTGAAATCGCTGTACGCTCAATACGAACAAAAGTAAATTCGTTGAAATCGCTGCACTCTAAACAAGAAAAAAGAGAACTCGCTGAAATCGCTGTAGGAACAATAACAAAAAGAGAAATCGTTGAAATAGCTGTACGCTAAATACAAAAAATTCGTTGAAATCGCTCTACGCTCAATACAGAAAAGAGTCTTTAAAAATATTGTTGGCTGAATAGGAAAATAAGAAATCGCTGAAATAAGTGTACACACAATACGAAAAAAAGAGAAATCCTTGAAGTCGCTGTACGCTGAATAAGAAAAAATTGAAATCGTTGAAATCGCTGTAAGCTGAAAAGGAAAAAAACTTTGAAATCGCTGTACGCCGAATACGAAAAAAATCGTTGATATCACTCTGATGAATACGAATAAATTGGTTGAAATATTTGTACGTAGAATACGAATAAAAAGGAAATCGTTATATTCGCTGTACGCTGAATACAAATAAAAATATGGTTGACATAGCTGTACGTTGAATAAAAAAGAGAAATCATAGAAATCGCTGTACGCTGAATAAGAAAAGAATAGAAATGGTTGAAATCGCTGTACGTTGAATACGAAAAAAAGAGAAATCTTTGTAATCGCAGTATGCTGAATACGAAAAAAGAGAAATCGTTGAAATCGCTGTACTCTGAATAAGAGAAATAGAGATATCGTTCAAATCTCTGTACGCTGAATACGAAAGAAGAGAAATCGTTGAAATCGCAGTACGTTGAATAAGAAAAAAAGAGAAATCGTTGAAATCGCTATACGGTGAACAAGAAACACAAATCGTAGAAATCGTAGTAAGCCCAATAGGAAAAAAAGAAATTTATGAAATCGCTGAAAGCGAAATACGAAAATAATTGTAAAGGTCGCTGTATGGTAGACAAAAAATGATAGAAATCGCTGCACGCAGAATACCAAAAAAAATTCATAAATATCGCAGTAAGCTGAATACGATAAACAATAGTTGAAATCGCTGTACACTGAATACGACACAAAATCGTTGAACGATGAATTCGAAAAAAAGAGAAATCTTTGAAATCGCTGTACATTGAATACGAAAAAAGAGAAATCGTTGAAATCGTACGTTGAAAACAAAAAAATGAAATCGCTGATATCACAGTACGCTCAATACGAATAAGAGGGAAATTGTTGAAATGGCTCTACTCTGAACAAGAAAAAAGAGAACTCGTTGAAATCGCTGTATGCTTAATGAGAAAAAAAAAGAAATCGTAGAAATCGCTGTACGCTGAATACAAAAAGAAATCGTTGAAATCGCTCTACGCTCAATACAGAAAAAAGTTGTTGAAATTATTGTTCGCCGAATACGAAAAAAAGAGAAATCGCTTACATAAGTGTACGCTGAATACGAAAAGAGAGAAATTGTTAAAATCGCTGTACTCTGAATAAGACAAAAGAGAAATCGTTGAAATAGCTTTAAGGTGAATACGAAAAAAACTTTGAAATCGCTGTACGCCAAATACGAAAAAAAAATATTTGAAATCGCTCTACGCCGAATAGGAAAAAATCGTTGAAATAGCTATACGCTGAATACGAAAAAAAGAGAAATCGTTGAAATCGGTGTACGGTGAATACGAATAAAAGGGTGAAATATTTGTACGTAGCATACGAATAAAAGGGAAATCGTTGTACTCGCTGTACCCTGAATTCAAAAAAATATGGATGAAATAACTGTACGTTAAATACGAAGAAAAGAGAAATCGTTGATATCGCTGCACGTAGTATACGATAAAAAGAGAAATAGTTGAAATCGCTGTACGCTGAATACAAAAAAATATGGTTGAAATAGCTGTACGTTTAATACGAGAAAAAGAGAAATCGTTGAAATCGCTGTACGCTGAATACAAGAATAGAGAAATCATTGATATCGCTGTACGTTGAATACGAAAAAAAGAGAAATCGTTGAAATCGTTTTACGCTGAATTACAAAAAAGAGAAATCGTTGAAACAGTTGTATGCTGAATAGGATAAGAAATCGTTGAATTCGCTGTACTCTGAATATGAAAAAAAGCCGTAGAAATCGCTGTAGGTTGAATATGAAAAAAAGTCCTTAAGTCGCCGTACACTGAATTCCAAAGGGAATAGGTGTAATACCTGTACGCTGAATACAAAAAGTATCATTGAAATCGCTCTACGCAGAATACGATAAATAGTGAAATAATTAAAAACGCTGTACGTTGAATACAAAGCAAAGAGAAATCGTTGAAATCTCTGTACGTTGAATGCGAAAGAAAACCGTTGAAATGATTGTACACTCAATACGAAAATAATAGTTGAAATCGCTGAAAAGTGGACACAAATATATCGTGGAAATGGCTGTACGGTAGACATGAAGAAAATCGTACAAAACGCTGGACGAAGAAAACCAAAAAAAAAAAAAAAAAAAAATAGATATCCCAGTGCGTAGAATACGAAAAATATAGGTGAAATAGCTGAACGATTAATGCGAAAAAAATCGTTAGAACCGCTGAATGCGACAAAAAAAATGGCAGAAATCGCTGTACGGTGAACAAGAAATAAAAATCATAGAAAGCGTTGTAAGCTCAATAGGAAAAAAGAAATTTTAGAAATCGCTGAGCGCATAACACGAAAAAATTGTAAAACTCGATGTACTGCAGACATAAAACTGACAGAAATCGCTGTACGCAGAAAACAAAAAAATTTCATAGAAATCGCAGAGCAGTCAATACGAAAAAAATAATTGAAATCGCTGTAAGCTGAATACGACAAAAAATCGTTGAAATCGCTGTACGCTGAATACGAAAAAAACGTTGAAATAGCTGTATAATGAATACAAAAAAAAACGTTGAATTCGCTGCAGGCTGAACACGAAAAACAAGAAATAATTCAAATCGCTGTACTCTCAAAATGGAAAAAGAGAAATCGCTGAAATTCGTGTACGATCAATACGAAAAAAGAGAAATCGTTTAAATCGCTGCACTCTTAACAAAAAAAAGAGAAATCGTTGAAATCGCTGTACGCGGAATACGAAAAAATGAAATCGTTGAAATCGCTCTACGATCAATACAAAGTTTAGTTTAGTTAGGTGTTTGCTGAATACGAAAAAAAAAACAGAAATCGTAAAAATAACTTTAGGCTGAATACGAAAAAAAGAGAAATCGTTGATATTGTTGAACGCTGAATAAAAAAAGAGAAACCGTTGAAATCGCTGTAAGCTGAATACGACAAATAATCTATGAAGTCGTTGTACGCTGATTACCAAAAAAAATCGTTGAAATCGCTCTATGCTGAATACGAAAAAAATCGTTGAAATCCCTATACGCTGAATACGAAAAAAAGAGAAATCGTTGATATCGCTTTACGCTGAATACGAAAAGAGAAAAATCGTAGGAACAGCTGTACGCCAAATACGAAAAAAAAGTCGTTGAAATTGCTTTACGCTGAATACGATAAAAATCATTGAAATCGGTGTAGGTTGAATACGACAAAATCCTTGAAATGTCTGTACTCTGAATACGAAAGAAGATCGTTGAAATATCTCTCAGCTGAATACGAAAAAAATACCAATGAATTCGCTGTACGTTGAATACGCAAAAAAGATACATAGTTGAAATCGCTGTACGTTGAATTCGAAAAAAAGAGAAATCGTTGAAATCGCTGTACAATGAATACGAAAGATGAGAAACCGTTGAAGTCGCTTTACGTTGAATACGAAAGAAAATCGTTGAAACATCTATACGCTGAATACGAAAAAAATCGTTAAAATCGATGTTCGCTGAATTCGAAAAAAAGGGAAATCATTGAAATCGCTGTACATTGAATACGAAAAAAAAAAAAGAAAAATCGTAGAAATCGCTGTACGCTGAAAACGAAAAAAGGGAAATCGCTGTACGCTCATTAAGGAACACAAAAAATCGTTGAAATCGCTGTATTCTGAACAAGAAGAAAGAGAACTCGCTGAAATCGCTGTAGGCTCAATAAGAAAAAAAGAGAAATCGTTGAAATAGCTATACGCTGAATACAAAAAAAATCGTTGACATCGCTCTACGCTCAATACAGTAAAAAGTCGTTGAAAATATTGTTGGCTGAATACGAAAAAAAAAAAAGAAATCGCTGAAATAAGTGTACGCACAATACGAAAAAAAGAGAAATCCTTGAAGTCACTGTACGCTCAATAAGAAAAAATAAGAAATCGCTGAAATCGCTGTAAGCAAAATACGAAAAAACCTATGAATTCTCTGTGCGCCGAATACGAAAAAAAAATCGTAGAGATCACTCTATGCTGAATACGAATAAAATGGTTGAAATAATTGTACGTAGGACACGAATAAAAGGGAAATCGTTGTATTCGCTGTACCCTGACAAAAAAATATGGATGAAATAGCTGTACGTTAAATACGAAGAAAAGAGAAATCGTTGAAATCGCTGTACGTTGAATACGACAAAAAAGAGAAATCGTTGAAATCGCTGTACGCTGAATACGAAAAATGAGAAGTCGTTGAAATTGTTTGACGCTGAATTCGAGAAAAGAGAAATCGCTGAAACAGCTGTACGCTGAATAGGAAAAAAAAAGTTGAAATCGTTGTACGCTGAATACGAAAGAAAATCGTTGAAATCGCTGCAGGTTGAATACGTTAAATATGCTAGAAACCGCTGTGCGGTAATTCGAAAGGAAATCCTTGAAATATCTGCACGCTGATACGAAAAAATATTTGGTCAAATCGCTGTAAGCTGAATATGAAAAAAAAGATAAATAGTTGAAATCGCTGTACGTTGAATACGAAAAAAAAGAGAAATCGTTGAAATCGCTGTACGATGAATACGATAGAAGAGAAACCGTTGAAATCGCTGTACGTTGAATAGGAAAGAAAATCGCTGTAACAACTGTACGCTGAATACGAAAAAAATTGTAGAAATCGCTGAAATGTGGACGTAAAAAAATCGTAGGAATCGTTGTACGGTGGACTTAAAAACATAGTAGAAATCGGTGGACGCATAAAATCAAAAAAAAAAATCATGGAAATCACAGTGCGTTGAATACGAAAAACAAAATAGGTGAAATCGTTGAACGATTAATGTAAGAAAACAATCGTTACAACCGCTGAACGCTGAATGCGAAAAAATAGTAGAAATCGCGGTACGGTGAAGAAGAAACACAAATCGTAGAAATCGTTGTAAGCTCAATAGGAAAAAAAGAAATTTTTGAAATCGCTGAAAGCAAAATAAAAAAATATGCAAAGGTCGCTTTATGGCATACAAAAAATGATAGAAATCGCTGTACGCAGAAAACCAAAAAAATTTCATAGATATCGCAGTCAGCTGAATACGATAAACAATAGTTGCAATCGCTGAACGCTGAATACGACAAAAATCGTTGAATTCGGTGTACGCTGAATAAAAAAACGTCGAAGTAACTGTACGCTGAATACGAAAAAAATCGTTGAAATCGCTGTACGATGAACTCTAAAAAAAGGAAATCGTTGAAACCGCTGTACATTGAATACGAAAAAAGAGAAATCGTTGTATGCTGACAACGAAAAGAGAAATCGCTGAAATCACAGTACGATCAATACGAAAAAGAGGGAAATTGTTGAAATCGCTCTACACTGAACAAGAAAAAAGAGAACTCTTTGAAATCGCTGTGTGCTGAATAAGAAAAATTGAGAAATCGTTGAAATCGCTTTACGCTGAATACAAAAAGAAATCGTTGAAATCGCTCTACACCCAATACAGAGAAAAGTTGAAATTATTGTTCTCCGAAACGAAAAAAGAGAAATCTCTTAAATAAGTGTACGCTGAATATGAAAAAAAATGAGAAATCGTTAAAATCGCTGTACGCCAAATACGAAAAAGAATCGTTGAAATCGCTCTACGCTGAATAGGAAAAAAATCGCTGAAAACGCTATACGCTGAATACGAAAAAGAGAGAAATCGTTGAAATCGCTGTACGCAGAATACGAAAAAATGGTTGAAATATTTGTACGTAGCATACGAATAAAAGGGAAATCGTTGTATTTGCTGTATCCTGAATGCAAAAAGATATGGAAGAAATAGCTGTACTTTAAATACGAAGAAAAGAGAAATCGTTGAAATCGCTGCACGTTGAATACGATAAAAAGGGAAATCGTTGAAATCGCAGTACGCTGAATACAAAAAACTATGGTTGAAATAGCTGTACGTTGAATGAAAAAAGAGAAATCGAGAAATCGCTGTAGCTGAATACCAAAAAAGAGAAATCGTTGAAATCGCTATACGTTGAATACGAAAAAAAGAGAAATCGTTGAAATCGCTTTACGCTGAATTCGGAAAAAGAGAAATCGTTGGAACAGTTGTATGCTGAATACGAAAAGAAATCGTTGAAACCGCTGTACTCTGAATACGAAAAAAACAATTGAAATTGCTGTAGGTTGAATACCAAAAAAAAATCCTTAAGTCGCCGTACACTGAATTCGAAAGGGAATAAGTGTAATATCGGTACGCTGAATACAAAAAGTATCATTGAAATCGCTCTACGCTGAATACGAAAAAAAGTGAAATAGTTGAAAACGCTGTACGTTGAATACAAAGAAAAGAGAAATAGTTGAAATCGCTGTACGTTGAATGCGAAAGAACATCGTTGAAACGATTGTAGGCTGAATACGAAAATAATAGTTGAAATCGCTGAAAAGTGGACATAAAAATATCGTAGAAATGGCTGTACGGTAGACATTAAGAAAATCGTACAAATCGCTGGACGAAGAAAACCAAAAAAAAAAAAAAAGTCATAGAAATCACAGTGCGTAGAATACGAAAAAGATAGGTGAAATAGCTGAACGATTAATGCGAAAAAAAATCGTTAGAACCGCTAAACACTGAATGCGAAAAAAAATAGTAGAAATCGCTATACGGTGAACAAGAAACAAAATTCGTAGAAATCGTTGTAAGCTCAATAGAAAAAAAGAATTTTTGAAATCGCTGAACGCATAACACGAAAAAATTGTAAAACTCGATGTACTGTAGACATAAAAATGATAGAAATCGCTGTACGCAGAAAACAAAAAAAAAAATATCATACAAATCGCAGTGCGGTGAATACGAAAATAAATAATTGAAATTGCTGTACTCTGAATACGACAAAAAATCGTTCAAACCGCTGTACGCTGAATACGAAAAAGAAAACTTTGAAATAGCTGTAGGATGAATACGAAAAAATCGTTGAAAGCGCTGTATTCTGAAAATGAAAAAAGAGAAATCTCTGTACGATCAATACAAAAAAGAGAAATAGTTGAAATTGCTGCACTCTTAACAAGAAAAAAGAGAAATCGTTGAAATCGCTGTACGTCGAATACTAAAAAAGAAATTGTTGAAATTGCTCTACGCTCTATACAAAATTTAGTTGAGTTAGTTGTTCGCTGAATACGAAAAAACACAAAATCGTTAAAATAACTTTAGGCTGAATACGAAAAAAGGAGAAATCGTTGAAATCGCTGTACGCTGAATAAAAAGAGAAACCGTTGAAATCGCTGTAACCTGAATACGACAAAAAATCTATGAAGTCGTTGTACGCTGAATACCAAAAAAAAAAAATCGTTCAAATCGCTCTATGCTGAATAGGAGAAAACTCGTTGAAATCGCTATACGCTGAATTCGAAAAAAAGAGAAATGGTTGACATAGCTTTACGCTGAATACGAAAAGAGAAAAATCGTTGAAACAGCTGTACGCCGAAAACGAAAAAAAATCGTTGAAATTGCTTTACGCTGAATACGAAAAATTGTTGAAATCGCTGTAGGTTGAATACGAAAAAATCCTTGAAATGTCTGTACGCTGAATACGAAAGAAGATCGTAGAAATATCTCTAAGCTGAATACGAAAAAAATATCGATGAAATCGCTGTACGCTGAATACGCAAAAAAGAGAAATAGTTGAAATGGCTGTACGTTGAATTCGAAAAAAGATAAATCGTAGAAATCGCTGCACAATGAATATGAAAGATGAGAAACCGTTGAAGTCGCTTCACGTTGAATACGAAAGAAAATCGTTGAAACAACTGTACGCTGAAACGAAAAAAAGTCGTTAAAATCAAAGTTCGCTGAATTTGAAAAAAAAAAGAGAAATCGTTGAAATCGCTGTACACTGAACAAGAAAAAAGGGAAGTCGCTGAAATCGCTGTAGGCTCAATAAGAAAAAAAGAGATCGTTGAAATAGCTGTACGCAGAATAGGAAACAAAATCGTTGAAATCGCTGCAGGTTGAATACGAAAAAATATCCTTGAAATCGCTGTGCGCTGAATACGAAAGCAAATCGTTGAAATATTTGTACGCTGAATACGAAAAAAAGGGAAATCGTAGAAATCGCTCTACCCTGAAAACGAAAAAAAAGAAAAATCGTTGAAATCGCTGTACTCTGAACAAGAAAAATGAGAACTCGCTGAAGTCGCTGTAGGCTCAATAAGAAAAATAGAGAAATCGTTGAAATAGCTGTACGCTGAATGCAAAAAAATTGTTGAAATCTCTCTATGCTCAATACAGAAACAAGTCGTAGAAATTATTGTTGGCTGAATACGAAAAAAAAAAGAAATCGCTGAAATAAGTGTACTCAGAATACGAAAAAAGAGAAATCCTTGAAATCGCTGTACGCAGAATAAGAAAATATAGAAATCGTTGAAATCGCTGTAAGCTGAATACGAAAAAACTTTGAAATCGCTGTACGCCGAATACGAAAAAAAATCGTTGATATCACTCTATGCTGCATACGAATAAAATGGTTGAAATATTTGTACGTAGCAAACGAATAAAAGGGAAATCGTTGTATTCGCTCTACCCTGAATACAAAAAAATATGGATGAAATAGCTGTACGTTAAATACGAAGAAAAAGAGAAATCATTGAAATCGCTGCACGTTGAATACGATAAAAAGAGAAATCGTTGAAATCGCTGTACGCTGAATACAAAAAAAAATTACGGTTGCAATAGCTGTAAGTTGAATAAAAAAAGAGAAATCGTTGAAATTGCTGTACGCTGAGTACGGAAAGAAGAGAAATCGTTGAAATCGCTGTACGTTGAATACCAAAAAAAAGAAATATTTGAAATCGCTGTAGGCTGAACACGAAAAAAGAGAAATCGTTGAAATCGCAGTACTCTGAATAAGAGAAAAAGTGAAATCGTTGAAATCTCTGTACCCTGAATAAGAAAAAAAAGAGAAATCGTTGAAATCGCTGTACGCTGAATACGAAAAATGAGAAGTCGTTGAAATCGCTTGACGCTGAACTCGAGAAAAGAGAAATCGCTGAAACAGTTGTACGCTGAATAGAAAAAAAATCTTTGACATCGCTGTACGCTGAAAACGAAAGAAAATCGTTGAAATCGCTGCAGGTTGAATACGAAAACATCCTTGAAATCGCTGTGCGCTGAATACGAAGGGAAATCGTTGAAATATCTACGCTGAATACGAAAAAATTTTTGTTCAAATCGGTGTACGTTGAATATGAACAAAGAGAAATCGTTGAAATCACTGTACGATGAATACGATAGAAGAGAAACCGTTGAAATTGCTGTACGTTGAATACGAAAGAAAATCATTGAAACAACTGTACGCTGATTACGAAAAAAATAGTAGAAATCGCTGAAATGTGGACGTAATGAAATCGTAGAGAATTCCTTGAAATTGCTATACGCTAAATTAGAAAAAAAGAGAACTCGTTGAAATCGCTGTACGCTGAATACGAAAAAAAGAGAAATCGTTGAAGTAACTGTGCGGTGAACATGAAATAAAAAGAAATCGTTCATATCGTTGTACGTTGAATACGAAAAAAAGTGAAAACGTTGAAATTGCTGTAAGTATTATAAGAAAAATAGACAAATCGTTGAAATCGCTGTGCAATGAATACGAGAAAATGAGAAATCGTTGAAATCGCTGTACGCTGAATAAGAAAAAATAGAGAAATCGTTGAAACCGCTATACGTTGATCAAGAAAAAATGACACATCTTTGAAATCGCTTTACGCTGAATAGAAAAATAGAGAAGTCGTTGAAATCCCTGTACGTTGAATACCAAAATGGAGAAATGGTTTAAATCGCTATAACCCGAATACGAAAAATAGAGTAATCGTTGAAATCACTGTACGTTGATTACGAAAAAAATAGAAATCGTTGAAATCACTGTACGCTGAAGTTAAAAAATGAGAAATCGTTGAAATCGCTGTACGCTGAATAAGAAAAAAAGAGAAATCGTTGAAAACGCTGTACGCTAATACGAATAAAAGAGAAATCGTTGAAATCACTACGCTGAATATGAAGAAATGAGAAAACCTTGAAATCGCTGGACGCTGAATAAGAAAAAAAGTGAAATCGTTGAAATCGTTATATGTTGAATAAAAAAAGACATCTTCGAAATCGCTGTACGCTGAATACGATAAAAGAGAAAGCGTTAAAATTGCTGCACTCTTAAAAAGAAAAAAGAGAAATCGTTGAAATCGCTGTACGCTGAATACGAAAAAGAAATCGTTGAAATCGCTCTATGCTGAATACACAAATTAGTTAAGATAGTTGTTCGCTGAATACGAAAAAAAAACAGAAATCGTTAAAATAACTTTAGGGTGAATACGAAAAAAAGAGAAATCGTTGAAATCGCTGTACGCTGAATAAAAAAAAGAGAAACCGTTGAAACCGCTGTAAGCTGAATACGACGAAAAAATCTATGAAGTCGCTGTACGCTAAGTACCAAAAAAATCGTAGAAATCCTTTTATGCAGAATACGAAAAACTTCGTTGAAATCGCTATACGCTGAATACGAAAAAAAGAGAATTCGTTGATATCGCTTTACGCTGAATACGAAAAGAGAAAAATCGTTGAAACAGCTGTACGCCGAATACGAAAAAAATCGTTGAAATTGCTTTACGCTGAATAAGAAAATAAACTCTGAAATCGCTGTAGGTTCAATACGACAGAATCCTTGAAATGTCTGTACTCTGAATACGAAAGAAGATCGTTGAAATATCTCTCAGCTGAATACGAAAAACATATCGATGAAATCGCTGTACGCTGAATACGCAAAAAAGAGGAATCTTTGAAATCGCAGTATGCTGAATACGAAAAAAGAGAAATCGTTGAAATCGCTGTACTCTGAATAAGAGAAAAAGAGAAATCGTGAAATCTCTGTACGCTGAATACGAAAGAAGAGAAATCGTTGAAATCGCAGTACTTTGAATAAGAAAAAAATAGAAACCGTTGAAATCGCTGTACGCCGAATACGAAAAATGAGAAGTCGTTGAAATCGCTTGACGCTGAATTCGAGGAAAGAGAAATCGCTAAAACAGCTGTACGCTGAATACGAAAAAAATCGTTGAAATCGCTGTACGCTGAATACGAAAAAAAGTCGTTGAAATCGCTGCAGGTTGAATACGAAAAAATATCATTGAAATCGCTGTGCGCTGAATACGAAAGGAAATCGTTGAAATATCTGTACGCTGAATACGAAAAAAAAAGAGAAATCGTAGAAATCGCTGTACGCTGAATACGAAAAAAATATAAATAGTTGAAATCGATGTACGTCGAATAGGAAAAAAAGAGAAATCTTTGAAATCGCTTTCGATGAATGCGATAGGAATGAAACTGTTGAAATCACTGTACGTTGAAGAAAATCGCTGTAACAACTGTAAGCTGAATACGAAAAAAATTGTAGAAATCGCTGAAATGTGGACGTAAGAAAATCGTAGGAGTCGCTGTACGGATCTCCTAAAAACATCGTAGAAATCGGTGGAAGCATAAAACCAAAAAAAAAAAAAAATCATAGAAATCACAGTGCGTTGAATACGAAAAACAAAATAGGTGAAATCGCTCAACGATTAAAGCGAAAAAAATTCGTTAGAACCGCTGAACGCTGTTTGCGAAAAAAAATAGTAGAAATCGCGGTAAGGTCAACAAGAAACACAAATCGTAGAAATCGTTGTAAGCTCAATAGGAAAAAAATTGTAAAGGTCGCTGTATGGTAGACAAAAAATGATAGAAATCGCTGTACGCAGAACACCAAAAAAATTTCATAGAGATCGCAGTGAGCTGAATACGATAAACAATAGTTGAAATCGCTGTACGCTGAATACATAAAAAAATCATTGAAATCACTGTACGCTGAATAAAAAAACGTCGAAATAACTGTACGCAGAATACGAAAAAAATCGTTGAAATCGCTGTACGATGAATTCGAAAAAAAGAGAAATCGTTGAAACCGCTGTACATTGTACACGAAAAAAGAAATCGTTGAAATCGTTGTACGCTGAACACGAAAAACAAGAAATCGCTGATATCACAGTACGTTCAATACGAAAAACAGGGAAATTGTTGAAATCGCTCTACTCTGAACAAGAAAAAAGAGAACTCGAAATCGCTGTATGCTGAATACGAAAAAAGAGGAATCATTGAAATCGCTGCACGCTGAATACAAAAACAAGTCGTTGAAATCGCTCTACGCTCAATACAGAAAAAACTTGTCGAAATTATTGTTCGCATAATACGAAAAAAGAGAAATCGCTTAAATAAGTGTACGCTCAATACGAAAAAAAGAGAAATCGTTAAAATCGCTGTACGATGAATAAGACAAAAGAGAAATCGTTGAAATCGCTGTAAGCAGAATACAAAAAAATCTTTAAAATCGCTGTAGGCCAAATACGAAAAAAAAATCGTTGCAATCGCTCTACGCTGAATAGGAAAAAAATCGTTGATATCGCTATACACTGAATTCGAAAAAAGAGAAATCGTTGAAATCGCTGTACGCTGAATGCGAAAAAAATGGTTGAAATATTTGTACGTAGCATACGAATAAAAGGGAAAACGTTATATTCGCTGTACCCTGAATACAAAAAAATATGGATGAAATAGCCGTACGTTAAATACGAAGAAAAGAGAAATCGTTGAAATCGCTGCACGTTGAATACGAAAAAAGGGAAATCGTTGAAATCGCTGTACGCTGAATACAAAAAAAGAGAAATCGCTGTACGCTGAATGCAAAAAATATAGATGAAATAGCTGCACATTGAATACGAAAAAAAGGGAAATCGTTGAAATCGCTGTACGCTGAATACAAAAAAAGAGAAATCGATGAAATCGCTGTACGTTGAATACGAAAAAAGAGAAATCGTTGAAATCGCTTTACGCTGAATTCGAAAAAAAATCGTTGAAAGTTGTACGCTGAATACGAAAAGAAATCGTTGAAATCCCTGTACTCTGAATACGAAGAAAGCCTTTGAATTCGCTGTAGGTTGAATACAAAAAAAAATCCTTAATTCGCCGTACACTGAATACGAAAGGGAATAGGTGTAATATCTGTACGCTTAATAAAAAAAGTATCATTGAAATAGCTCTACGCTGAATACGAAAAAAAGTGAAATAGTTGAAAACGCTGTACGTTGAATACAAAGAAAAGAGAAATCGTTGAATTCGCTGCACGTTGAATGCGAAAGAATATCGTTCAAATGATTGTACGCACAATACGAAAATAATAGTTGAAATCGCTGAAAAGTGGACATAATAATATCGTAGAAATGGCTGTACGGCAGACATGAAGAAAATCGTACAAATCGCTGGACGAAGAAAACCAAAAAAAACATCATAGAAATCAGTGCGTAGAATACGAAAAAATAGGTGAAATAGCTCAACGATTAATGCGAAAAAAAATCGTTAGAACCGCTGAACGCAGAATACGAAAAAAATAGTAGAAATTGCTGTACGTTGAACAAGAAACAAAAATCGTAGAAATCATTGTAAGCTCAATTGGACAAAAAGAAATTTTTCAAATCGCTGAACGCATAACACGAAAAAAATGAAAAACTCGATGTACTGTACACATAAAAACGATAGGAATCGCTGTACGCAGAAAACAAAAAAATTTCATAGAAATCTCAGTGCAGTGAATAAGACAAAAAATAATTGAAATCGCTGTACGCTGAGTACGACAAAAAATCGTTGAAATCGCTGTACGCTGAATACGAAAAAAAAAACGTTGAAATAGGTGTAGGATGAATACGAAAAAAATCGTTGAAATCTCTGCAAGCTGAACACGAAAAAAAAATTGTTGAAATCGCTGTACTCTGAAAATGAAAAAAGAGACATCGCTGAAATCGCTGTACGATCAATACGAAAATAGAGAAATCGTTGAAATTGCTGAACTCTTAACAAGAAAAAAGAGAAATCGTTGAACTCGCTGTACGCCGAAGACGAAAAAAGAAATCGTTGAAATCGCTCTACGCTCAATACAAAAATTAGTTGAGTTAATTGTTCGCTGAATACGAAAAAAACAGAAATCGTTAAAATAAATTTAGTCTGTATAGGAAAAAAGAGAAATCGTTGAAATCGCTGTACGCTGAATAAGAAAAGAGAAACCGTTGAAATCGCTGTGAGATGAATACGACAAAAAATCTATGAAGTCGTTGTACGCTGAATACCAAAAAAACGTTGAAATCGCTCTATGCTGAATACGAAGAAAATCGTTGAAATTGCTATACGCTGAATACGAAAAAAAGAGAAATCGTAGATATCGCTTTACACTGAATACGAAAAGAGCAAAATCGTTGAAACAGCTATACGCCGAATACGATAAAAAATCGTTGAAATTGCTTTACGCTGAATGCGAAAAAAAATCGTTGAAATCGCTGTAAATTGAATACGAAAAAATTCTTGTAATGTCTGTACGCTGAGTACGAAAGAAGATAATTAAATATCTCTAACCTGAATACGAAAAAAATATCGAAATCGCTGTACGCTGAATACGCAAAAAGCGAAATAGTTGAAATCGCTGTACGTTGAATTCGAAAAAATGGAAATCGTTAAAATCGCTGTACAATGAATACGAAAGATGACAAACCGTTGAATTCGCTTTACGTTGAAAACGAAAGAAAATCTTTGAAACAACTGTACGCTAAATACGAAAAAAAAACCGTTAAAATCGATGTTCGCTGAATTCGAAAAAAATACAAATCGTTGAAATCGCTGTACTCTGAACAAGAAAAAAGAGAACTCGCTGAAATCGCTGTAGGCACAATAAGAAAAAAAAGAGAAAGCGTTGAAATAGCTGTACGCTGAATACGAAAGAAAATTGTTGAAATCGCTGCAGGTTGAATACGAAAAAATATCCTTGAAATCGCTTTGCGCTGAATACGAAAGGTAATTGTTGAAATATCTGTACGCTGAATACGAAAAAAAGAGAAATCGTAGAAATCGCTGTACGCTGAAAACGAAAAAAAGAGATCGTTGAAATCGCTGTACGCTCAATACGAAAAAAAGGAAAATGGTTGAAATCGCTGTACTCTGAACAAGAGAAAAGAGACCTCGCTGAAATCGCTGTAGGCTCAATAAGAAAAATTGAGAAATCGTTGAAATAGCTGTACGCTGAATACAAAAAAATCGTTGAAATCGCACTACGCTCAATACAGAAAAAAAGTCGTTGAAATTATTGTTGGCTGAATACAACAAAAAAAGGAAATCGCTGAAATAATTGTACGCAGAATACGAAAAAAAGAGAAATCCTTGAAATCGCTGTACGCTGAATAAGAAAAAATACAAATCGTTGAAATCACTGTTAGCTGAATACGAAAAATCTTTGAAATCTCTGTACGCCGAATACGAAAAAAAATCGTTGAAATCACTATGATGAATACGAATAAAATGGTTGAAATATTTGTACGTAGGAAACCAATAAAAGGGAAATCGTTGTATTCGCTGTACCCTGTATACAAAATATATGGATGAATTAGCTGTACGTTAAATACGAAGAAAAAGGGAAATCGTTGATATCGCTGCACGTAGTATACGATAAAAAGAGAAATCGTTGAAATCGCTCTACGCTGAATACAAAAAAATATGGTTGAAATAGCTATACGCCGAATACGAAAAAAAATCGTTGAAATTGCTTTGCGCTGAATACGAAAAAAATTGTTGAAATCGCTGTAGGTTGAATACGAAAAAATCCTTGAAATGTCTGTACGCTGAATACGAAGGAAGATTGTTGAAATATCTCTAAGCTGAATACGAAAAAAATATCGAAGAAATTGCTGTACGCTGAATACACAAGAAAGACAAATTGTTGAAATCGCTGTACATTGAATTCGAAAAAAGGAAATCGTTAAAATCGCTGTACAATGAATACGAAAGATGGGAAATCGTTGAAGTCGCTTTACGTTGAATACGAAAGAAAATCGTTGAAACAACTGTACGCTGAATACAAAAAAAATCGTTAAAATCGATGTTCGCTGAATTCGAAATAAAAGAGAAATCGTTGAAATCGCTGTACTCTGAACAAGAAAAAAGAGAACTCGCTGAAATCGCTGTAGGCTAAATAAGAAAAAAAGAGAAATCGTGTAAATAACTGTACGCTGAATACGAAAGAAAATCGTTGAAATCGCTGCAGGTTGAATACGAAAAAATATCCTAGAAATCGCTGTGCGCTGAATACGAAAGGAAATCGTTGAAATATCTGTACGCTGAATAAGAAAAAAAAAGAGATCGTAGAAATCGCTGTACGCTGAAAAAGAAAAAAGGAAAATCGCTGAATTCGCTGTACGCTCAATAAAAAAAAAGAAATTCGTTGAAATCGCTCTACTCTGAACAAGACAAATGAGAACTCGCTGAAATCGCTGTATGCTCATTAAGAAAAATAGAGAAATCGTTCAAAGAGCTGTACGCTAAATACAAAAAAATTGTTGAAATCGCTCTACGCTCAGTACAGGAAAAAGTCGTTGAAATTATTGTTGGCTGAATACGATAAAAAAAGAAATCGCTCAAATAAGTGTACACAGAATACGAAAAAAAAAAGAAATCTTTGCAATCGCTGTACGCTGAATAAGAAAAAATTGAAATCGTTGAAATCGCTGTAAGCTGAATACGAAAAATATTTGAAATCGCTGTACGCCGAATACGAAAAAAATCGTTGAAATCACTCTGCTGAATACGAATGAAATGGCTGAAATATTTGTACGTAGCAAACGAATAAAAGGGAAATCGTTGTATTCGCTGTTCCCTGAATATAAAAAAAATATAGATGAAATAACTGTACGTTAAATACGAAGAAAAATAGAAATCGTTGAAATCGGTGCAAGTTGAATACGATAAAAATAGAAATCGTTGAAATCGCTGTACGCTGAATACAAAAAAAGACAAATCGTTGAAATCGCTATACGTTGAATACGAAAAAAAGAGAAATCGTTGAAATCGCTTTACGCTGAATTCGAAAAAAGAGAAATTGTTGAAACAGTTGTACGCTAAATTCGAAAAGAAATCGATGAAATCGCTGTACTCTCAATACGAAAAAATGCTGTTGAAATCGCTTTAGGTTGAATACGAAAAAAAATCCTTAATTCGCCGTACGCTGAATACGAAAGGGAATAGGTGTAATATCTGTACGCTGAATAAAAAAATATCACTGAAATCGCTCTACACCGAAAAAGAAAAAGGGAAATAGTTGAAAATGCTGTACGTTGAATACAAAGAAAAGAGAAATCGTTGAAATCGCTGTACGTTGAATGCGAAAGAAAATAGTTGAAACGATTGTACGCTGAATACGAAAAAAATAGTTGAATTCGCTGAAAAGTAGACATTAAAATATCGTAGAAATAGCTGTACGGTAGACATGAAGAAAATCGTACAAATCGCTGGACGAAGAAAACCAAAAAAAAAAGTCCTAGAAATCACAGTGCGTAGAAAACGAAAAAAATAGGTGAAAAAGCTGAACGATTATTGCGAAAAAAAAATCGTTAGAACCGCTGAACGCTGAATGCGAAAAAAATAGTAGAAATCGCTGTACGGTGAACAAGAAACAAAAATCGTAGAAATCGTTGTAAGATCAATAGGAAAAAAATAAATTTTTGAAATCGCTGAACGTATAACACGAAAAAATTGTAAAACTCGAAGTACTGCAGACATAAAAAATTATACAAATCGCTGTACGCAGAAAAGAAAAAAATTTCATATAAATCGCAGTGCACTGAATACGAAAAAAATAATTGAAATGGCTGTACGCTGAATACGACAAAAATCGTTGAAATCGCTGTACGCTGAATACGAAAGAAAACGTTGAAATACCTGTAGGATGAATACGAAAAAAAAGAAATCGTTGAAATCGCTGTACTCTGAAAATGAAAAAAGAGAAATCCCTGAAATCGTTGTACGATCAATACGAAAAAAGAGAAAGTGTTGAAATGGCTGCACTCTTAACAAGAAAAAAGAGAAATCGTTGAAATCGCTGTACGCTGAATACGAAAAAGAAATCGTTGAAATCGCTCAACGTTCAATACAAAAATTAGTTGAGTTAGTTGTTCGCTGAATACGAAAAAAAAAAAAAAAAACAGAAATCGTTAATATAACTGTAGGCTGAATTCGAAAAAGAGAAATCGTTGAAATAGCATTACGCTGAATAAAAAAGAGAAACCGTTGAAATCACTGTAAGCTGAATACGACAAAAAATCTATGAAGTCGCTGTACGCTGATTACCAAAAAAAATCGTTGAAATCGCTCTATGCTGAATACAAAAATAATCGTTGAAATCGCTATACGCTGAATACGAAAAAAAGAGAAATCGTTGATATCGCTTTACGCTGAATACGAAAAGAGAAAATTCGTTGAAACAGCTGTACGCTGAATACGATAAAAATCATTGAAATCGGTGTAGGTTGAATACGACAAAATCCTTGAAATGTCTGTACGCTGAATACGAAAGAAGATCGTTGAAATATCTCTCAGCTGAATACGAAAAAAATATCAATGAATTCGCTTTACGTTGAATACGAAAGAAAATCGTTGAAACATCTATACGCTGAATACGAAAAAAAATCGTTAAAATCGATGTTCGCTGAATTCGAAAAAAAGGGAAATCATTGAAATCGCTGTACATTGAATACGAAAAAAAGAAGAAAAAACCGTAGAAATCGCTGTACGCTGAAAACGAAAAAAGGGAAATCGCTGAAATCGTTGTACGCTCATTAAGGAACTCAAAAAATCGTTGAAATCGCTGTATTCTGAACAAGAAAAAAGAGAACTCGCTGAAATCGCTGTAGGCTCAATAAGAAAAAAAGAGAAATCGTTGAAATAGCTATACGCTGAATACAAAAAAAATCGTTGACATCGCTCTACGCTCAATACAGTAAAAAGTCGTTGAAAATATTGTTGGCTGAATACGAAAAAAAAAAGAATTCGCTGAAATATGTGTACGCACAATACGAAAAAAAGAGAAATCCTTGAAGTCACTGTACGCTCAATAAGAAAAAATAAAAATCGCTGAAATCGCTGTAAGCAAAATACGAAATAAACCTTTGAAATCTCTGTACGCCGAATACGAAAAAAAATCGTAGAGATCACTCTATGCTGAATACGAATAAAATGGTTGAAATAATTGTACGTAGGACACGAATGAAAGGGAAATCGTTGTATTCGCTGTACCCTGACAAAAAAATATGGATGAAATAGCTGTACGTTAAATACGAAGAAAAGAGAAATCGTTGAAATCGCTGTACGTTGAATACGACAAAAAAGAGAAATCGTTGAAATCGCTGTACGCTGAATACGAAAAATGAGAAGTCGTTGAAATTGTTGACGCTGAATTCGAGAAAAGAGAAATCGCTGAAACAGCTGTACGCTGAATAGGAAAAAAAAAGTTGAAATCGTTGTACGCTGAATACGAAAGAAAATCGTTGAAATCGCTGCAGGTTGAATACGTTAAATATGCTAGAAACCGCTGTGCGGTAATTCGAAAGGAAATCCTTGAAATATCTGCACGCTGATACGAAAAAATATTTGGTCAAATCGCTGTAAGCTGAATATGAAAAAAAAAGATAAATAGTTGAAATCGCTGTACGTTGAATACGAAAAAAAAGAGAAATCGTTGAAATCGCTGTACGATGAATACGATAGAAGAGAAACCGTTGAAATCGCTGTACGTTGAATAGGAAAGAAGATCGTTGTAACAACTGTACGCTGAATACGAAAAAAATTGTAGAAATCGCTGAAATGTGGACGTAAAAAAATCGTAGGAATCGTTGTACGGTGGACTTAAAAACATAGTAGAAATCGGTGGATGCATAAAATCAAAAAAAAAAATCATGGAAATCACAGTGCGTTGAATACGAAAAACAAAATAGGTGAAATCGTTGAACGATTAATGTAAGAAAACAATCGTTACAACCGCTGAACGCTGAATGCGAAAAAATAGTAGAAATCGCGGTACGGTGAAGAAGAAACACAAATCGTAGAAATCGTTGTAAGCTCAATAGGAAAAAAAGAAATTGTTGAAATCGCTGAAAGCAAAATAAAAAAAAACGCAAAGGTCGCTTTATGGCATACAAAAAATTATAGAAATCGCTGTACGCAGAAAACCAAAAAAATTTCATAGATATCGCAGTCAGCTGAATACGATAAACAATAGTTGCAATCGCTGAACGCTGAATACGACAAAAAATCGTTGATATCGCTGTATGCTGAATACGAAAAAAAAACGTTGAAATAGCTGTAGGATGAATACGAAAAAAATCGTTGAATTCTCTGCAAGCTGAACACGAAAAAAATTGTTGAAATCGCTGTACTCTGAAAATGAAAAAAGAGACATCGCTGAAATCGCTGTACGATCAATACGAAAATAGAGAAATCGTTGAAATTGCTGAACTCTTAACAAGAAAAATGAGAAATCGTTGAACTCGCTGTACGCCGAAGACGAAAAAAGAAATCGTTGAAATCGCTCTACGCTCAATACAAAAATTAGTTGAGTTAGTTGTTCGCTGAATACGAAAAAAACAGAAATCGTTAAAATAAATTTAGTCTGTATAGGAAAAAAGAGAAATCGTTGAAATCGCTGTACGCTGAATAAGAAAAGAGAAACCGTTAAAATCGCTGTGAGATGAATACCACAAAAAATCTATGAAGTCGTTGTACGCTGAATACAAAAAAAACGTTGAAATCGCTCTATGCTGAATACGAAGAAAATCGTTGAAATTGTTATACGCTGAATACGAAAAAAAGAGATATCGTAGATCGCTTTACGCTGAATACGAAAAGAGAAAAATCGTTGAAACAGCTATACGCCGAATACGAAAAAAAATCGATGAAATTGCTTTACGCTGAATACGAAAAAAAATAGTTGAAATCGCTGTAAATTAAATACGAAAAAAATTCTTGTAATGTCTGTACGCTGAATACGAAAGAAGATAATTAAATATCTCTAACCTGAATACGAAAAAAATATCGAAGAAATCGCTGTACGCTGAATACGCAAAAAGTGAAATAGGTGAAATCGCTGTACGTTGAATTCGAAAAAATGGAAATCGTTAAAATCGCTGTACAATGAATACGAAAGATGACAAACCGTTGAATTCGCTTTACGTTGAAAACGAAATAAAATCTTTGAAACAACTGTACGCTAAATACGAAAAAAAACCGTTAAAATCGATGTTCGCTGAATTCGAAAAAAATACAAATCGTTGAAATCGCTGTACTCTGAACAAGAAAAAAGAGAACTAGCTGAAATCGCTGTAGGCACAATAAGAAAAAAAGAGAAAGCGTTGAAATAGCTGTACGCTGAATACGAAAGAAAATTGTTGAAATCGCTGCAGGTTGAATACGAAAAAATATCCTTGAAATCGTTTTGCGCTGAATACGAAAGGAAATAGTTGAAATATCTGTACGCTGAATACGAAAAAAAGAGAAATCGTAGAAATCGCTGTACGCTGAAGACGAAAAAAGAGAAATAGTTGAAATCGCTGTACGCTCAATACGAAAAAAAGGAAAATGGTTGAAATCGCTGTACTCTGAACAAGAGAAAAGAGAACTCGCTGAAATCGCTGTAGGCTCAATAAGAAAAATAGAGAAATCGTTGAAATACCTGTACGCTGAATACAAAAAAATCGTTGAAATCGCACTACGCTCAATACAGAAAAAAAGTCGTTGAAATTATTGTTGGCTGAATACAACAAAAAAAAAAGAAATCGCTGAAATAATTGAACGCAGAATACGAAAAAAAGAGAAATCCTTGAAATCGCTGTTCGCTGAATAAGAAAAAATACAAATCGTTGAAATCGCTGTAAGCTGAATACGAAAAATCTTTGAAATCGCTGTACACCGAATACGAAAAAATATCTTTGAAATCACTATGCTGAATACGAATAAAATGGTTGAAATATTTGTACGTAGGAAACCAATAAAAGGGAAATCTTTGTATACGCTGTACCCTGTATAAAAAATATATGGATGAAATAGCTGTACGTTAAATACGAAGAATAGAGAAATCGTTGAAATCGCTGCACGTTAAATACGATAAAAAGAGAAATCGTTGAAATCGCTGTACGCTGAATAATAAATAATTATGATTGAAATAGCTGTACGTGGAATAAAAGAAGAGAAATCGTTGAAATCGCTGTACTCTGAATAAGAAAAAGATAAATCGTTGAAATCTCTGTACGCTGAATACGAAAGAAGAGAAATCGTTGAAATCGCAGTACGTTGAATAAGAAAAAAAGAGAAGTCGTTGAAATCGCTTGACGCTGAATTCGAGAAAAGAGAAATCGCTGAAAAATCTGTACGCTGAATACGAAAAAAATCGTTGAAATCGCTGTACGCTGAATAGGAAAAAAGAGAAATCGTTGAAATCGCTGTAGGGTGAAAACGAAATAAGAGATAACGCTGAAATCGCTGTACTCCCAAGAAGAAAAAAGAGAAATCGTTGAAATCGCTGTAGGCTGAATAAGAAAAGAAGAGAAATTGTTGAAATCGCTGACGCTGAATAAGAAAAAAAATCGTTGAAACAGCTCTACGCTCAATACAAGAAAAAAGTAGTTGAATTACATGTTCCCTGAATACGAAAAAAAGAGAAATCGTTGAAATAACTACGTTGAATTCAAAAAAAGAGAAATCGTTGAAATCGCTGTACGCTGAATACGAAAAAAGAGAAATCGTTGAAATCGCTGTATGTTGAATACAAAAAAAGACAAATCCTTTAAATCCCTACACGCCGAATATGAAAAAAGGAGAAAACGTTGAAATCGCTGACGGCTGAATATGGAAAAGAAGAGGAATCGTTGACGTAGCTGTACGCTGAAAGTGAAAGAAAATCTTTGAAATAGCTGTAAGCTGAATACGAACCATATCGTTGGAATTGCTGTACGATGAATACGAAGAAAAATCGTTGAAAACGCTGTACGCTGAATACGAAAGAAAATAGTTGAAATCGCTTTACGCTGAATACGAAAAAATTCGATGTAATCGCTGTAAGCTGAATACGAAGGAAAGAAAAATCGTTGAAATCGCTGTACGCTGAATACGAATAAAATCTTTGAAATCGCTGTACGCTGAATATAAAAAAGTCGTTGAAATCGCTGTACGCTGAATTCGAAAAAAAAAAAAACAAATCGGTGAAATTGCTGACGGCTGAATAGGAAGAAAAGGGAAATCGTTGATGTAGCTGTACGCTGAATACGAAAAAAATTTGAAATCGTAGTACGCTGAAGGCAAAAAAATCGTTGAAATAGCTGTAAACTGAATACGAAAAAAAGACAAATCGTTGAAATCGCTGTAATCGGAATACGAAAAAAAGAGAAATCATTGAAATCGCAGTACGTTGAATAGGTAAAGAAGAGAAATAGTTAAATCGCGATACGCTGAATAAAATAAGAGAAATAGTTGAAAATGCAATATGTTGAATAAGAATAAAAGAGAAATCATTGAAATCGCTGTACGCTGAATATGAAAAGAGAGAAATCGTTGAAACCGCTGTATGCTAAATACGCAAATAAAGATAAATCGTTTAAATCGCCGTAACCTGAAAATGAAATAAAATCGTTGAAATTTGTGTACGCTGATTACGAAAAAAAATCGTTGAAATCGCTGTACGCTGAATACGAAAAAAAAGAAATCGTCGAAATCGCTGTACGCCGAATACGAAAAAAATTGTTAAAATCGCTGTACGCTGAAAACGAAAGAAATTCGTTGAAATAGCTGTACGCTGAATACGATAAAATTATCGTTTAAATCGCTGTCAGCTGAATACGAAAAAAAGAGAAATTGTTTTAATCGCTCTACATTGAATACGAAAACAAGAGAAGTCGTTGAAATGACTATACGCTGAAAAAGAAACAAAATCTTGAAATAGCTCTACGCTGAATACGTAAAAAAATCGTTGAAATCGCTTTACACAGAATACAAAAAACGTTGAAAACGCTGTACGCTGATTAAGAAAAAGAGAAATCGTTGAAATCGCTGTACGTTGAATATGAAAAAAGAGAAATCGTAGAAATCGCTGTACGCTGAATACGAAGAAAAGAGAAAGCGGTCAAGTCCTATGCGCTGAAGGCGGAAAAAGTGAAGTCGTTGAAATCGCTGTACATTGAATACAAAAAAAATCGTTAAAATCGCTGTACACCTAATATGAAAAAAGACAAGTCGTTGATATCACTGTACGTTGAATACGCAAAAAGGGAAATCGTTGAAATCGCTGAACGCTGAATCCGAAAAAAAGATAAATCGTTGAAATCGCTGTTCGCTGAATACGAAAATAAGACAAATCTTTGAAATCGCTTAGCGCTGAACGCGTAAAAAGAAAGAAATCGCTAAAATCGCTGTACGTAGTATATGAATAAAAGAGAAATCGATGAAATGGCTGTAAGTTGAATAGGTAAAAGAGAGAAATCATTGAAATCGTTGTACACTGAATACGAAAAAAAGAGACATCTTTTTAATCGCTGTACGCTGAATACGAAAAATAGAAATCGTTGAAATCGCTGTACGCAGAATACGAAAAAAGAGAAATCGTTGAAATCGCTATACGTTGAATAAGATAAATGGAGAAATCGTTGAATTCGCAGTACGCTGAATACGAAAAAAAGAGAAATCTTTGAAGGAGCACACAGAATATGAAAGAAAATCGTTGAAATAGCAGTACGCTGAATACGAAAAATATCTTTGAAATACTTTTACACTGCACACGAAACAAAATCGTTGAAATCGCTGTACGCTGAAATCGAAAAAAAGAGAAATCGTTGAAATCGCTGTACGTTGAATACGTAAAAAAGAGAAATCGTTAAAATCAATATACGCTGAAAAAGAAAATAAGAACTTGTTCAGATCGCTATACGTGGACTAAGAAATGTAAAGAAATCGTTGAAATCGCTGTACGCTGTATACGAAAAAAGGGAAATCGTTGATATCGCTGTACGCTGAATACGAAAAAGAATCGTTGAAATCTCTGTATGCAGAATACGAAATAAAATCATTGAAATCGCTGTACGCTGAATTCGAAAAAAGAGAAAACTTTGAAATCGCTGTAGGACGAATACGAAAAAAAATCGTTGAAATCGCTGTACGCTGAATACGAAAAAAGAGAAATTGTTAAAATCGCTGTACTGTTAATACCAATAAAATATCGTTAAAATATTTCTACGCTGAATACGAAAAAAATCGGTGAATTCGCTGCACGCTGAATACGAAAAAAAAAAGAAAATCGTTGAAATCGCTGTAGGCCGAATACGAAAAAAAATCGTTGAAATCGCTGTACGTTGAATACGAAAGAAAATCGTTGAAACAGCTGTACGCTGAATACGAAAAAGGTATCGATGAAATCGCTGTAAGCTGAATACGAAAAAAAGATAAATCGTTTTAATCGCTGCACTTTGAAGACGAAAAAGAAAGAAATAGTTGAAATGGCTATATGCAGAATGTGAAAGAAATTCGTTGAAATAGCTTTACAATGGATACGAGAAAAAATCTTTGAAATCGTTGTAGGCAGAATACGAAAAAAAACGTTGAAACCGCTGTAAGCTGAATACGAAAAAAAGAGAAATTTTTGAAATACTGTACGCGAAATAGGAAAAAAAGAAACCGTTGAAATAGCTGTACGCTGAATATGAAAGGAAATCTTTGAAATAGCTGTACGCAGAATACGAAAATATATCGTTGAAATCGCTGTACGCTGAATACGAAAAATAATTTGAATTCGCAGTACGCTGAATTCGAAAAAATTGTTGAAATCGATGGACGCTGAATAGTAGATAATTTTATTGAAATAGCTGTACGATGAATATGAATAAAAGAGGAATCGTTGAAATTGCTCTACGCTGAAAACGAAAGAAAATAGAAATAGTTGAAAACGCTGTACGTTGAATACGGAAAAAAATAATCCTTGAAATCGCTCTACTCTGAATACAAAAAGTATGGTTGAAATAGCTGTACGTTGGATACGAAAGAAAGAGGAGTCGTTGAAATCGCTGAAAGCTGAACACGAAAAGAGAATTCATTGAAATCGCTGTATCCTGAATAGGAAAAAATGGTTGAAATAGCTGTACGTTGAATACGAAAAACAAGAGAAATCGTTGAAATAGCTGTACGTTGAATACGAAAAAAAGAGGAATCCCTGAAATCGCTGTACACTGAATAAGAAAAAAAAACATTTGAAATAACGGTACGCTGAATACGAAAAAAAAAAGAGAAATCGTTGAAATAGCTGTACGCTATATACCAAAACAAAAAGAAACTGTAGAAATCGCAGTACGCGGAATACGAGAAGGAATATACCATTTAAAATCGCTGTACGCTCAATACGAAAGAAGGAGAATTCATTGAAATCGATGGACGCTGAATAGGAAAAGAATGGTTGAAATCTCTGTACACTGAATACGAATAAAATAGTTGAATTAGCGGAACGCAGATTATGAAAAAAAGAGAAGTCGTTGAAGTAGCTGTACGCTGAATACGAAAAAAAGTTTATACCGTTGAAATCGCTGTACGCTGAATACGAAAAAAAAGTACAATCCCTAAACGCTGAATGTAATTAGTAAACTGAGCTGGACGTCCTTCTATGTTATTTACCTTGGGTATGCGGACGACAAACTGACTAATTTCGGAGGATACCAACGAAGTATGACGAATTATATTAATTGTGTCTCATAATAGTCTGAGTCCAAATCTGTGGAGTAACGGTCAGCGAAGCGCTGGCAGCGAAAATATGTGGCCCGGGTGTCCGATACCCCTTCGGGGCAATTTTCCTGGTTGAGGTTTTTCCGGGGTTTTCCCACAACCCAATATGAGGAAATGCTTGGTAAATTTCGGTGCTGGACCCCGGACTCATTTCGCCGCGCTAAATAACATAAGATGTTGATAAAGCGTCGTAAACTAACCTACTAAAAAATAATAGTCTGATCAGTGTAATATCTAACTAATCAGCGATGTATGCAATGGAAGGGGAAATGAACTTGCCACTCTACCACATTATCTCTTGGCGTAATTGCCACATGAGTGATGAATTATGAGGTTCAGATCTGTTTTAGGACTGTTAGCTAAACAACAATTTGAAATGACGAATAATAAAGGATGAGAATGATGAACTGTGATTGATGATGGGCTATGACGACGAGGAGGATGACTATGACGAGTTAAGATTGATGATATATTATGACGGATAATGGAGGATTACAGACGAAATATATGATACGATGATCCAGTACGACGAATAATGGAGCATGACTGATAAATGGTGATTCATGAGCAATATTGACGAGTTACGGGGATGACTATGAAGAATTGTGGCGGATAACTTACGATGAATTGTGGCAGAGAACCTATGATATTGAATAATGTTGGATGACGAACTATGGTGACGAATAATATCTGATGACGATGACCTACGATGACGAGTAATAGAGGATGACTACGATGAATAAAATAAAATAATTAGTAATTATAATGGGTGACGGATAATTACGAATTACGAATAATAGGGAAGAAATCTGAATAGTTTACGAGGATAGCGACTACTTCTGACGGACTGTGAAGAATATTAGAATTTACAGTAATGCAGGGTAGGCTACCTACAGAATTAATACCTTCTTCACCCAACATTCTCTGACAATTTTCATTGCGTTCACAGGCCATTCTAAAAAAATATTATTATTATTATTATTATTATTATTATTATTATTATTATTATTATTATTATTATTATTATTATTATTACTGCTATTAAAACTAACACGCAATATTATTTAAACTGTACAGTATTATTACTCCTATTTCGGCCTCCTCCTCCCCTCTAGCCGACCTTACCTCGCCAATTGTTCTTTCCTGTTTTTTATTTTCAAAATTTATAATTACAAGAAAAATATATCCTAAAGTAAAGAAGAGTAATAATACTGTACATATTACAAAGTGTAATATATCTAACTAACTAGACTACAAGTTGATGTAAAATAAATGCATACAAAAGACTAAGTCAACAGAGTTACACAGTCCTTTAGGAAAGCGAATCCTTTTTCTTATTCAATTAGTTGCATTTATATTAACAATAAAAATTTAATAGAGAAAAAGAGCATTTTACGGAACTCTAGAAAAACAACTAATGAAGAGACTAGTGAAGTGCTTTGTGTGGAGTGTGACATTGTATAAGGAGGAAACATAGACATTACGACGAAGTGAAGAGAAGAGACTAGAGTCATTTGAAATGTAGATATGGAGAAGAATGGAGGGTGTGAAACAGACAGACAGAATAAGAAATGAAGCTGTGTGGAAAGAAAGGGTGAAGAAAGAATGATGCTGAAAATAATCAGGATGAAAAGAAGGAATTGCCTGAGTCAAGGGCTAAGAAGAAACTGTCTACTGAAGGATGCACTGGAAGGAATGGTGAACGGACGAAAAAATAGTTCAAATAACGGAAAGACGAAAGGGAAAAAATTGTAGGAATGGCTGTACGGTGAATACGAAAAAAAACCGTTGAAATTGCTGTACGCTGAATACGAAAAAAAACGTTGAAGTCGCTGTACGCTGAATGCCAATAAAAATCGTTGAAATAGCTGTACGCTGAATACGAAAAAAAGGGAAGTCGTTGAAATCGCTGTAAGCTGAATAGAAAAAAAAGAGAAATCGTTGAAATCGCTGTAAGTTGAATACGTAAAAAAAGAAATCGTTAAAATCGATATATGCTGAATAAAAAAAAAAAAGAAATCGTTGAAAACGCTATAGCCCTATGTTGAATAGGAAACAAAGAGAAATTTTTGAAATCGCTGTACGCTGAATACGGAAAAAAGAGACATTGTTGAAATCGCTGTACGCTGAATACGAAAAAAATCGTTTAAATCTCTGTGCCCTGAATGCGAAACAATATCGTTAAAATCGCTGCACGCTGAATACAAAAAAAAGTTGAAATCGCTGTACGCAGAATACGAAAAAAAGAGAAAACATTGAAATCGTTGTACGTTGATTATGAAAAAAGAGAAAGATATGTTGAAATCGCTATACGCCGAATACGAAAAAAAAAGATCGTTGAAATCGCGCTACGCTGAATACGAAAAAAGAGAAACCGTTCAAGTCCTCTGCGCTGAACGCGAAACAAGGGAAATCGTTGAAATCGCAGAACGCTGAATATGAAAAAAAGAGAAATCTTTGAAATCGCTGAGCGCTAAACACTAAAAAGAGAAATAGTAGAAATCGCTGTGCGTAGTATATGAAAAAAGAGTAATCGATGAAATCGCTGTACGCTGAATAGGGAAAACAGAGAAATCGTTGAAATCGTTGTACGCTGAATACGAAAAAAGAGATATCGTTGAAATCGCTGTACGCTGAATACGGGAAAAAGAGAAATAGTTGAAATCGCTGTACGCAGAATGCGAAAAAAAAGTTGAAATCGATGTACGCTGAATACGAATAAAAGTCGTTGAAATCGCTGTAACCTGAATACGAAATAAGAGAAATCGTTGAAATCGCAGTACGTTGAATACGTAAAAAAGATAAATCGTTAAAATCGCTATACGCTGAATAACAAAAAAGAGAAATCGTTGAAATCACTCTACGCTGAAGACGAAAAAAGAGAAATCGTTGAAATCGCTGTACGCTGAATAGAGTAAAAAGGGAAATCGTTGAAATCGCTGTACGCTGAATATGAAAAAATGAGAAATCGTTGAAATCGCAGTACGCTGAATAAGAGAAAAAGAGAAATCGTTGATATCGCTGTACGATGATTACGAATAAAAGACAAATCAATGAAATCGCAGTACGTTGAATAAAAAAAACCTGAGAAATCGTTGAACGCTGAATACGAAAAATAGAAATCGTTGAAATCACTCTTCGCAAAAGACGAAAAAAGAGAAATCGTTGAAATCGCTGTACGCTGAATACGGGAAAAAGAGAAATCGTTGAAATCGCTGTACGCTGAATGCGAAAAAAAATTGAAATCGATGTACGCAGAATACGAATAAAAGTCGTTGAAATCGCTGTAAGCTGAATACGAAATAAGAGAAATCGTTGAAATCGCAGTACATTGAATACGTAAAAAAGATAAATCGTTAAAATCGCTATACGCTGAATAACAAAAAAGAGAAATCGTTGAAATCACTCTACGCTGAAGACGAAAAAAGAGAAATCGTTGAAATCGCTGTACGCTGAATACGGTAAATAGGGAAATCGTTGAAATCGCTGTACGCTGAATGCGAAAAAAAATCGTTGAAATCTCTGTACGCTGAATACGAAACAAAATCATTGAAACCGCTGTACGCTGAATACGAAAAAAGGGAAATAGTTAAAATCACTCTACGTTGAATACGAAATGAAAGAGAAATCTTTGAACACTTTTGAACGCGGAATAGGAAAAATAATATACTGTTTCACATCACTGCCCACTGTATACGAAAAAAAGAGAAATCTTTGAAATCGGGTGTGCGCTCCACACGTAAGAAGATAAATCGTAAAAATTGTTGTACGTAGAATATGAAAAAAAAGAGAAATCGATGAAATCGCTGTACGTTGAATATGAAAAGGAGAGAAATCGTTGTACGCTGAATAAGAAAAAAGAGAAATGGTTGAAATTGCTGTAGGCTGAATTCGAAAAAAAAAGTTCAAATCACTGTACGGTGAATAAGAAAGGAAATCGTTGAAATAACTGTAAGATGAATAAGAAAAAATATCGTTCAAATCGCTATTCGCAAGAATACGAAAAAAAGAGGAATTGTTGAAATCGCTGTACGTTGAATAAGGAAAAATGAGAACTCGTTGAAATCGCTGCACGCTGAACAAAAACAAGAGATATAGTTGAAATCGCTGTGCGCTGAAAACGAAGAAGGTGAAAACGTTGAAATTTCTGTACGCTGAATACGGAAAAAAGAGACATCGTTGAAATCCCTGTACGCTGCATACAAAAAAATCCTTTAAATCTCTGTACGCTGAATACGAAAAGACTCGTTATAATCGCTGTACGCTGAATACGAAAAAATTGTTGAAATCGCTGTACGCTGAAAAAGAAAGAAAGAGAAATCGTTGAATTCGGTGTACGTGGAATATGAAAAAAGAGAAATCGTTGAAATCTCATTACGCTGAATACGAAAAAAGTGAAATCTTTGAAATCGATGTACGCTAAATACGAAAAAACAGAAACCGATGAAATCGCTGTACGTTGAATAGGAAAAAGGAGAAATTGTTGAAATCGCTGTAGTCAGAATTCGAAAAAAAATTCAAATCGCTGTACGCTGAATAAGAAAGAAAATCGTTCAAATAGCTGTACGCTAGATACGAAAACAAATTTCGTTGAAATCGCTGTACGGATAAACGAAAAAAGAGAAATCGTTGAAATCGCTGTACGTTGGATATGAAAAAAACAGAAATCGCTGTATCCTGTTGAAGAAAAAAAGAGAATTCGTTGAAATTGCTTTACGCTGAATACGGAAAAAAGAGACATCGTTGAAATCGCTGTACACTGAATACGAAAAAAGAGAAATCGTTGAAATCGCTGTACGCTGAATAAGAAAATAAGAGAATTAGTTGAAATCGCTGCACGCTCAATACGAAAAAAAAATAGTTCAAATCGCTGTACGTTGAATTCGAAAAAAGGAGAAATCGTTGAAATCGCTTTACGCTCAATACGAAAGAAAAAGAAATCGTTTAAATCACTACGCAGAATACGAAAAAAAAGAGGTATCGTTGAAATCGCTGTACGATGAATACGAAAAATAGAAATCGTTGAAATAGATGTAGGCTGAATACGAAAAAATTAGAAATCGTTGAAATCGCTGTAAGGCAAATACGAAAAAAATCGTTGAAACCGCTGTACGATGAATAAGAAAAAAGGGAAATCGTTGAAATCGCTCTACGGTGAATAAAAGTAAAATATCGTTGAAATTTCTGTAAGCTGAGTACGAAAAAAGAATCGTTGAAATCACTGCACGCTGAAAACGGAAAAAAGAGAAATCGTTGAATTCCCGTACACCGAATACGAAAAAAAAAATCGTTGATATGGCTGTATGCTCAATTCGAAATATAATCTTTGAAATAGCTGTAAGCTGAATACGAAAATGGAATCGATGAAATCGCTGTAAACAGAATACGAAAACGGTATAATCGCTGTACTTTGAATACGAAAAAAGGGAAACCGTTGAAATGGCTATATGTTGAAAATTAAAAAAAAAGTTGAAATAGCTGCACGCTGAATACGAGAAAAAACTTTGAAATCTCTCTACGCTGAATACGACAAAAAATTTTTTGAAACCGCTGTACGCTGAATACGAAAAAAAGAAAAATCGTTGAAATCGCTGTACGCTGAATAAGAAAAAAAAGAGAAATCGTTGAAATCGCAATATGCTCAATAAAAAAAGAGAAATCTTTGAAATCGCAATACGCTGCATACGAAAAAAAAAGAGAAAGCGTTCAAGTCCTGTACGTTGAATAGGAAAAAAGAGGAATCGTTGAAATCGCTGTACTCCAAATACGAAAAAACAGATATCGTTGGAATCACTGTACGTTGATTACGAAAAAATGAGGAATTGCTGAAATCGCTGAACGCTGAATACGATAAGAAAGGAAAATCGTTGAAATCCCTGTATTTGAATACGAAAAAAGAGAAATCGTTCAAAACCCTGTACGTTGAATACGAAAAAAAAAAGAAACCGATTAAATCGCTGTATGTTGAATAGGAAAAAGAGAGAAATCGTTGGAATCGTTGTACGCTCAATACGAAAAAAGAGAAATGGTTGAAATCGCTGTAGGCTGAATTAGAAAAAAAAAACCGTTCAAATCGGTTTACGCTGAGTACCAACGAAAATCGTTGAAATAGCTGTAAGCTGAATAATAAGAAAAATATCGTTGAAATCGCTATTCTCAAGATTACGAAAAAAAAAAAGAGAAATTGTTGAAATCGATGTAGGTTGAATACGAAAAAAGAGAACTTATTTAAATCGGTGTACGCTGAATAAGAAAAGAAAGAGAACCCGTTGAAATCGCTGTACGCTGAATACGAAAAAATGATAACTCGTTGAAATTGCTCGACGCTAAATAAGAAAAAGTGAGAACTCGTTGAAATCGCTGTAAGTTGAATAAATAAAAGAGAAATCGTTGAAATTGCTGTACGTTTTATAAGAAAAATAGACAAATCGTAGAAATCGCTTTACTTTGAATACGAAAAAAAGAGAAATCGTTTAAATCGCTGTACACTGAATACGAGAAAAAGACAAACCGTTGAAATCACTGTACACAGAATACGAGAAAAAGAGAAATCTTTGAAATCGCTGTACGCTGAATAAGAAAAAAAATCGTTGAAATCGCTATATGTTGAATAAGAAAAAATGACAGATCATTGAAATCGCTGTACGCTGAATACGGAAAAAGAGAAATCGTTGAAATCGCTATACACCGAAATACAAAAAAAGAGAAAACGTTGAAATCACTGTACGTTGAATAAGAAAAAAAGAGAAATCGTTGAAATCACTGTACGCTGAATATGAAAAAATGAGAAATCGTTGAAATCGTCGTACTCTTAATAACAAAAAAAGAGAAATCGTTGAAATCGCTGTACGCTAGTACGAATAAAAGAGAGATCGTTGAAAAAGCTGTAAGCTGAATTAGAAATAAATATCGTTGAATTCGCTATTGGCAAGAATACGAAAAAAAGAGAAATTGATAAAATCGCTCTATGTTGAATAAGGAAAAAAGTGAACTCGTTGAAGTCGCTGTACGCTGAAATAGAAAAAAAGAGAAATCGTTGATATCGCTGTACGTTGAATACGAATATAAGACAAATCAATTAAATCGCAGTACGTTGAATAAAAAAACCTGAGAAATCGTTGATATTGTTGTACGCTGAATACGAAAAAAAGAGAAATCTTTGAAATCGCTGTACGCTGAACACGAAAAATAGAAATCGTTGAAATCGCTGTACGCTGAATAAGAAAAAAAGAGAAATCGTTGAAATTCCTATATGTTTAATAAGAAGAAATGACAGATCTTTGAAATTGCTGTACGCTGAATACGAAAAAAGAGCAATCGTTGAGATCACTGTACGTTGAATACGAAAAAAGAGAAATCGTTCAAATCGCTATACACCGAATACGAAAAAAAGAGAAAGCGGTGAAATCACTGTGCATTGAAAACGAAAAAAAGGGAAATCGTTGAAATCGCTGAACGTTGAATACAGAAAAAGAGAAATCGTAGCAATCGCTATACGTTGAATACGAAAAATAGGGAAAATCGTTGAATTCGCTTTACGCAGAATACGAAAAAAAGAGAAATCGTTGAAATCGCTGTCCGCTAATACGAAAAAAGTGAATCCGTTGAAATCGCTGTACACTGAATACGAAAAAAGAGAAATCGTTGAAATCGCTGTGCGCTGAACACGTATGAAAACAAATCGTTAAAATCGCTGTACATAGAATATGAAAAAAAGAAATCTATGAAATCGCTGTCCGTTGAATAGGAAAAAGACAGAAATCGTTGTACGCTGAATAAGAAAGAAAGAGAAATGATTGAAATCGCTGTAGGCAGAATATGAAAAAGAAAAACAGTTCAAATCGCTGTAAGGTGAATACGAATCAAAATCGTTGAAATAGCTGTAAGCTGAATAAGAAAAATATATCGTTGAAATCGCTATTCGCAAGAATACGAAAAAAAGAGACATTGTTGAAATCGCTGTACGTTGAATAAGAAAAAAAGAGAACTCGTAGAAATCGGTGTACGCTTAATAAGAAAAAAAGAGAACTCGTTGAAATCGCTCTAAGCTGAATACGAAAAAAAGAGAATTCCTAGAAATTGCTGTACGCTAAATAACAAAAAAAAAGAGAACTCGTTGAAATCGCTGTACGCTGAAGACGGAAAAAAAAAGAAATCATTCAAATGACTGTGCGGTGAACATGAAAAAAAGAAATCGTAAAAATCGCTGTAAGTAGAATACGAAAAATGTGAAATCGTTGAAATTGCTGTACGTATTATAAGAAAAATAGACAAATCGTTGAAATCGCTTAACACAGAATACGAGAAAATGAGAAATCGTTGAAATCGCTGTACACAGAATACGGCAAAAAGAGAAATCGTTAAATCGCTGTACGCTGAGTAAGAAAAAAAAGAGAAGTCGTTCAAATCCCTATACGTTGAATAAGAAAAAATGACAGATCTTTGAAATCGCTTTACGCTGAATAGGAAAAAAGAGAAGTCGTTGAAATCCCTGTACGTTGAACACGAAAAAGGAGAAATGGTTTAAATAGCTATAAACCGAATACGAAAAAAAGTCGAATCGTTTAAAGCACTGTACGCTGAATACGAAGAAAAGAGAAATCGTTGAAATCTCTGTACGCTAATACGAAAAAACGAGAAACCGTTGAAATCGCTGTACACTGAATACAAAAAAAGAAAGCGTTGAAATCGCTGTGCGCTGAACACGTAAGAAAATAAATCGTTAAAATCGCTGTACGTAGATTATGAAAAAAAGAGAAATCGAAGAAATCGCTGTACGTTGAATAAAAAAGGACAAAAATTGTTGTACGCTGAATAAGAAAAAAAGAGAAATGATTGAAATCGATGTAGGCAGAATACGACAAAGTAAAACAGTTCATATCGCTGTAAGGTGAATACGAATGAAAATCGTTTAAATAGCTGTATGCCGAATTAGAAAAAAATATCGTTGAAATCGATATTCGCAAGAATACGAAAAAAAGAGAAATTTTTTAATTTGCTGTCCGTTGAATAAGAAAAAAAGAGAACTCGTACAAATCGCTGTACGCTTAATAAGAAAAAAAGACAAATCGTTGAAATCGCTGAATACGAAAAAAAGAGAATTCCTGGAAATTACTGTACGCTAAATAAGAAAAAAAGAGAACTCGTTGAAATCGCTGTACGCTGAATACGAAAAAAGAGAAATCGTTGAAATCACTGTGCGTTGAACATGAAAGAAAAGAAATCGTTAAAATCGCAGTACGTTGAATAAGAAAATAAGTGAAATCGTTGAAATTGTTGTACGTATTATAAGAAAATCAGACAAATCGTTGAAATCGCTGTACACGCAATACTAGAAAATGAGAAATAGTTGAAATTGCTGTACACAGAATACGACAAAAAGAGAAATCTTTGAAATCGCTGTACGCTGAATAAGAAAAAAAAGGGAAATCATTGAAATCGCTATATGCTGAATAAGAAAAATTGACAGATCTTTGAAATCGCTTTACGTTGAATAGGAAAAAAGAGAAGTCGTTGAAATCCTCGTACGCTGAATACAAATAAGGAGAAATGGTTTAATTCGCTATAAACCGAATATGAAAAAAGTGGAATCGTTGAAATCACTGTACGTTGAATACGAAAAAATAGAAATCGTTGAAATCACTGTACGCTCATAATAAAAAAATGAGAAATCGTTGAAATCGTTGTACGCTTAATAAGAAAAAAAGAAAAAATTGTTCAAATCGCTGTACGCTAGTACGAAGAAAATATAAATCGTTAAAATTGCTGTAAGCTGAATTGGAAAAAAAAATTGTTGAATTCGCTATTCGCAAGAATAAGAAAAAAGAGAAATTGTTGAAATCGCTGTATGTTGAATAAGAAAAAAGTGAATTCGTTGAAATCGCTGTACGCTGAATAAGAAAAAAAAGAACTCGTTGAAATCGCTGTATGCTGAATAAGAAAAAAAGAGAATTCGTTGAAATCACTGTACGCTGAATATGAAAAAATGAGAAATCGTTGAAATCGCTGTACGCTGAATAAGAGAAAAAGAGAAATCGTTGATATCGCTGTACGATGAATAGAAATAAAAGACAAGTCAATCAAATCGCTGTACGTTGAATAGAAAAAGGGAGAAATCGTTGATATCGTTGTACGCTGAATACTTAAAAAAGAGAAATATTTGAAATCACTGTACGCTGAATACGGAAAAAGAGAAATCGTGGAAATCGCTATACACAGAATACGAAACAAGAGAAAACGTTGAAGTCACTGTACGTTGAAGAAGATAAAAGGAGAAATCGTTGAAGTGACTGTACGCTGAATATGAAAAAATGAGAAATCGTTGAAATCGTTGTACTCTTAATAAGAAAAATATAGAAATCTTTGAAATCGCTGTACGCTAGTACGAATAAAATAGAGATCGTTGGAAAAGCAGTAAGCTGAATTAGAAATAAATATCGTTGATTTCGCCATTCGCAAGAATACGAAAAAAAGAAAAATTGATGAAATCTCTGTATGTTGAATGAGGAAAAAAGTGAACTCGTTGAAATCGCGGTACGCTGAAATAGAAAAAAAGAGAACTCGTTGAAATCGCTGTATGTTGAATAAGAAAAAAAGAGAATTCGTTGAAATCACTGTACGCTGGATATGAAAAAATGAGAAATCGTTGAAATCGCTGTACGCTGAATAAGAGAAAAAGAGAAAAAGTTCATAACGCTGTACGATGAATACGAATAAAAGACAAATCAATGATATCGCAGTACGTTGAATAAAAAAAACCTGAGAAATCGTTGATATCGTTGTACGCTCAATACGAAAAAAAGAGAAATCTTTGAAATCGCTGTACGCTGAACAAGAAAAATAGAAATCGTTGAAATCGCTGTACGCTGAATAAGAAAAAAAGAGAAATCGTTGAAATTCCTATATGTTTAATAAGAAGAAATGACATCTTTGAAATTGCTGTACCCTGAATACGAAAAAAGAGCAATCGTTAACTTCACTGTACGTTGAATACGAAAAAAGAGAAATCGTTGAAATCGCTATACACCGAATACGAAAAAAAGAGAAAGCGGTGAAATCACTGTGCATTGAAAACGAAAAAAAGAGAAATCGTTGAAATCGCTGTACGTTGAATATGGAAAAAAATGGAATTCGCTGTACGCAGAATACGAAAAAAAAGGAACATTTTAAAATCTCTGTACGCCGAATGCGAAAAAATACAAACCGTTCAAATCGCTGAACACGAAAAAAGAGAAATCGGTGAAATCGCTGTGCGCTGAACACGTAAGAAAATAAATCCTTAAAATCGCTGTACATAGAATATGAAAAAAAGAGAAATCTATGAAATGGCTGTCCGTTGAATAGGAAAAAGACAGAAATCGTTGTACGCTGAATAAGAAAGAAAGAGAAATGATTGAAATCGTTGTAGGCAGAATACGAAAAAGAAAAACAGTTCAAATCGCTGTAAGGTGAATACGAATCAAAATCGTTGAAATAGCTGTAAGCTGAATAAGAAAAATTAATCGTTGAAATCGCTATTCGCAAGAATACGAAAAAAAGAGAAATTGTTGAAATCGCTGTACGTTGAATAAGAAAACAAGACAACTCGTAGAAATCGCTGTACGCTTAATAAGAAAAAAAGAGAATTCGTTGAAATCGCTGTAAGCTGAATACGAAAAAAAGAGAATTCCTAAAAATTGCTGTACGCTAAATAAGAAAAAAAGAGAACTCGTTGAAATCGCTCTACGCTGAATACGAAAAAAAGAAAAATCATTCAAATCACTGTGCGGTGAACATGAAAAAAAGAAATCGTTAAAATCGCTGTACGTTGAATACGAAAAATGTGAAATCGTTGAAATTGCTGTACGTATTATAAGAAAAATAGACAAATCGTTGAAATCGCTGTAACACAGAATACGAGAAAATGAGAAATCGTTGAAATCGCTGTACACAGAATACGAGAAAAAGAGAAATCGTTGAAATCACTGTACGCTGAGTAAGAAAAAAAAGAGAAGTGGTTGAAATCGCTAAACGTTGAATAAGAAAAAATGACCTTTGAAATGGCTTTACGCTGAATAGGAAAAAAGAGAAGTCGTTGAAATCCCTGTACGTTGAACACGAAAAAGGAGAAATGGTTTAAATAGCTATAAACCGAATACGAAAAAAAGAGGAATCGTTGAAATCACTGTACGCTGAATAAGAAGAAAAGAGAAATCGTTGAAATTGCTGTACGCTAATACGAAAAAACGAGAAAACGTTGAATTCGCTGTACACTGAATACAAAAAAAGAAATCGTTGAAATCGCTGTGCGCTGAACACGTAAGAAAATAAATCGTTAAAATCGCTGTACGTAGATTATGAAAAAAAGAGAAATCGATGATCGCTGTCCGTTGAATAAAGAAGGACAGAAATCGTTGTACGCTGAATAAGAAAAAAAGAGAACTCGTAGAAATCGCTGTACGCTTAATAAGAAAAAAAGAGAACTCGTTGAAATCGCTGTACGCTGAATACGAAAAAAAGAGAGAAATCGTTGATAATCACTGTGCGTTGAACATGAAAAAAAAAAGAAATCGTTAAAATCGCAGTACGTTGAATACGAAAATAAGTGAAATCGTTGAAATTGATGTACGTATTATAAGAAAAATAGACAAATCGTTGCAATTGCTGTACACACAATACGAGAAAATAGGAAATCGTTTAAATGGCTGTACACAGAATACGAGAAAGACAGAAATCTTTGATATCGCTGTACGCTGAATAAGAAAAAAAAAAGCAATCGTAGAAATCACTATACGCTGAATAAGAAAAAATGACAGATCTTTGAAATCGCTTTACGTTGAATAGGAAAAAAGAGAAGTCGTTGAAATCCCCGTACGCTGAATACGAATAAGGAGAAATGGTTTAAATCCCTATAATCCGAATACGAAAAAGTGGAATCGTTCAAATCACTGTACGTTGAATACGAAAAAACTAGAAATCGTTGAAATCACTGTACGCTGAATATGAAAAAATGAGAAATCGTTGAAATCGTTGTACGCTTAATAAGAAAAAAAAGCAATTGTTGATATCGCTGAACGATAGTACGAACAAAATATAAATCGTTAAAATTGCTGTAAGCTGAATTGGAAAAAAAAATATCGTTGAATTCGCTATTCGCAACAATACGAAAAAAAAGAAATTTTTGAAATCGCTGTATGTTGAATAAGGAAGAAAGTGAACTCGCTGAAATCGCTCTGCGCAGAATAAGAAAATATAGAACTCGTTGAAATCGCTGTATGCTGAATAAGAAAAAAAGAGAATTCGTTG
This sequence comes from Periplaneta americana, assembly GCF_040183065.1. NCBI lineage: Eukaryota > Metazoa > Arthropoda > Insecta > Blattodea > Blattidae > Periplaneta > Periplaneta americana. The sequence continues at coordinate 179,402,968 of NC_091131.1, forward strand.
AGATCACTGTACGCTGAATATGAAAAAATGAGAAATCGTTGAAATCGCTGTACGCTGAATAAGAGAAAAAGAGAAATCATTGACATCGCTGTACGATGAATAGAAATAAAAGAAAAATCAATGAAATCGCTGTACGTCGAATAGAAAAAGGGAGAAATCGTTGATATCGTTGTACGCTGAATAAGTAAAAAAGAGAAATATTTGAAATCGCCGCACGCTGGATACGGAAAATAGAAATCGTTGAAATCGCTATACACCGAAATACGAAAAATAGAGAAATCGTTTAAATCGCTGTACGCTGAATACGAGAAAAAGACAAATCGTTGAAATCACTGTACACAGAATACGAGAAAAAGAGAAATCTTTGAAATCGCTGTACGCTGAATAAGAAAAAGGAGCAATGGTTGAGATCACTGTACGGTGAATACGAAAAGAGCGAAATCGTTGAAATCGCTATACACCGAATACGAATAAAAGACAAAGCGGTGAAATCACTGTGCATTGAAAACGAAAAAAAGAGAAATCGTTGAAATCGCTGTACGTTGAATACGAAAAAAATGGAATTCGCTGTACGCATAATACGAAAAAAGAGAAAAATTTTAAAATCTCTGTATGCCGAATGCGAAAAAATAGAAACCGTTCAAATCGCTGAACCCGAAAAAAGGGAAATCGGTGAAATCGATGTACGTTGAATACGAAAAAAAAGAAAACGTTGAGATCGCTGTACACTGTATAAGAAAAAAAAAGAAATCTTTGAAATCGCAGCACGTTGAATACGAGAAAAAGAGAAATCGTTGAAATCGCTGCGCGGTGATCATAAAAAAGAGAAATCGTTGAAATCGCTGAACGTTGAATACAGAAAAAGAGAAATCGTAGCAATCGCTATACATTGAATACGAAAAATAGAGAAATCGTTGAAATCGCTTTACGCAGAATACGAAAAAAAGAGAAATCGTTGAAATCACTGTACGCTAATACGAAAAAAGAGAAACCGTTGAAATCGCTGTTCACTGAATACGAAAAAAGAGAAATCGTTGAAATCGCTATGCGCTGAACACGTAAGAAAATAAATAGATAAAATCGCTGTACATAGAATATGAAAGAAAGAGAAATCTATGAAATCGGTGTCCGTTGAATAGGAAAAGGACAGAAATCGTTGTGCGCTGAATAAGAAAGAAAGAGAAATGATTGAAATCGCTGTAGGCAGAATACGAAAAAAGAAAACAGTTCAAATCGCTGTAAGGTGAATACGAATGAATATCGTTGAAATAGCTGTAAGCTGAATAAGAAAAATATATCGTTGAAATCGGTATTCGCAAGAATACCAAAAAGAAAGAGAAATTGTTGAAATCGCTGTACGTTGAATAAGAAAAAAAGAGAACTCGTAGAAATCGCTGTACGCTTAATAAGAAAAAATGAAAACTCGTTGAAATCGCTGTAAGCTGAATACGAAAAAAAGAGAATTCCTAGAAATTGCTGTACGCTAAATAAGAAAAAAAGAGAACTCGTTGAAATCGCTGTACGCTGAATACGAAAAAAGAATGAGAAATCATTCAAATCACTGTGCGGTGAACATGAAAAAAAGAAATCGTTAAAATCGCTGTACGTTGAATACGAAAAATGTGAAATCGTTGAAATTCCTGTACGTATTATAAGAAAAATGGACAAATCCTTGACATCGCTGTAACACAGAATACGAGAAAATGAGAAATCGTTGAAATCGCTGTACACAGAAAACGAGAAAAAGAGAAATCGTTGAAATCGCTGTACGCTGAGTAAGAAAAAAAAAGAGAAGTGGTTGAAATCGCTATACGCTGAATAAGAAAAAATGACAGATCTTTGAAATCGCTTTACGCTGAATAGGAAGAAAGAGAAGTCGTTGATATCCCTGTACGTTGAACACGAAAAAGGAGAAAAGGTTTAAAACGCTATAAACCGAATACGATAAAAATAGAAATCGTTGAAATCACTGTACGCTGAATACGAAGAAAAGAGAAATCGTTGAAATCGCTGTACGCTAATACGAAAAAACGAGAAATCGCTGTACAGAGAATACAAAAAAAAAAGAAATCGTTGAAAAGTCTGTGCGCTCAACACGTAAGAAAATCGATAAATCGCTGTACGTAGATTATGAAAAAAAGAGAAATCGATGAAATCGCTGTCCGTTGAATAAAAAAGGTCAGAAATTGTTGTACGCTGAATAAGAAAAAAAGAGAAATGGTTGAAATCGCTGTAGGCAGAATACGAAAAAGAAAAACAGTTCAAATCGCTGTAAGGTGAATACGAATGAAAATCGTTGAAATAGCTGTATGACGAATAAGAAAAAAATACCGTTGAAATCGATATTCGCAAGAATTCGAAAAAAAGAGAAATTGTTTAATTTGCTGTACGTTGAATAAGAAAAAAAGAGAACTCGTTGAAATCGCTGTACGCTGAATACAAAAAAATGAGAACTCGTTGAAATTGCTCTACGCTAAATAACAAAAAGTGAGAACTCGTTGAAATCGCTGTAAGTTGAATAAGAAATAAAGAGAAATCGTTGAAATTGCTGTACGTATTATAAGAAATATAGACAAATGGTTGAAATCGCTTTACACTGAATACGAAAAATAGAGAAATCGTTTAAATCGCTGTACACTGAATACGAGAAAAAGAGAAAACTTTGAAATCGCTGTACGCTGAATAAGTAAAATAAATCGTTGATATCGCTATATGCTGAATAAGAACAAATTACAGATCTTTGAAATCGCTGTACGCTGAATACGGAAAAAGACAAATCGTTGAAATCGCTATACACCGAAATAGGAAAAAAGAGAAAACGTTGAAATCACTGTACGTTGAATAAGAAAAAGAGAGAAATCGTAGAAATCACTGTACGCTGTATATGAAAAAAAGAGAAATCGGTGAAATCGTTGTACTATTAGTAAGAAAAATAGAGAAATCATTGAAATCGCTATACGCTAGTACAAATAAAATATATATATCGTTGAAAAAGCTGTAAGCTGAAATAGAAATAAATATCGTTGAATTCGCTATTCGCAAGAATACGTAAAAAAAAAGAGAAATTGATGAAATCGCTGTGTGTTGAATAAGGAAAAAAGTGAACTCGTTGGAATCGCTGTACGCTGAAACAGAGAAAAGAGAACTCGTTGAAATCGCTGTTTGCTGAATATGAACAAATGAGAAATCGTTGAAATCGCTGTACGCTGAATAAGATAAAAAGGGAAATCGTTGATATCGCTGTACGATGAATACGAATAAAAGACAAATCAATGAAATCGCAGTACGTTGAATAAAAGAAACCTGAGAAATCGTTGATATCGTTGTACGCTCAATACGAAAAAAAGAGAAATCTTTGAAATCGCTGTACGCTGAACACGAAAAATAGAAATAGTTGAAATCGCTGTACGCTGAATAAGAAAGAAAGGGACATCGTTGAAATTCCTATATGTTTAATAGGAAGAAATGACAGATCTTTGAAATTGCTGTACCCTGAATACGAAAAAAGAGCAATCGTTGAGATCACTGTACGTTGAATACGAAAAAAGAGAAATCGTTGAAATCGCTATACACCGAATACATAAAAAAGAGAAAGCGGTGAAATCACTGTGCATTGAAAACGAAAAAAAGAGAAATCGTTGAAATCGCTGTACGTTGAATACGAAAAAAATGGAATTCGCTGTACGCTGAATACGAAAAAAGAGAAAAATTTTAAAATCGCTGTACGCCGATCGCGAAAAAATAGAAACCGTTCAAATCGCTGACCACGAAAAAAGGGAAATCTGTGAAATCGCTGTACGTTGAATACGAAAAAAAAGAAAACGTTGAGGTCGCTATACACTGAATAAGAAAAAAAAAAAAAAAAAAGAAATCTTTGAAAACGCTGTACGTTGAATACGAGAAAAAGAGAAATCATTGAAATCGCTGTGCGGTGATCATAAAGAAAGAGAAATCGTTGAAATCGCTGAACGTTGAATACAGAAAAAGAGAAATCGTAGCAATCGCTAAACACCGAATACGAAAAGAGAGAAATCGGTGAAATCACCGTACGTTGAATACGAAAAAAAGAGAAATCGTTGAAATCGTTGTACATTGAATACAAAAAAATAGAATTCGCTGTACGCTCAATAAGAAAAAAAGAGAAAAATTTTTAAATCGCTCTACGCCGAATACGAAAAAATAGAAACTGTTCCAATCGCTGAACTCGAAAAAATAGAAATCGGTGAAATCGCTGTACGTTGATTACGAAAAAAAAGAAACAAAACGTTGATATCGCTGTACACCGAATAAGAAAAAAGAGAATTCTTTGAAATCGCTGTACGTTGAATACAAAAAAAGAAAGAGAAATCGTTGAAATCGCTGTACGTTGAATACGAAAAAGAGAGAAATCGTTGAATTCGCTTTACACTGAACACGAAAAAAGGAGAAATCGTTGAAATCGCTCTACGCTAACACGGAAGAAAGAGAAATCGTTGAAATCGCTGTACACTGAATACGAAAAAATAGCAATCGTTGAAATCGCTGTGCGCTGATCACGTAAGAAAATGAATCGTTAAAATCGCTGTACGTAGAATATGAAAAAAGAGAAATCGATGAAATCGTTGTCCGTTGAATAGAAAATGGACAGATATCGTTGTACGCTGAATAAGGAGCAAACCGTTGAAATCGTTGTACGCTGAATAATAAAAAAGAGAAATGGTTGAAATCGCTGTAGGCTGAATTCGAAAAAAACACGTTCAAATCGCTATAGGGTGAATTCGAAAGGAAATCGTTGAAATAACTGTAAGCTGAATAAGAAATAAATATCGTTGAATTCGCTATTAGCATGAATACGAGAAAAAGAGTAATTGTTGAAATCGCTGTACGTTGAATAAGGAAAAATGGGAACTCGTTCAAATCGATGCATGCTGAATAAAAACAAGAGAAATAAATGAAATCGCTGTACGCTGAATACGGAAAAATGAGACATTGTTGAAATCCCTGTAAGCTGAATACAAAAAAATCCTTTAAATCTCTGTACGCTGAATAAGAAAAGAATCGTTAAAATCGCTGTACGCAGAATACGAAAAAATTGTTGAAATCGCTGTACACTGAATCAGAAAGAAAGAGAAATCGTTGAAATCGGTGTACGTGGAATATGAACAAAGGGAAATCGTTGAAATCTCATTACGCTGAATACGAAAAAAGTGAAATCGTTAAAATCGATGTACGCTAAATACGAAAAAAACAGAAACCGATGAAATCGCTGTACGTTGAATAGGAAAAAAAGAGAAATTGTTGAAATCGCTGTAGTCTGAATTCGAAAAAAATAATTCAAATAGCTGTACGCTAGATACGAAAAAAATATCGTTGACATCGCTGTACGCATAAACGAAAAAAGAGAAATCGTTGAAATCGCTGTAAGGTGAATACGAATGAAAATCGTTGAAATAGCTGTATGACGAATAAGAAAAAAATACCGTTGAAATCGATATTCGCAAGAATTCGAAAAAAAGAGAAATTGTTTAATTTGCTGTACGTTGAATAAGAAAAAAAGAGAACTCGTTGAAATCGCTGTACGCTGAATACAAAAAAATGAGAACTCGTTGAAATTGCTCTACGCTAAATAACAAAAAGTGAGAACTCGTTGAAATCGCTGTAAGTTGAATAAGAAATAAAGAGAAATCGTTGAAATTGCTGTACGTATTATAAGAAATATAGACAAATGGTTGAAATCGCTTTACACTGAATACGAAAAATAGAGAAATCGTTTAAATCGCTGTACACTGAATACGAGAAAAAGAGAAAACTTTGAAATCGCTGTACGCTGAATAAGTAAAATAAATCGTTGATATCGCTATATGCTGAATAAGAACAAATTACAGATCTTTGAAATCGCTGTACGCTGAATACGGAAAAAGACAAATCGTTGAAATCGCTATACACCGAAATAGGAAAAAAGAGAAAACGTTGAAATCACTGTACGTTGAATAAGAAAAAGAGAGAAATCGTAGAAATCACTGTACGCTGTATATGAAAAAAAGAGAAATCGGTGAAATCGTTGTACTATTAGTAAGAAAAATAGAGAAATCATTGAAATCGCTATACGCTAGTACAAATAAAATATATATATCGTTGAAAAAGCTGTAAGCTGAAATAGAAATAAATATCGTTGAATTCGCTATTCGCAAGAATACGTAAAAAAAAAGAGAAATTGATGAAATCGCTGTGTGTTGAATAAGGAAAAAAGTGAACTCGTTGGAATCGCTGTACGCTGAAACAGAGAAAAGAGAACTCGTTGAAATCGCTGTTTGCTGAATATGAACAAATGAGAAATCGTTGAAATCGCTGTACGCTGAATAAGATAAAAAGGGAAATCGTTGATATCGCTGTACGATGAATACGAATAAAAGACAAATCAATGAAATCGCAGTACGTTGAATAAAAGAAACCTGAGAAATCGTTGATATCGTTGTACGCTCAATACGAAAAAAAGAGAAATCTTTGAAATCGCTGTACGCTGAACACGAAAAATAGAAATAGTTGAAATCGCTGTACGCTGAATAAGAAAGAAAGGGACATCGTTGAAATTCCTATATGTTTAATAGGAAGAAATGACAGATCTTTGAAATTGCTGTACCCTGAATACGAAAAAAGAGCAATCGTTGAGATCACTGTACGTTGAATACGAAAAAAGAGAAATCGTTGAAATCGCTATACACCGAATACATAAAAAAGAGAAAGCGGTGAAATCACTGTGCATTGAAAACGAAAAAAAGAGAAATCGTTGAAATCGCTGTACGTTGAATACGAAAAAAATGGAATTCGCTGTACGCTGAATACGAAAAAAGAGAAAAATTTTAAAATCGCTGTACGCCGATCGCGAAAAAATAGAAACCGTTCAAATCGCTGACCACGAAAAAAGGGAAATCTGTGAAATCGCTGTACGTTGAATACGAAAAAAAAGAAAACGTTGAGGTCGCTATACACTGAATAAGAAAAAAAAAAAAAAAAAAAAGAAATCTTTGAAAACGCTGTACGTTGAATACGAGAAAAAGAGAAATCATTGAAATCGCTGTGCGGTGATCATAAAGAAAGAGAAATCGTTGAAATCGCTGAACGTTGAATACAGAAAAAGAGAAATCGTAGCAATCGCTAAACACCGAATACGAAAAGAGAGAAATCGGTGAAATCACCGTACGTTGAATACGAAAAAAAGAGAAATCGTTGAAATCGTTGTACATTGAATACAAAAAAATAGAATTCGCTGTACGCTCAATAAGAAAAAAAGAGAAAAATTTTTAAATCGCTCTACGCCGAATACGAAAAAATAGAAACTGTTCCAATCGCTGAACTCGAAAAAATAGAAATCGGTGAAATCGCTGTACGTTGATTACGAAAAAAAAGAAACAAAACGTTGATATCGCTGTACACCGAATAAGAAAAAAGAGAATTCTTTGAAATCGCTGTACGTTGAATACAAAAAAAGAAAGAGAAATCGTTGAAATCGCTGTACGTTGAATACGAAAAAGAGAGAAATCGTTGAATTCGCTTTACACTGAACACGAAAAAAGGAGAAATCGTTGAAATCGCTCTACGCTAACACGGAAGAAAGAGAAATCGTTGAAATCGCTGTACACTGAATACGAAAAAATAGCAATCGTTGAAATCGCTGTGCGCTGATCACGTAAGAAAATGAATCGTTAAAATCGCTGTACGTAGAATATGAAAAAAGAGAAATCGATGAAATCGTTGTCCGTTGAATAGAAAATGGACAGATATCGTTGTACGCTGAATAAGGAGCAAACCGTTGAAATCGTTGTACGCTGAATAATGAAAAAGAGAAATGGTTGAAATCGCTGTAGGCTGAATTCGAAAAAAACACGTTCAAATCGCTATAGGGTGAATTCGAAAGGAAATCGTTGAAATAACTGTAAGCTGAATAAGAAATAAATATCGTTGAATTCGCTATTAGCATGAATACGAGAAAAAGAGTAATTGTTGAAATCGCTGTACGTTGAATAAGGAAAAATGGGAACTCGTTCAAATCGATGCATGCTGAATAAAAACAAGAGAAATAAATGAAATCGCTGTACGCTGAATACGGAAAAATGAGACATCGTTGAAATCCCTGTAAGCTGAATACAAAAAAATCCTTTAAATCTCTGTACGCTGAATAAGAAAAGAATCGTTAAAATCGCTGTACGCAGAATACGAAAAAATTGTTGAAATCGCTGTACACTGAATCAGAAAGAAAGAGAAATCGTTGAAATCGGTGTACGTGGAATATGAACAAAGGGAAATCGTTGAAATCTCATTACGCTGAATACGAAAAAAGTGAAATCGTTAAAATCGATGTACGCTAAATACGAAAAAAACAGAAACCGATGAAATCGCTGTACGTTGAATAGGAAAAAAAGAGAAATTGTTGAAATCGCTGTAGTCTGAATTCGAAAAAAATAATTCAAATAGCTGTACGCTAGATACGAAAAAAATATCGTTGACATCGCTGTACGCATAAACGAAAAAAGAGAAATCGTTGAAATCGCTGTACGTTGAATATGAAAAAAACAGAAATCGCTGAAATCGCTGTATCCTGAATAAGAAAAAAAGAGAATTCGTTGAAATCACTTTACGCTGAATACGGAAAAAAGAGGCATAGTTGAAATCGCTGTACACTGAATGTGAAAAAAGAGAAATCGTTGAAATCGCTGTACGCTGATTAAGAAAATAAGAGTATTAGTTGAAATCGCTGCACGCTCAATACGAAAAAAGATAAATAGTTGTAATCGCTGTACGTTGAATTCGAAAAAAAAAAAGAAATCTTTGAAATCGCTTTACGCTCAATACGAAAGAAAAAGAAATCGTTTAATTCACTGTACGCAGAATAGGAAAAAAAGAGATATCGTTAAAATCGCTGTACGATGAATACGAAAAATAGAAATCGTTGAAATAGATGTAGGCTGAATAGGAAAAAATTAGAAATTGTTGAAATCGCTGTAAGGCAAATACGAAAAAAATCGTTGAAATCGCTGTACGCTGAATAAGAGAAAAGGGAAATCGTTGAATTCGCTCTACGGTGAATAAGAATAAAATATCGTTGAAATTTCTGTAAGCTGAGTACGAAGAAAGAATCGTCGAAATCTCTGCACGCTGAAAACGGAAAAAAGAGAAATCGTTGAATTCCCGTACACCGAACACGAAAAAAAAAATCGTTGATATGGCTGTATGCTCAATTGGTAAGATAATCTTTGAAATAGCTGTAAGCTGAATACGAAAATGATATCGATGAAATCGCTGTAAACAGAATACGAAAACGGTTTAATCTCTGTACTCTGGATACGAAAAAAGGGAAACCGTTGAAATGGCTATATGTTGAAAATTAAAAAAAAAGTTGAAATAGCTGCACGCTGACTACGAGAAAAAACTTTGAAATCTCTCTATGCTGAATACGACAAAAATTTTTGAAACCGCTGTACGCTGAATATGAACAAAAGAAAAATCGTTGAAATCGCTGTACGCTGAATAAGAAAAAAAAAGAGAAATATTTGAAATCGCAATAAGCTTAATAAAAAAAGAGAAATCTTTGAAATCGCAATACGCTGCATACGAAAAAAAGAGAAACCGTTCAAGTCCTGTACGTTGAATAGGAAAAAAGAGGAATCGTTGATATCGCTGTACTCCAAATACGAAAAAAACAGATATCGTTGGAATCACTGTGCGTTGAATACGAAAAAATGAGGAATTGCTGAAATCGTTGAACGCTGAATACGATAAGAAAGGAAAATCGTTTAAATCCCTGTATTTGAATACGAAAAAAGAGAAATCGTTCAAAATCCTGTACGTTGAATACGAAAAAAATAGAAACAGATTAACTTGCTGTACGTTGAATAGGAAAAAGAGAGAAATCGTTGGAATCGTTGTAAGCTCAATACGAAAAAAGAGAAATGGTTGAAATCGCTGTAGGCTGAATTCGAAAAAAAACCGATCAAATCGATTTGCGCTGAGTACGAACGAAATTCGTTGAAATAGCTGTAAGCTGAATAAGAAAAAAAATATCGTTGAAATCGCTATTCTCAAGATTACGAAAAAAAGGAGAAATTGTTGAAATCGCTGTACGTTGAATACGAAAAAAAGAGAACTCATTTAAATTGCTGTACGCTGAATAAGAAAAAAAGAGAACTCGTTGAAATCGCTGTACGCTGAATACGAAAAAATGAGAACTCGTTGAAATTGCTCTACGCTAAATAACAAAAAGTGAGAACTCGTTGAAATCGCTGTAAGTTGAATAAGAAATAAAGAGAAATCGTTGAAATTGCTGTACGTATTATAAGAAATATAGACAAATGGTTGAAATCGCTTTACACTGAATACGAAAAATAGAGAAATCGTTTAAATCGCTGTACACTGAATACGAGAAAAAGAGAAAACTTTGAAATCGCTGTACGCTGAATAAGTAAAATAAATCGTTGATATCGCTATATGCTGAATAAGAACAAATTACAGATCTTTGAAATCGCTGTACGCTGAATACGGAAAAAGACAAATCGTTGAAATCGCTATACACCGAAATAGGAAAAAAGAGAAAACGTTGAAATCACTGTACGTTGAATAAGAAAAAGAGAGAAATCGTAGAAATCACTGTACGCTGTATATGAAAAAAAGAGAAATCGGTGAAATCGTTGTACTATTAGTAAGAAAAATAGAGAAATCATTGAAATCGCTGTACGCTAGTACGAATAAAATATATATCGTTGAAAAAGCTGTAAGCTGAAATAGAAATAAATATCGTTGAATTCGCTATTCGCAAGAATACGTAAAAAAAAAGAGAAATTGATGAAATCGCTGTGTGTTGAATAAGGAAAAAAGTGAACTCGTTGGAATCGCTGTACGCTGAAACAGAGAAAAGAGAACTCGTTGAAATCGCTGTTTGCTGAATATGAACAAATGAGAAATCGTCGAAATCGCTGTACGCTGAATAAGATAAAAAGGAAAATCGTTGATATCGCTGTACGATGAATACGAATAAAAGACAAATCAATGAAATCGCAGTACGTTGAATAAAAGAAACCTGAGAAATCGTTGATATCGTTGTACGCTCAATACGAAAAAAAGAGAAATCTTTGAAATCGCTGTACGCTGAATACGAAAAATAGAAATCGTTGAAATCGCTGTACGCTGAATAAGAAAGAAAGGGACATCGTTGAAATTCCTATATGTTTAATAGGAAGAAATGACAGATCTTTGAAATTGCTGTACGCTGAATACGAAAAAAGAGCAATCGTTGAGATCACTGTACGTTGAATACGAAAAAAGAGAAATCGTTGAAATCGCTATACACCGAATACATAAAAAAGAGAAAGCGGTGAAATCACTGTGCATTGAAAACGAAAAAAAGAGAAATCGTTGAAATCGCTGTACGTTGAATACGAAAAAAATGGAATTCGCTGTACGCTGAATACGAAAAAAGAGAAAAATTTTTAAATCGCTGTACGCCGATCGCGAAAAAATAGAAACCGTTCAAATCGCTGAACACGAAAAAAGGGAAATCTGTGAAATCGCTGTACGTTGAATACGAAAAAAAAGAAAACGTTGAGGTCGCTATACACTGAATAAGAAGAAAAAAAAAAAAAAAAGAAATCTTTGAAAACGCTGTACGTTGAATACGAGAAAAAGAGAAATCATTGAAGTCGCTGTGCGGTGATCATAAAGAAAGACAAATCGTTGAAATCGCTAAACGTTGAATACAGAAAAAGAGAAATCGTAGCAATCGCTATACGTTGAATACGAAAAATAGAGAAATCGTTGAAATCGCTTTACGCAGAATACGAAAAAAAGAGAACTCGTTGAAATCGCTGTACGCTAATACGAAAAAAGAGAAACCTTTGAAATCGCTGTACACTGAATACGAAAAAAGAGAAATCGTTGAAAACGCTGTGCGCTGAACACGTAAGAAAATAAATCGTTAAAATCGCTGTACGTAGAATATGAAAAAAAGAGAAATCTATGAAATCGGTGTCCGTTGAATAGGAAAAGGACAAAAAAATCATTGTACGCTGAATAAGAAAGAAAGAGAAATGATTGAAATCGCTGTAGGAAGAATACGAAAAGGAAAATAGTTCAAATCGCTGTAAGGTGAATACGAATGAAAATCGTTGAAATAGCTGTATGCCGAATAAGAAAAAATTATCGTTGAAATCGATATTCGCAAGAATACGAAAAAAAGAGAAATTGTTTAAATTGCTGTACGTTGAATAAGAAAAAAAGACAACTCGTACAAATCGCTGTACGCTTAATTAGAAGAAAAGAGAACTCGTTGAAATCGCTGAATACCAAAAAAAAAGGGAATTCCTGGAAATTACTGTACGCTAAATAACAAAAAAAAGAGAACTCGTTGAAATCGCTGTACGCTGATTACGAAAAAAAAGAGAAATCGTTGAAATCACTGAGCGTTGAACATGAAAAAAAAAGAAATCGTTAAAATCGCAGTACGTTGAATAGGAAAATAAGTGAAACCGTTGAAATTGTTGTACGTATTATAAGAAAAATAGACAAATCGTTGAAATCGCTGTACACACAATACGAGAAAATGAGAAATCGTTGAAATCGCTGTACACAGAATACCAGACAAAGAGAAATCTTTGAAATCGCTGTACACTGAATAAGAAAAAAAAGAGATATCTTTGAAATCGCTATACGCTGAATAAGAAAAAATGACAGATCTTTGAAATCGCTTTACGTTGAATAGGAAAAAAGAGAAGGCGTTGAAATCCCCGTACGCTGAATACGAATAAGGAGAAATGTTTTAAATCGCTATAAACCGAATACGAAAAAAAGTGGAATCGTTGAAATCACTACGTTGAATATGAAAAAAATAGAAATCGTTGAAATCACTGTACGCTGAATATGAAAAAATGAGAAATCGTTGAAATCGTTGTACGCTTAATAAGAAAAAAGAGAAATTGTTGAAATCGCTGTACGCTAGTACGAACAAAATATAAATCGTTAAAATTGCTCTAAGCTGAATTGGAAAAAAAATATCGTTGAATTCGCTATTCGCAACAATAAGAAATAAAGAGAAATTGTTGAAATCGCTGTACGTTGAATAAGGAAAAAAGTGAAATCGTTGAAATCGCTGTACGCTGAATAAGAAAAAAAGAACTCGTTGAAATCGCTGTATGCTGAATAAGAAAAAAAGAGAATTCGTTGAAATTACTGTATGCTGAATATGAAAAAATGAGAAATCGTTGAAATCGCTGTACGCTGAATAAGAGAAAAAGAGAAATCGTTGATATCGCTGTACGATGAATAGCAATAAAAGACAAATCAATGAAATCGCTGTACGTTGAATAGAAAAAGGGAGAAATCGTTGATATCGTTGTACGCTGAATACGTAAAAAAGAGAAATATTTGAAATCGCTGTACGCTGAATACGAAAAATAGAAATCGTTGAAATCGCTGTACGCGGAATAAGAAAAAAAAGAGAAATCGTTGAAATCGCAATATGTTTAATAAGAAGAAATGACAGATCTTTGAAATCGCTGTACGCTGAATACGAAAAAAGAGAAATCGCTGTAGGTTGAATACGGAAAAAGAGAAATCGTTTAAATCGCTATACACCGAATACGAAATAAGAGAAATCGGTGAAATCACCGTACGTTGAATACGAAAAAACAGAAATCGTTGAAATCGTTGTACATTGAATACGAAAAAAATTGAATTCGCTGTACGCTGAATAAGAAAAGGAGAAAAATTTTAAAATCGCTGTACGCCGAATACGAAAAAATAGAAACCGTTCGAATCGCTGAACTCGAAAAATATAAAAATCGGTGAATTCGCTGTACGTTGATTACGAAAAAAAACCAAAACGTTGAGATCGCTGTACACTTAATAAGAAAAAAAGAGAATTCTTTGAAATCGCTGTACGTTGAATACGAAAAAGAGAGAAATCGTTGAAATCGCTTTACGCTGAACACGAAAAAAGGAGAAATCTTTGAAATCGCTCTACGCTAATACGGAAAAAAGAGAATTTTTTAAATCGCTGTACACTGAATACGAAAAAATAGAAATCGTTGAAATCGCTGTGCGCTGATCACGTAAGAAAATAAGTCGTTAAAATCGCTGTACGTAGAATATCAAAAAAGAGAAATCGATGAAATCGCTGTCCGTTGAATATGAAATGGACAGAAATCGTTGTACGCTGAATAAGGAAGAAACCATTGAAATAGTTGTACGCTGAATACGAAAAAAATATTGTTGAAATCGCTCTAAGCTGAATACGAAAAAAAGAGAAACAGTTGAAATCGCTGTCCATTGAATATGAAAAAAGAGATATCTTTGAAATCGCTATACGCTGTATACGAAAAATAGGAATCGTTGAATTCGCTGTATTCAGAATAGGAAAAAAAGCAATCGTTGAAATCGGTGTGCGCTGAACATGAAAAAAAGAGAAATAGTTGAAAACGCTGTACGCTGAATAGGAAAAAAAGACAAATCTATGAAAGAGCTCGCAGAATATGAAAGAAAATCGTTGAAATAGCTGTACGCTCAATACAAAAAATATCTTTGAAATACCTCTACCCTGAACACGAAAAAAAAAGAAATCGTTGAAAGAGATCGCAGAATATGAAAGAAAACCGTTGAAAAAGCTGTACGCTCAATACGAAAAAATATCTTTGAAATCCCTGTATGCTGAATACGAAATAAAATCGTTGAAATAACTGTACGCTCAATACGAAATAAATATCGTCGAAATCACTATAAGCTGAATACGAAAAAAAGAAGTAATCGTTTTAATCGCTATACTTAGAATACGAAAAAAAGAGAAGTCGATGAAATCGCTGTACACCGAATAAGAAAGAAGACAAAACGTTGAAATCGCTGTACGTTGAATACGAAAAATATAAATCATTGAAATAAATGTACGCTGAATACGAATGAAATTGAAAACGTTGAAATCGCTGTAGGCCAAATACGAAAAAAAATCGTTGAAATCGCTGTACGCTGAATACAAAGAAAGAGAAATCGTTGAAATCGCTGCACGCTGAATACGAAAAAAAAGGAGTAATCGTTGAAATCGCTGTAGGGCGAATAGAGAAAAAATCGTTGAAATCGCTGTACGCTGAATACGAAAGAAACCGTTGAAATAGCTGTCCGCTAAATACGAAAAAATTATCGTTGAAATCGCTATAAGCTGAATACGAAAAAAAGAGAAATCGTATTAATCGCTGTACTTTGAATACGAAAAAAAGAGAAATCGTTGTAATTGCTTTACTCTGAATACGAAACAAAGAGAAATCGTTGACATCCCTGTACGCTGAATATGAAAAATAGAATTCGTTGAATAGCTGTAAACTGAATAAGAAACAAGAGAAATAGTTGAAATCGCTGTACGCTGAATACGGGAAATAGAAAAATCTTTGAAATCGCTATACACTGAATAAGAAAAAATATCGTTGAAATCTCTGTGCGCTGAATACGAAAAAAAATCGTTGATATCGCTTTACGCTGAATACGAAAAGAAGAGAAATCGTTGAAATCGCCGTACGCTAATGCGATCAAATGAAAAAACCGTCTAAATCGCTGTACTCAGAATAAGAAAAAAAGAGATATCGTTGAAATCGCAGTACGCTCAGTACGAAAAATGAAAACCGTTGATTAGCTGTACGCTGAATACAAAAAAATGAGAAATCATTGATATAGTTGTATGCCGAATAAAAAAAAAAAAATGTTGAAATCGCTGGAAGCTGAAAACGTAAGAAAATCGTTGAATTAGCTGTAAGTTACGCGGAATAAGATTAAAAAAATGTCGTTGAAAAGTCTGCACGCTGAATACGAAAAGAAAATAGAAATCGCTGCACGCTGAATACGAAACGAAATCGTAAAATAGACGTACGCTGAATACGAAAAAGTATCGTTGAAATCGCTGCAAGCTGAATACGAAAAACAGAGAAATCGTTGAAATCGCTTTACGCTGTATACGAAAAAAAGAGAAACAGTTCGAGTCCTGTTCAGTGAACACGAAAAAAGAGAAATAGTTGATATCGCTGTGCGCTGAACATGAAAAGAGAGAAATCGTTGAGTTCGCTGTACGTTTAACACGAAGAAAGAGAAATCGTTAAAATCGCTGTACGTTGAATACGAAAAAAAGAGAAATCGTTGAAAACGCTGTAGTTTGAATTCGAAAAAAATAACATTCAAATCGCTATACGCTGAATACGAAAGAAAATCGTTGAAATAGCTGTACGCTAAATACGAAAAAAATATCGTTGAAATCGCTGTACGCATAATACGAAAAAAGAGAAATCGTTGTAATCGCTGTGCGCTGACCACGTAAGAAAATAAATCGTTAAAATCGCTGTACGTAAAATATATATAAAAAAAAAAACAGAAATCGATGAAATTGCTGTCCGTTGAATAGGAAAAGGACAGAAACCGTTGTACGCTGAATAAGAAAAAAGAGAAATGCTTGAAATCGCTGTAGGCAGAATACGAAAAAGAAAAACAGTTCAAATCGCTGTAAGGTGAATACGAAAGCAAATCGTTGAAATAGCTGTAGTGCTGAATAAGAAAACCATATCGTTGAAATAGCTATTCGCAAGAATACGAAAAAAAGAAGAAATTGCTGAAATGGCTTTACGTTGAGTAAGAAAAAAAGAGAACTCTAGAAATCACTGTACGCTTAATAAGAAAAAAAGAGAACTCGTTGAAATCGCTGTCAGCTGAATACGAAAAAAAGAGAATTCCTTGACATTGCTGTACGGTAAATAAGAAAAAAAGAGAACTCGTTGAAATCGCTGTACGCTGAATACGAAAAAAAGGGAAATCGTTGAAATCACTGTGCGGTGAACATGAAACAAAAGAAATCGATAAAATCGCTGTAAGTTGAATACGAAAAAAAGTGAAATCGTTGAAATTGCGGTACGTATTATAAGAATAGACAAATCATTGAAATCGCTGTACACAGAATACGAGAAAAAGAGAAATCGTTGAAATCGCTGTACGCTGAGTAAGAAAAAAAAGAGAAATCGTTGAAATCACTATACGTTGAATAAGAAAAAATGACAGATCTTTGATATCGCTTTACGCTGAATAGGAAAAAAGAGAAGTCTTTGAAATCCCTGTACGTTGAATACGAAAAAAGAGAAATGGTTTAAATCGCTATAAACCGAATAAGATAAAAAGAGGAATCGTTGAAATCACTGTACGTTAAATACGAAAGAAATAGCAATCGTTGAAATCACTGTACGCTGAATATAAAAAATGAGAAATCGTTGAAATCGCTGTACACAGAATAAGAAAAGAAAGAGAAATCGTTAAAATCGATGTGCGCTAATACGAATAAAAGAGAAATCGTTGAAATCACTGTACGCTGAATATGAAGAAATGTAAAATCTTTGAAATCGCTGTACGCTGAATAAGAAAAAAAGAGAAATCCTTGAAATCGCTATACGTTGATTAAGAAAAAACGACAGATCTTTGAAATCGCTGTACGCTGGATACCAAAAAAGGGAAATCGTTGAAATAGCTAAACACCGAATACGAAAAAAAGAGAAATCGTTGAAATCACTGTATGCTGAATACGAAAAAGACAGAAATCGTAGAAATCGCTGTACATTGAATATGAAGAAATTAGAATTCGCTGTACGCTGATTAGGAAAAAAAAGAGAAAACGTTTAAAATAGCTGTACGGCGAATGCGAAAAAATAGAAACCGTTCAAATCGCTGAACACGAAAAAGGAGAAATCGGTGAAATCGCTGTTCGTTGAATGCGAAAAAAAAGAAACCATTGAAATCGTTGTACACTGCATAAGAAAAAAAGGGAAGTCGTTGATATCGCTGTACATTGAATACGAAAAAAAGAGAAATCGTTGAAATCACTGTGCGGTGATCATTAAAAAGAGAAATCGCTGAACGTTGAATACGAAAAAAAGAGAAATCGTAGCAATCGCTGTACGTAGAATATGAAAAATAGAGAAATAGTTGAAATCGATTTACGCTGAATACGAAAGAAAGAGAAATCGTTGAAATCGCTGTACGGTGAATACGAAAAAAATCGTTGAAATCGCTGTACGCTAAATAGGACAATTCATTGAAATAGATGTACGATGAATACGAAAAAACGATGAAATAGTTGTACGCTGAATACGAAAACAAATTGTTGAAGTCGCTGTACGCTTAATACGAAAAAAGGGAAATTCTTGAAATCTCTGTACGCTGAATACGAAAAAAAGAGAAGTTGAAATCGCTGTATGCTGAATAAGAAAAAAAGAGAATTAGATGAAATCGCTGTACGCAGAATACGAAAAAAGGAGAAATCGTCGAAATCGCTGAGCGGTTAGGATGAAGAAAGAGAAATAGTTGAAGTCGCTGCACGTTGAATATAAAAAAAATAGAAATCGTTGAAATCACTACGTTGAATCCGAAAAAAAGAGAAATCGTTGAAATCGCTGAAAGCTGAAGACGAGAAAAGAGAAGATGAAATCGCCGTTTGCTGAATACGAAATAAAGAGAAATCCTTGAAATCGCTGAACGCTGAACACGTATAAAGAGAAATCGTTAAAAAGAACATTATGTATAATATGAAAAAAAGACAAATCGATGAAATCGCTGTACGTTGAATGGGAAAAAGTGACAAATCGTTGAAATCGTTGTACGCTGAATACGAAAAAAAGAGAAATCTTTGAAATCGCTATACGCAAAATACGAAAAATAGAAATCGTTGAAATCGCTGTATTCTGAATAGGAAAACAAGAAATCGTTGAAATCTCTGTGCGCTGAATATGAAAAAAAGAGAAATCGTTGAAATCGCTGTACGCTGAATACGAAAAAACACAAATCGTTGAAAGAGCTCGCAGAATATGAAAGAAAATCGTTGAAATAGCTGTACGCTCAATACGAATATATATCTTCAAAATGCCTCTACGCTGAACACGAAAAAAAGAGAAATCGTTGAAAGAGCTCGCAGAATATGAAAAAAATCGTTGAAATAGCTGTACGCTCAATACGAAAAATATCTTTGAAATACCTGTACGCTGAACACACGACATTCCGTTGAAATCGTTGTACGCTGAATTCGAAAACAGAGAAACCGTTGAAATCGCTATACGTTGAATACCAAAGAAAATCATTGAAACAACTGTACGCTGATTACGAAAAAAAATAGTAGAAATCGCTGAAATGTGGACGTAAAGAAATCGTAGAGAATTCCTTGAAATTGCTATACGCTAAATAAGAAAAAAAGAGAACTCGTTGAAATCGCTGTACGCTGAATACGAAAAAAAGAGAAATCGTTGAAGTCACTGTGCGGTGAACACGAAAAAAAAAAAAAGAAATCGTTCATATCGTTGTACGTTGAATACGAAAAAAAGTGAAAACGTTGAAATTGCTGTAAGTATTATAAGAAAAATAGACAAATCGTTGAAATCGCTGTACAATGAATACGAGAAAATGAGAAATCGTTGAAATCGCTGTACGCTGAATAAGAAAAAATAGAGAAATCGTAGAAACCGCTATACGTTGATTAAGAAAAAATGACAGATCTTTGAAATCGCTTTACGCTGAATAGAAAAAAAGAGAAGTCGTTGAAATCCCTGTACGTTGAATACGAAAAAGGAGAAATGGTTTAAATCGCTATAAACCGAATACGAAAAAAAGAGTAATCGTTGAAATCAGTGTCCGTTGATTACGAAAAAAAATAGAAATCGTTGAAATCACTGTACGCTGAAGATAAAAAATGAGAAATCGTTGAAATCGCTGTACGCTGAATAAGAAAAAAAGAGAAATCGTTGAAAACGCTGTACGCTAATACGAATAAAAGAGAAATCGTTGAAATCACTGTACGCTGAATATGAAGAAATGAGAAATCTTTGAAATCGCTGGACGCTGAATAAGAAAAAAGTGAAATCGTTGAAATCGCTATATGTTCAATAAAAAATGACAGATCTTCGAAATCGCTGTACGCTGAATACGAAAAAAGAGAAAGCGTTGAAATTGCTGCACTCTTAACAAGGAAAAAGGGAAATCGTTGAAATCGCTGTACGCTGAATACGAAAAAGAAATCGTTGAAATCGCTCTATGCTGAATACAAAAATTAGTTGAGATAGTTGTTCGCTGAATATGAAAAAGAAAAACAGAAATCGTTAAAATAACTTTAGGGTGAATACGAAAAAAAGAGAAATCATTGAAATCGCTGTACGCTGAATAAAAAAAAATCGTTGAAATCCTTTTATGCTGAATACGAAAAAAATCGTAAACCGCTGTAAGCTGAATGCGACAAAAAATCTATGAAGTCGCTGTACGCTAAATACCAAAAAAATCGTTGAAATCCTTTTATGCTGAATACGAAAAAAATCGTTGAAATCGCTATACCCTGAATACGAAAAAAAGAGAAATCGTTGATATCGCTTTACGCTGAATACGAAAAGAGAAAAATCGTTGAAACAGCTGTACGCCGAATACGAAAAAAATCGTTGAAATTGCTTTACGCTGAATAAGAAAATAAACGTTGAAATCGCTGTAGGTTCAATACGACAGAATCTTTGAAATGTCTGTACGCTGAATACGAAAGAAGATCGTTGAAATATCTCTCAGCTGAATACGAAAAAAATATCGATGAAATCGCTGTACGCTGAATACGCAAAAAAGAGGAATAGTTGAAATCGCTGTACATTGAATTCGAAAAAAGAGAAATCGTTGAAATCGCTGTACAATGAATACGGAAGATGAGAAACCGTTGAAGTGGCTTTACGTTGAATACGAAAGAAAATCGTTGAAACAACTATTGGCTGAATACGAAAAAAAAATCATTAAAATCGATGTTCGCTGAATTCGAAAAAGAGAGAAATCATTGAAATCGCTGTACATTGAATACGAAAAAAAAGAGAAATCGCTGTACGCTGAAAACGAAAAAAGAGAAATCGCTGAAATCGCTGTACGCTAATACGAATAAAAGAGAAATCGTTGAAATCACTGTACGCTGAATATGAAGAAATGAGAAATCTTTTTAAATCGCTGGACGCTGAATAAGAAAAAAGTGAAATCGTTGAAATCGCTATATGTTCAATAAAAAATGACAGATCTTCGAAATCACTGTACGCTGAATACGAAAAAAGAGAAAGCGTTGAAATTGCTGCACTCTTAACAAGGAAAAAGGGAAATCGTTGAAATCGCTCTATGCTCAATACAAAAATTAGTTGAGATAGTTGTTCGCTGAATACGAAAAAGAAAAACAGAAATCGTTAAAATAAGTTTAGGGTGAATATGAAAAAAAGAGAAATCGTTGAAATCGCTGTACGCTGAATAAAACAAAGAGAAACCGTTGAAACCGCTGTAAGCTGAATACGACAAAAAAATCTATGAAGTCGCTGTACGCTAAATACCAAAAAAATCGTTGAAATCCTTTTATGCTGAATACGAAAAAAATCGTTGAAATCGCTATACCCTGAATACGAAAAAAAGAGAAATCGTTGATATCGCTTTACGCTGAATACGAAAAGAGAAAAATCGTTGAAACAGCTGTACGCCGAATACGAAAAAAATCGTTGAAATTGCTTTACGCTGAATAAGAAAATAAACGTTGAAATCGCTGTAGGTTCGATACGACAGAATCTTTGAAATGTCTGTACGCTGAATACGAAAGAAGATCGTTGAAATATCTCTCAGCTGAATACGAAAAAAATATCGATGAAATCGCTGTACGCTGAATACGCAAAAAAGAGGAATAGTTGAAATCGCTGTACATTGAATTCGAAAAAAAAAGAGAAATCGTTGAAATCGCTGTACAATGAATACGGAAGATGAGAAACCGTTGAAGTGGCTTTACGTTGAATACGAAAGAAAATCGTTGAAACAACTATTGGCTGAATACGAAAAAAAATCGTTAAAATCGATGTTCGCTGAATTCGAAAAAGAGAGAAATCATTGAAATCGCTGTACATTGAATACGAAAAAAAAAGAGAAATCGTAGAAATCGCTGTACGCTGAAAACGAAAAAAGAGAAATCGCTGTAATCGCTGTACGCTCAATACGAAAAAAAGAAAAATCGTTGAAATCGCTGGACTCTGAACATGAAAAAAGAGAACTCGCTGAAATCGCTGTAGGCTCAATAAGAAAGAAGTGAAATCGTTGAAATAGATGCACGATGAATACAAAAAAATCGTTCACATCGCTCTACGCTCAATAGAGAAAAAAGTCGTTGAAAATATTGTTGGCTGAATACGAGAAAAAGAGAAATCGCTGATATAAGTGTACGCACAATATGAAAAAAAGAGAAATCCTTGAAGCAGCTGTACGCTGAATAAGAAAAAATAACAACCGTTGAAATCGCTGTAAGCAGAATACGAAAAATCTTTTAAAGCGTTGTACGCCGAATACGAAAAAAAATCGTTGAAATCACTATGCCGAATACGAATAAAATGCTTGAATTATTTGTACGTAGAACACGAATAAAAGGGAAATAGTTGTATTCGCTGTACCCTGAATACAAAAAATCTGGATGAAATAGCTGTACGTTAAATGCGAAGAAAAGAGAAATCGTTGAAATCGCTACGCATTGAATACGACAAAAAGAGAAATCGTTGAAATCGCTGTACGCTGAATACAAAAAAAATTATGGTAGAAATAGCTGTACGTTGAATAAAAAAAAAGAGAAATCGAGAAATCGCTGTACGCTGAATACGAAAAGAAGAGAAATCGTTGAAATCGCTGTACGTGGAATACGATAAGAGATAAATAGTTGATATCGCTGTATGTTGAATACGAAAGAAAATCGTTGAAACATCTGTACGCTGAATGCGAAAAAAATAGTAGAAATCGCTGAAATGTGGACGTAAAGAAATCGTAGAAACCTCTGTACAGTGGACTAAAGAAATCGTCGAAATCGTGGACGTAGAAAACCGAAAAAAAAATTCATACAATTCACAGTGCGTTGAATACGAAAAACAAAATCGTCGAAATCGCTAAAAGATTAATGCGAAAAAAAATCGTTAGAACCGCTGAACGCAGAATGCGAAAAAAATAGTTGAAATCGCGGTACGGTGAAGAAGAAACACAAATCGTACAAATCGTTGTAAGATAAATAAGAAAAAAATAAATTTTTTAAATCGGTGAAACAAAATACGAAAAAAATTGTAAAGGTCGCTGCATGATAGACAAAAAATGATATAAATCGCTGTACGCAGAAAACCAAAAAAATTCATAGATATCGCAGTGAGCTGAATACGATAAGCAATAGTTGAAATCGCTGTACGCTGAATACGACAAAAAATCGTTGAAATCGCTGTACGCTGAATAAAAAAGACGGCGAAATAGCTGTACGCTGAATACGAAAAAAATCGTTGAAATCGCTGTACGATGAATTCGGAAAAAGAGTAACGTTGAAATCGCTGTACGTTGAATACGAAAAAAGAGAAATCGTTGAAATCGCTGTACGGTGAAAACGAAATAAGAGAAAACGCTGAAATCGCTGTACGTTCAATACAAGAAAGGTAATCGTTGAAATCGCTGTACTCCGAAGAAGAAAAAAGAGAAATCGTTGAAATCGCTGTAGGCTGAATAAGAAAAAAAGAGAAATTGTTCAAATCGCTGACGCTGAATAACAAAAAAAACCGTTGAAACAGCTCTACGCTCAATACAAGAAAAAAGTAGTTGAATTAGATGTTCGCTGAATACGAAAAAAAGAGAATTCGTTGAAATAAATACGTTAAATACAAAAAAAGGGAAATCGTTGAAATCGCTGTACGCTGAATACGAAAAAAGAGAAATCGTTGAAATCGCTGTATGTTGAATACAAAAAAAGAGAAATCTTTTAAATCCCTATACGCCGAATATGAAAAAAGGAGAAAACGTTGAAATCGCTGACGGCTGAATATGGAAAAAAAGAGGAATCGTTGACGTAGGTGTACGCTGAAAGTGAAAGAAAATCTTTGAAATAGCTGTAAGCTGAATACGAACCAAATCGTTGGAATTGCTGTACGATGAATACGAAGAAAAATCGTTGAAATCGCTGTACGCTGAATACGAAAGAAAATAGGTGAAATCGCTTTACGCTGAATACGAAAAAAATTCGATGTAATCGCTGTAAGCTGAATACGAAGATAAGAGAAATCGTTGAAATCCCTGTTCGCTGAATACGAATAAAATCGTTGAAATCGCTGTACCCTGAATATAAAAAAAGTCGTAGAAATCACTGTACGCTGAATTCGAAAAAAAAACAAATCGGTGAAATTGCTGACGGCTGAATAGGAAGAAAAGGGAAATCGTTGATGTAGGTGTACGCTGAATACGAAAATTAAAATTGAAATCGTACTACGCTGAAGGCAAAAAAATCGTTGAAATAGCTGCACGCTGAATACGAAAAAAAGACAAATCGTTGAAATCGCTGTAATCTGAATACGAAAAAAGAGAAATCATTGAAATCGCAGTACGTTGAATAGGTAAAGAAGAGAAATCGTTAAATCGCGATACGCTGAATAAAATAAGAGAAAAAGTTGAAAATGCCATATGTTGAATAAGAATAAAAGAGGAATAATTGAAATCGCTGTACACTGAATATCAAAAGAGAGAAATCGTTGAAATCGCTGTAGGCTAAATACGCAAATAAAGAGAAATCGTTGAAATCGCCGTAACCTGAAAACGAAAAAAAATCGTTGAAATTTGTGTACGCTGATTACGAAAAAAATCGTTGAAATCGCTGTACGCTGAATACGAAAAAAAAAAGAAACCGTCGAAATCGCTGTAGGCCGAATAGGAAAAAAAATTGTTGAAATCGCTGTACGCTGAAAACGAAAGAAAATCGTTGAAATAGCTGTACGCTGAATACGAACAAAATATCGTTCAAATCGCTGTGAGCTGAATACGAAAAAAAAGCGAAATTGTTTTAATCGCTGTACATTGAATACGAAAAAAAGAGAAGTCGTTGAAATGACTATACGCTGAGAAAGAAACAAAATCTTGAAATAGCTCTACGCTGAATACGTAAAAAAATCGTTGAAATCGCTGTACACTGAATACAAAAAAAAAAAACGTTGAAAACGATGTACGCTGAATAAAGAAAAAGAGAAATCGTTGAAATCGCTGTACGTTGAATATGAATAAGGAGAAATCGTTGAAATTGCTGTACGCTGAATACGAAGAAAAGAGAAAGCGTTCAAGTCCTGTGCGCTGAAGGCGGAAAAAGAGAAATCGTTGAAATCGCTGTACGTTGAATACGAAAAAAGAAACATCGTTAAAATCGCTGTACACCTAATATGAAAAAAGACAAGTCGTTGAAATCACTGTACGTTGAATACGCAAAAAGGGAAATCGTTGAAAACGCTGAATCCGAAAAAAGATAAATCGTTGAAATCGCTGTTCGCTGAATACGAAAATAAGAGAAATCTTTGAAATCGCTTAGCGCTGAACACGTAAAAAGAAAGAAATCGCTAAAATCGCTGTACGTAGTATATGAATAAATATACGCTGAATAAGAAAAAAAGAACTTGTTCAGATCGCTATACGTGGACTAAGAAATGTAAAGAAATCGTTGAAATCGCTGTACGCTGAATACGAAAAAGAATCGTTGAATTCTCTGTACGCTGAATACGAAAAAAAAAATCGTTGAAATCGCTGTACGTTGAATACGAAAGGAAATCGTTGAAACAGCTGTACGCTGAATACGAAAAATGTATCGATGAAATCGCTGTAAGCTGAATACGAAAAAAAGATAAATCGTTTTAATCGCTGCACTTTGAAGACGAAAAAGAAAGAAATTGTTGAAATGGCTATATGCAGAATGTGAAAGAAAATCGTTGAAATAGCTTTACAATGGATACGAGAAAAAATCTTTGATATCGTTGTAGGCAGAATACGAAAAAGAACGTTGAAACCGCTGTAAGCTGGATACGAAAAAAAGAGAAATTTTTGAAATCGCTGTACGCGAAATAGGAAAAAAAGAAACCTTTGAAATAGCTGTACGCAGAATATGAAAGGAAATCTTTCAAATAGCTGTACGAAGAATACGAAAAAATATCGTTGAAATCGCTGTACGCTGAATACGAAAAATACTTTGAAATCGCAGTACGCTGAATTCGAAAAAATTGTTGAAATCGATGGACGCTGAATAGTAGATAAATTTATTGAAATAGCTGTACGATGAATATGAAAAAAAGAGGAATCGTTGTAATTGCTCTATGTTGAATACGAAAGAAAATAGAAATAGTTGAAAACGCTGTACGTTGAATACGGAAAAAAATAATCCTTGAAATCGCTCTACTCTGAATACAAAAAAGGATGGTTGAAATAGCTGTACGTTGGATACGAAAGAAAGAGGAGTCGTTGAAATCGCTGAAAGCTGAACACGAAAAGAGAATTCATTGAAATCGCTGTATCCTGAATAGGAAAAAATAGTTGAAATAGCTCTACGTTGAATACGAAAAACAAGAGAAATCGTTGAAATAGCTGTACGTTGAATACGAAAAAAAAGAGGAATCCCTGAAATCGCTGTACCCTGAATAAGAAAAAAATATTTGAAATAACGGTACGCTAAATAAGAAAAAAAAAGAGAAATCGTTGAAATAGCTGTACGCTATATACCAAAACAAAAAAAAAACTGTAGAAATCGCAGTACGCGGAATACGAGAAGGAATATACCATTTAAAATCGCTGTACGCTGAATACGAAAGAAGGAGAATTCATTGAAATCGATGGACGCTGAATAGGAGAAAAATTGTTGAAATAGCTGTACGTTGAATACAAAAAAAAATAGAAATTGTTCAAGTAGCTCTACGTTGAAAACGAAAAGAAGAGAAATCGCTGAAATCGCTGTACACTGAATACGAATAAAATAGTTGAATTAGCGGAACGCAGAATATGAAAAAAAGAGAAGTCGTTGAAGTAGCTGTACGCTGAATACGAAAAAAAGTTTATACCGTTGAAATCGCTGTACGCTGAATACGAAAAATAAGTACAATCCCTAAACGCTGAATGTAATTAGTAAACTGAGCTGGACGTCCTTCTATGTTATTTACCTTGGGTATGCGGACGACAAACTGACTAATTTCGGAGGATACCAACGAAGTATGACGAATTATATTAATTGTGTCTCATAATAGTCTGAGTCCAAATCTGTGGAGTAACGGTCAGCGAAGCGCTGGCAGCGAAACCATGTGGCCCGGGTGTCCGATAACCGTTCGGGGCAATTTACCTGGTTGAGATTTTTCCGGGGTTTTCCCTGAACCCAATATGAGGAAATGCTTGGTAAATTTCGGTGCTGGACCCCGGACTCATTTCGCCGCGCTAAATAACATAAGATGTTGATAAAGCGTCGTAAAATAACCTACTAAAATAATAGTCTGATCAGTGTAATATCTAACTAATCAGCGATGTATGCAATGGAAGGGGAAATGAACTTGCCACTCTACCACATTATCTCTTGGCATAATTGCCACATGAGTGATGAATTATGAGGATCAGATCTGTTTTAGGACTGTTAGCTAAACAACAATTTGAAATGAGGAATAATAAAGGATGACAATGATGAACTGTGTTTGATGATGGGCTATGACGACGAGGAGGATGACTATGACGAGTTAAGATTGATGATATATTATGACTGATAATGGAGGATTACAGACGAATTATATGATACGATGATTCAGTACGACGAATAATGGAGCATGACTGATAAATGGTGATTCATGAGCAATATTGACCAGTTACGGGGATGACTATGAAGAATTGTGGCGGATAACTTACGATGAATTGTGGCAGAGAACCTATGATATTGAATAATGTTGGATGACGAACTATGGTGACGAATAATGTCTGATGACGATGACCTACGATGACGAGTAATAGAGGATGACTACGATGAATAAAATAAAATAATTAGTAATTATAATGGGTGACGGATAATTACGAATTACGAATAATAGGGAAGAAGTCTGAATAATTTTCGAGTACAGCGACTACTTCTGACGGACTGTGAAGAATATTAGAATTTACAGTAATGCAGGGTAGGCTACCTACAGAATTAATACCTTCTTCACCCAACACTCCCTGACAATTTTTATTGCGTTCCCAGGCCATTCTAAAAAAATATTATTATTATTATTATTATTATTATTATTATTATTATTATTATTATTATTATTATTATTATTATTTTTATTATTATTATTATTATTATTATTATTATTATTATTATTATTATTACTGCTATTAAAACTAACACGCAATATTATTTAAACTGTACAGTATTATTACTCCTATTTCGGCCTCCTCCTCCCCTCTAGCCGACCTTACCTCGCCAATTGTTCTTTCCTGTTTTTTATTTTCAAAATTTATAATCCCAAGACAAATATATCCTAAAGTAAAGAAGAGTAATAATACTGTACATATTACAAAGTGTAATATATCTAACTAACTAGACTACAAGTTGGTGTAAAATTAATGCATACAAAAGACTAAGTCAACAGAGTTACACAGTCCTTTAGGAAAGCGAATCCTTTTTCTTATTCAATTAGTTGCATTTATATTAACAATAAAAATTTAATAGAGAAAAAGAGCATTCTACGGAACTCTAGAGAAAAAACTAATGAAGAGACTAATGAAGTGCTTTGTGTGGAGTGTGACATTGTATAAGGAGGAAACATAGACATTACGACGAAGTGAAGAGAAGAGACTAGAGTCATTTGAAATGTAGATATGGAGAAGAATGGAGGGTGTGAAACAGACAGACAGAATAAGAAATGAAGCTGTGTTGGAAAGAAAGGGTGAAGAAAGAATGATGCTGAAAGTAATCAGGATGAAAAGAAGGAATTGCCTGAGTCAAGGGCTAAGAAGAAACTGTCTACTGAAGGATGCACTGGAAGGAATGGTGAACGGACGAAAAAATAGTTCAAATAACTGAAAGACGAAAGGGAAAAAATTGTAGGAATGGCTGTACGGTGAATACGAAAAAAATCCGTTGAAATTGCTGTACGCTGAATACGAAAAAAAACGTTGAAATCGCTGTACGCTAAATGCGAATAAAAATCGTTGAAATAGCTGTACGCTGAATACGAAAAAAAGGGAAATTTTTTAAATCGCTGTAAGCTGAATAGAAAAAAAGAGAAATCGTTGAAATCGCTGTACGTTGAATACGTAAAAAAAGGAATCGTTAAAATCGCTATAAGCTGAATTAAAAAAAAGAAATCGTTGAAAACGCTATAGACCTATGTTGAATAAGAAAAAAAGAGAAATCTTTCAAATCGCTATACGCTGAATACGGAAAAAAGAGACATTGTTGAAATCGCTGTACGCTGAATACGAAAAAAATCGTTTAAATCTCTGTGCCCTGAATACGAAACAAAATCGTTAAAATCGCTGTACGCTGAATACGAAAAAAAACGTTGAAATCGCTGTACGCTGAATACGAAAAAAAAGAGAAATCATTGAAATCGGTGTACGTTGATTATGAAGAAAGAGAAAGATATGTTGAAATCGCTATACTCCGAATACGAAAAAAAAAGAGAAATCGTTGAAATCGCGCTACGCTGAATACGAAAAAAAGAGAAACCGATCAAGTCCTGTGCGCTGAACGCGAAACAAGGGAAATCGTTGAAATCGCAGAACGCTGAATACGAAAAAAAGAGAAATCTTTGAAATCACTGAGCGCTAAACACTAAAAAGAGAAATTGTAAAAATCGTGGTACGTAGTATATGAAAAAAGAGCAATCGATGGAATCGCTGTACGTTGGATAGGGAAAACAGAGAAATCGTTGAAATCGTTGTACGCTGAATACGAAAAAAGAGATATCGTTGAAATCGCTGTACGCTGAATACGGGAAAAAGAGAAATAGTTGAAATCGCTGTACGCAGAATGCGAAAAAAAAGTTGAAATCGATGTACGCTGAATACGAATAAAAGTCGTTGAAATCGCTGTAACCTGAATACGAAATAAGAGAAATCGTTGAAATCGCAGTACGTTGAATACGTAAAAAAGATAAATCGTTAAAATCGCTATACGCTGAATAACAAAAAAGAGAAATCGTTGAAATCACTCTACGCTGAAGACGAAAAAAGAGTAATCGTTGAAATCGCTGTACGCTGAATAGAGTAAAAAGGGAAATCGTTGAAATCGCTGTACGCTGAATATGAAAAAATGAGAAATCGTTGAAATCGCAGTACGCTGAATAAGAGAAAAAGAGAAATCGTTGATATCGCTGTACGATGATTACGAATAAAAGACAAATCAATGAAATCGCAGTACGTTGAATAAAAAAAACCTGAGAAATCGTTGATATCGTTGTACGCTTAATACGAAAAAAAGAGAAATCTTTGAAATCGCTGTACGCTGAACACGAAAACTAGAAATCGCTGAAATCGCTGTACGCTGAATAAGAAAAAAAGAGAAATCTTTGAAATTCCTATATGTTTAATAAGAAGAAATGACAGATCTTTGAAATTCCTGTACGCTGAATACGAAAAAAGAGCAATCGTTGAGATCACTGTACGTTGAATACGAAAAAAGAGAAATCGTTGAAATCGCTATACACCGAATACGAAAAAAAGAGAGCGGTGAAATCACTATGCTTTGAAAACAAAAAAAAGAGAAATCGTTGAAATCGCTGTGCGTTGAATACGAAAAAAATGGAATTCGCTGTACGCTGAATACGAAAAAAGAGAAAAATTTTAAAATCTCTGTACGCCGAATGCGAAAAAATAGAAACCGTTCAAATCGCTGAACACGAAAAAAGGGAAATCGGTGAAATCGCTGTCCGTTGAATACGAAAAAAAAGAAAACATTGAGATCACTATACACTGAATAAGAAAAAAAATAAAAGAAATCTTTGAAGTCGCTGCACGTTGAATACGAGAAAAAGAGAAATCGTTGAAATCGCTGTGCGGTGATCATAAAAAAAGAGAAATCGTTGAAATCGCTGAACGTTGAATACAGAAAAAGGGAAATCGTAGCAATCGCTATACGTTGAATACGAAAAATAGAGAAATCGTTGAAATCGCTTTACGCAGAATACGAAAAAAGAGAAATCGTTGAAATCGCTGTACGCTGATATGAAAAAAGAGAAACCGTTGAAATCGCTGTACACTGAATACGAAAAAAGAGAAATCGTTGAAAACGCTGTGCGCTGAACACGTAAGATAATAAATCGTTAAAATCGCTGTACATAGAATATGAAAAAAAGAGAAATCTATGAAATCGCTGTCCGTTGAATAGAAAAAGGACAGAAATCGTTGTACGCTGAATATGAAAGAAAGAGAAATGATTGAAATCGCTGTAGGCAGAATACGAAAAAGAAAAACAGTTCAAATCGCTGTAAGGTGAATACGAATGAAAATCGTTGAAATAGCTGTGAGCTGAATAAGAAAAATATATCGTTGAAATCGCTATTCGCAAGAATACGAAAAAAAGACAAATTGTTGAAATCGGTGTACGTTGAATAAAAAAACAAGACAACTCGTAGAAATCGCTGTACGCTTAATAAGAAAAAAAGAGAACTAGTTAAAATCGCTCTACGCTGAATACGAAAAAAAAAAAAAAGAGAAATCATTCATATCACTGTCCGGTGAACATGAAAAAAAGAAATCGTTAAAATCGCTGTACGTTGAATACGAAAAATGTGAAATCGTTGAAATTGCTGTACGTATTATAAGAAAAATAGACAAATCGTTGAAATCGCTGTAACACAGAATATGAGAAAACGAGAAATCGTTGAAATCGCTGTACACAGAATACGAGAAAAAGAGAAATCGTTGAAATCGCTGTACGCTGAGTAAGAAAAAAAAGAGAAGTGGTTGAAATCGCTATACGTTGAATAAGAAAAAATGACAGATCGTTGAAATCGCTTTACGCAGAATAGGAAAAAAGAGAAGTCGTTGAAATCCCTGTACGTTGAACACGAAAAAGGAGAAATGGTTTAAATCGCTATAAACCGAATACGAAAAAAAGAGGAATCGTTGAAATCACTGTACGTTGAATACGAAAAAAATAGAAATCATTGAAATCACTGTACGCTGAATACGAAGAAAAGAGAAATCGTTGAAATCGCTGTACGCTAATACGAAAAAACGAGAAAACGTTGAAATCGCTGTACACTGAATACAAAAAAAGAAATCATTGAAATCGCTGTGCGCTGAACACGTAAGAAAATAAATCGTTAAAATCGCTGTACGTAGATTATGAAAAATAAAGAAATCGATGAAATCGCTGTCCGTTGAATAAAAAAGGACAGAAATCGTTGTACGCTGATTAAGAAAAAAAGAGAACTCGTAGAAATCGCTGTACGCTTAATAAGAATAAAAGAGAACTCGTTGAAATCGCTGAATACGAAAAAAAGAGAATTCCTGGAAATTACTGTACGCTAAATAAGAAAAAAAGAGAACTCTTTGAAATCGCTGTACGCTGAATACGAAAAAAAGAGAGAAATCGTTGATAATCACTGTGCGTTGAACATGAAAAAAAAAGAAATCGTTAAAATCGCAGTACGTTGAATACGAAAATAAGTGAAATCGTTGAAATTGTACGTATTATAAGAAAAATAGACAAATCGTTGAAATCGCTGTACACACAATACGAGAAAATGAGAAATCGTTGAAATCGCTGTACACAGATTACGAGAAAAACAGAAATCTTTGATATCGCTGTACGCTGAATAAGAAAAAAAAGAGAAATCGTTGAAATCGCTATACGCTGAATAAGAAAAATTACAGATCCTTGAAATCGCTTTACGTTGAATAGGAAAAAAGAGAAGTCGTTGAAATCCCCGTACGCTGAATACGAATAAGGAGAAATGGTTTAAAACGCTATAAACCGAATACGAAAAAAGTGGAATCGTTGAAATCACTGTACGTTGAATACGAAAAAACTAGAAATCGTTGAAATCACTGTACGCTGAATATGAAAAAATGAGAAATCGTTGAAATCGTTGTACGCTTGATAAGAAAAAAAGCAATTGTTGAAATCGCTGTACGCTAGTACGAACAAAATATAAATCGTTAAAATTGCTGTAAGCTGAATTGGAAAAAAAATATCGTTGAATTCGCTATTCGCAACAATACGAAAAAAGAGAAATTGTTGAAATCGCTGTATGTTGAATAAGAAAAATGTGAACTCGTTGAAATCGCTGTGCGCTGAATAAGAAAAAAAGAACTCGTTGAAATCGCTGTATGCTGAATAAGAAAAAAGAGAATTAGTTGAAATCACTGTACGCTGAATATGAAAAAATGAGAAATCGTTGAAATCGCTGTACGCTGAATAAGAGAAAAAGAGAAATCGTTGATATCGCTGTACGATGAATAGAAATAAAAGACAAATCAATGAAATCGCTGTACGTCGAATAGAAAAAGGGAGAAATCGTTGTACTCTGAATACGTAAAAAAGAGAAATATTTGAAATCGCTGTACGGTGGATACGGAAAAACAGAAATCGTTGAAATCGCTATACACCGAAATACGAAAAATTGAGAAATCTTTTAAATCGCTGTACACTGAATACGAGAAAGAGACAAATCGTTGAAATCACTGTACACAGAATACGAGAAAAAGAGAAATCGTTGAAATCGCTGTGCGGTGATCATAAAAAAAGAGAAATCGTTGAAATCGTTGAACGTTGAATACAGAAAAAGAGAAATCGTAGCAATCGCTATACGTTGAATACGAAAAATAGAGAAATCGTTGAAATCGCTTTACGCAGAATACGAAAAAAGAGAAACCGTTGAAATCGCTGTACACTGAATACGAAAAAAGAGAAATCGTTGAAATCGCTATGCGCTGAACACGTAAGAAAATAAATAGTTAAAATCGCTGTACATAGAATATGAAAGAAACAGAAATCTATGAAATCACTGTCCGTTGAATAGGAAAAGGACAGAAATCGTTGTACGCTGAATGAGAAAGAAAGAGAAATGATTGAAATCGCTGTAGGCAGAATACGAAAAAAGAAAACACTTCAAATCGCTGTAAGGTGAATACGAATGAAAATCGTTGAAATAGCTGTAAGCTTATTAAGAAAAATATATCGTTGAAATCGCTATTCGCAAGAATACGAAAAAAAGAGAAATTGTTGAAACCGCTGTACGTTGAATAAGAAAAATAGAGTACTCGTAGAAATCGTTGGACGCGTAATAAGAGAAAAAGAGAACTCGTTGAAATCGCTGTAAGCTGAATACGAAACAAAAGAGAAATCATTCAAATCACTGTGCGGTGAACATGAAAAAAAGAAATCGTTAAAATCGCTGTACGTTGAATACGAAAAATGTGAAATCGTTGAAATTGCTGTACGTATTATAAGAAAAATTGACAAATCGTTGAAATCGCTGTAACACAGAATACGAGAAGATGAGAAATCGTTGAAATCGCTGTACACAGAATACGAGAAAAAGAGAAATCTTTGAAATCGCTGTACGCTGAGTAAGAAAAAAAAGAGATGTGGTTGAAATCCATATACGGTGAATAAGAAAAAATGACAGATCTTTGAAATCGCTTTACGCTGAATAGGAAGAAAGAGAAGTCGTTGAAATCCCTGTACGTTGAACACGAAAAAGGAGAAATGGTTTAAATCGCTGTCAACCGAATACGAAAAAAAAGAGGAATCGTTGAAATCACTGTACGTTGAATACGAAGAAAATAGAAATCTTTGAAATCACTGTACGCTGAATACGAAGAAAAGAGAAACCGTTGAAATCGCTGTACACTGAATACAAAAAAACTCGTTGAAATCGCTGTGCGCTGAACACGTAAGAAAATAAATCGTTAAAATCGCTGTACGTAGATTATGAAAAAAAGAGAAATCGGTGAAATCGCTGTTCGCTGAATACGAAAATAAGACAAATCTTTGAAATCGCTTAGCGCTGAACACGTAAAAAGAAAGAAATCGCTAAAATCGCTGTACGTAGTATATGAATAAAAGAGAAATCGATGAAATCGCTGTAAGATGAATAGGTAAAAGAGAGAAATCATTGAAATCGTAGTACGCTGAATACGAAAAAAAGAGACATCTTTTTAATCGCTGTACGCTGAATACGAAAAATAGAAATCGTTGAAATTGCTGTACACAGAATACGAAAAAAGAGAAATCGTTGAAATCGCTGTACGTTGAATAAGATAAATGGAGAAATCGTTGAATTCGCTGTACGCTGAATACGAAAACAAGAGAAATCTTTGAAGGAGCACGCAGAATATGAAAGAAAACAGTTGAAATAGCAGTACGCTGAATACGAAAAAATATCTTTGAAATACCTTTACGCTGTACACGAAACAAAATCGTTGAAATCGTCCGCTGAAATCGAGAAAAAGAGAAATCGTTGAAATCGCTGTACGTTGAATACGTAAAAAATTGAAATCGTTAAAATCAATATACGCTGAATAAGAAAAAAAGAACTTGTTCAGATCGCTATACGTGGACTAAGAAATGTAAAGAAATCGTTGAAATCGCTGTACGCTGTATACGAAAAAAGGGAAATCGTTGATATCGCTGTACGCTGAATACGAAAAAGAATCGTTGAATTCTCTGTACGCTGAATACGAAATAAAATCATTGAAATCGCTGTCCGCTGAATTCGAAAAAAGAGAAAACTTTGAAATCGCTGTAGGACGAATACGAAAAAAATCGTTGAAATCGCTGTACGCTGAATACGAAAAAAGAGAAATTGTTAAAATCGCTGTACTGTTAATACGAATAAAATATCGTTAAAATTTTTCTACGCTGAATACGAAAAAAATCGGTGGATTCGCTGCACGCTGAATACGAAAAAAAAAGAAAATCGTTGAAATCGCTGTAGGCCGAATACGAAAAAAAATCGTTGAAATCGCTGTACGTTGAATACGAAAGAAAATCGTTGAAACAGCTGTACGCTGAATACGAAAAAGGTATCGATGAAATCGCTGTAAGCTGAATACGAAAAAAAGATAAATCGTTTTAATCGCTGCGCTTTGAAGACGAAAAAGAAAGAAATTGTTGAAATGGCTATATGCAGAATGTGAAAGAAAATCGTTGAAATAGCTTTACAATGGATACGAGAAAAAATCTTTGAAATCGTTGTAGGCAGAATACGAAAAAAAACGTTGAAACCGCTGTAAGCTGAATACGAAAAAAAGAGAAATTTTTGAAATACTGTACGCGAAATAGGAAAAAAAGAAACCGTTGAAATAGCTGTACGCTGAATATGAAAGGAAATCTTTGAAATAGCTGTACGCAGAATACGAAAAAATATCGTTGAAATCGCTGTACGCTGAATACGAAAAATACTTTGAAATCGCAGTACGCTGAATTCGAAAGAATTGTTGAAATCGATGGACGGTGAATAGTAGATAAATTTATTGAAATAGCTGTACGATGAATATGAAGAAAAGAGGTATCGTTAAAATTGCTCTACGCTGAATACGAAAGAAAATAGAAATAGTTGAAAACGCTGTACGTTGAATACGGAAAAAAATAATCCTTGAAATCGCTCTACTCTGAATACAAAAAAGTATGGTTGAAATAGCTGTACGTTGGATACGAAAGAAAGTGGAGTCGTTGAAATCGCTGAAAGCTGAACACGAAAAGAGAATTCATTGAAATCGCTGTATCCTGAATAGGAAAAAATGGTTGAAATAGCTGTACGTTGAATACGAAAAACAAGAGAAATCGTTGAAATAGCTGTACGTTGAATACGAAAAAAAGAGGAATCCCTGAAATCGCTGTACACTGAATAAGAAAAAAAATATTTGAAATAACGGTACGCTGAATACGAAAAAAAAAAAAAGAGAAATCGTTGACATAGCAGTACGCTATATACCAAAACAAAAAAAAACTGTAGAAATCGCAGTACGCGGAATACGAGAAGGAATATATAATTTAAAATCGCTGTACGCTGAATACGAAAGAAGGAGAATTCATTGAAATCGATGGACGCTGAATAGGAGAAAAATTGTTGAAATAGCTGTACGTTGAATACGAAAAAAAATAGAAATTGTTCAAGTAACTCTACGTTGAAAACGAAAAGAAGAGAAGTCGCTGAAATCGCTTTACACTGAATACGAATAAAATAGTTGAATTAGCGGAACGCAGAATATGAAAAAAAGAGAAGTCGTTGAAGTAGCTGTACGCTGAATACGAAAAAAAGTTTATACCGTTGAAATCGCTGTACGCTGAATAAGAAAAATAGTTTATACCGTTGAAATCGCTGTACGCTGAATACGAAAAAAAGTACAATCCCTAAACGCTGAATGTAATTAGTAAACTGAGCTGGACGTCCTTCTATGTTATTTACCTTGGGTATGCGGACGACAAACTGACTAATTTCGGAGGATACCAACGAAGTATGACGAATTATATTAATTGTGTCTCATAATAGTCTGAGTCCAAATCTGTGGAGTAACGGTCAGCGAAGCGCTGGCAGCGAAAGGATGAGAATGATTAACTGTGATTGATGATGGGCTATGACGACGAGGAGGATGACTATGACGAGTTATGATTGATGATATATTATGACGGATAATGGAGGATTACAGACGAAATATATGATACGATGATCCAGTACGACGAATAATGGAGCATGACTGATAAATGGTGATTCATAAGCAATATTGACGAGTTACGGGGATGACTATGAAGAATTGTGGCGGATAACTTACGATGAATTGTGGCAGAGAACCTATGATATTGAATAATGTTGGATGACGAACTATGGTGACGAATAATGTCTGATGACGTTGACCTACGATGACGAGTAATAGAGGATGACTACGATGAATAAAATAAAATAATTAGTAATTATAATGGGTGACGGATAATTACGAATTACGAGTAATAGGGAAGAAGTCTGAATAATTTTCGAGTACAGCGACTACTTCTGACGGACTGTGAAGAATATTAGAATTTACAGTAATGCAGGGTAGGCTACCTACAGAATTAATACCTTCTTCACCCAACACTCCCTGACAATTTTTATTGCGTTCCCAGGCCATTCTAAAAAAATATTATTATTATTATTATTATTATTATTATTATTTTTATTATTATTATTATTATTATTATTATTATTATTACTGCTATTAAAACTAACACGCAATATTATTTAAACTGTACAGTATTATTACTCCTATTTCGGCCTCCTCCTCCCCTCTAGCCGACCTTACCTCGCCAATTGTTCTTTCCTGTTTTTTATTTTCAAAATTTATAATTACAAGACAAATATATCCTAAAGTAAAGAAGAGTAATAATACTGTACATATTACAAAGTGTAATATATCTAACTAACTAGACTACAAGTAGATGTAAAATAAATACATACAAAAGACTAAGTCAACAGAGTTACACAGTCCTTTAGGAAAGCGAATCCTTTTTCTTATTCAATTAGTTGCATTTATATTAACAATAAAAATTTAATAGAGTAAAAGAGCATTCTACGGAACTCTAGAGAAAAAACTAATGAAGAGACTAATGAAGTGCTTTGTGTGGAGTGTGACATTATATAAGGAGGAAACATAGACATTACGACGAAGTGAAGAGAAGAGACTAGAGTCATTTGAAGTGTAGATATGGAGAAGAATGGAGGGTGTGAAACAGACAGACAGAATAAGAAATGAAGCTGTGTTGGAAAGAAAGGGTGAAGAAAGAATGATGCTGAAAGTAATCAGGATGAAAAGAAGGAATTGCCTGAGTCAAGGGCTAAGAAGAAACTGTCTACTGAAGGATGCACTGGAAGGAATGGTGAACGGACGAAAAAATAGTTCAAATAACTGAAAGACGAAAGGGAAAAAATTGTAGGAATGGCTGTACGGTGAATACGAAAAAAATCCGTTGAAATTGCTGTACGCTGAATACGAAAAAAACGTTGAAATTGCTGTACGCTGAATGCGAATAAAAATCGTTGAAATAGCTGTACGCTGAATACGAAAAAAAGGGAAATTTTTGAAATCGCTGTAAGCTGAATAGAAAATAAGAGAAATCGTTGAAATCGCTGTACGTTGAATACGTAAAAAAAGAAATCGTTAAAATCGCTATATGTTGAATAAAAAAAAAAGAAATCGTTGGAAACGCTATAGCCCTATGTTGAATAAGAAAAAAAGAGAAATTTTTTAAATCGCTGTACGCTGAATACGGAAAAAAGAGACATTGTTGAAATCGCTGTACGCTGAATACGAAAAAAATCGTTTAAATCTCTGTGCCCTGAATACGAAACAAAATCGTTAAAATCGCTGTACGCTGAATACGAAAAAAAGAGAAATCTTTGAAATCGGTGTACGTTGATTATGAAAAAAGAGAAAGATATGTTGAAATCGCTATACGCCGAATACGAAAATAACAGAAATCGTTCAAAACGCGCTACGCTGAATACGAAAAAAAGAGAAACCGTTCAAGTCTTGTGCACTGAACGCGAAAAAAAAAGAAATCGTTGAAATCGCAGAACGCTGAATACGAAAAAAAGAGAAATGTTTGAAATCGCTGAGCGCTAAACTCTAAAAAGAGAAATTGTAAAAATCGCTATACGTAGTATATGACAAAAGAGAAATCGATGAAATCGCTGTACGTTGAATGGGGAAAAGAGAGAAATCGTTGAAATCGTTGTACGCTGAATACGAAAAAAGAGATCGTTGAAATCGCTGAACGCTGAATACGAAAAATAGAAATCGTTGAAATCACTCTTCGCAGAAGGCGAAAAAAGGGAAATCGTTGAAATCGCTGTACGCTGAATATGGGAAAAAGAGAAATCGTTGAAATCACTGTACGCTGAATGCGAAAAAAAAGTTGAAATCGATGTACGCTGAATACGAATAAAAGTCGTTGTAACCGCTGTAAGCTGAATACGAAATAAGAGAAATCGTTGAAATCGCCGTACGTTGAATACGTAAAAAAAGATAAATCGTTAAAATCTCTATACGCTGAATAACAAAAAAGAGAAATCGTTGAAATTACTCTACGCTGAAGACGAAAAAAGAGAAATCGTTCAAATCGCTGTACGCTGAATACGGTAAAAAGGGAAATCGTTGAAATCGCTGTACACTGAATGCCAAAAAAAATCGTTGAAATCTCTGTACGCTGAATACGAAACAAAATCAGTGAAACCGCTGTACGCTGAATACGAAAAAAGAGAAATATTTAAAATCACTGTACGTTGAATACGAAATGAAAAAGAAATCTTTGAATACTTTTGAACGCGGAATAGGAAAAATAATATACTGTTTCAAATCACTGCCCGCTGTATACGAAAAAAAGAGAAATCTTTGAAATTGGGTGTGCACTGAACACGTAAAAAGATAAATCGCTAAAATCGTTGTACGTAGAATATGAAAAAAGAGAAATCGATGAAATCGCTGTACGTTGAATAGGAAAAGGAGAGAAATCGTTGTACGCTGAATAAGAAAAAAGAGAAATGGTTGAAATCGTTGTAGGCTAAACTCGAAAAAAAAAAAAAGTTCAAATCGCTGTACGGTGAATACGAAAGGAAATCGTTGAAATAACTGTAAGCTGAATAAGAAAAAATATCGTTGAAATCGCTATTCGCAAGAATACGGAAAAAAGAGGAATCGTTGAAATCGCTGTACGTTGAATAAGGAAAAATGAGAACTCGTTCAAATCGTTGCATGCTGAATAAAAACAAGAGAAATAGTTGAAATCGCTGTACGCTGAAAACGAAGAAGGTGAAAACGTTGAAATTTCTGTACGCTGAATACGGAAAAAGAGACATCGTTGAAATCCCTGTACGCTGAATACAAAAAAATCCTTTAAATCTCTGTACGCTGAATACGAAAAGAATCGTTAAAATCGCTCTATGCTGAATACGAAAAAATAGTTGACATCGCTGTACGCTGATTAAGAAAGAAAGAGAAATCGTTGAAATCGGTGTACGTGGAATATGAACAAAGAGAAATCGTTGAAATCTCATTCCACTGAATACGAAAAAAGTGAAATCGTTGAAATCGATGTACGCTAAATACGAAAAAACAGAAACCGATGAAATCGCTGTACGTTGAATAGAAAAAAAAGAGAAATTGTTGAAATCGCTGTAGTCTGAATTCGAAAAAAAATTTCAAATCGCTGTACGCCGAATACGAAAGATAATCGTTCAAATAGCTGTACGCTAGATACGAAAAAAATATCGTTGAAATCGCTGTACGCATAAACGAAAAAAGAGAAATCGTTGAAATCGCTGTACGTTGAATATAAAAAAAAGAGAAATCGCTGAAATCGCTGTATCCTGAATAACAAAAAAAGAGAATTCGTTGAAATCGCTTTACGCTGAATACGGAAAAAGAGGCATCGTTGAAATCGCTGTACACTGAATACGAAAAAAGAGAAATCGTTGTAATCGCTGTACGCGGAATAAGAAAATAAGAGAATTAGTTGAAATCGCTGCACGCTGAATACGAAAAAATGATAAATTGTTGAAATCGCTGTACGTTGAATTCGAAAAAAAGAGAAATCGTTGAAATCGCTTTACGCTCAATACGAATGAAAAACAAATCGTTTAAATCACTGTACGCAAAATACGAAAAAAATGGGATATCGTTGAAATCGCTGTACGATGAATACGATAAATAGAAATCGTTGAAATAGATGTAGGCTGAATACGAAAAAATTAGAAATCGTTGAAATCGCTGTAAGGCAAATACGAAAAAAATCGTTGAAATCGCTGTACGCTGAATAAGAAAAAAGGGAAATCGTTGAAATCGCTCTACGATGAATAAGAATAAAATATCGTTGAAATTTCTGTAAGCTGAGTACGAAAAAAGAATCGTTGATATCACTGCACGCTGAAAACGGAAAAAAGAGAAATCGTTGAATTCCCGTACACCGAATACGAAAAAAAAAATAGTTGATATGGCTGTAACCTCAATTCGAAAGATAATCTTTGAAATAGCTGTAAGCTGAATACGAAAATGGTATCGATGAAATCGCTGTAAACTGAATACGAAAACGGTTTAATCGCTGTACTTTGAATACGAAAAAAGGGAAACCGTTGAAATGGCTATATGTTGAAAATTAAAAAAAAAGTTGAAATAGCTGCACGCTGAATACGAGAAAAAACTTTGAAATCTCTCTACGCTGAATACGACAAAAATTTTTGAAAGCGCTGTACGCTGAATACAAAAAAAAAAAAGAAAAATCGTTGAAATCGCTGTACGCTGAATAAGAAAAAGAGAGAAATCGTTGAAATCGCAATAAGCTCAATAAAAAAAGAGAAATCTTTGAAATCGCAATACGCTGCATATGAAAAAAAGAGAAACCGTTCAAGTCCTCTACGTTGAATACGGAAAAAGAGGAATCGTTGAAATCGCTGTACTCCAAATACGAAAAAAAAAACAGATATCGTTGGAATCACTGTACGTTGAATACGAAAAAATGAGGAATTGCTGAAATCGTTGAACGCTGAATACGATAAGAAAGGAAAATCGTTGAAATTCCTGTATTTGATACGAAAAAAAAAACAAATCGTTCAAAACCCTGTACGTAGAATACGAAAAAAGAGAAACCGATTAACTCGCTGTACGTTGAATAGGAAAAAGAGAGAAATCGTTGGAATCGTTGTACGCACAATACGAAAAAAGAGAAATGGTTGAAATCGCTGTAGGCTGAATTCGAAAAAAAAAACCGATCAAATCGATTTACGCTGAGTACGAACGAAAATCGTTGAAATAGCTGTAAGCTGAATAAGAAAAAAATATCGTCGAAATCGCTATTCTCAAGATTACGAAAATAAGGAGAAATTGTTGAAATCGCTGTACGTTGAATACGAAAAAAAGAGAACTCATTTAAATCGCTGTACGCAGAATAAGAAAAAAAGAGAACTCGTTGATATCGCTGTACGCTGAATACGAAAAAATGAGAACTCGTTGAAATTGCTCTACGCTAAATAAGAAATAGTGAGAACTCGTTGAAATCGCTGTAAGTTGAATAAGAAAAAGAGAAATCGTTCAAATTGCTGTACGTATTATAAGAAAAATAGACAAATCGTTGAAATCGCTTTACACTGAATACGAAAAAAAGAGAAATCGTTTCAATCGCTGTACACTGAATACGAGAAAAAGACAAATCGTTGAAATCACTGTACACAGAATACGAGAAAAAGAGAAATCTTTGAAATCGCTGTACGCTGAATCAGAAAAAAAATAGTTGAAATCGCTATGTGTTGAATAAAAAAATGACAGATCTTTGAAATCGCTGTACGCTGAATACGGAAAAAGAGAAATCGTTGAAATCGCTATACACCGAAATACGAAAAAAAGAAAACGTTGAAATCACTGTACGTTGAATAAGAAAAAAAGAGAAATCGTTGAAATCACTGTACGCTGAATATGAAAAAATGAGAAATCATTGAAATCGTCGTACTCTTAATAAGAAAAAAAGAAAATCGTTGAAATCGCTGTACGCTAGTACGAAAAAAATAGAGATCGTTGAAAAAGCTGTAAGCTGAATTAGAAATAAATATCGTTGAAT
This sequence comes from Periplaneta americana, assembly GCF_040183065.1. Lineage (NCBI taxonomy): Eukaryota > Metazoa > Arthropoda > Insecta > Blattodea > Blattidae > Periplaneta > Periplaneta americana. Next base: position 179,446,346 of record NC_091131.1, read on the forward strand.
TCGCTATTCGCAAGAATACGAAAAAAAGAGAAATTGATGAAATCGTTCTATGTTGAATAAGGAAAAAAGTGAACTCGTTGAAATCGCTGTACGCTGAAATAGAAAAAAGAGAAGTCGTTGAAATCGCTGTATGCTGAATAAGAAAAAAAGAGAATTCGTTGAAATCACTGTCCGCTGAATATGAAAAAATGAGAAATCGTTGAAATCGCTGTACGCTGAATAAGAGAAAAACAGAAATCGTTGATATCGCTGTACGATGAATACGAATAAAAGACAAATCTATGAAATCGCAGTACGTTGAATTAAAAAAACCTGAGAAATCGTTGATATCGTTGTACGCTCAATACGAAAAAAAGAGAAATCTTTGAAATCGCTGTACGCTGAACACGAAAAATAGAAATCGTTGAAATCGCTGTACGCTGAATAAGAAAAAAAGAGAAATCGTTGAAATTCCTATATGTTCAATAAGAAGAAATGACAGATCTTTGAAATTGCTGTACGCTGAATACGAAAAAAGAGCAATCGTTGAGATCACTGTACGTTGAATACGAAAAAAGAGAAATCGTTGAAATCGCTATACACCGAATACGAAAAAAAGAGAAAGCGGTGAAATCACTGTGCATTGAAAACGAAAAAAAGAGAAATCGTTGAAATCGCTGTACGTTGAATACGAAAAAAAAAATGGAATTCGCTGTACGCTGAATACGAAAAAAGGGAAAAATTTTAAAATC